>NC_089586.1:56013297-56613297 GCF_019320115.1 Miscanthus floridulus | reverse complement strand
GCTACTATAGACTTGCTTCGAGCACCGGATAACACTTGGTCTACCAAGCACTACTGGCCTATAGCACTACGTTGTATCCAAACATGGAGGATTATGAAGGATGGATAGGGCTATCACCACCTACCACCTACCCCTCAACTAGAGAATACGAGGTAAACGAAGGTAGCCTCTAGCCTAGACACCACGTCTATGCTATCGACTACTATTCTAGCATGCATGCAAGGGTTATCCATCTTTATTAGAGCCCTTCTACTAGAGTATCCGTCACAAGGATGGATGATGAACCCACAAGAATATAGCGATCAAAGATAACTTTTCTTAAGAACTCAGCACCAAAGATAAACACAAACCTTATACTTCAAGTAGTATTCGGTACGTTGAGGTACAAGTGTAGAGGGAGCTGACAACCCTGGCACTCCGTCCACTCGATGTACAAGGGTCACTAAGTACAAGAAGTAGAGGTAGCCAACACTCTAGTACTCCTCCAACTCTTAGCTTACTCACTCCCTATTCTAATTCTAGCTAAAGCCTAGGTAGGAATGAAGCTCTTCTTCTCTTCTTGCTCTCTTGTAGTGTTTATGTTGAAATGAGGAGCACCTCCCTCCCTTTTATAGTGAGTTGAGGTCAATTTCCTTCATTATTTTAGGTAGCCCCCACTGCAACCGACCTCTAGGGCATTTAATGTACCGCCATGGTGAAGGTGGGCCTGAGGGGCACCAGTGGTAGTGCGGCCGCACCCCCTAGCTGGCCCGTTGTTTGATGGGCGCCTGGGTCACAGCTACGCTGGTGTTTGGCCCATATTTAATAGTTGAATGGGCCTTTCTTTCAATCCTTTGTGTTGAGTCTATGTTTATGTTTTCTTGGTTGCGCATTTTGATATGTTTTCATGTGTTGCCCTGCAAAATACTTAAACACCAAAACTTGTGGAGAATGTGAGTTAAAAACCCTATTTCTAAGTTTTGGTATTCATTATTTGTTTGTTTTAATAACATGTTGACCGTAGAAAATGTGAGTTAAGCACTACCAACAAACTCCCCCACACTTAGTCCTTTGCTCGTCCTCGAGTAAAGCTCTAAGGACTAAGATGGTTTTATCTCCTTGATTTTGGAAATCTGCATACTAGTTATTCTGAGCTTCACCTGAAGCTATGAACTTCCAAGTGTCTACCAAAATATCTTGGGTAATTGAAAAATGGAACAGCTTGGATTTGAACCTTCTCACTCTATCCCTACTCAGATACTTAGGTTTTTGTATGGTTTTGAAAACATAAAGATAGCTTTTGTTCCTTGAATGATTCTCTCAAGTGACTCAGATTTGTAAGTGGTTCCTTACCAAGGCATATTTTGCAAGTTTGCCTTCTCTTTGATTGTCCTACTTCTAAGAGCTTATATGGAGCTTTTGGGTAGGGATGAAAATTTTTGAGGCACACTTACCTTGCATATGTTGTATAGTCAAATCCTAGACCTCACCAGAGAGAAGTGTCATACTCTTAGATCAAAAATGTGCAAGTGCGTGGTTTTTGGTGGAACTATACTACTTTGTTTGATATGATCTCTTCCTCTAGCTTTTATTTTGAGACATGGCTAGCTTATTTTCTTATGAGCCTTCATGTGCCCATATGTTTTTTTCAATACCTTGGGACCTTTATGTGTCCCTATATTTTTTTCAATACTTTGGGACCTTCATGTGTCCCTTTTTTTCAATTCTTTTTGCATAGCCTTTTTGTCTCTTTATAGAAATATGCTAGAGAGATCATATTTAGAGCATGGAGTATTTATTTGGTGGTGATGAAAACATGTTTTAGCATATTCCCAGTGTAGGAATAGCTGTTTTATGTGGCGTGCATGTGAGTTTTGATCTTGGAAGCATGAAAAATCTCTCAACAGGGGTCACAAAACTTGACCAAACTCAACACAAAGTAAGGGGCATATGTGGAAGGTTTTTTTTGTCATGTATGAGCATATATGGCCTTGGTAGGTATTTGTATATCATTCAAGGAATATGCTATTTGAATTTTGTTTTGTAAAGATAAACCCCAAGTACTTTGCAAGAAAGTGCAAGTTTCATGTCATCCTACTATATCTCATTCGTCAATCACTTAGATAAAATGGGGTCCCTATGATAAGTGTTCACAAGTTTTAGGAATATTAGCCAGGAATAAAGAGTATGCAAACTTTTAATCATAGGAAGATATGGAGATAGAGTAATCACTTTGTAGTTTATCTAAAAATTTGTTCAGTTTTAAATTCTTATTGTTCTAAGTATGGAGAGAGTGGGTGAGTTGCACAAACCGAAGTTTTGAACATGGTGATCTTTTTGTGCACTGAGTTGGAGGCAAGTGTGGTGCCTCCCCCACACTTGTTTTCTTGCCTATCTTATTTGTAAACAAAAGAAAACATAAAACAAGCGTAGACAACAATTCTACTAAAAAACTTTATTGAATTTGAGATGTACTTATTTTGAGTTAGGAAATTTGTTAAAAGCAATTAATTTTATTACATCTATCTTTTCTTTAGGATTATATGAAGGCTCCAAGAAAACTTTTAATCATTGACCATTTACCTTAAAAGCATTACCTTCATCATGTTAAATTATGATCGCGCCATGTGATGACGTGTTGACGACGGTATATGGTCCTTTCCATTTGCTTTGGAGTTTTCCTTCACCGAATAGCTTGACTTTGGAATTGAATAGCAGTACCTTATCTCCTTCCTTGAACTCTTTTTGCTTGATTCAATTATCGTGCCATCTTTTGGTTCTTTCTTTATAAAGCTTGGCACTATGGTAGGCCTTCTCCCTCCATTCTTCTAGCTCGGCGATCTACTTTTGTCGGTTTCTGCCGGCTAGTTTTATGTCCATGTTCCAGCTCTTAATTACCCAGTGAGCTCGATGCTCTAGCTCGATTGGTAAGTGGCAATTTTTCCATAAACATGTAGGTATGGTGACATGCCGATGGGAGTTTTGTAAGATGTCCTGCATGCCCAAAGTGCATCAGGTAGCTTGTCCTTCCATCCTTTTCCCGTCTCATTCACCGTTTTCTGTAGGATGTTTTTTATTTGCTTGTTCAACATTTCTACATGACTACTTGTTTGAGGATGATAGGGTGTGGCTATGTTGTGCTTTGCTCCAAGCACCCTCAAAAAGTTTTGGAAGGTCTTATCAATGAAATGAGACCCTCTGTCACTTATGACCATTCTAGGTGTTCCAAAGCGAGGGAAGATCACTTCATGGAACATCCTTCAAGCATGCTTGGCATCAACAGCTCTGCATGGTAAGGCCTCCACCCATTTGGATACATAGTCGACAGAGATAAGGATGTACTCACTATCATGGGATTTTGGGAATGGTCCCATGAAGTCAATGCCCTAAAGGTCAAATATCTCTATTTGTAGGTTATAGTGTAGGGTCATTGCGTTGCGAGCAGTGATGCTCCCATGTAGCTAGCATTTCTGACACCTTCGAATGAATTCTTTGGTGTCTTCATACATCATAGGCCAGAAGAACCCACACTGCTAGATTTTGGCTTGTGTGCGGAATACTCCGTAATGGCCTCCGTACGGTGCTGCATGGCACTTTTCTATGATTTGCATTCCTTCTGTCGTTGGTACGCACCTCCTCAATAGACCATCAGAACACAGCCTATACAGGTATGGGTCAACCCAAAGGTGACGTCTACTCTCAACTTGTAGCTTTTTCTTGTTCTCCCCCAGCGGTACGTATCCTGTGACCATGAAATTCACTATGTTCGCGTACCACGGGTTAGAGTCTGTCACCTTTAGTAGCATGTCGTCGCATAGGAAGTCGTTTATTGGTAACTCCTGCATGTTAGCGACTTGCATGCATGACAAATGATCTGTTGTTGGTGGTCCTTAACTCACACTTTTAACTGCCAACTATCACATAAAATAAACCAAAACAGACACCAAACTTAGAATTAGGGTTTATAACTAATGAATTCCATGAGTTTTGGTGTTTATTCATTTACAGGAGGACATGTTGGGATTACATAGGAAAACAGCCTAAAGTGTACAAGAAATGCAACATTATAGACATATGACATGAGCCCAAGGGGGAGGAGGCCCATAACTAGACAAATTAGGGCCTATACAAGAGGAAAACAAGCCCATAACCTAGCAAATCCACCTTATCTTTGCATAATACTACCATGGGCTGAGTCACAATGATCACAAGGGGAGATCCACCAAAGATGGGCGCATTCGGGCTCAGCCAGGGTGCAGCCACACCCCCACTTGCCCCGTTTGGCCTAGAACTTGGTCGGTTGACAGATACTGTCATTGCTACATCGGTTCAACAGGTATTGGGTAGATTCAACGTACATAAAAGGTGGTTTTGCTACTTCCATTTGGGGATCAAGCACATTTCCAAGGACCCCCTCCTCTCACCTATAAAAGGAGGCTCCCTCCTCCTCATTTGACAACAACACACAAGAGAAGAAGAGCACCAAAGAGCAAGAGCATCACCACTCCATGGGCTTAGGCCCTAGCTAGCTATAGCAAAGTACTAGGGAGAGATGTGAGGAGAGTTTGAGGAAGAATTATCAAACTTGTCGGTAACCTTCCCCCGCTTGTACCTCAGTGAACATGGGTATTTTAGTAAGTGTTCATGGTTCCTTTGGTTATAAAGTCTTTGAGTAGTTGAGATTTACTTTTACTTGTTTGCGGGATCGTCATCCATCCCTGTGGTGGATACTCTACTCGAGGGCTCCTGATAAAGATGGATAACCCTGATCAACACTAGAGTAGTAGTCGATAGTGTATATGTGGTGTCTAGGCTAGAGGCTACCTTTGTTTGCCTCGTGCCCCATGGTTCAGGGGTAGGTAGCAGGTGGTGACAGCCCTGTCTATCCCTTGTAATCCCCCACGTTCAGGTTCAATGTAGAGCCATAGGACAGTATCACTTGGCAGACCAGGTGTACCCTAGTGCCTGAAGTGAGCAAGTAGAAGTAGAGTTTATCTATCCTTAGACCCTAAGCCATAGGAATCCTTCTCTACCCTCACCATCTATCCTTGTGTTGTCCTTGGATGAATTAGCTAGAAGAAATACCTTTGTTCCCTATGAAAATGCGATACCCTGAATACTTCCGGGTGAAAGCTACAATGGTAATTCCGTATGCTTGTGGATTCTTTCTATAAACGTTAAGAAATACCAACAAGCTTTCTAGTGCCATTGCTGGGGAGCGATTGCTATTTTTTTTAACCTAGTTCATCCTCGTATTTGTATCCTTTTATTTTTATAAAACAAAATAGTTTTATTTTTATCTTTTTCACCATGAACTCAACTCTTATCTAGAATCGTCCTGCTTCAAAGGGTGAGTTCCATGAGCCACCTCTTTCTCCAAAACCAAACCATTCATCTGGCTAAGAACTCCACCCTAGTCTAAAGGCCATGGTTCAGGCACAACCCTTCTTAGGGTATGACAATGTGTTCATGCCTGAGCATCTCAGGCATGACACAACAAACACTAAGGTGGAAGTTGTTTCCCTTCTCTCTCATGGGGGAGGCGAAGCAATGGTACATGTTTGCCATAGAAAGTACGAATGGGGACTGGGATGAGCTTAAAGACAAGTTTTGTCTTGCATTTTTCCCATGCCCTATATTGACTCTCTACAAAGGGCAATCCTCGAGTTTGAGCAGTGTGAGGACTCTATAGGTGCAGCCTAGGCCCGGTTCTCAATGCTATTACAAGTCGGCCCAAACTTATCTTTACCCGATGGCGTATTAGTGTGTCTTTTTTGTTTGGGTCTTGACATAGATGCTGACCTATGCCTAGGCGTGAATACCAAAGGTCATTTCACACACAAACCTATGACAGAACAAGTAGAATTCCTTGAAAACTTCATAGACATACACACTTCTTTCATCATAAGAACCAAACCCCTCTAGGCAAAAGTCATGTCAAGTGTGGAGGAGTCCTCATTAGTCAAAACCAAACACATACCATCCCTAGGTTCGACTCATGAGCCCCCACCCAAACCACGAACACCGAAGGAATAAGTAATTCATCCTTCAAAGTTCCCTATCAAATTCAAGGATTATGGCAATACCTCGAAGATATCACGACACAAAAAGTGTACAAAAGAAGTTTCCCCCAAAGTAGAACCATCAAAGGAATGGTTAATGGAAGAGAAATGTTCTTCTAAAGCAATTCAGATTCTTCCACCTTCCACGACCATACTTTGCTCATTAAGGGACTAGTATCATGTCAGAATTCCTAGCAAAAAACCTTTTGGGGAACATGCCGCTAGTCCTGACCAATAAACTCTTCAAAAGTCCTTTGGGGCTATTTTTAGTGTTGTGGGATCGCTAGGGCCATGCCAATCATAATTGACACAATTGAGGTTTTTATAGATTTTGACATTTTGCCACCCTTGAGTTTGATCTTCTCATAGGCTACCTTTGGAAAAATCTTATCCAAGAAAAACCTTCCCATGGGAGCCTTGATGAGAAGTTTGGGAAAACTGCTTCCACCATTCCTATCTTTCACCCTAAAATTCCAATGGTGAAGCATTATCCCAACCATGCCCCATTCGAGGAGGTGAAGTTTATATCCCCATTCATTTCACCTAAGCATGCTTATGAAACTAAACGATCATCATCACCCTCACTCAAACCCAAACCATGTCCCTTTGTCCATCCAAATGAAAACTTCTGTGCCATGGAGATTTCTAAAGCAACTCTAGGGACCAAGAAGAAGGACTCGGTAGTTGAGCATGAAAGCTTCTCTTTTGATACCCCTCAAGTTTCATGCTCACTCTCAAAGTCCCCAGAGTTGATCTTGTTTAGTACCAAGTGCTCCTACCAGGACCACAACCTCCTCTTAATCCTTGTTCACAAACTTTTTAAGAGGATGGTTATGGATGCTTTTGTTTATCACAAACATTACAAATCCCATAGCAGCACTGTGGTACTAACCTTGCAGCTTGAACATTAATGCTAAATGTTTGGTGGTGAAGCCCAGAACTATACCACCATTGATAGCTGCAAGATAAAGTTCCCAAGGTCGAGCTTGTGACCATAAACAAAGCACTACCGGGAGGTACCCCGGATTATCATTAAAAAATCTTTTTCCTTCAATAAAAGCAAGATCATGTTGTCAAGTTAGTATGCACCTTCAGGTATTCTTGGTTACTAACCTTTTCAGGAAGCGATCAAGAAGAAGAGGGGACATACAATAATTGAGAATATGAAGAGCTGCATCAACCATACATGTTGATGTTTTTTTGGTGATGGAACACACTCAAGGGGAGACCCCCGACATTACACACCTCACTTTTATACAAAAGTCCAAGTGTGGGGGAGGGTGGTGAAATCATCCACACCAAAGGTCATCTTAGGATAAAAAAGAAAAAGAAAATTGATGACAGCTCTACCTTGCTATAAAAAATAATATTAAAAAATGAATGATAAAAAAAGAGAAAGCTAAAAAGAGTAAAAAGAGAGAGAGAGAAAAGAAAAAAATATATATGATACAAAAAGAAGAGAGAGGAAAGGAGCATTCTCCTCCTCTAGACCTTTGCTCCCATCACTATAGCCCATGGTCCATACACACTAGTTGTGTACAGCCTAACCTTATTGATCGCCTAAGTTGGACCATGTGCAACCAAGCAACCGCTGCAGCAACTTTGAAGCTCCATCCACATACTGCCGGTAAGTAAAACTTAGGTAAGCAAAGGTAAATAAAATATTCACCAACCCATTTTTATCTTCATGAGAAAATAACTTGCTGACAAAGTTCATGCTTCTTTTGTTTATGTTATAATACTTTGGTTTGGGTGTATCCATGCAAGGTACATCCATAGGCCTTTTAAATTAAGCATGGTGTTTAGGTTAAATAGCCTTCTTTAATTAAAATTTGACATGGTGTTGAATTTTGATTAATGAACTTTGAGTATTACTTTCATAAACAATAGAAGTAATCTACTATGGAGATAAATCAAGGCTATGTTTATTTTTGCAAACTTTACCTTTGCCTTGTTGATGCTAAATGATAAAAAGTTGAGTGAACACAGAAAATAAATAAAAATAAAAATAATTAATAATAATAATATAAATAATAATGAATAAAATTTAGGCTCCCCAGTATTCAAACCGATAGAGCCCCTATTTGTTTCCTTTTTTGTTTTTCTTTGATTAAACAAATAGGTACAAGAATAAGTGTGGGGGAGATCTCTCAAGCATAACAACCACACACTCGAGATCTCCCTAACATGTTGCACAACACCGAATGATCCAACTTGTAGAAGGACAAAACAGATGACTCTAGAGAGGATTGGCTGAACCTCTGGTTTAACCAACCCATCTCTGACTTTTTGCAACTCCTTCATCTTCAACTGTGGTTTGTGCAACTTAACCTTCAACTCTCCTAAATTTTGAAGTTTAAAATTGAATAAATTAAAAATATGCAAAACAATGATGCTCCATCTCCATGCTATTCTTTGATAAATTTGCATAATTTTTATTCCTTGTTAATATTTCTAAACTTGTGGACAATTCATGATAGGGACCCCATATTATCTAAGTAATTGGAATATGTGATATAGTAGGATGAAAATGAACCTTGCTCTCTCATGTGAAGTACTTGGGATTCATTTTATAAAATCAAAATTCAAATAGCATGCTCCTCAATAATATTCAAAATTCCTACCACAGCCATATCTAGTGTTTAGAACTTAAAACCTCTACAAATTATGCTACTTATTCCTGCATTGAGTTTTGTCAAGTCTTGTTGACCCTTGTTGAGAAAGTTATCATGCCCCCAAGATCAAGATCACACACACCCACATACATAAGCTATTCCTACACTAGGAATATGTTAAAACATGCCTCCATCCACCCAAAACTCTGCTCCTACCCTGGGAGTAGACAAAAAAATGTGTTAGGAAAATACTCCATGTTTTGCAAGATAGTGATCTCTCTCAATATGTGGTTTAAGAGACATGAGCTATGCAAAAATATGAAAAAAAATAGGGACACATGAAGGTCCCAAAGTATTGAAAAAAAGAGATGAGCACATGAAGGCTCATAAAAAAGAAAAAAATGAAAAATATATATATGAAATGATAACCATGTCTCAAAATAAAAAGCTAGAGAGAGATCACTCAAACAAAAGGAGTATAGTATAAATTTAGAATGTGTTCTATCCACACACTTGCACTTCTTGATCTAAGGGTATGGCATCTTTCTCCTTGGATTCGAGCTTTGACTCAACAAAATATGCAGAGTAAGTATGCCTTCATATCTTTCCTACCCAAAGATCCATATAAGCTTTTTAGAAATTGGAAAGAAAGAAGGCAACACTATGATATGCCTTGGTGAGGAACCAAACACATATTTGAGCGATTTGAGAGAATCATTTGAGGAGCTAAGCTATGTTTTTATTTTCAAAATTCAAAGAAACACTAAGTTTCTAAAGTGATTGATGCAAGGGGATTTGAATCTAGGCTGTTCCATTATTCAATTACCCAAGATAATGTGGTAGACACTTCAAAGTTCACAAGTGCAGGTGAAGCTTGGAATACCTTTTGTGCAAATGTTGTATCAAGGAGATGACCCATCTTAGTCATTAACTTTACTCAAGGACAAGCAAAGGGCTAAGAGTGGGGGAGTTGTTGGCGGTCCTTAACTCACACTTTTAACTGCCAACTACCACATAAAATAAACCAAAGCGGACACCAAAATTAGAATTAAGATTTATAACTAACGAATTCCATGAATTTTGGTGTTTATTCATTTATAGGAGGACATGACAGATTACATAGGAAAAGAGCCTAAAGTGTACAAGAAATGCAGCATTATAAACATCTGACATGAGCCCAAGGGGGAGGAGGCGCACAACCAAACAAATCAGGGCCTATACAAGAGGAAGACAAACCCATAACCAAGGCAAAGCCACCTTATCTTCGTAGAATACCACCATGGGCTGAGTCACAATGATAAGAAGAGGTCCGGTCGCACCCTAGATGCAGGCGCACCCCCATCGGCCCTGTTTGGTCCAGAACTTGGTCGGTTGACAGATACCGACATTGCTATATCAGTTCCACAGGTATTGGGCAGATTCAACATACCTAAAAGGTGGTTTGCTCCTTCCATATGGGGATCAAGCACATTTCCAAGAACCCCCTCCTCTCACCTATAAAATGAGGCTACCTCCTCCTCATTTGACAACAACACACAAAAGAAGAAGAGCACCAAAGAGCAAGAGCATCACCACTCCATGGGCTTAGGTCCTAGCTAGCTCTAGCAAATTAGTAGGGAGAGATATGAGGAGAGTTCGGGGAAGAAGTAACAGACTTGTCGGGAACCTTTCCCAGCTTGTACCTCGGTGAACACGAGCTTTGTACCTCGACGAGTATTTTAGTATGTGTCCATGGTTCGTTTGGTTATAAATTCTTTGAGTAGTTGAGCTTTACTTTAACTAGTTTGTAGGATCCTCGTTCATCCCCGTGGCAGAAACTCTACTAGAGGGCTCCTAAAAAAACGGATCACCCTGATCGACACTAGAGTAGTAGTCGATAGTGTAGACATGGTGTCAAGGCTAGAGGCTACCTTTGTTTGCCTCATGCCCCATGGTTGAGGGGTAGGCAGCAGGTGGTGACAGCCCTGTCCATTGTGACAGAACCGCCCAATTTATACAAGATTAAGTATGGCTATCCCCGCTAACATGTTGACACGTGCATACTTTCACTTATATAAACCCGATAGTCCACCGAGTGTCACGCAGGACCTCGATAAATCAACATCACAACCAAGATTGTGTGATTAAGAAAATACACATCACATACATAGAGTTGCAGTGGAAATAATATTACAAATGGTTTCACAAATAATAGTATAAGTTTGGGATTCAAAACCGATTAGTGAAAACCACATTGCTTTCAAAGGATTACATTAATATAAGTTCCAAATACATTGCTAGCACAAGTGACATCCTCAGATAAAAGCATATAGATGAGAGATAACATAGAGTCACTGAGCCCACCGGCAGTTAGCCACCATCTTCAGCAAGCCGAAACTTCACCTGCAACATGGTGGGATAAACCTTGAGTACTCGAATGTACTCAGCTAGACTTACCCGTCATAAACTAGAAATGAAATGACTCCAAGGATCATGCAAGGCTTTATAGGTGGAGCTAGCTTGACAACATTTTGCATAAAAAGTGATTAACTTAGTTATACAATTATAGTTCCATCATCAAGTTAATTATAACTATCTATCTCTAGAGTAGCAACTATCCGATGCCAAACATGTGATATATCATTTTAAGAGTATACAATAGTAACCATAGCAGGTATAGTAATTACATGTTTATCCGAACCATCACATTCCATAATACAATTACTACGATGTTGGGACTAGCCAAGTTTCTCACTATCCGGGAGAGACAGTGATTCGAATCGATTTCAACCAGCTGGGAATTTATTCCTAACACAAACCCAGGTCTACCAGCCATGGTAGCCTTAGGTCACCTTTGGTACAACTCAAGTACACATTTCGCGGGTTCGCCCAGCGCCGCACAATCAGGGACAACCAAATGCCAGGACGTTCAGGCCCAGCCTGCCCTTGGGCTCAGTCTGGCTCCCTGCACATCCTTACTACCATCTAGAGTGCGCACTCTTATAGAGCGAGGCCCGGCCTGAGTTGAGCTACTCGGCTTCATGGTCGGAATGAGTTATCCGGCCAGCTAAGTGATAGGCATGCGTTCAATCTTGTTAGAAGCGCCAACAACGGTACGGTCCTTAATCGACACAGATGGGGATAGATCCACACTCAAGACCTCCATGTCTTGTTGCTTCTCTATCAACATCCCGCCTGGTCTCCATTTACATTACCCCATGGTTCTTTTCCACGATAGCAAATATAGCCAACCGTGCTTCGGTATCCACCTATATCTCGTAGGTGACAGGAAATCACCCGACTTCTACCGGTCTAAGCATGGCTAAGCACAAGTTCAATCCTAGACCTACATAGGGTTAAAGGTATATTTCTGGACAAGGAAATTATATGCATCAAGTGGTTCCAATCAACTTTTATAACCTAATGCATCAATCATAAAGGACTCAAGTAATATTTTGTAAAACACTGGGAGACTTAGAATGCTCCGGGGCTTGCCTAGAATCCAACACTAGGTCAGTGTTTGTTAGATGACACTTGCTTGGTGAGCATCTCCTGTTTAGGCATGTACTCCAGGGATCCTTCCATCTTCAGAAAAAGTCCACCATACACTGTCTTTGGCTTCGGTTCCAACCTCACGTCCTTCACATGGTTCATCTAGCGTACCAAGATGATATACAAGATGCAAGTGCATGAATATGAAGAATGGTAATATGAGATGCATCATATAATAGCATTCAAGGCAACCATAGGATCATGCAAGACATAGGCACCTAGAGTTATTTAACTAAACATCACATAACCTATTATAGAGGGATACTAAGCATATTAGGTATGGCACACAATTGAACTTAAGTTCAGATATTGCACACATGCATTGATCAAGAACTAACCAACATGTTTAGCTAAACAAGAGCAAGCTAAAGCAATCACTTAGCACATGTATAGAAAAGTGGATAGCGGCACAATAGGCACTTGTTTTATCCATAACTGGAGATGCAGACATCCAAAGAAGGTGATTCTAGACTTTCTAGAAAGCTTATTAAATTATCTAAAACATGTTTATTAACATCACAAGGTAATTTCCCCTATTCACAAGGTCAATCAAGCACAATTGAGCACCTCCGTCCAGACTTGGACAGATTCTACTATGCAACTTAGCAAGCTTATAACTAGAGATTTAAACTACCAAAAGGAGTGATATTTAACAATCAAGAAAGCTCATGAAAAGCACTACACTTATTCTATTACCTCCAAGACATGATTCAAAGCTTAGCTAAGTCAAACAACGCAATCATTCAGATCTGTACAGAGAGCATGCAAAATCTGACAATAAACTTACAAACTCTAGCTCCTAACTTATCAGGCCTATGGTCATGCAATTCGAACACAAGCAATATTATGAAATTAGCTACAACTTTGGTATTCACTACAACCACAGCAACCATCATTTCCACCACGAAAATAATTGCACAAGTAAAACTGCACATGCAGCCCAACAGCAGTGGTATAGAAAACTGATAGCCACTTCAGAGAAGCATAACTAGAGTTCTAGACCTCCAACAAACATGAATCATAACTTTTTGAAAAGCTTATAAAGTTACCTACAACTTTCTTATTCTCCTATTAAGATGATTCTATAGTTAGCAAGGTCAATTAATCCAATGAATGAATCTCTGTCTAAAACATGGACAGAAACTGATATGCCAATTTAAACAGCTACAACTGGAGTTCTACATGTCCAATAAATGTGGTTCTATACTTTTTAGAAAGCTTAGAAAATTCTAAACAACTTTTTTGTAGATACCTAAAGCTAATTATACTATTAAGAAGGCCCCACAGTAAGAACAAGGAAACCCTCTCTGGGTTTGGGCATAAACAGCCACACAGATTTAAGCAAGTATAACTCACGATCTACTTAACCAAAAATCATGATATTTAACTTTTTGGAAAGCTTAAGAAAAGTAATACAACTCATGTATTTTCATCAAGTCATGATTCATAACTTAACTGAGCCAATTAATTCAAACATGTAGACCAATTCAGGATAGGAGCAAAGCAACACATGGCATTTGTTATTTTTATAACTCTTAAACCACCAAACCTAAACTCCTGACATTTTTACCAGACCTCAAACATCACCTTATTAATACTCCATAAAAATTTCACATTTATTTAAGCACCACAACTACAGTTATGAAAAAGACAAGACATGACTAGTATTAAGAACCTAACTGCATAAATCTATTTTACAGCAAAATATTTAAAATAAAACCTATCATATTATAGATCTACTGCATAGACAATTTCACAAGGATTCCAAAAAGTACTCATTTACTATTTTACGATATTCCTATTAATTACTATGAATTTTCAAACTTGATCATCCAAATCTGCAAAAACCAAAGAAAAAGGGATGTAAATCTTCCATCGGGGTCCCTGCAGCAAACATAATTCAAACATCAGCGAATAGGTCCTACAGGCACTACTTAAAGGAGTCATGGCTTTGCACTTAGACCCTTTCCTTTTTCCCTATTCAAACCCGTGGTCCTTCGCCTTCTTCCTCACGACGGCAGTGCAGGGGAGATGGCCGGCTCGTGGCTTCGGCGGCCGTGGTCGTCGACGGCGATGGTGGAGCGGCGGGGAGGACCAGGGGGACCGCATGCACACGCTGGGTTGCCCAGCTTAGCCTGAGACGACCTATGGTGGCGCGGCCACTACAGCCGCGGCGGCGACGGCAGCTGCTCCGATGGCGTGGAGCAACAGCGGCCAATGGCGCCGGTCGGGGAGGTCCAGAGGCGTGGCGTGAGCTATGCAAGGATGTGCCACTGTCAGCGAGGAGTGGTGGAGCACAGAGGCAAGGGGGCATAGCGGCGCTGCAAGCTCGACGGCGGCGGCGAACTGAGCAGGCGACACTGGCGGCCAGGAGGCTCTACGTGAGGTGGGAAAGGAGGAGGAAGGAGAGGGGAACCAGCGGCATGGCAGGGTGGTGGTTGGAGGCTCAAGAGAGAGCGAGCGCATCACGGCCATGGGAGCATAGCTCGGCAGCCATGGCAGCCGCGCTCTGGTGTGAGCGCACAGAGGAAAAAGCGCCGAGGAGGGCGAGAGCGAGGGAGGGAGGCGTGGAGACACTCGGGCGCTTGGTTATGGAGCAGCAGGGCGCGAGGCGGCGCGTGGCACAGAGGTTGGGCGCGCGTCGGCCATGTGGGTGCGTGCTCGATGCATGGCTGCCACGACACCCTTTCGTCGAACACGTGGTGAGCATCACTGTGCCCTCCTTGGAGTCTATTTTTGGGCCAGCTCTGCTCCGAACTGGGCTATGGGCCTTGAAGCAAAATTATTCTTCTTCTAATGCTCTACAAACTTGATTAAGGGGTTATAGCCATTGACACTCCAAGGCAGCACTGTCAATGCATTAACGGCGATTAACAACTTCCAAAATTGATAGTCAAAATGAAGTCAACTGAGTGCCATCTTTATACATGCTCTTCGCCATCATGTACACTCCAACTTTTATCTTTGGACCAAATTGAGTTGCTTAACAAAATTTGGAGAACGTGGAATGCCAATGGCGATGACAATGGATTCCAGACTCAAAAAAATTTCTAAGTACTGAAAATAGCTGCCAATTCAAAGTTCGAGCCTCGATTTGACTTAGTTCCAAGTTGATCTGACTCTGGGTCCAAAAACAAAGTTTGTTCTACTCCACTCAAACTTCAACTTTTATTAAAGGCCAAACTTCATATCTGGTACATGAACCAATTCTTCATCTTGGTCAAAACAACATCTTGTTAACCCTAGAATTAGGGTTTTCGACCAATTGAGATCTTTTCTTGATATTTGCTCAACACGAACCCTTCATAACTTTTGTTCATGAATGTAAGTAGAGTTGTTTGAGCAAGGTTGCAATGTTTGTTTGATGACCTATCATTCCATTCACTTAATAAAGCAATCCAAGAAAGATTATAACTTATCATTTCATGTGACTTCTTGATTCCAAACTCCATGAAACTTTTCCAATCATCCATGTGGGTGGAAATTGATGTGAGGCACATGAAAGAAGCACCTTAAACATTACTTAGGTATATATATTTGAACAGGGCCAATATGCAGGCAAAGGTGTGTTGCCCAAGTTTAAGTTGGAGCTCACTCTTGTTGATTTGATCTTGACACATTCATCACCACTTAACATGTCATGTTTGAGCTCAAACCCATTGCTTAACTGGTGACAAACATCTTGGGTGTTACAGCCCTCCCCCCTTATAGGAATCTCGCCCTGAGATTTGGTGTGAAAGACTTTTAAGGGAAGAGAAGCATGTCCTCCATTTTCCAATATCAGTGATAGCCTTAGGCTACTTAACTTCGGAGTATCAGAGAGGCTAATTTGGTCAAGACACTTTCTGATACTTGCTCCTCGCAGTAAGTTTGGTTTGAAGAATTTCCTTCGTTGGCTCCCATGAAGCATTGTTACTTTGGGAGGAATCCAGGACATCACAATACTTCGTTCTCAAGATACGGAGAGTACTATGAAGCATAAACTAATTACCCAAAATCTATATTTCCCTAGTGAATATAGCGTGGACCATGTGAACTTTGCACTAGATTGCAAACTTCAGAAAGCTACTCATTACAATGGCTCCATGCTCATTCACAAAGTTTGAAAAGCAATTCTCTACCAAAGTAGCTGAAGTACAACCTTTCATAAGGGACAAGATCACAGACGGGGTAAATGTCCTCTGAGATTGTGAGAAACTGAGTAACCAATAGACAGTATCTATGCTGGTCGTAACCATTCAATCAATCAAATGCCAACCGATGGAAAACTACATAATGTTCCATGTGTATAGTTCTCTTTCTCTGATGATGACACTTTATTATCTGAGTCCATTGAGTGAGCGGTGAATGTGATAGCTGACTCTATTGACTCAGCGTGATTGACGATCATTATTTGGGGAATCCTTGTATCCAAGCGGCAACAGTTATCTAGGTTGAATCAGAGGCAACAAGTCTGCCTTGGAAAATGTTGCTGAAGAAGGATGTTAGCAAGGCCTGGAGGTCAACAAAAGTTGCAAGTATATACCGACTAGAAAAATAGTACACTACTAAGCAGATTGAGCACAATTTGCCTTCATGGTGAAGTGACATAGTAAGTTGGGTTGACTTGTACTGTAGCAAAAATTTGCCTGGTTGGACTACTTTTGACATTGAGGCTTCCTTTCTACTGTCAATCAATAACTCATAAGCAAAATCAGAAATCTGTTGTTAGACATTTTTCAAATTGCTCTTGACTCGCAAAGGCACAAATTGACTTGTAGAACACCTTGACTGCTCCAGCATTATTGATATGAAAGGGCAAACGCGAGGCAGAAAGGGGTGCTAGGAGTCTTCTCTAAGACATCTAAAGTATTACAATCATCGCATTGCCAACATGATCTAAGCTACAAACACAACATCTAATACGAAGAATGATAGTAGTCAGATAAGAAGATTATAGATTCTATTTCCCTCGGTAATCAATTCATATTCTGCAAACTACTATTCCATGGTGCACAAATTTTGGTAGGCATTTAGATCCAAGGGTCCTTTAACTACTGACCAAAATTCAGCTTAAACAGACATTGTTTGACTATCCAAACAATGCGGCTACCAAAACTGCTCTATTCTATAATTATAGTGTACCGAATTGACAAAACATCTCTTCAAGTCTGATGTTTCACTCAACCAATCCTCAAACAAACTTAAGGCATCGACATATCCTAAGTGAGGAATGAGGTCACCAAAGTTTGAGGCCATTCCAACCATGTTTGAGTCACTAATCATTGGCCTGAAGATGTTCGGTTTTGCACCCTAAAATCTGGACAAATTTTTCGTTCTTCTCTTTATAACCGCGGTAGCTTTCTCACTAAGGATGGAGGCTAGGGTTTTCCTTACATGCCTCTTAGGAAACAACCTCAACCGTTGATTTAGACACCATCTCGACGATGTGCAAACATTGGACTGGTGGGCTATTTTTGTAGGGCACAATGCATACTCACGAGGAGGGGCAGTCCTACATGATAAGGAAACGTCTCTGATTACCCTGTTGTGCTTCATTCAATAGAGTCCTGAACAAATCCTTTGGCAAC
This sequence comes from Miscanthus floridulus, assembly GCF_019320115.1. Lineage (NCBI taxonomy): Eukaryota > Viridiplantae > Streptophyta > Magnoliopsida > Poales > Poaceae > Miscanthus > Miscanthus floridulus. The sequence goes on along the minus strand of NC_089586.1, from coordinate 56,595,540 downwards.
ACCATATACATAAGGATACTAACCGAGACTAGAGATGTGCTTTCTCTAGCTCTTTACTTAGCTGATACAGTATCTTGCACTATCTATGTGATTATCCAAGATGGAATTGACTTGACGACACTGGGTCTGGAGAAGAAAGCAGTACTAGCATCGCTGACCGGCTTTGTTGTTTCTTTGCTTAACATCGTTCCGTGAGATCTAGCCTTCGTAGTTACCAAAGAATCATTACCTAGCTAGAGATTGATCTTCCTACTGGCAACTAATCAGTTGTATCTAAACACCAAAAAGGTTCCAAATCTTCACTCTTGATAATAAAAAATTGTGGTCGAAGCATAAACAGATGGTTGCCATTGAAGTCAGCAAAAAGGGGTCACACCGAAGCAGGTCGGTTGATCATCTTGCACATAAAGGTCAAGGCTTGGATAGAAACTCATAAGCACTAGGTGACCTACTACATCACATAATATCCTGATCCATTTATCATCCGACTGATAACTTGCTCAACCTTAAGTGTGGTGCACCTTTCTGACCCAACGGGAATGACATAAGTTGCTCACTAGATGACTGATGTCATTACAGAGATTGTCAAGTAGAGTCACTTGTCTACCACCTATTGCAGTCTGTTTATGTTCCTGTCAGTGACCTGTTCTTCAAAGGTTATCCTTTGGATGACTTCAGAAGAAAGTCCTATTGCATCTAGTTTGACATATAGATCTTCTGACATGATAAGGAGAGATAACCAAGGAAGAGCTCACATGAAAATAACACATTGGTGTAGTTCTGCAATGGATCATGACTAGGAACCTCGATACCAGCGTGTGCCGAGTAGCACAACCTTGTGTGCGCGCCCACAAGAAGCTCTTAGTTTCATCACGGCACTGTAGATCACTAATCATGGCACCATTACTGAACATACCACCCACAAGAATTCCCATGTGGCATAAATTTCATGGCATAGGAGCAAGCACCATGAGAAGGAGGGATGGCAAACAAAGGTAGTCACAAGGTTAGGAATCAATAAGGAGGCGATCTGAAGATCAGAACATAGTGCAAGAGAACCTAGCTTACGTGCCGAAGACAACTGGGTAGGGGACTCTTGCTTAATTTTCATATATGCCTTGTGTCCACGAAGGTGATTACTAGGTAAAGATTAGCATGAGATTTGATCTTGCCAAGCAGCGACACGAGATCAAGACAGACAAACATCCAGAGACTTGAAAGGGTTGGAGGCAGAATAAATGGGATTCGAGGGACAGAGCCAAGGCATTGACTAGGGATTCAGTTGATAAAGTAGTAACATGATCTGCAAGGAAAAAGGTTCCAAAGCCAGGGTAGATAGCGATTATCGTTGCACCAGATCATCAGTAGGGGAAAGAGCAATAAGGCCCAACAAGAATTTTTTAGCAAGGTCCTCCTACACAGGAGTGGGACAACCATGACACAAGCAAGCATTCAAGGGAACTGAGCTTGGGCCTAAGGTCAAGCCAAGGCATGGATAAAGGTCTTTGTAGCACAACGTTCAAGGGCTAACAACCATGTATACAGGCTTAGGCTCCTAAGAAAGAACTTAATTGGAGACAACAACCTTGAGATTCCCAAAACTTGGATGTTGTTCAAGGATAACGATCTTCAACACTCGTATGCTTACCGAGGACACAAGGGTGACAACTATAGCACTACCTAGATAACAAGCACCCACACCTACATCATGGTCTTAAGCAAGCATTTCAAAACACTCAATCTAATTAGTTTAAGCAATTATTACTAAGCACAAAGCTCGCACATAACAAGCAGTACCTATAGCAACACTACTACACATAAACATGCGAAACATGGTGGTAAGGTACTGTTATCTTTTATTTCCTTTGGAAGTAAACATACAAGGCAAAACTAATCACACACTACCTTCAAGCATAGCTATTCAAACAGCATGGGACAATGCATTTTGTCTAGCTTCACACAGGGAAGATAGTAACATCACATGGTCACAAGTTACTCAGTATTAGAACAAGGTGAGGGAAGCATTTTTATGCACAAGCACAATCATGATGCATGCTCATCCTATTCGTCCTCACAAAATTGCCAGCCTAAGGCGGCAATCACGTTCTATGTCGGTGGCAAAACACGTACTCTCTCGATATATAGCTAGTCGTTAGCTACATTCAATCTACGCATTCGTGGTTAGCGTACCTACAGGCAAATTCATTTCAGCCCATCCCCACAAGAGATAAATAAGCACACATTGAAAGCAGTAAACTAAGATACTCTCCATATATACATTCCTAGACATATATACTTTAGTATCCATAGCTACCCAACAGATATACCCACAATTAAGTACCTTCATATATACATGGGTGTAACATGTAAATATTCTAGTAACCACAGCTAACTCTCCCCTAGATCGATAGTTGGACGGTCATGCTCTCACAACTCACACTTACCTAGGCATAGAGGCAATTGATCCGTACATTACCATTCAAGTGAATGGCATCCATACAATAGCACACCGTATGGACGACGAAAGTAAAAACCCCCCATGTTAGTACTTAGATAGCCACCTAATAGTCCTTAACTGGGCATAAAGGAGGATGTCGCTAGCATAGTTTTGTAAAGAAGTTTTGATAAATTTGCCTGTAGCTAAAGTTTTAGTTAAAATAGGCTTTTTAAAACCAAAACTTGGCTTTTAAAACTATGTACATGATAGTATTATGCTTAATCTTGCTCTGATACCAACTGTGACAGAACCGTCCAATTTATACAAGATTAAGTACGGCTGTCCCCGCTAACACATTGACATGCGCATACTTTCACTTATATAAACCCGGTAGTCCACCGAGTGTCACGCAGGACCTCGGTAAATCAACATCACAACCAAGATCGCGTGATTAAGCAAATACACATCACATACACAGAGTTGCAGTGGAAATAATATTACAAATGGTTTCACAAATAATAGTATAAGTTTGGGTTTCAAAACCGATGAGTGAAAACCACATTGCTTTCAAAGGATTACATTAATATAAGTTCCAAATACATTGCTAGCATAAGTGACATCCTCAGATAAAAGCATATAGATGAGAGATAACATAGAGTCACTGAGCCCACCGGCAGTTAGCCACCATCTTCAGCAGGCCAAAACTTCACCTGCAACATGGTGGGATAAACCCTAAGTACTTGAATGTACTCAGCTAGACTTACCCATCATAAACTAGAAATAAAATGACTCCAAGGATCATGCAAGGCTTTATAGGTGGAGCTAGCTTGACAACATTTTGCATAAAAAGCGATTAACTCAGTTATACAATTATAGTTCCATCATCATGTTAATTATAACTATCCATCTCTAGAGTAGCAACTATCCGATGCCAAACATGTGATATATCATTTTAAGGGCATACAATAGTAACCATAGCAGGTATAGTAATTCCATGTTTATCCGAACCATCACATTCCATAATACAATTACTATGATGTTGGGACTAGCCAAGTTTCTCACTATCTGGGAGAGACAGCGATTCAAATTGATTTCAACCAGCTAGGAATTTATTCCTAACACAAACCCAGGTCTACCAGCCACGGTATCCTTAGGTCACCTTTGGTACAACTCAAGTACACATTTCGTGGGTTCGCCCAGCGCCGCACAATTAGGGACAACCAAATGCCAGGATGTTTAGGCCTAGCCTGCCCTTGGGCTCAGTCTGGCTCACCGCACATCCTTACTACCATCTAGAGTGCGCACTCTTATAGAGCGAGGCCCGGCCTGAGTTGAGCTACTCGGCTTCGTGGTCAGAACGAGTTATCTGGCCACCTAAGTGATAGGCATGCGTTCAATCTTGTCGGAAGCGCCAACAATGGTATGCTCCTTAATCGACATAGACGGGGATAGATCCACACTCAAGACCTCCATGTCTTGTTGCATCTCTATCGATATCCCGCTCGGTCTCCATTTACATTACCCCATGGTTCTTTTCCATGATAGCAAATATAGCCAACCGTGCTTTGGTATCCACCTATATCTCATAGGTGACAGGAAATCACCCGACTTCTACCGGTCTAAGAATGGCTAAGCACAAGTTCAATCCTAGACCTACACAGGGTTAAAGGTATATTTCTGGACAAGGAAATTATATGCATCAAGTGGTTCCAATCAACTCTTATAACCTAATGCATCAATCATAAAGGACTCGAGTAATATTTTGTAAAACACTAGGAGACTTAGAATGCTCTGGGGCTTACCTGGAATCCAACACTAGGTCAGTGTTTGTTAGATGACACTTGCTTGGTGAGCATCTCCTATTTAGGCATGTACTCCAGGGATCCTTCCATCTTCAGAAAAAGTCCACCATACACCGTCTTCGGGTTCGGTTCCAACCTCATGTCCTTCATGTGGTTCATCGAGCGTACCTAGATGAGATACAAGATGCAAGTGCATGAATATGAAGAATGGTAATATGAGATGCATCATATAATAGCATTCAAGGCAACCATAAGATCATGCAAGACATAGGCACCTAGAGTTATTTAACTAAACATCACATAACCTATTATAGAGGGATAGTAAGCATATTAGGAATGGCACACAATTGAACTTAAGTTCAGATATTGCACACATGCATTGATCAAGAACTAACCAACATGTTTAGCTAAACAAAAGCAAGCTAAAGCAATCACTTAGCACATGTATAGAAATCTGGATAGCGGCACAACAGGCACTTGTTTTATCCATAACTGGAGATCTAGACATCCAAAGAAGGTGATTCTAGACTTTCTAGAAAGCTTATTAAATTATCTAAAACATGTTTATTAACATCACAAGGTGATTTCCCCTATTAAAAAGGTCAATCAAGCACAATTGAGCACCTCCGTCCAGACTTGGACAGATTCTACTATGCGACTTAGCAAGCTTATAACTGGATATTTAAACTACCAAAAGGAGTGATATTTAACAATCTAGAAAGCTAATGAAAATCACTACACTTATTGTATTACCTACAAGACATGATTCAAAGCTTAGCTAAGTCAAACAACGCAATCATTCAGATCTATACAGAGAGCATGCAAAATCTGACAATAAACTTACAAACTCTATAGCTCCTAATTTATCAGGCCTATGGTCATGAAATTTGAACACAAGCAATATTATGAAATTATCTACAACTTTGGTATTCACTACAACCACAGCAACCATAATTTCCACCACGAAAATAATTGCACAAACAAAACTGCACATGCAGCCCAACAGCAGTGGTATAGAAAACTGATAGCCACTTAAGAGAAGCATAACTGGAGTTCTAGACCTCCAACAAATATGAATCATAACTTTTTGAAAATCTTATAAAGTTACCTACAACTTTCTTATTCTCCTATTAAGATGATTCTATAGTTAGCAAGGTAAATTAATCCAATGAATGAATCTCTGTCTAAAACATGGACAGAAACTGATATGCCACTTCAAACAGCAACAACTGGAGTTCTACATGTCCAATAAATGTGGTTCTATACTTTTTAGAAATCTTAGAAACTTTTAAACAACTTTGTTGTAGATACCTGAAGCTAATTCTACTATTAAGAAGGCCCCATGGTAAGAACAAGGAAACCCTCTCTGGGTTTGGGCATAAACAGCCACATAGATTTAAGCAAGTATAACTCAAGATCTACTTAACTAAAAATTATGATATTTAACTTTTTGGAAAGCTTAAAAAAAGTACTACAACTCATGTATTTTCATCAAGTCATGATGCATAACTTAACTGAGCCAATTAATTCAAACATGCAGACCTATTCAGGATAGGAGCAAAGCAACACATGGCATTTGTTATTTTTATAACTCTCAAACCACCAAACCTAAACTCCTGACATTTTTACCAGACCTCAAACATCACCTTAGTAACACTCCATAAAAATTTCACATTTATTTAAGCACCACAACCACAATTATGAAAAAGACAAGACACGACTAGTATTAAGAACCTAACTGCATAAATCTATTTTTACAGCACAATATTTAAAATAAAACATATCATATTATAGATCTACTGCATAGAAAATTTCACAAGGATTCCAAAAAAGTACTCATTTACTATTTTACGATATTTCTATTAATTACTATGAATTTTCAAACTTGATCATCCAAATCTGCAAAAACCAAAGAAAAAGGCATGTAAATCTTCCATCGGGGTCCCTGCAGCAAACATAATTCAAACATCAGTGAATAGGTCCTACAGACACTATTTAAAGGAGTCATGGCCTTGCACTTAGCAAGCTTATAACTGGAGATTTAAACTACCAAAAGGAGTGATATTTAACAATCTAGAAAGCTAATGAAAAGCACTACACTTATTCTATCACCTACAAGACATGATTCAAAGCTTAGCTAAGTCAAACAACGCAATCATTCAGATCTGTACAGAGAGCATGCAAAATCTGACAATAAACTTACAAACTCTATAGCTCCTAACTTATCAGGCCTATGGTCATGAAATTTGAACACAAGCAATATTATGAAATTATCTACAACTTTGGTATTCACTACAACCACAGCAACCATAATTTCCACCATGAAAATAATTGCACAAGCAAAACTACACATGCAGCCCAATAGCAGTGGTATAGAAAACTGATAGCCACTTAAGAGAAGCATAACTGGAGCTCTAGACCTCCAACAAACATGAATCATAACTTTTTGAAAATCTTATAAAGTTACCTACAACTTTCTTATTCTCCTATTAAGATGATTCTATAGTTAGGAAGGTAAATTAATCCAATGAATGAAACTCTGTCTAAAACATGGACAGAAACTGATATGCCACTTCAAACAACTACAACTGGAGTTCTACATGTCCAATAAATGTGGTTCTGTACTTTTTAGAAATCTTAGAAAATTTTAAACAACTTTGTTGTAGATACCTAAAGCTAATTCTGCTATTAAGAAGGCCCCACAGTAAGAACAAGGAAACCCTCTCTGGGTTTGAGCATAAACAGCCACAGAGATTTAAGTAAGTATAACTCAATATCTACTTAACCAAAAATCATGATATTTCACTTTTTGGAAAGCTTAAGAAAAGTACTACAACTCATGTATTTTCATCAAGTCATGATTCATAACTTAACTGAGCCAATTAATTCAAACAAGCAGACCTATTCAGGATAGGAGCAAAGCAACACATGGCATTTGTTATTTTTATAACACTCAAACCACCAAACCTAAACTCCTAAAATTTTTACCAGACCTCAAACACCACCTTAGTAACACTCCATAAAAATTTCACATTTATTTAAGCAACACAACCATAGTTATGAAAAAGACAAGACATGACTAGTATTAAGAATCTAACTGCATAAATCTATTTTTACAGCACAATATTTAAAATAAAACATATCATATTATAGATCTACTGCATAGAAAATTTCACAATGATTCCAAAAAGTACTCATTTACTATTTTATGATATTTCTATTAATTACTATGAATTTTCAAACTTGATCATCCAAATCTGCAAAAACCAAAGAAAAGGGATGTAAATCTTCCATCGGGGTCCCTGCAGCAAACATAATTCAAACATCAGCGAATAGGTCCTACAGGAACTATTTAAAGGAGTCATGGCTTTGCACTTAGACCCTTTCCTTTTTCCCTATTCAAACCCGTGGTCCTTCGCCTTCTTCCTCACGACGGCAGTGCAGGGGAGATGGCCGGCTCGTAGCTTCGGTGGCTGTGGTCGTCGACGGTGATGGTGGAGCAGCGGGGAGGACCAGGGGGACCGCACGTACATGCTGGGTTGCCTAGCTTAGCCTGAGGTGACCTATGGTGGCGCGGCCACTGTAGCCGCGGTGGCGACGGTAGTTGCTCCGACGGTGTGGAGCAACAGCGGCCAATGGCGCCGGTCGGGGAGGTCCAGAGGCGTGGCGTGAGCTGCGCAAGGATGTGCCACTATCAGTGGGGAGCAATGGAGCACAGAGGCGAGGGGGCACAGCGGCGCTGCAAGCTCGGCGGCGGTGGCGAGCTGAGCAGGTGACACCGATGGCCAGGAGGCTCTGCGTGAGGTGGGAAAGGAGGAGGAAGGAGAGGGGAACCAGCGGCATGGCAGGGTAGTGGTTGGAGGCTCAAGAGAGAGCGAGCGCATCGTGGCCATGGGAGCACAGCTCGGCAGCCATGGCAGCCACACTCTGGCGTGCGCGCATATAGGAAAAAGCGCCGGGGAGGGTGAGAGCGAGGGAGGGAGGCGTGGAGACACTCGGGCGCTCAGTTATGGAGCAGCAGGGCACGAGGTGGCGCATGGCACAGACGTTGGGCGCGCGTTGGCCATGGTGGGTGCACGCTCGATGCATGGCTGCCACGACGTCCTTTCGTCGAACACGTGGTGAGCGTCACTGTGCCCTCCTTGGAGTCTGTTTTTGGGCCAGCTCTGCTCCGAACTGGGCTATGGGCCTTGAAGCAAAATTCTTCTTCTTCTGATGCTCTACAAACTTGATTAAGGGGTTATAGCCATTAGGGCAGCATATTAGTGGTTAATGACACTCCAAGATAGCACTATCAATGCATTAACGGCGATTAACAACTTCCAAAAATTGATAGTCAAAATGAAGTCAACTGAGTGCCATCTTTATGCATGCTCTTCGCCATCATGTACACTCCAACTTTTATCTTTGGACCAAATTGAGCTGCTTAACAAAATTTAGAGAATGCAGAATGCCAATGGCGATGACAATGGATTCCAGACTTAGAAAAAATTCTAAGTACTGAAAATAGCTGCCAATTCAAAGTTCGAGCCTCGATTTGACTTAGTTCCAAGTTGATCTGGCTCTGGGTCCAAAAACAAAGTTTGTTCTACTCCACTCAAACTTCAACTTTTATTAAAGGCCAAACTTCATATCTTGTACATGAACCAATTCTTCATCTTGGTCAAAACAACATCTTGTTAACCCTGGAATTAGGGTTTTCGACCAACTGAGATCTTTTCTTGATATTTGCTCAACACGAACCCTTCATAACTTTTGTTCATGAATGTAAGTAGAGTTGTTTGAGTAAGGGTGCAATGTTTATTCGATGACCTATCATTCCATTCACTTGATAAAGCAATCCAAGAAAGATTATAACTTATCATTTCATGTGACTTCTTGATTCCAAACTCCATGAAACTTTTCCAATCATCCATGTGGGTGGAAATTGATGTGAGGCACATGAAAGAAGCACCTTCAACATTACTTAGGTATATATATTTGAATAGGGCCAATATGCAGGCAAAGGTGTGTTGCCCAAGTTTATGTTGGAGCTCACTCTTGTTGATTTGATCTTGACACATTCATCACCACTTAACATGTCATGTTTGAGCTCAAATCCATTGCTTAATTGGTGACAAACACCTGGGGTGTTACATCTGTCCCTTGTAATCCCCCACATTCGGGTTCGACGTAGAGCCATAGGCCAGTATCGCTTGGTAGACCAGGTGTACGACGGTGCCCGAAGTGAGCAAGTAGAAGTAGAGTTTATCTATCCTTAGACCCTAAGCCATAGGAATCCTTCTCTACCCTCATCAGCTATCCTTGTGTTGTCCTTGGATGAATTAGCTAGAAGAAATACCTTTGTTCCGTATGGAAATACGATACCCTGAATACTTTCAGGTGAAAGCTACAATGGTAATTCCATACGCTTCTATATTCTTTCTATAAACGTTAAGAAATACCAACATCTGTGATAGTATTTTCTACTCCTTTTTTATCTTTTATTTAAAGACCAATTCTTGGAGTAGAAGTACCCATCTTATTAATCTAGGTTTAGTGTCTTTCTTAGTGAGCAAGTATTTTAGAGTAGCATGATCAGTGTAAACGATAACTTTTGCTCCTACTAAGTAAGACCTAAACTTATCTATAGCAAAAATAATTGTGAGAAGCACTTTTTTAGTGGTAGCGTAATTAACTTGTGCTCCAATCAGTGTTTTGCTAGCATAAGCGATCGCATGATGCTTCTTATCTTTGGTTTGGCCAAGGACTGCCCCAATAGCATAGTCGCTAGCATCACACATGATCTCAAAAGACAGCGACCAATTAGGAGGTTGGATGATTGCTACTAAGATGAGTGCTTCCTTAAGGGTATGGAAGCTTTTAGGCACTCATCGGTGAACTTGAAAGGCACATCCTTAGCTAAAAGGTTCATGAGGGGTCTAAAAATTTATGAGAAGTTTTTGATAAAATGTCTATAGAACCCCGCATGAGCCAATAAGCTAAGGATTCATTTCACATTCACAGGGGGTGGTAGTTGCTTGATAACCTCGATCTTAGCCTTATCTACCGCAATCCCCCTCTCGGACACAACATGTCCAAGGATGATGCCTTCTGGGACCATGAAATGGCACTTTTCCTAATAAAGTACCATGTCCTTTTCTTGGCATCGTTGCAAGACTTTATCTAATTCTCAAGATAATGGTCGAAAGTTTTTCCATAGACCAAAAAATTATCCATGAATACTTACATGATTTCTTCAATCATGTCCGAGAAAATAGACATCATGCATCGTTGGAACGATGCGGGTGCATTACAAAACCCAAAAGACATTTGTCTATACGCATACGTTCCATATGGGCAGGTAAAAGTTGTCTTTCTTTGATCATCGGGGTGGATGGGAATCTGATGATACCCCGAATACCCATCGAGGAAATAGAAGAAAGAATATTTCACCAATCGCTCTTACATTTCATCAATGAAAGGCAGTGGGAAGTGGTCTTTCTTTGTTGCTGCATTGAGTTTTCAGTAGTCTATACACATTCTCTACCCCGTGACGGTTCGTTGTGGGATCAACTCATTTTTATTATTCTCAATGACCATCATGCCTCCTTTCTTTGGTACCACTTGGATAGGACTAACCCAGTCACTATATGGTATGGGATAGATTATCCCAGTGTGAAGAAGTTTGAGGGCTTCCTTCTTCATAACTTCCTACATTGCACTATTGAACCTACGCTGAGAGGAGTTGGTGTACTCGAAGGGTCTATCGGAATGCGATGGGTACAGAGCGTTGGACTTATCCCCTTAATATCTTGAAGAGAATACCCAAAAATAGGCCTATGTTTCTCTAAGATGGTGATGAGTTTGGCTGTCTCCTCATCAGTAAGCTTGTCACTTATGATTACAAGAGTTTTGGTGTCGCCATTAAGAAAAGCAAAACAAAGGCTAGCGAGTAGGGGTTTAAGTTCAACTGGAGGTTGTGCCGGTGCTTCCTCCTTTGGAAGGTCTATGGTCTCACCTAAGTCATCCCCCTCTTCAATGAAGAGTTTGGCATCTTTCTCTAAGGCCAACTCAAGAGATTCAGAGGGCAAAAGTGACATGAACTCCTCAGGCAGTTTTGAATAGGGAAGAGATTCTGCCATTGAGTTTTTAGCTCGAGTGATAGGAATGAAGAAAGTGTCCCTCCCTAGCTTTATGTTCAAGTCCCCTGATGTGGGTGGCTCTATGAAGAATTTTTCTAGGAGATGCCCTATCATGATGTTGAAATCTTAGATGTCAAAGACATGGAAATCAAGGGCCATTTCGACTTTATCATGATGCACTGTTATGTTATGTAGGATCCCATGTCCTTCTAGGTTGGAGCGTGGCGCAACCCTAAGAGATTTGTTTGTTAGAGCAAGGAGTTCAGCACCTAAGTAGGTGTGTGCAAAAGATGTGGACATGAGGTTTGCTTCGATAGTAGGATTGTAAAGTACGTTCACCGTGATTCTATAGATTTGGCATTGGATGATTAAAGAAGGGGTGTGAATCTGAATTTCTTCAAAAGAAAGCTCTGCTTCTTTTACCCATTCGCTGCTTAGGATACAAGTCAACTCCCTAATGGATTCCCTAAGGAATTCTTTGTCTAGAGGGTCAAGGGCAGTGATAGGAACAGGTGGTCTCTTTTGGTATGAGTATTTCGAGGTATTTTCAAAATCTTCATGAAATTCATCCTCGAAAAAAGGAAATTTTGAAGGTTGGAAACCTTCCTCTAGAGTTTCTGGTTCAGATGAGGGTCTCTAAATGGGAGTTATGGGTTTGGACTTAGCTGAAGAGACTTCCTCATGGCTTGATTCAGGCTATACTCAGAGGGGTTCTTGGGGAGGAGTGTTTTTTAGAATACGGTCTAAAAGGGCTTATCCTTCCATCATGGTTTTATGGGTAAACGAACCTATGGCCATGATATCAAGCTATAGGACAGATTCCTTTCTAAGACCTAACCAAAAATGTTGTAACAGCACATGGTTAGGTATAGACAAGTCTAGGCTAGAGTGTGTTAGGAGTGAAAATATGGCCCAAGCTGCACCTATGGTTTCCTTCTCTATTTGTTGGAAATTGAGAATCTCCTGTCATAGGGAAGCAGTTCGAGATATAGGGAAGAACACAAGATAGAATCTATTCCTCAATTCTTCCCAATCTCCTTTTACCTTCCCTACGTTATGGGTGTACCATTGTTTTGCCCTCTCTTCAAGAGAGAAGGGAAACAACTTTCATCAAAGAGTTTCATGTGACATGCCCAAAATAGTTAGGCATGCATAGAGCTGCTCAAATCCCCATAGGTGATGATATGGGTTTTCATAATCTAACCCTGAGAAGGTTTGTTCCTGAACCATGGCTATAAAGCTAGGGCAGAGTTCATAGCTAGAAGCTATCATTGGCTTCAAGGATACACATGTGAACTAGGTTCGAAGATAAGAACTCACCCTTGGGAGCAGAAAGTTGATGAATTAAGAATAAAAAGAAAAGAAAGATAAAAATAAAAGGATACACATGCGAACAAGGTTCGGAGATAATTACGACAACCATTCCCCAGCAATGGCACAAGAAATGCTTGTTGGTATTTCTTAGCATAAGCAAAAGAATCCGCAAGCGCATGGATATACTGTCATAGCACTTCACCTGGAAGTATTCAAGGTATTGTATTTTCCTAAAGGAACAGATGTGTAAAGCCTCTTAGTTAGTTCGCCTAAGATAACAAGAAGAAAGATAGCTTGGGTAGTGAGGTTTCCTAAGGATAGAGAACCTAAGTTAAGATAGCTTTATGTAACAACCTAGGTTTTTGAGCATCCACAAATGTGAGCTTTTTAAAAAATTTCCTGCTATGTGTGAAGCATGTAGTTGCTAGGTCAAACCTAAGTCAAACTAAGGAGAGTTGCTAATAAATTGATGCACTCATATAGATTTGATTGTAGGTGTGTGCCTTGCTCTTGAGTTGGTTTTAGGTTTTTGAGTTTTGTTTCAAGTTTGGAGAGCACAAATCCATAACAAGTTCCCCTCAAATCCCCTTTGAATTTCCCTCTCAATTCTCTTTTGAAATCCTTCTCAAATCCCTTTTGAATCTCTCTCAAATTCCAAAGTTCCAAAAAGGAAAAATCCTTTCTCCTTTGTCTTCTTATTCAGCCCAATCGGCCCTTTTTTCCCACGGCCCACCTCCACTTCTCTCCTTTGGCCTAGCTCCTTTCCTTCTCCTTTCTCTTGGCCTAGCTCGTAGCTGAAGCCTAGCAGCTAGCAGGCCCGCTCACTCCCTCCACTCCTTCTTGCCTAGGCCCCCACCGGCCTGGTAGCCGGCCCCTGTAGGCCTGAGTTGCCACACCTAGGTTTGGAAACCCTAGGCACACCCTTGACCCAATCCCAGCCACCATCGCTCGGTCCTCTGCTCTCAACACCGCACGTGCCTTGCTGTTAGTCATGTGGCCATAAGTATGGATGCCGAGGCATCTAGCCATCGATGCCCTAAAACCCTAACCAGACGCACGTATAAGAACCCTGAGCTGCCACTCCTCTCCCTCCATTCCCGACCACCATTGCACTCCCCCTTCCTCCTCCAGTGCTCACGCCGCTGCTCCACACCGCTTGGAGCACCATAGCAGCCAAGTGCCACCACACTGTAGCTGCCCACGGCCACGCCTACCATGACATGCCAACACGATGTCGGCAACCATGCCACCACCATCGCCTCGCCATGCCACGCCACCGTAACCCCGAGCCACCATCGTGCCACCACAACCTAGACTCCATCACCACGCCCTCCACCTCAGTGTTGGCATCCTTCTCCGTCCAGCCATGCCACGACGCCACCTCCCTGGCCTACTACCTTTGCCTCGCTTAGCGTCTCTACAACCGTGAGCACGTCTCCACCTTGCCGTCAAGCCATGCCACCTCGAAGCATAATGCCCTCTACCTACTAGTCTCCACCGCCCAATGAGCTCTTCATCCTTGCTAGAGATAGAGCTAGGAGCATCGTGTCCACATTGAGCTACTGCCCCTCATCGAGCCTAGAACTACGATGTTGTGTTCTACCTCATCCTCATCGCAACTGTGCCGAATCGACTCCACTGCACCGGACTCCTTCACTGGTGTTGTTGCATAGCACCACCTCACCATCCTTTGCTCCGACCATGCCCCGCCACCGAGCTGTACTAGACTTAGAGCACCTCAACCTCACCGCTAGCATGGAACCTAGAGCAATGCCACCACTACAATGCCCTGCTTGTCCTTGTCCCTACCTCCTCTGACCCACCAGTGAGCCACCAAGCCCAAAGCTCACACCTTTCCATCACCTTTCCATCTTGTTGGTGTTCTTGTCTAAAACTGGCCTTCATGGTGCTATCTTTCACCTTGTAGGAAGGTCACGCCTTGCTTCTCCCATGGTGTGGCTGCTCTATTTTGTGATGCCAAGGCTTCATCGCTCTCAGCCTCCTGCTGCCCCATCCTGACCGACAGCAGCCAGCCCCTGGCCATCTACAGCAAGCTGCAACAAGCTATAGCCATCCACGGCTAGCCAACAATGAGCTATAGCTAGCCAGCAGCTAGCCACAGCTTGCTCAGATGCACCACAGCGGGCCTCTGCTTTCCTCAGCGCCTCCAAGGTCAAACCTTTAAACCCAGTCGATGCCATCCTTGATGTCAGTGAAAGCTCCCATTTTCTCATTTCTTACTTGTTCACACATGATCATCTATCTATATCTATGCCTGTGTTGGGTCTTTATGCTGGTCTATCTATCTCTTGTGCTATGGATGTGTGCTACTCCATGTCATGTGTTGGTGTTGTGGTTCTTGTGTTGTTGATTTGGTTGCCTGTGGATCGAGCCTTCGAGTCGGTCGGGAGGATTGTAATTCGTTCGAACATTCGGTCGTGGGTTCGTCCTACCGTGGCCGTGATGCCGAGTGTAACTCGATCCCTCATTTTTAGATGACTCTATAGTGCTATTATCGTTAGCTCCTATCTCTATCCCTAGGATGTGGCCATTGGGGACTCGATGTCAATACCGACACGGTTCTCACCCAAACATTTTGAGCCCTTCGTGACCTAGTCGAGTGGGATATGAATTGGGGGACAACAATCATGGAACTATGGATGCCAACTCATGCGGGTAAAGCTCATGGCCATGAGTTTCCTTGCCATGACCATCGGACTCTACCTCTTTTGCTCTTTAGTTTCCCTTACTCTTTTCATTCTTCCTAACCATCTTGTATGATTGTGCCACATTGACCATAGCATTTCTTCGGTTCTCGTAGTGACAATTGCACCACTATGAACCCTTGGAATAGCAAAGTACCGATCTAGTTGCACATAGGTCATGGTGCCCTATGAGTTGGTGTGGGTTGAGAGACCATGGGATTTGTGTCTCTATTCTTTCAACCTCCGTCCGTTGCCATGATGTGTTGGTCGAGAGAATGCAGAGACCGTTCTTCTCTATTCTCCCCATCTCTTTTGGCTCTTTTGCACTCAAGCCCCTTGTATGCTTGTACCTGTTATAGACCTTAGCGCTCATTAGGTTCTTGCGGTGACAACCACACTACTAAGACCCTAGGGGTGTCTTGGTGCCATTTAGTGCACGTGGGTCAGGGTACCCTACGAGTGGATTTGGGCATTGGTGTTCTCTTGTGTGTCACTCCTTTCTGATGCCTTGTCTTTTGCCATGGCGCGAGGATTGGAAGAAGCCGACCACTGCCCCTCTCTTTTCTCCTATCGTTCCATCCTCTCTTTGGTTCTTGTCAATTACAATGGCGTACGGATTGAGTGAGACCAAAACTCTTCTCCCCCTCTCTTGCTTGCCATCTTCTTGGTTCCTATCAACCTCCATGATGCCCAGATCTGAAGACCATGAGCTATGGTGATTGCTTAAGATGAGCTAGAGTCTAGGCCATTATTCTTGAAGTTGTAGGGTTGACACGATCGGCCCAGGAAGTACTGGCTAGGCTGTGACTTAAGCTTCTGCTTAGCAAAGAACCACTTCTACCTCTTTTTGGCCTAAGGATCAGACATCTGCCACGAGGGCTAAGCCTTTTCCTTCGGTGTTCTTTTGGTGTTCTTTGCTTTTCTGTGTCTTGTCGCCTTTTTAGAGTATTGATTGCTTATTGCCTTGTTTGTTGCTCTATCGAGGTAGTTGCATCGAGGATAGCATTAATCGGACTGGAACCCATTAGAGGAAGGATACACGAATGACATCAGGACTTGGAGGAGAAGGACTACCAGTACATTGAGGATCTTGGAGATGATTAGTGAACAGGTGCCATGTCCCACCCAACCTCATAGAATCCTATTAGACATGCAACAATGTAGCTGCTAGTGCTTTACTTTTATGCAAATGATCTATGATAGGTTGCATGGTAGAATTTCTTGAAAGCCATTACCTTGAAGTAACCTTTACCCATGCATGCCCATAGATAGGATAGATGCTCGCTTACTACTTACTACCTGCTTCTACTACGCATTATATCTATGATGTGATGCTTGGTGGGGGATGTTTTTGAGTGGCTAAGGCACTTTGTGCCAATAATATGGTAATAATATGATAACAAATTGGGGAGATCTTGGTGTGCGTCTTGTGTGTGTGGTGAGGGTTGAGTCGACCGAGTAGGATCTACAATGAGCTATTGAGCGAGTCTTGCTAGAGTGTGACCTGAGCGCTCCTTGAGAGTTGTACCTATGATAGGTACTAGTTTGAGGTATAGACTCTAGGGAGGAGTGTTCTTCATTGGATGAATTCTTGGAGTAGAGGTGTTGTTGAAGCACGGGGTGTCAGAACCCCCTTTGTGAAGATGTCTTGTTTGGTCACCCTAAGGACTTATATGTTCTGGGAACTGATTCATAGGAATCCTTGCACCACATTCGCTCCTCTCTAGGGAGGAGGCAGTTGTGGACTAATCTGGGCGATGCCATTATTGCTAGGTTGTAAGTTGACAGTGTGGGGGTGAGGATGTTGAATCCAGAACCCCTCTAGGTGCATATTACAACTTGTGGGGCCTAGTATTTATGTTTCATAGTTTTAGCATGTCGGAGAAATCCAAGGTGCCTTAGGGCTGAGTGGTAGGATGGTATCGTTCTAGACTAGAAAGCAGTCGAAATCAGCCTAGATGAGCTGGATCGTCGATGATGGTGTATCTTTGTGGGTAGTGTAAACCTCTACATAGTGTATGGTTGATCGATCGATACATATGCCATCTTTTCGGCTATGGATCTTTCCTCTGTTACTGCTTTACTTGACTAGAGAGAGGTGTCCTTTCTTCTTCTCCCCCCGGGTTTGTTGGACTTTGGCTGTTAATCGATAAAGCAAGGTATGAGAGAGAGTCATCCTCACCGCCTAGAGAGTGAGAGTGTGGTGAGATGTGTGTGATAGGATGGGTGAATGTGTGGATGAGATGGGTTAAAACTTGATGAATTATTATAAAATATTGATGAACTTGCATAGGAAACCTACAACCATATATAGGCCTTTTGCTCTACCCTTGCATTCCACTTACCACAAAGCATACGCAAAGCATAGGGTGGGAGCCAGTGGCCAGTACAAATCATACTAAAATATATTTGGCAGGTATTGGATGTCATCTACGATGACAGCAATGGAGATTAGACGGATTAGATGGTCTCATGTCTACGCTCAAGTTTGGTTGAGGAGATAAAGTCTACGCCGCTAATGTTCTATGCCTTCACCCACTGACGCTCTATGTCTACCCTATGATAGTGTGTGAAGGAGGAGCCTTCACCCGCCAATGCACTACGTCTACTCTGATGAAGCCCTATGTGCATTTCTGCTAGAATAATGTTGTACTTAGGTGTGTTACCTAGTGTTGTAATGCCTTGTAATCTTGTAATTCCATGATGTAGGAACTATGGTATCAACTGTTATTTGATAATGTGATGGCTTGATCTCCTGGACTATCACATTACAATTTGTATCTATAGATATTCCCTTCATAGAAAATCAGGATCGTTTCAGTTGGTATCAAATCCATACTTGACCCTAGGATGACACCTTTAGGACCAAACACCAGTATAGAAGCCAACCATTCTATTTTGTTGTAGAACTATAGGTGCTAACACTTGTTTTCCCCCATTGCCTTGAATTCTAATGCTAACTAACCCCTCTATTATGGAAAGTTGCCCTGTAGAACCTTTCCCCATTACTGCCCATGCTAGGTCGGTAGTCATGTGAGACTTTGAAGGCCTAGGAGTTGCCTTAAGTCAACACTATGCATATAGGAGTTGTAATGTTGTTTGACTACCTGGATCTTGTGTTGTTGTCCTTCTTGATGTCTGAGTGTTGGCTATAGAACTATTTTATGCGTGTAAGACTCTAGACCCTTGCCAAACTAGCTAGCTAAACCCAAGCCCTCCTTACCATTGGATGACTGGATGCTGGTCTTGGGAAGAGTATCAAAGTCAGTAAAAAAGAAGGTTTGAGCCAGATGAGGTAGACAATCTATCAATAGTCTCAGCTTGGAGAGTCAGATTTACATTACCCTGGTGTGATTCTTGGACATCCGTCGTCCCTAGTGTGATTCTTGGATACCCATTGTCCATCACCTTGGAGAGAACCCTGGATATACATGGGGCCTAACCAGAGTCCTCGACCTAACATCCTAGAAGCACCAAGACTAATAGAAGCTACAATGCAATAGACCCATATCTTGTAGAGGAATTGCCGATATAGTAGCAAATGAGCCATCTCTAAAGCATTTTAGCAAGGGTCTTAGGAGTTCTACAAGCAAAACCCTTCTACCTTTGACCATGTGGATGAGTATGTGTATCTCGAGCTTGAAGTTAGCTACAGATAGTATCACCCCTTAGAGGTACCATGAGGTTTCATTTTAGAAGCAAGCAAGCATCTTGCTTCATAGACCCTTACAAGATCTTGAGCAGAATCGGGAAGCCCACCTACAAGTTGGAACTGCCAGATAACCTAGCTAGAGTACACCTTGTGTACCACATCTCACGACTAAGGAAGTACCTAAAGGATTCTAGAGGAAGATGTTCATACTAATGCCGTAGACCTACAAGACCCGCTTGAGTACCTTGAGCGCCTCATGAAGAATTTGGATCGAGCCATCAAAGAAACTTGGATGACCATTCCTTTATGCAAAGTCCCGTGGAGCAACCACACTAAAAGAGAAGCAACTTGAGAGAAAGGACTTTGAAAGCAGCACCCCCGCCTCTTCACCGACCGATCAACACCTTAATCTCGGGGACGAGATTCCTATGAGGCGGAGGACTTTAACAACCCGGGTTTTTGAGCATCCACAAATGCAAGCTTTTTAAAAATTTTCCTGCAATGTGTGAAGCAGGTAGTCATTAGATTAAACCTAAGTCAAACTAAGGAGAGCTACTAATAAATTGATCCACTCATATAGATTTGATTGTAGGTTTGTGCCATGCTCTTGAGTTGGTTTTGGGTTTTTAAGTTGGAGAGCACAAATCCGTAGCAAGTTCCCCTCAAATCCCCTTTGAATTTCCCTCTAAATTCTCTTTTGAAATCCTTCTCAAATCCCTTTTCAATCTCTCTCAAATTCCAAAGTTCCTAAAAGGAAAAATCTTTTCTCCTTTCTTTTCTTATTCAGCCCAACCAGCCCCTCTTTTCTAGTGACCCGCCTCCCCTTCTCTCCTTCGGCCCAGCTCCTTTCCTCCTCCTTTCTCTTGGCCTAGCTCACAGCTACAGCCCAGCAACCAGTAGGCCCACTTGCTCCCTCCACTCTTTCTTGCCCTGGCCGCCGCCAGCCCCTCGACCCATAGCTCGGCCCCCACCGGCCCAATAGCCAGCCCTCATAGGCCTGAGCCACCACACCTAGGATTAGAAACCCCAAGCACACCCCTAACCCGCTCCCAGCTGCCACCACTTGGTCCTCACCTCTCGACACCACACGTGCCCCAATGTTCACCACGTGGCCGCAAGTACGGACACCGAGGCATCCACCCATCAGTGCCCCAAAATCCTAGGCATCCGCATGTACAAGAACCTCGAGCCGCCGCTCCTCTCCCGCCATTCCCTGCTGCTGCACTCCCTCTTCCTCCTCCAACGCTCACCTCACTACTCCGCGCCACTTGGAGCACCACAGCAGCCAGGCCGCTGCACCGTAGCCGTCCATGGCTGTGCCTACCATGCTGCGCCACCATGACACAGACCACCATGCCACCATCGCCTCGCCGTGCCGTGCCACCACAAGCCTAACTCCACCACCGCGCCCTCCACCTTGGTGTTGGTGTCCTTCTCCATCAAGCCACGCCATGACACCACCTCCCCAACCTGCTGCCTTCACCTCGCCGAGTGCCTCTATGACCCGAGCACCTCTTCACCTCGCCATCAACCCATGCCACTTCGGAGCAAGACGCCCTTGACTCTAGTCTCCATCGCCCGATGAGCTCTTCATCCACGTCAGAGCTAGAGCCAGGAGCATTGCGTCCGTGTCGAGCTGCTGCCCCTCGCCGAGCCTAAAACCGTGACATCATGCTCTGCCTCATCCTCGTCGTGACTGTGCCGAGCTGACTCCACCACACTGGACTCCTTCACCAGTGCTGTTCCACAGCACCATCTTCACCCCACCACCGATCTATACTAGACTTGTAGCACCTCAACCTCGCCGCTGGCATGGAACTTGGAGCAGCTATGACAGAACTGTCCAAGTTATACAAGCTCAAGCATGGTTGCCCCTGCTTAACACGTTTACACGCACACACTTGCACATATATAAATCCGGTGTCCACCAAGAGTCACAAAGGACGTCAGTAAATCAACATCACAACCAAGATTGCATGATTAAGCAAATACACATCACATACATGGAGTTGTAGTGGAATAATATTACAATTGAGTTCACAAATAATAATATGTTGCCAAGTTTACAAATACGATGGCTAAAACAACATAGCTTTGAAATGATTACAATAACATAAGTTTCAAATACACTGCTAGCATAAGTAGCATCCTCCAACAATAGCATACAGACGAGAAATAAATATAGAGTCACCGAGTGCACCGGCGGTTAGCCACCATCTTCAGCAGGCAGAGAACTTCACCTGCAACATGGTGGGATAAACCCTGAGTACTCGAATGTACTCAGTTAGACTAACCCGATAGGAGAGAAATAAAAAAAGACTCTCAAGGATATGCAAGGCTTATTTAGTGGAGCTGGTTGGATAGCATAACTTTGCAAAAAGAGCATTACTACCATAAGTCCTTACTTTCAATATTTTAGTCAATATTTTAGCATCAAGTTTAGTGAAGCTTAGTATGGTTAACTTTGCACCTATTCTAGAGCAATCACTTGATTAATAAACATCACAATAGTAACCATATCCTATTATCATATAATCATCACAACCATCAGTTCCATCCAGTGTTACTATGATGAGGGGCTTAGTCAAGTTTCTTACAATCCGGGAGAGACGGCGATTCGAATCGATTGCAACCAGCTGGGCAAAAATCCTAACACAAACCCAGACATACCTGTGCCAAGGTAGTCTTAGGTCACCTTTGGTAAAACTTAGGTACACATGTCATGGGTTCGATCAGCACAGCATAATCAGGGACAACCAGCTACCAGGACGGTCAGGCCTAGCCTGTCCTTGGGCTCATGTCTGGCTTCCCGCGCATCCTTACTACCTCCAATTTGCGCACTTGGACAGAACAACTCCCGGCCTGAGTTGAGCTACTCGGCTTTGCGATTGGAATGAGTTATCCGGCCAGCTAAGTGAGAGGCTGCGTTCAAAATGACATGAGGGTCCACAACGATGCAGTCATTAACCAATGCAAATGGGATAAAACATGCACACAAGACCTTCATGTCATGTTGCCTCTCCATCACCAGACCCCATCCGATCTCTATTTATTCATCATCACATGGTTATTTTCCATGACAGCAAAAATAGCCAATCGTGACCAGGTATCCACCTATATTGTAGGTGACAGGAAATCACCCACTTCTACCGGTCTAAGCATGGTTAAGCATAGAACATCTTACTCATACTAGTAAGGGTTCAGGTATTTATATATAGTGGACAAGGTAGGAATTATGCACCAACGATTTCATTCAACTCCTATCACCTAATGCAGCATACAAAAGTTATACTTATGTGCATTTGTAAAAAGAGAGGGTAGGAGACTTAGAATGCTCCGGGGCTTGCCTAGGATCCAACACAAAGTTAGTTCAGTTAGCTTTCACCATCTTGGTGGCATCTCCGACCCCTAGCACTTGCTTAGCCCTTCCATCTTCGAGATAGGTCCACCAACACCGTCTTCGGGTTCGTGTCCAACATCACATCCTTCCATCCTTTGCATGGTTCATCTAGCATACCTAGATGAGATGCATAATGCAAATGTATGAATGCATAGAAAACAACTCATCATGCATTGCAACAGGCATACAAGGCAAGGACAAGGTAACATCATATTGACTTAAGCACTAGAGAGCAAGTCATTTAACTAATTATTGCACAAACCTATCATGGTAAGGTAGCAAGAAAATAACACAAAGCATTCACCAATAAGGAACTCAAGTTAAGCTACTTTAAGTAATCATCTAGCACAAGCTAATCCTAGCAGTCATACAAACAAGATCAAGAATAAGCAATCAATCTTCAAGTACATGCACAAAATCTGGACAGCAACATAGCAGTCACTCAATTTAACCATAACTGGAGTTATAAGCATCCAAAAAGCATGATTATTAACTTTATTGAAAGCTTATTAAGTTACCTATAACTTTCTTGTTATCATCTTAAGATGATTCTATAGCTATCAAGGTCAAACCATACCAAGAAGGCATCTCTGTCCAGATTTGCACACAACCTTCCATTCCACTTTGAGCAGCTATAACCAGAGTTCTAAACTAGCAAAAGTAGTGCTCTTAGACATTTTGGAAAGCTTAACAAAATCACTACAATTCTTCTATTATCACCAATACATAATTCCAGGTTTAAATAAGCCAAACAATGTAAACATTCAGATCTATTCAGAGCACATGCAAAAGATGACAGCAAATTTGTAAAATCTATTACTCCTAAACCATCAAGCCTAAAATCATTAAATTTTAGGACGAGCTAGATAAGGAAGTTATCTACAACATTTGTATCGACCACATTCATAGAAAACATCATTTGTATCACGGAAACACCCACTTAAAAGAACCTACACATGCAGCCATTTCAGCACATATGCGTCACGGTTCTTCATTTAGTTCTTTAACAAGGTAACATATGAATAAGTTAAACACATAGTTCACAACTACTATGAACATAGTTAATTAGCATTGGTTCTAGGTAACATGGAACACCCTAAACAGTTTAAGCAAGAATTAAAGCAAGGATGAAGAACTTGTATAAGCAACATAATCATTAGTTGTTATATTAACATGAGAGCATACATATGAGTTATATTCAAAGCTTAACCACTACTTATCATAACTTAGCTTCATATATACCACTCAACAACAACTATTAAAAATATCACATGACTTAATTGCATGCATCTAATAGCAACCTTTCATTATCCAATTATATAATTAAACATATATGTTAATTATAGGTGATGTGGCAAACATGTCATTTGGAGCTAAGATTTTTATGGATGATAGTTGATGACAAGACATGACCAATGTACAAATCTTGCCTGTGTAGGTTCTATATATTAATCATTACAAAAAAGTCAAATTGTTATTGCAAGAAAACATGTGTGAGCAAGATAAACATAAAACACACTATTTTCTGCGAACACATGGCAATATTATATGTTATTATGGTAGCACAACATCATACAAAGATAGAGGAACAACATTTTCCATTTTTACACCTTCATAAAAATTATAACTTATTTAAAACCATTTATTAAGCACTAAGCAAGTTAAATCAATAACTCAGTCACACATGCACCAATAAACCTGAAATTTTTACCATAGCACACATATTATGGAACTACTGCACCACAACTATAGATATGAATTTATTCATAGAAAACCCTAATTTACATAGATAAATATGTGCAGTAAAAACTTTATACTAAAACATATGATATTATGGAACTATTGCATGGATTCACTCACAAGGATTCCAAAACATGTACATTTGCTATTTTACGATTTTTTTGCAATTTACTACGAATTTCCAAAGTTTTAGGTGATTAAATGCAATAAAGGAAAAGAAAGAGAAAAACACATTTGCATCAGGAACCCTGGACTTTCCTCTAATTAACTAAGCCCAGATCTGAAAAATATACTCTCTGGTGCTTTTGCATCTGGACCCAGAGAAGAGTTTCTATCTACACTTTACTCCCTTTTCTTCTTCCTCGATGGGAAACAGAGTAGGGGATGGCTCTGGAACGGCGATTTCGGTCAACACAGGTGGCGCCGGTGGCGAGCTATAGGGCCGCGGCAAGCCCTGGCCTGTTCGCACCTGCACAGGGCTTCAACTCGGATTAGGGCGGCCTATGGTGGCTCGACCATGAGCAGCAGCGGCTCCAAGCCACCGGGTCCGACGACGGTGGAGAAAACGGCGGCGGTGGCTGGAGACGGTGAGGTTGGCTAGGAAGGTGCAGCGCGATAACCAACTCAACCTAAGGAGGGAGGAGGAAGGACCAGTGGTGGAGGAGGGGCTCTGCTCGGTCTTCTATGGAGGACGAGTGGAGGAGACAGTGACACGAGCGAGAAAGAAGAGACCTAGAGGGAGAGAGTGAGAGCAAAGGGCGTCAGGTTCTCCAAATCATGAGCCTGAGTGATTGAGGGCAGCAAGGTGTCGAGCGAAGCGCAAACGGAAGGGCTACGCGGCACACGACATCTACGGTTAGTCGGTCACGACATGTTTCAGCCAGTTCAAAATTGCCATGAAACCGACTGAAACTCACATCTTCAACCTTCCTTAACTTCTAAACCGAGTAATGAAAAACTAAACCAAAAGCAAGGTATTGGAGAGCTACATGAGTACTATAATATTGCTTACTGGTGCTTGGTCAAATTCCAAATGGTTTGCGACATATAAATCCCCAAAGTATAGTACTTGCAAACTGCAAACTGAAAAAGTTCAGTCCCAGACTTAGCCGATTTTTGGACCCTGAAAATAGCACTGGATTCGATCTTGTGGTCCCTAATTGGTTAGGATAGAGGCTGAACTAAGTCTTGGTACTTAAACAAAAGTTGTTCTACTTAAACTAAACTACAAATTTGCTTAAAGGATCTAGGATTGATTCGGCTTGGTTTGAAAGATACAAAGCTCCAAAGTGGGGGTACACGAAACTGAAATTCAGGTCCAAAAAGTTCAGTCAAGCGTAGAGCAGAATCAGTGTTGTTGCTATTTTTTAAACTAATTTTAAAGGTCCAAACGTACTCCGAAAGTGATGAGACTTCTTTTGTTGTTTCCTTCACAAAGGGTACTTCAACTCATATTAAGGAATTAAATTGAGTTACCATACAATTTTGCAAGAGAAAATGTCGCAAACATGTCAACTCACTGCTGTTGATCGGGGACAATTATTTCATGTCCTGAAAAACAGCGGTTGATTCAAACTTGTGACCTCTGTTTGACTCATTTACAAGCTGATCTAGGGTATGATCCAATACCAAACTTTGTAGCACTCCACTTAGACTTTGAGTTTGCTTAAAGGTCAAACTTCATAACTTATTTCCAAACTGTTATTTAACCTTGGTCAAAGCGGTATCACGATAAACCTTGGAATTAGGGTTTTCGACCGATTGAGGCATTTTCTTGATGTTTGCTCAACATGAACCTTTCATGACTTTTGTTGTAGAGTTCAATTAGAGTTATTTGGACAAGGTAGCAAGGTTTGGTCGACATCCCATGTTTCTGTTCACTTAATAAAGCGATTCAAGCAAGGATATAATTCATCATTTCATGTGACTTCTTGATTCCAAACTTCATGAAACTTTTCCAAAGTTCACTATGGATCTATGTTGATGTAATGTACATGAAATAAGCATGTTTAACATTACTCATGCCTAATCTTAACAAGGGTCCACATGTAAGCAAAGGGGTGTTGTCCAAGTTCGAGTTGGGACTCAATTTCATAGATTTGACCTCAACACTTCCATCACCACTTTCAAGATTATGAACTAGAGATCATGATCATTGCTTGACATATCCTATTTGAGTCCAAACTCGCTGCTTAACTCATGACTAACACCTGGGTCATTACAGCCCTCCCCCTATGAGAATCTCGTACCGAGATTTGGTGCGAAAGACTTTTAAGGGAAGAGAAGCATGTCATCTATTTTCCAACATCAGTGGTAGCATTAAGATACTTAACTTCAGAGCATCTGAGAGGCTAATTTGTTCAAGATAACTTTCTGATACTTGCTCTTTATAGTAAATTTTGTCTAAAGAATTTCCTTCATGACTTCCATGAAGCATTATTACTTTGGGAGGAATCCAAGATAGCACAGTACTTCATTCTCGGTATGCGGAGAGTGCTATGGAGCATAAACTAACTACTCATAATTATTTGTTTCTCTAGTGGATATAGCATGTATATGAACAATCATGTTCCACAAAACCCTTCTTGTCAGGAAAAAAGCCTACCAGTGGAAGGTGTTTGCACCGCTGGTGACTGTCCAACTACTCAAATACCAACTGATGGAAAACTACATAATGTTCCATATGTGTAGTTCTCTTTCTCTGATAACAACACTATATTATCTTAGTCTGTTGAGTGAGCAGTGAATGTGATAGCTGACTCTATCAGCTTAGCATTTTTAACAATCATTATTTAAGAGGATCCTCGTATCCAAGCAGCAACAGTTATCTGGGTTGTTGTAGATGCCACCTCTTGGGTAAAAACACACAGAAAGTATCAAAGGACAAGCTGATGTTAAATATTGCTACTGAAAAGGAGAATAGTGATGCTCGGAGGATAGCAGTGGTTGAAGATTTATTCACAAAATTCAAAAAGCAGTCCTCTACCAAAGTAGCTTGAGTACAACTTTCCTTTGCGATACAATTTCAATCCAACAAAGCTTACTTGTTGAACTATGTTTGACATTTAAGCTTCCTTTCTAATGTCAATCAACAACTCAAAATCATAATCTGAAATCTGTTGTTTGACACTTTTCAAATTGTTTTCGATTCGCAATGGCACAAATCGACTTGTAGAACACCTTGACTGCTCAAATATTGTTGATATGAGAGGGCAAAAGCAAGGCACAAAGGGGTGCAAGGAGTCTTCTCTAGGGCATCTAAAGGATTATCTAACAGCAAAACATTGACCATGTTGCTAATCATGGCATCAATTACAAACACAACCTTCTAATATGAGGGTTGATGGCAGTCAATAGAGAAATCATAGATTCTGTACACTTTGATTTTCAGTTCATATCTCACAAACTACTAGTTCATTCTACACAAATTTTGGTAGGCATGTATACCCACTAGTCCTCTATGAACTAACCAAAATTCAGCTCAAACGGACACTGTTTGACTATCCAAACAAATCATCTACCAAAACTGCTCTATTCTGAATTTTTAGTGACCCGAACTGACAAAACATCTCTCAAATCCGATGCTTTACTCAACCAATCCTCAAACCAACTTTAGATATCAAAGTACCCTAAGTGAGTAATGAGCTCACCAAGTTCGGTGCGAATTCAACCATGTTTGAGCCACTAATCACCAGCTTAAAGGTAATTGGTTTAGTGCCATGAAATCTGAACAGATTTCCCGTTCTTCTTTTTTTTTGCTTCACACATTGTGGAGTGTGTTCTGCACTCTCTAACTCTCTTATAGAAGCAGCAGTAGCTTTCTCACTGAGGATGGAGGCTAAGGTTTTTTTCCTTACATGCCTATTAGGAAACAACCTCAACCGTTGATTTAGACACCAACTCGCCGATGCACAAGCAATAGACTTGTGGGCTATTTTTGCGAGGCACAATGCATACTCCACGTGGAGGGGAAGTCCAACAAAGATAAGGGACCATTTCTAACAACCCTTCTGTGCTTCATCCAATAGAGTCCTGAACAAATCCTTTGATAGCACCATATACATAATGATGCTAACCAAAACTAGGGACGTGCTTTCTCTAGCTCTTTACTTAGCTGATACAGCATCTTACACTATCTATGTGATTATCCAAGATGGAATTGACTTGATGGTATAGGGTCTAGAGAAGAAAGCAATACTTGCATCGCTGACTAGCTTTGCTATTTCTTTGCTTAACATGTTCGATGAGACATAGCCTTTGGGGCTACCAAAGAGTCATTACCTAGCTAGAGATTAACTTTCCTACTGGTAACTAATTAGTTGTCTCAACACTTAAAAGTTCCAAATCTTCACTCTTAATAACAATAATTGTGGTCGATGCATAAACAGATGGTCACCATCAAAGTCAGTAGACAAGGGGTCACACCAGAGATGGTTGATTTTGATTGTATGATCATCATGCCCATAAAGGTTGAGAACTTTGGGCAGAAAGAGCATAAGCATGGGTGACCAAATTGAGGAACATATCACATCCATCAATCCTTGCCTCATTGATATCTTGTTCAACGTTAAGTGTTGTGTATCTTTCTGATCCAATGGGGATGACATAAGTTGCTCACTAGATGACCAACATCAATACAAGGACAGTCAAGCAGAGTCACTTGTCTACCACCTCTTGCTGTCTGTTAATGTTTATGTTGATGATCTTTTCTTCAAAGGTTATCCTCTTGACAACTTTAGAAGGAAGTCCTACTACATCCGGTTTGATATAGGGATCTTTTGATTGGATATGGAGAGATAACCAAGGAAAAATCCCACAAGAAATATCACATCGATGTGGTTCCATAATGGATCATGACTAGAAACCTCAATACCAGAGCGTGCCGAGCAGCACAACCTTGTGTGCGCACCCACAGGAGGCTCTCGATTTTGTCGCGGCACCATAGAATGCTAATTGTAACACCATTACTGAACATACACCTAATGTGAAATTTCAAGTGGCATAGATTGGGTTGTAAGATCAAACACTATGTGAAGGAGGGATAGCAAACAAAGATAGCCACAAGGTTAGGAGTCAACAAGGGGTGGTCCAAGGTAAAGACATGGTACAAGAGAAACATAAATTAACTAACGAAGACAACTGAGCATGAGACTCTTGCTTAAATTTCCACGCACGCCTTGTTTTTACCAAGGAGATTGTGACAGAACTGCCCAATTCATACAAGCTCAAGTATGGTTGTCCCTGTTTAACATGTTGACACGCACATACTTTCACTTGTATAAACCCGGTAGTCTGTTGAGTGTCACGAAGGACCTCGGTAAATCAACATCACAACCAAGATCGCACGATTAAGCAAATACACATCATATAGATAGAGTTGTAGCAGAATAATGTTTACAATGAGTTCATAAATAATAATATAAGTTTGGGTTTCAAAACTGATTAGTGAAAATAGCATAGATTTCAAATGATTACAATAATATAAGTTCCAAATACATTGCTAGCATAAGTGACATCCTCCAACAATAGTATATAGATGAGGAATAAATATAGAGTCGCCGAGCCCACTGGCGGTTAGCCACCATCTTCAGCAGGCTGAGAACTTCACCTGCAATATGGTGGGATAAACCCTGAGTACTCAAATGTACTCAGCTAGACTTGCCCATCATAAACCACAATAAAGTGACACCAAGGATCATGCAAGGCTTTATAAGTGGAGTTAGCTTGACAACATTTTGTATAAAAGCCACTAGTTGAGATATACCTTTTATAATTCAGTCCTCAAGTTAATTATAGCTATTCATATATAGATTAGCAACTATCATGTGCCAAACATGTGATATATAATTAGGTAGCATAACAATATTAACCATAGCCATTATTACATCATCCTCAGAACCATTCCACTTGCATTTACTCACTACGATAGAAGGAAGCTCAGTCAAGTTTCTCATTATCTAGGAGAGATGGCGATTTGAATCGATCAAAACCAGCTGGGCAGTTATTCCTAACATAAACCTATACATACCGGTGCCAAGGAAGTCTTAGGTCACCTTTGGTACAACTTAGGTACACATTTTGTGGGTTTGATCAACGTCGCACAATCAGGGACAACTAGCTGCTAGGACGTTCAGGCCCGGCCTGCCCTTAGGCTCACGTCTGGCTCCCCACACATCCTTACTACCATCCAAAGTACGCACTCAAATAGAATGAGGACTGGCCTAAGTTGAGCTACTCGGCTTCATGGTCGGAATAAGTTATCTGGCCAGCTAAGTGAGAGGCATGCGTTCAAAATGACCGAGGACCAACAACGATGCAGTCCTTAATTGGTGCAGACAAAATCACATGAGTCAACCTACACATAGACTTCGTTCGGCCTCGAATTACAACATCCCATGGTTCTTTTACACGATAGCAAATATAGCCAACCGTGGTTTAGTGTCCACCTATCTCTCGCAGGTGACAGGAAATCACTCGACCTCTACCGAGCTAAGCATGGCTAAGCATATATTCGATCCTGGACCTACACAGGGTTCAAGGTATATATCTGGACAAGGAAATTATATGCATCAAGAGTTTTCAATCAACTCCTATAACCTAATGCATCAAACATAAAAGGACTCAAGTGATATTTATAAAACATAGGAGGCTTAGAATGCTCCAGGGCTTGCCTGGGATCCAACACAAGTCAGCTCAGTTAGCTCGCACCATCTTGGTGACATCTCCGGTCCTAGCACTTGCTTAGTCCTTCCATCTTTGGGATAGGTCCACCATACACCATCTTCAGGTTAGGCTCCAACATCACATGCTTCACGTCCACGCATGGTGCATCTAGCATACTAAAATGAGATGCAATATGCAAGTGCATAAAGGCGAAGAATGGTAACATGTGATGCATCACATATAAGCATTTTAAGACAAGCACAAGGTTACACCATATGACATGATCACCTAGAGAGCAAGTTATTTACATCAAGTCTAACATAGGATGGCAAGCACATCTAGCATGGCATGCTAGTCAACTCAAGTTCAGTTACATCAAACATTTATTAATCAAGAACTAACTAAACATGTTTAGCCAAACAAGAGTAAGCTAAAGCAATTAACTTAGCACATGCCTAGAATCTAGATAGCAGCACAGAAGTCAGTTGTTTCAACCATAACTAGAGTTATAGGCATCAAAAAAGGTGATCCTAGACTTTCTGCAAAGCTTAGGAAATTATCTACAACTTTTTTATTGACACTTAGAGCTGATTTAAAGGTTAACAAGGATGAAAATACTAACAAGTATATCTACACAAACTAGGACAGAAATCTGACAGTAACTTCATAAATGTATATCTAAAGTTCTAGACGTCCAGTAAACATGATTCTTAACTTTTTGGAAAGCTTACTATGTTCTCTATAATTTTCTTATTATCATCTTAAGATGGTTCTACAGCTATCAAGGGCAATCAACACCAAGAAGGCATCTCTGTCTAGATTAGGATAGAACCTGTCATTCCACTTTGAATAGCTATAACCGGAGTTCTAGGCCAGCAAAAGTAGTGCTCTTAGACATTTTGGAAAGATTAACAAAAACACTACACTATTATATTATCATCAAGATGTGATTCCATGTGTACATAAGCCAAATAATACAATCATTCAAATCTGTCTAGAGGACATGCAAAACTTGACAACAAACTTCTAAACTCTATCACTCTTAAACTATCAGGCTTAAAATCATGACATTTTAACACAAGCAAGATAAAGAAGTTACCTACAAATTTTGTATTCACCACATTCATAGAAAACAACGTTTGATACATGAAGTTATCATCACAACAGAAACTGCACATGCAGCCATTTTAGAATATAACAATTTGATGTTTCACTTGTTTTGCTAACAAAGAGCATACACACATGATATATTCAAAGAACTTCAACCACCACTAATATACTTAACAACACTTAATTGAAACACCAAGCACTCAAAGCATCACCAAATACATTTACAAGCTTTATCTACAAATATGCTTCTATTAACCCATTCTCCTAATAAACATATATATTATTTTAGTGATATATAAGAACAATTAGTTTGGGGCTGAGAATTTTATGAGTGGTAGATGTTATCAAAATATGGCTACTGCACAAATTTCACATACTCAGGTTTTATAATTTAATTACTATAAAAAAGACAAATCTTAATTATCAATAAACATGCAAGAACAAGATAGATCTAAAGATCCATATTTTCTATAAAGACATGGCCATATTAAGTGTTCTTAGGTCACAACATCCTCATACAAAGGCAAAGGAGCCACATTTCACATTTGTGCATATATATTTTTTTTATAAACCATTTAAAACCATTTATTAAGCATTAAGCAAGTTAAATCAATAACTCCGTCATATTCAATCCAAAATTTATGGAATTTTGACCAGAGCTCACACACGCCATAAGTATACTAGCATAAAATTTTTAGGTCATTTGGAGCAGTATAACAGTAGATATGATGATAGCAAGCAGAGCAAGCTAGAATTAACCATTAATCATGATTAAATCATAACATCATAAAAACAGTGTACAAACAACATGTTTAATATTTTTCTTAGCCAGCACATGCTAAAATAAGACTCCCAAAACTAGAATCACATTTTTAGGACATTCCTACCTCGAGATATACATCTGACAAACTTAAAAGGATTTCTAAAAGCACTTTAAAAGAATAAATAAAAACAGAAAAAACTTCTACTAACACATATCATATTATGATTCTACTACGTAGATCTACTCATAATGATTCCAAAACATCTTCATTTGATATTTTATGATTTTTCTATGATTTACTATGAATTTTCAAAGTTTCAGTCGATTAAATGCAATAAACAGAAAAGATAAAAGAAAAACACATTTGCATCGGGAACCCTGGACTTTCCACTAATTAACAAAGCCCAGATCTGAAAATCCTTCTCTCTGCCGCTTTTGCATCAGGACCTAGAGAAGAGTTTCTATTTATGTTTTACTCCCTCTCCTTCTTCTCGACAGCAACAACGCAGGGGACGGCGGATGGAGGGGTCGATCGGCTAGGGAAAAGCCAACGACAATGAGATCAGGGCCGCGCGTCCATCAAGGGGCCCACAGGTGCTAGTGGGTGATTGAGGACAGCTAGGAGGTGGGGTGTGGTGTCCTGGCCATGAGCACAGGAGCCCACGGTGGATGTGGCTCTACTCCGGCGGAGAGGAGCAGCGGCGGTGAATGGAGCTGACGGGGAGGGGCGGCGGCACAAACTGGGGAAGGCAAAGGTATTGTCGTCCTGAGCAAAGGAAGGATGGAGGCAAGGGAATAGTGGCAGTAGGAGCTCGAGCTGCCGGCATCCATGGCGGTAGCTGCTGCACGAGCACAGAGCAAGGAAGGGGCGAGGAAGGGAACTGAGAGGAGCGCACGGTCAAGAAGAATGGAGAGCAGGTGATCGCTCTAGCGCTTCACTACACCGACGCGAGCAAGTAGGTAGGGGCATATGTCCATCCAAGGTGGGGCATGCTCTCGCACATGGATGACGCGTTGGCATTTCATCGAGCACGTGGTGGGCGACGGTGTGGATACGGTGGGCGCCGATTTTGGGCCATTTATGGGCCGATTTGGTGAACGGGACTTGAACAAAGTTTATTGTACCTATGATGCTCTACAACTTTGCTTAAGGGGCCATAATCATTGGGGCTCCAGATCAGTGGGTAATTAGCCTCCAAAATGATAGTGTTAGTGGCTTATCAAGAATTGATTTTTTCTCGGTTTGGACTCCAATTAGTGGGTCAAAATGTGGTCAAATTGGATCCAACTTCTTCCTAGACCTTATCCATGGAACTAGCTTAAACTTTTATTTTTGGACCAACTCAAGTTACTTAACAAAAACACAAGAACACGACATGCCAATCATCCTTGCAACTAAAATTCTAGACTTTAGTCGATTTTTGGAACCCAAAAAACAGCACTGGATTCAATCTTGGGTCCCTGTTTGGCTAGGTTAGAAGCTAAACTAGATCTTGGGGCTTAAACAAAAGTTGTTTTAATTAAACTAATATACAACTCTTATTTAAGGTCCAACATCAAAACAGACAGAGAACCTACAATTCTACTTTGGTCAAAGCAGCATCATGATAAATCTTAAATTATCCTTTTTGGGTCCATTGAAGCATTTTCTCCTCACTTGCTCAACATGAACCCTTCACAACTTTTGTTCATGAGTTTAGTTAGACTTGTTTGAGCAAGGTTGCAAGGTTTGGTTGATGACATATGTTCTCATTCACTTAATGGAGCAATTCAAGAAATAACTTATCATTTCACGTGACTTCTTGGATCCAAACTTCATGAAACTTTTCCAATGGCGAAGATAGCTAGATGTTAAGGTGATGCACATGAAAGAGCCATGGTTAACACTACTCAAGAATACATTTGAAAAGGGTCAACATATAAGCAAAGGTGTGTTGTCCAAGTTTAAGTTGGGGCTCATTTCATAGACTTGACCTTGACACCTTCGTCACCATTTCCAAGATAAGGAACTAAAGCTCCTGGTTACCACTTAACATGTCATGTTTGAGCTCAAACCCACTGCTTAGCAAGTGGCTAACACCTGAGGTGTTACAAAGATTACCAGGCAAAAGAGTAATATGAGATTTGGTCTTGTTGGGCAGCAACATGAGATTAAGACTGATAAACATTCAGAGACCTGAGATATTTGGAGATAAAATAAGCGAGATTCGAGGGATAGAGCTGATACACTTCTTAGGGATTTAGTTGATAAGGCAATGACATGATCGGCAAGGAAAAGATTCCAAGGTCCAGGTAGCGAGAGATTAGCGTTGCACCGGATCATCTGTAGGATAAAAGGGCTAAGAGGTCCGGCAAGGATTTTTTTTGGGTAGGAGCAAGACATCCACGACATATGCAAGTATTTAAGGGAACTAAGCATGGGCTCATGATTCAAGCAAAGGCATGGATACACAAACATTCAAGGGCTAATAATCACACACACAAGCTCAAGCTCCTAAGTAAGGGAATCTACTTGGAGACAACCATGAGATTAACATAACTTGAGTGTTGTTCCTTGATAAGGATGTTCACACTCATATGCTTACCGAGGACTAAAAGGGTGACAACTATGGTACCACCTAGATCACAACACATTCACACATACATCATGGTCTTAAGCAAGCATTTGAGAAACTCAATCAAATTAGCTTAAGCAACTATTACTAAGCACAAGCTCACACATAACAAGTAGTCTTCTATAGCGACACCACTACACATAATCATGCAAAACATGGTGGCAAGGTATTGTTATCTTTTATTTCCTTTTACTGAGTAGGCATATATCTCTTCAAAACAAGTTTTACTTATATTTAGCAAACTAGTTTTCAGTCATGCACAACATGACAAAGCTAACAAAACTAAAACCATAATTTTTGGACATTCCTAGCTCCAAGTTCACATTTTTCAAGTTTAAAGAGCACATATCAAGGATAAAAGATATTGCATACAAAACATCACCAAACAACAAGTTTTATTATTTCACTCGGTAGAGCACTTTAA
Source organism: Miscanthus floridulus (assembly GCF_019320115.1). Taxonomy (NCBI): domain Eukaryota; kingdom Viridiplantae; phylum Streptophyta; class Magnoliopsida; order Poales; family Poaceae; genus Miscanthus; species Miscanthus floridulus. The sequence continues at coordinate 56,559,791 of NC_089586.1, read as the reverse complement.
AACAACACTATCAAAATTGGTTTCACTCAATTTGGATGTTCTTAGCTCATGTTATGCATTTTACAAATCTAACACCATTTCTTCACACAAGCACGGTGACATCTCATAGCATATCCTAACAAGGCTATTCAAACAACATAGGTCAAGACATATCTCTCTAGTTTCCTACAAGGAAGCTAGCACATCAGCCTGATCACAAGTTGCAACAAGTTACTTATTATTAGAACAAAGGTGAGGGGAGCATATTTATGCACAAGCACAATCATGATGCATGACCATCCTATTCATCCTCACAAAATTGCTAGCCTAAGGTGGCAATCACATTCTATTTTAGTGGCATAACACATACTCTCTTGACATATATCTAGTCGTCAGTTGCATTCAATCTATGCATTCGTGGTTAGCGTACCTATAGAAGAATTTCATTTCAGCCCAACCCCACAATTATATATATACAGAAATGAAAGTCTAGTCTCTAGGTTTCATTTAAATACTTCCATATATATATAGCACGCCGTATGGACGACGAAATAAAAATTGCAACAAAGTAAATCCCCATAATTAGTATCAGTTCACTTAGCCACCTAGTAGTCCTTAATTGGGCTTGACTGGATGTTGTTGCTAGCATAGTTTTGCAAATTAGTTTAGACAAATTTTGCTGTAGCTAAAGTTTTAGTCCAAATCGGCTTTTAAAAACAAAACTTTGTTTTTAAAACTATGTACATGACAGTATTATGCTTAATCTTGCTCTGATGTCAGCTGCAACAGAACTACCCAAGTTATACAAGCTCAAGCACGACTGCCCCCGCTTAACATGTTGGCATGCACACACTTGCACTTATATAAACCCGGTAATCTAGTAAGTGTCACGAAGGACCTTGGTAAATCAACATCACAACCAAGATCGCACGATTAAACAAATACACATCACATACATGGAGTTGCAGCGGAATAATATTACAATTGAGTTCATAAATAATAATATGTTGCCAAGTTTACAAATACGATGGCGAAAACAACATAGCTTTAAAATGATTACAATAACATAAGTTTCAAATACACTGCTAGCATAAGTAATAGCCTCCAACAATAGCATACAGATGAGAAATAAATATAGAGTCGCCGAGCCCACCGGTGGTTAGCCACTATCTTCAGTAGGCCAAGAACTTCACCTACAATATGGTGGGATAAACCCTGAGTACTCGAATATACTCAGTTAGACTTACCCGATAGGAGAGAAATAAAAAAAGACTCTCAAGGATATGCAAGGCTTATTTAGTGGAGCTGGTTGGATAGCATAACTTTGCAAAAAGTGCATTACTATCATAAGTCCTTACTTTCAATATTTTAGTCAATATTTTAGCATCAAGTTTAGTGAAGCTTAGTATGGCTAACTTTGCACCTACTCTATAGCAATCACTTGATTAATAAGCATCACAATAGTAACCATATCCAATTATCATATAATCATCATAACCATCATGTTCCATCCAGAGTTACTATGATGAGGGGGCTCAGTCAAGTTTCTCACTATCTGGGAGAGATGGCGATTCGAATCGATTGCAACCAGCTGGGCAAAAATCCTAACACAAACCCAGACATACCTACGATAAGGTAGTCTTAGGTCACCTTTGGTACAACTCAGGTACACATGTCGTAGGTTCGATCAGCGCCGCACAATCAGGGACAACCAGCTACCAGGACGATCAGGCCTAGCCTACCCTTGGGCTCACGTCTGGCTCCCCACACATCCTTACTACCTCTAGTGTGCGCACTTGGATAGAACGACTCTCGGCCTAAGTTGAGCTACTCGGCTTCGTAGTCAGAATGAGTCAGAGGCTGCGTTCAAAATGACATGAGGGCTCACAACGATGCGGTCCTTAACCGACATAGACGGCACAAAACATGCACACAAGACTTCCATGTCATGCTGCCTCTCCATCACCAGATCCTATCTAGTCTCCATTTATTCATCATCACATGGTTATTTTCCACGATAGCAAAGCCAACCATGACCATGTATCCACCTATATTGCAGGTGCTAGGAAATCACCCACTTCTACCGGTCTAAGCACGGCCAAGCATAGAATGTCCTACTCATACTAGTAAGCGTTCAGGTATTTATATATAGTGGAAAGGTAGGAATTATACACCAACAGTTTCATTCAACTCCTATCACCTAATGCAGCATACAAAAGTTATACTTATGTGCATTTGTAAAAAGAGAGGGTAGGAGACTTAGAATGCTCTGGGGCTTGCTTGGGATCCAACACAAAGTCAGTTTAGTTAGCTTGCACCATCTTGGTGGCATCTCCGACCCCTAGCACTTGCTTAGCTCTTCCATCTTCGGGATAGGTTCACCAACACTGTCTTCAGGTTTGGCTCCAACATCACGTCCTTCCGTCCTTTGCATGGTTCATCTAGCGTACCTAGATGAGATGCATAATGTAGATGTACGAATGCATAGAAAACAACTCACGATGCATTGCAATAGGCATGCAAGGCAAGGACAAGGTAACATCTATTGACTTAAGCACTAGAGAGCAAGTCATTTAACTAATTATTGCACAAACCTATCATAGTAAGGTAGCCAGAAAATAACATCAAGCATTCATGAATGAGGCAATCAAGTTAAGCTACTTTAAGCAATCATCTAGCACAAGCTAATCCTAGCAATCATACAAACAAGATCAAGCATAAGCAATCAATCTTCAAGTACATGCACAAAATCTGGACATCAACATAGCAGTCACTCAATTTAACCATAACTAGAGTTATAAGCATCCAACAAACATGATTCTTAACTTTATGGAAATATTATTAAGTTACCTATAACTTTCTTATTATCATCTTAAGATGATTCTATAGCTATCAAGGTCAAACCATACCAAGAAGGCATCTCTGTCCAGATTTGCACAGAACCTGCCATTCCACTTTGAGCAGCTATAACCGGAGTTCTAAGCCAGCAAAAGTAGTGCCCTTAGATATTTTGGAAAGCTTAACAAAAGCACTACAATTCTTATATTATCACCAATACATGGTTCATGGTTTAAATATGCCAAACAATATAATCATTCAGATCTGTTCAAGCACATGCAAAAGCTGATAGCAAACTTGTAAAATCTATAACTCCTAAACCATCAGGCCTAAAATCATGAAATTTTAGGACAAGCAATATAAGGAAGTTATCTACAACTTTTGTATTGACCACATTCATAGAAAACATCATTTGTATCATGGAAACACCCACTTAACAGAAACTGCACATGCAGCCAGTTCAGCACATATGCGTCAAGGTTCTTCATTTAGTTCTTTAACAAGGTAACATATGCATAAGTTAAACACATAGCTCACAACTACTATGAACATAGTTAATTAGCATTGGTTCTAGGGTAACATGAAACACCCTAAATACTTGAAGCAAGAATTAAAGCTAGGATGAAGAACTTGTATAAGCAACATAATCATTAGTTGTTTTATTAACATGAGAGCATACATATGAGTTATATTCAAAGCTTAACCACTACTTATCATAACTTAGCTTCATATATACCACTCAACAACTACTATTAAAAACATCACATGACTTAATTGCATGCATCTACTAGCAACTTTTCATTATCCAATTATATAATAAAACATATATGTTAATTATCTATGGCAGAACCGACCAATTTGTAAGAGCACAAGTACAATGACAACCACCGCAGCGATCGCATTGTCATGCCTGAGCCCATATAAACCCGGTAGTCCATTGAGTATCATGAAGGATCTCAAATAATCCAACATACAACCAAGATCGTACATGATTCGACATACAAGCCACATATTACATAAGTTCACCATCATTCAACATATATCGGAGTACAAAAAGAGTTATTACAATACCAAGTTCAAATATAGTAGCGGAAGCAAATATAGTTTTAAAACTAACATTACACACCCTTGTTCAAATACATGCCAGTTCATGATCCATTCTGTAACACCTGGAAATTTGCATCCTTTTGAAATAGCTTAAATTGATTTAAATATGCAATTGTGTGTGCATTCAAATGTAGGGAAAATAATAATCTTGTCAAATTAAAATCTAACATAAAGCTAGACACATGATGTTGCATACATGCTGCTGCACTTTATTAATTTGTAATGTGTGGTTTTTGTCTCATCTCTCTGTATTCAAAATTCTTTTGAAAGGCCTTGGAAAGTTCAGCTTTCAGAAATTGTCAAGGGAAAATGACTATGCTTCTCTCTGTTCTCTGGCCTGAAGGCTTGCTTCCCGCTCTGCTGTCGTGGCCTAACCTCCATCATCTTTCTTGTGATGGAAAGGAAGATGTAGCTTTCCTTTGTTAAGGGCGTCCAAATCCTTTTCGATCTCCATCCTTTCCATCTCTAGAACGACCATGACTATAAAAGTGATGCATTGTACACTGCCCTTTCCTGACCCCTTCGCAGCAGTCACAGCGCCCGGAGCTCTCGCGCCGTCGCCATCCTCGCTGCTGCAGCCGCACATTAACCCGCTCGTGCGCAGCTTCGCCGTCGTTCTTGACCCTGTGCTGAGCTTTGTGCCGAGGTGATGAAGCCATCCTAGCCCTTCTTCCTCGCTCGTTTGCTTTCTATCGCTCTCACGCCTTCGCCGAACGTGCAGGAACACGTTCATCCACCCCATCAAGCTGCACATCGTCTACATCTTGTTTCTGTCCGCGTAACAGCCCTAGGTGAGTTCGCGGTCGTCCACTCTATCTCCCGGTATTTTTGCTTTGGTTTACGTCGCTTGGAATCGTCGTATCCATGAGCGTCGGCGAGCTCCTCGCCGCCATCAATGGAGACCACCGTGCTGGAGTACAGTGTAGCGTCCAGCCATCTCTCTCTCTTATACTCTTTCATTTATTTTTAGCCGTCCAGATTGAGATCAACGCTCCAGATTAGAACATACCCTTTCGCTGGTAGTTTTTCTAAAGAGACCCTTACTTTTTAGATAATCAAACCTGCAGTCCCTGCACAGTAATGAAAACCAAATTTTATTTCTTTTAATTTGAAAATAAGTTCGCAGTAATTATAGGATTGCCATCCGTAGCTTATAATTAACATATCTTCTCCGTTTTAAATCCGATTTCGGTGATTCTCGCGTCTGTGTGTTTGTAGTGACGTGTAGAATATTTTTATAGGCTTTTAAACATGTTTTTCCTCTGTTGGTGTATTGTTCTAACCATAGCCCTTGTTTGCTTGTGCATGATTGCATGGATGTATGTGTGTTGCTTTGATGCCGATTATCGAGTATAGACGGTGAGTTTTACTACGTTCATCAAGGCCAATACTTCGACGATCAGCAGGACCAGCCAGAGTTCGTTGATCAAGGCAATTATAGCATGGGATAATCCTTGACACCCACTCACTGTTAATCATCTAAATTCATACTGCATGTGTCTACCTTGATTACCACTAAGGATTTTCTAGCTTTGTGCCTATACCTTGTCACCTATGGGTTTTTGCATTGGGTAGTGATGCTAGTGCTCAATTAAAGACCATGATCTTGTAACTTGACTAATGGTATATGCAATAAACACTAAAAGATGCTTTTTAGCAACAAGGAACAAGGGGGTTAGAGCATAGTTTTTGTGATGCTCTAGATTCCTCTCCTTAAGGACTTATCTATAAGCGAAAATCTAGGACTTACAGTACAACCATGAGTGCTACATGGCTCTGGCTTTAGTCAAGTATGAGGACCTTTTCTAGCTCGTTAGAGGTTATCGAAAGGCATAAAAGGGGCTTGCCACATTGGGTATAGGACAATCTCTGTTCTTATGTGTATAGCCATGAAGGAATTTTGCCATTCGAAAGAGGGGTTCCTACATCTACCTGCCGAGGAATCCTATCGGCCCTAACTTGTTAGACGAACCTTTGAAAGACTTCATAGTGAACCCTGCCGATCTTCCTTGGTAGTGGGTCAAGTGGCTGATCTCCTCGGGCAAAAGGTTAAAGCATGGCTCATAGTGAAAGTATACAAACTCTATAGAGTGTTAAAAACTATTATAACAGCCGTGCTTATGGACACGAGCGGCCTTGGACCCTTATGGAATAGATGATCATTAATGATAAGTATGTTTATGCTATTCATTATTCATGTCTACTTGAGCATGTGTTTGTTTGGGTTATGTTAAACTTGTTGCTACTCTATTGCATAAAACTATGATTCAATAAAAGCTAAATGCAGTTAAACCAGTGTCTACCTTTTGAGCCTCATGAACCCCGTGTTATTCTTGTTGAGTATGAGATCTACTTACGCTTGTTTATATTTACTACTTGGATAAAAATCTTGGATGGGTAACAGGTGGCAATGGTAATGAGGATTTCTAGACTTGTGATCAATCAGTCGACCGTCCCTGTGGCTATGGAGGCGCCATGAAGTTATCTTTAATTATTCCATTGCTAGACTTTGATATCCTTCTGTAATGGATTAAATATTCATGATGTAATAAAGCACTGTGCTTGGTATTCTCCTTTAATTTGTCTCTATATGTGTGTAATTGATTCCTAGGCACACATATGGTTTTATATCCAATTTTGTCTTTAAAATTGGGTATGACAAATTGGTACCAAAGCCTATGTTGACTGTAGGATGCAAGCCTAGTTAGTAATGGTTGTTTTAGCATCTTTTACTTCACTTGTTTCATGCTTCTACCTCAGTCTTGTTATTTGCTAAAACTTTATGCTTCTTTTGTTTTACTCTATTATAAATTAATTGTCTCTAATTCTAACTTTATCTTGGTTCATTCCTGTAGATGGTTCGTAGTACTACCCGCATGAGCATGGGAGGAGCTTTCCCCCATAGGCAGCTTGCACCGCATTAAGAGATCAACATCATGCTTGTGAACAACGATGGAACGGTGCACGTCCAGGAAGTGCATGCCGAGGGGGTGCATCTTGATGAGGAAGTTTCAGAAGACCTAGTGGAGGCCTCAGAAGAACCAGAAGAGGATCCAAAAGAACCAAAAGAAGATCAATCCATGCAAGGATCCAATGTGCCACCATTATCGATGCCGCTTGCAGTTGTTCCACCCCCAGCCATTCCACCACAAGATGTGCCACCCCAAGTTGTCCAGGAGAAGACGGTCGATCCTTCTCGTGTTGGGTGGAAGAAGAGGACCTGCTTCAGGAATGTGGGCGATGACTACTACCACCACCAGCTCCTAGAACAGTTGCGTCGCATCTATCCCAAAAGTTAGATGAAGACATACTACCGCTGCACTGAGCGTGTGCATCCTCGGGTTGGATCCGAATGGGAGATAGAGTTGTCTGTCACCTTCTTCGATCCGATCGTGGGAGGTCAGAAAATCGATGCTACTTTCACCTCAATTGCAAGGCGTCAATCTCTGGGATATGCTTTGGCGGATGTGGCTCAACAAGCTTACCTAGAGTACAAAGGCCGTGACCCGGATCCTCTCTATGTGAATGACTCGTTTGTGCTACGCGCACAAGTGGGAACCCTCCTGGTGGAATTGAAGGAGAAGAATAAGACTCTCAAGCGCGTTTACACCCAACGTGATGATCTCGCAGAGGAACTTGGCAAGCCTAGAATTTTTTACAAGATCCATGATCCCCGCAAGAAGTGAAGAACCAAGATGTTATCCAAGCTTATAAGAGTTTAGGAGTCCCTCTGGTGTAATAAAGATGCTAGTAGCGCGAGTCATGTTGAGTCGAGTCAAGTTTGTGTCCCGTGTGAACTTTAATGCTTAGTTGATTGTGCTTATGGTTATGTGTGATTTGGAATTTTGTAATGAGTGCTGAGATTACGTGGGTATGTCCATTGATCTCCTAGTTAAAGATTTTAAAGTTTAAGGATATTGAATATTATAGTGGGGTTACTTTATTCTGTCTCTGTTGTTCTGATTTCTGGAGCAGTCTGTGCTCTTTATCATATATCTCAAAATTCGTACATCCAAAAATTATGAAAATTATATGGAGATAACTAGACTTCTGTATCTTTCAAATCCCACTAGAATCATGTTATTATCAGTTATGGTTTCGGAGATATAACTGTTGCAAGTTGAGGTTGCTGCACTGTCTGGAATCCAGAACAGTTTGGTTGGTGCTCTGTTTTTTATTAAATTAATGACAGAATCTGAAAAGGTGTTCTACACGAACGATGTAGGGAATATCTTAGGCTTTCCAACCATGTAAATAACGTCTCAAAATGATGTCTGTAGCTCGAGATATGACTGTTTTACTGAACTGCAGCAGTTGGAACTCGCTCAGAAATTTTAGATTGCATTCTTTATCTTTTATAAGTGATGTATTATTGGACGTCTCTAAAATTTGAACATTTGTTTTGGAAAACAGATGGCCACCAGAGGAGGAGGCAGAGGCAGAGGTAGGGGTTGAGGTGTTCCCCATAATCCACCACCTCCGCCGCCGCCGATGACTATGGAGCAACTCATGGCAATGCAGGCATAATTGATGCAGACTATGATGCAGCATATTCAGAATCAGCCTGTAGGAGGACCGCTGCCTGTCCAAGTTAGAGACAAGCAAGGGGAGTTTATGAAGGGACGCCCTCCGATATTCACTCGTGCTGCTAATCCTTTGGAAGCAGATGACTGGCTACGCGCTGTGGAGAAACAACTGAACATGGCGCAATGTAATGATCTGGAGAAAGTGCTCTATGCTTCTGGCCAGCTTCAGGAAGCCGCTCAAGATTGGTGGGAGTCATAGCTGTATGGACGTCCTGCCAATGCTCCTGCTGTCACCTGGTAGGAATTCAAGAATGAGTTCAGGGGATATCACATTCCAGAAGGACTAATAGCAGCTCAAGCAGGAGGAGTTTCAGGCTCTCAAGCAGGGATCCATGACTGTGAGCGAGTATCAGTGACAAGTTTGCTCAGTTGTCACATTATGCTCCTAATGAGGTGGCTGATGATGCTGATAAGCAGCATCATTTTCTCAAGGGTCTGTATGATGGTCTCCAGCTTCAGCTTATGTCCAACACCTACCCCAACTTTAAGCTCTTGTGAATCGCGCTATTGTAATTGACAATAAGCGCAAGGAGATGGATGCCAAAAGGAACAAAGCTTCAGGGACAGACCTCTGGAAGCAACACCCACCAGCGTTCCAACCCGCAACAAGGCTCTCAGCAGAGGTACCAGGGACCATCTTATCAGTGGAATCACAACCCAAACCAACAACAGCCTCAGTACCAGCAACAGAATGGCAACCAACGCTCTCAGCAGCAGATTGACGGCTAGACTCCATGCCAAGGGAATCCCAACAACACTCCTGTGAAGAATAGTCCATCTAGCAACCCCAATGTGTGCTATCGCTGTGGAGAAGTTGGGCATTATGCTAATCATTGTCCTAGGAAGCAAAATCAGTTGGCTCCACAGAATCAGAACAGCAACCAGAAGGCAACTCCACGACCACCTAACATTGGAAAGGTGAACCATGTGTTTGCTAAGACTGCATAGGAAGCGCCCAAGGTTATGCTGGGTACGTTCAGTGTCAACTCTACCTCAGCTACTGTTCTTTTTGATTCAGGTGCATCACATTCTTTATCTCACAAGCTTTTGTTAGAGTGCATAGCATACCTTTGCGAGCCATGAAAAAACCCATATTAGTAAATTCACCAGGAGGTACCATAGCAGCTTCTTATTGCTGTCCCTCAGCTAGTATTACTCTAAGGGGGGTAGATTTCAACGCGAGCCTTATTGTGTTGAGAACTGCTGGTATTGATGTTATTCTAGGTATGGACTAGATGAAGCAACACCGGGCAGTGATTCAGTGTTAGGAGCAGGCAGTAGTTCTGACAACGCCAAAGGGAGACAAGATCAGTGTTGATGTTGCAGTGCAAAAGCAACAGACAGCTATAGTGAACTAGCTAAATGATAATGTCAACCAACATGATCGCGTTGTGGATGAGTTTCTGGATGTTTTCTCTGACGATTTGCTAGGTATGCCACCTGACCGCGACATTGAGTTTATTATTGAATTATTACCTAGAACTACACCCTATAAGCTAAGCGTCCATATAGAATGGGGGTTAATGAACTAGAAGAACTTAAGAAACAATTGAAGGAGTTATAGAAGAAAGGTTTTATCCATCCTAGCTCTTCTCCTTGGGGAGCACTAGTTATCTTTGTGGACAAGAAGGATGGTACTCAAAGAATGTGTGTTGATTATCGGTCACTTAATGAAGTTACTATTAAGAACACGTACCCATTGCCTAGGATTGATGACTTATTTGACCAGTTGAGAGGTGCTTGTGTGTTCTCAAAGATTGATCTACGTTCTGAATATCCAGCCTGTTCAGGAGGCCATAAACGATCATGGATTATTTACTGCTGGCTGGTTTGGTGTGAGAGAAAAACACTGTTCCCGGCTAGAAATTTACGATCGTTTACGAGCAAGTGAACAGGCTGATCATCAATTGAAGATTCATGCAACTGACATTCCCAAGACAACTTTTACTACGAGGTATGGGTTGTATGAGTACACAGTTATGTCTTTTGGTTTGACCAATGCACCTGCATACTTTATGTACTTGATGAATAAGGTGTTCATGGAATTTCTTGACAAGTTTGTGGTGATATTTATTGATGATATATTGGTATTCTCCAAAAATAAAGAAGAACATGCTGAACATCTAAGGTTAGTCTTGCAGAAGCTTAGAGAACATAAGTTGTATGCTAAGCGGAGCAAATGTGAGTTTTGGTTGAGGGAAGTCTCTTTTCTAGGTCATGTTGTCTCCAATGGAGGAATAGCAGTAGATCCTAGCAAGGTGAAGGATGTGTTGAACTGGAAACCACCAACTGATGTGAGTGAAATCCGTAGTTTTCTTGGATTAGCTGGTTACTATCGAAGATTCATTGAAGGATTTTCCCAGCTTGCAAAGCCTATGACTGCATTATTAGAGAAGAACACCAAGTTTGTGTGGTCTAAAAAGTGTCAAGCTAGCTTTGATGAATTAAAGAAGAGGTTGACTACAGCTCCAGTGTTGATATTGCCAGACTTGAGCAAGAAATTCTCCATCTATTGTGATGCGTCTCGCCAAGGTCTTGGTTGTGTTCTCATGCAAGAAGGAAGAGTGGTGGCATATGCATCTAGGTAGTTGAGGAAGCATGAGCTAAATTATCCTACACATGATTTGGAATTAGCAGCAATGGTTCATGCTTTGAAGATCTAGAGACACTATTTAATTGGACATAAGAGTGACATCTACACAGATCATAAGAGCTTGAAGTATATCTTCACTCAGTCGGATCTAAACTTGAGACAGTAGTCGATGGTTGGAGTTGATCAAGGACTATGATTTGGAAGTGCATTATCATCCTAGGAAGGCAAATGTTGTGGCCGATGTGCTTAGCAGGAAGAGCTATGCCAATGAGGTGCAAGTGGTGCCTATGTCAAGGGAGTTGTGTGCTGAAATTGAGCGTCTCAACTTAGGTTTTGTCACTAATGCAGTAGAGTTGGTGATAGAGCCTATCTTAGAGCAAGAGATACGCAAAGGCCTAGTTGAAGGATGAGAAATTAAAGGAGATAGCTGAGAATGTAGTCATTGGTAAGGCGTCCAGGCTTCGTATGGATGACAATGGTACTTTATGGTTTGGTAAGAGATTATGCGTGCCAGAGAGCAAGACTATTAGAGATGCAATCTTGTGTGAAGCTCATGAGTCCAGCCTATTCTATACATCCTAGGTGTACTAAGATGTATTTGGATCTTAAAGAGAAGTATTGGTGGTATGGATTAAAGAGAGACAGTGGCAGAGTATGTGGCTTTGTGTGACACTTGCCAAAGGGTGAAAGCTGAGCATCAAAGACCTACAGGATTGCTACAACCAATGAAGATTCCTGAGTGGAAGTGGGATGAGGTTGGTATGGATTTCATAGTTGGTCTGCCCCGCACTTGGAGAGGATATGATTCTATATAGGGTAATAGTGGATCGCTTAACCAAGGTTGCTCATTTTTTGTCGGTCAAGACCTATTTATACCAGTGCAAAGTTGGCTGAATTGTATATGGAGAGGATAGTGAGTCTACATGGAGTTCCTAAGAAGATCGTGTCTGATCGAGGTACTCAATTCACATCCCACTATTGGCAGAAAGTACATGAATCCTTAGGGACGAAGTTGAATTTTAGCACAGCATATCATCCACAGACCGACATACAAACTAAATGGACGAACCAAATATTAGAAGATATGTTGAGAGCTTCTACATTACAATATGGTACCAGTTGGGATAAGAGTTTGCCTTACGCTGAATTTTCATACAACAACAGTTACTAGAAGAGTCTCAAGATGGCACCTTTTGAAGCATTATATGGACGAAAGTGTAGAACACCATTATTTTGGAATCAGATAGGTGAGAGTCAAGTGTTTGGTCCAGATGTGCTTAGAGATGCCGAAGAACAAGTGTAGATGATTAGAGATAATCTAAAAGTGGCACAGTCTCTCCAGAAAAGCTATGCAGATACTAGGAGAAGGGATTTGGTTTTTCAAGTAGGAGATTATGTGTATCTCAAAGTATCACCGATGAAAGGCATAAAGAGGTTTAGCATGAAAGGTAAATTAGCACCAAGGTATATTGGTCCATTTAAGGTTCTTGAGAGAAGAGGCGAAGTTGCTTATCAATTGGAACTACCAGAAAGCTTGTTAAGTGTGCACAATGTTTTTCATGTGTCTCAACTCAAGAAGTGTCTGTGTGTGCCTGAGGAGCAATTACCTTTGGAAGAGCTCAGTGTGAAAGAGAACCTCACATATCTAGAGTATCCCATTAAGATATTAGAGACAGTGGAAAAGGTCACTAGAAGCCAGGTCATACGGATGTGCAAGGTACAATGGAATCGGTACTCAAAGACTGAGGCAACATGGGAGCAAGAGGAGGATTTGAGATCAGAATATCCACGACTTTTTGAGCCACCAGTGGAATCTCGGGGACAAGATTCATCTTAAGGGGGATAGGTTTGTAACACCTAGAAATTTGCATCCTTTCGAAATAGCTTAAATTGATTTAAATATGCAATTGTGTGTGCATTCAAATGTAGGGAAAATAATAATCTTGTCAAATTAAAATCTAACATAAAGCTAGACACATGATGTTGCATACATGCTGCTGCACTTTATTAATTTGTAATGTATGGTTTTTGTCTCATCTCTCTGTATTCAAAATTCTTTTGAAAGGCTTTGGAAAGTTCAGCTTTCAGAAATTGTCAAGGGAAAATGACTATGCTTCTCTCTATTCTCTAGCCTAATGGCTTGCTTCCCGCTCTGCTGTCGTGGCCCAACCTCCATCATCTTTCTTGTGATGGAAAGGAAGTCGTAGCTTTCCTTTGTTAAGGGCGTCCAAATCCTTTTCGATCTCCATCCTTTCCATCTCTAGGAATGACCATGACTATAAAAGTGATGCGTTGTACACTGCCATTTCCTGACCCCTTCGCAGCAGTCACATCGCCCGGAGCTCTCACGCCGTCGCCATCCTCGCTGCTGCTGCTGCACATCAACCCGCTCGTGCGCAGCTTCGCCGTCGTTCTTGACCCTGTGCCGAGCTTTGTGCCGAGTTGAAGAAGCCGTCATAGCCCTTCTTCCTCGCTCGTTTGCTTTCTATCGCTCTCACGCCTTCGCCGAACATGTAGGAACACGTTCATCCACCCCATCAAGCTGCACATCGTCTACATCTTGTTTCTGTCCGCGTAATAGCCCTAGGTGAGTTCGCGGTCGTCCACTCTATCTCCTAGTATTTTTGCTTTGGTTTACGTCGCTTGGAATCGTCGTATCCATGAGCGTCGGCGAGCTCCTCGCCGCCATCAATGGAGACCACCGTGCTGAAGTACAGCATAGCAGTGCAGCCATCTCTCTCTCTTATACTCTTTCATTGATTTTCAGCCGTCCAGATTGAGATCGACGCTCCTAGATTAGGAACATACCCTTTCGCTGGTAGTTTTTCTAAAGAGACCCTTACTTTTTAGATAATCAAACCTGCAGTCCCTGCACAGTAATGAAAACCGAATTTTATTTCTTTTAATTCGAAAATAAGTTCACAGTAATTACTAGGATTGCCATCCGTAGCTTATAATTAACCTATCTTCTCCGTTTTAAATCCGATTTCGGTGATTCTCGCGTCTGTGTGTTTGTAGTGACGTGTAGAATATTTTTATAGGCTTTTAAACATGTTTTTCCTCTGTTGGTGTACTGTTCTAACCATAGCTCTTGTTTGCTTGTGCATGATTGCGTGGATGTATGTGTGTTGCTTTGATGATGATTATCGAGTATAGACGGTGAGTTTTACTACGTTCATCAAGGCCAATACTTCGAATGATCAGCTAGGACCAGCAGGAGTTCATTGATCAAGGCAAGTATAGCATGGGATCATCCTTGACACCCACTCACTGTTAATTATTTAAATTCAGTACTGCATGTGTCTACCTTGATTACCACTAAGGATTTCCTAGCTTTGTGCCTATACCTTGTTACCTATGGGTTTTTGCATTGGGTAGTGATGCTAGTGCTCAATTAAAGACCATGATCTTGTAACTTGACTAATGGTATATGCAATAAACACTAAAAGATGTTTTTAGCAACAAGGAACAAGGGGGTTAGAGCATAGTTTTTGTGATGCTCTAGATTTCTCTCCTTAAGGACTTATCTATAAGCGAAAATCTAGGACTTATAGTACAACCATGAGTGCTACATGGCTCTGGCTTTAGTCAAGTATGAGGACATTTTCTAGCTCGTTAGAGGTTATCAAAAGGCGTAAAAGGGGCTTGCCACATTGGGTATAGGACAACCTCTGTTCTTATGTGTATAGCCATGAAGGAATTTTGCCATTCGAAAGAGGGGTTCCTACATCTACCTACCGAGGAATCCTAGCGGCCCTAACTTGTTAGACAAACCTTTGAAAGACTTATAGTGAACCCTGCCGATCTTCCTTGGTAGTGGGTCAAGAGGCAGATCACCTTGGGCAAAAGGGTAAATCACGACTCATGGTGAAAGTATACAAACTCTGCAGAGTGTTAAAAACTGTTATAACAGCCGTGCTCACGGACACGAGCAGCCTTGGACCCTTATGGAATAGATAATCATTAATGATAAGTATGTTTATGCTATTCATTATTCATGTCTACTTGATCATGTGTTTGTTTTGGTTATGTTAAACTTGTTGCTACTCTATTGCATAAAACTATGATTCAATAAAAGCTAAATGCAGTTAAACCATTGTCTACCTTTTGAGCCTCATGAACCCCTGTGTTATTCTTGTTGAGTACGAGATGTACTTACGCTTGTTTATATTTACTACTTGGATAAAAATTCCTGGATGGGTAATAGGTGGCAATGGTTATGAGGATTTCTAGACTTGTGATCAATCAGTCGACCGTCCCTATGTCTATGGAGGCGCCATAAGTTATCTTTAATTATTCTGTCGCTAGACTTTGATATCCTTATGTAATGGATTAAATATTTGTGATGTAATAAAGCACTGTGCTTGGTATTCTCCTTTAATTTGTCTCTATATGTGTGTAATTGATTCCTAGGCACACATATGGTTTTATATACAATTTTGTCTTTAAAATTGGGTATGACACATTCCAACAAAAGCATGGGAGATAAGACAACTTAGAAGAGCCTTGCCCATGGCCTTACTCCTCGTTCATGGCAGGGAGAGAAGTAATTCTTACAATACCCATGATATATCGTGCCATCTACAACAAGTGGAAATAAATCTTGAGTATGAGAAGGTAGTCAGCTTAGACTTACCCGTCATAAACCAAAAATAAAGTGACTCCAAGGATTATGCAAGGCTTTATAAGTGGAGCTATCTTGACAATATTTTGCATAAAAGCC
Organism: Miscanthus floridulus; assembly: GCF_019320115.1. NCBI lineage: Eukaryota > Viridiplantae > Streptophyta > Magnoliopsida > Poales > Poaceae > Miscanthus > Miscanthus floridulus. The sequence continues at coordinate 56,543,965 of NC_089586.1, read as the reverse complement.
ACTAATTGAATAATACATTTTTTTAATTCGAATCCAAGTTAATTATAGCTATTCATCTCTATATTAGCATGTAACCTATGCCAAACATGTGATGTATGATTAGGAAGCAAAACAATAACAACCATAGCCAGTGTAACATTCCCATGTTCATCATAACCATCAAATTTTATAGTTCAATTACTACGATGCTGGAGCTAGTCGAGTTTCTCGCTATCCAGGAGAGATAGTGATTCGAATCGGTTGCAATCAGCTGGACAGTTATTCCTAACACAAACCTAGACTATACCTGCACCAAGGTAGTCTTAGATCACCTTTGGTACAACTCAGGTACACATTTCGTTGGTTCGATCAGCGCCACACTCTTAGGGACACTACCGAATGCCAGGTCGATCAGGACTTCTAACCTACCCTTGGCCTCACACCTGGCTCCCCGTATATCCTTACTACCTCTATTATGCGCACTCTAATAGAACGAGGCCTAGCCTAAGTTGAGCTACTTGACTTCACGGATCGGAATAAGTTATCTGGCCAGCTAAGTGAGAGGCATGCGTTCAATCTCAGCATAAGTGCCAGCAACGGCACTGATCCTTAATCGGCACAGATGGAATCACATGAGTCAACCTACACATAGACTCTACCCAGCCTCCAGTGATAATATCCCATGGTTCTTTTCTACGATAGCAAATATAGCCAACCGGGGTCCGGTATCCACCTATATCTCGCAGGTGACAGGAAATCACCCGACTTCTACCGGTCTAAGCATGGCTAAGCATATATTCGATCCTAGACCTACATAGGGTTCAAGGTATATGTCTGGACAAGGAAATTATATGCATCAAGAGTTTCCAATCAACTCCTATAACCTAATGCATTAAACATAAAAAGACTCAAGTTGATATTTGAAAAACATAGGAGGCTTAGAATGCTCCGGGGCTTGCCTTTCAAAAAAGATGTAGACCTATGATCAGGGCACTCTGGTAGTTCTTCTAGGAGCCTGCTCCTCACTTTTAGGAGCTACCTGCTATTTTGCCTCCTGATTCTCCTCTTCGGCCTCGAACTCCAAGAGGGTGATTCCTTCGGACGATCCTATATGCATGAGCATAAATAAGATACCATGGATGCGTAGGTAATGACATAGATGATATGATATGATATATAATGAAATGCATAATCATAAATATCTTTAACAGCAAGGCATTAGGGTGATATTCAAGGTTAACTTTCTTTTACTGAGTAGGTATGTATCTCTTCTCTAGTACTTAATCAAACACTCACTTAGGTATTTACTAGACTGCAACAGCAGTCACTTGTTTTGACCATAACTAGAGTTTTACACATCCAATTAACCTGATCTAAGACTTTCTAGAAAGCTTATAAAATTATCTACAACTTTCTTATTAACAAGTTTCACAGAAGAGATCATTATCATCACAAAATTGTCACCACAACAGAAACTACACATGCAGCCATCCAGTTGAATTATAAAGCAATAATTAACTAGCTGTCTATAACCAATTAATTTTGAGCACAACTACTCATATAAACAGATCATATGCATCACAAGCACCATAGAAAATATCATGGTTAAGCCCAATTAATTTACTTATACCCCTTTATTAATTTCCTTATATAATAGAGTGATTTAAAGGATAATTATTTTTAGTTCACAATAAATCCTGAGAAAACTATAGTAGCCTACATATAACTCCAATAGTCTACTGTACAAATTTCATACAATTTGGATAAGTATAGCCACCCTTACAAAAATGACAAGTTTCATAGGCTTATTTTAGCAAAAATAGTCTAGCCTAGTGAAAAGCTATCAAACAACATATTTCATATTTTTCTTACTTTCATCCTAGCATAAGAATATTGTGTAAAAAAATTTTATGATCATAAGTTATGTATTTTTACCTCAATTAATTTCACCAGAAACTAGCAATTAATCAATGTTAAATAGTAAAACCAAATTTCAAGTATGCCTAATGTAGGTTTAGTATTTTTCCTAGCTAGAGCATGTCAACACAAGACCAACAAAATTGGAAGCTAGAGCCTGAAAACAACATACTATGGCCACCGTCCGTTTAACCGCTACCGCCGCATCTGGTCTTCGTCGTAGGTCCTAGAAGCTAGAGCCACCGTTCGTTTAACCACTACCGCCTTGTTGGTGACGGAATGCACATCCACGCCGTGCGGACCCGCCATGGCCACGAGCACAAGCTCGCCGCGACCAACCCCAACTAGTCACCCTTAGTTCCCTCTGGTGCCCATTACCAAGTCGCCTTGAGCTCTAGATCCGTAGCCCATGATGGAGGCAGGTTACCAATAACCCCCTCACCGGAATAGCAAGTGCTGCCGTCGTGCACTGGGCGCCGCCCAGCTCCGCGCACATGGCCGGACACCACCGCCGCTCCGCCGTGACTTCGACCTAACCCTAGAGCTCCATTAGGACTCCCTGATGTTGTAGCATTGCTCGCATAGCTGTGTCGTTGCCGAAGACGATGAGTCTACCACTAAGCACCTTCGCTGTGCCACCATGGTCGCCGGCAAGGTAGCTCCGGTGATTCGCCGAGCCAACCAAGCGTACCAATCAATGCGCAAGGGTGTGGGGAGCACGACGTCGGTGACCTCGCCGTCATCGAGCTCTGGCCGGTCAGCGCCATCCTCTGCTCCTGTCTCGCTGACGCATGGGCCCATTGACCCGTGGGGCCCCGCTGTCAGTCGCAATGGGTGCACTGGACTGGGTGCATGTAGTGTATTTTGGGTGTTTGAATTTTTCTTTATTTATATTCACAGATTTTGTAGCAAACTTGCAAAATCATATCTAGAGCTAGGAATGTCCCAATTGAGTGAACCAAATTTTATTGGATTCATCATTAAGTGTACTATTTGATAAAAATATGAAACCTACTGTTTGGGGTAGTTTTCTAGGGGAATTAAATTAAGCTAGTAAAGTGCTTTTAAATTAGTTTTTATCTTGTAAAAATACACTATGGAGGACTAATCTTCTCTTGATAGCTGACTCTAATCTTGATGAGGAGGATATGAATTAGGGATTTTAGGATGGCTCTGCTGGAGAGGGGTACAAGGCTATATATAGGGGGGTAGCGTCAATTCTAGACCCTCAGGATCAAACCGACTTAAAAGGACGACGTAGATGCAATCTAGGAGGTGGTGGAGAACCGACATTCGAAGCGGAGACTGAACGGTGGGGCACTGGGCCGGCCAGCCTACAGGTGGGGTCGACCGGCCCCACATGTCATCCACTTGTGGTCTTCTTCGGTGGAGTCTTTTGGTGTCTTCTAGAGTCTTCCCAAGTAGGTATCCGTCGCAGAAAAAAAACATGATTTACTTTGAGAAATAGGTCCTCCTTGATGATTTTCTAAATAAACCTTGCTGAAAATACATAATCACCAAAACTCATGAAATTTATCAATTTAGAACCCCTATACCTATGTTTGGTGATGGAATTAAGTATATATGCAGGATATGTTGACGGTTTATAATGATGTTAGTAACCGTCAACACCTATCGGTGGGAAGGGAAGGCCTGCACACCACGTCTAGGGTGTACGCTAGACCATTGTTCTAGATGTCTCCCTTACCCAAGCTTGCTGGCTACCGAAGTTTCCCACCAGGTAGGCTTGTGACAGCTATCGACGATGTGTTTCAAGTGTTTCAGGTATTTCAGACTTATGTTTCAAGTGTTTCATCCGAATGCTGCAAATAGATCTAGGATGTTGCATATATTGTAAGCCTATGTTTCAAGGTGTTTCAGACGTATGTTTCAAGTGTTTCATTTAGATGTTGCATATGTTACAATGGCTCTATACGCATATTTCAAGTGTTTCACATGTTTCAGACTCATGTTGCAAGTGTTTCATCTAGATATTGTAAAAGTAGATCTCGATGTTGCATATGTTGTTATGACTATACACGCTTGTTTCAAGCGTATGTTTCAAGTGTTTCATCTATTTCAGACGTATGTTACAAATTTTTTATCTGGATATTTCAAAAGTAGATCTGGGAGAGCATATGCTTCATCTGTCGTAGCCACCCTACTACTGCTGTTGGGGGTGCCACCGTGGGCCACCATGCGGGCTTTTGAGGCCGGCAGACACCTTCGCAGCACGCATTCGCAAGCAGGGTAGGTGACTGAGACCCACGTGGGGCCTAGGGATGGGCGTGGGGCGCGGGATGGGCTGCTGGAGTGCATGATGGGTGCGGGTGCGGCATCCGGACGTGGGGGCACTGACGCTGGATGGGATGTGAACTCGAGTCGTGGGATGCGGTGCGGGATAACGCGCGGGAGCTGCGTCCAGACGCGTCGTCTATTCCGGACGTCCGGGTGCTAGCCCTTCCGTTATAAAAAGGTTACGCAATTTATTTGACACATTTTATCACAATATTGTACAACAATTAAATGCTGCAGATAACCTATGATACTGTATGATGAAATCGTGTAGATAATTTCATTCATCAATCTAAACATGTAAAGCTATTTCATTCATCAATCTAAGCATGTAAAGCTGATGTGACACTCAAGAAATTATAGGGGTCTATTTGGATCCCTTGAATTGAAACAGATATCTAGAAAGTGTTTCTCAATTCATTATTAGATTACTTTCTAATTTCTCCCAATTTCTCATAACCAAACAGTTCCTAAGATGAAACTATACATAGAGACTGGCCTTTCCCCGCCAGAGCACTTAGCATGCTCAAATATCACTGTATTCAATGTCTGTATTGAAGTTGTTAGCTATTGGATGGTCTGCTAAAACTAAGGAATTGTAAGAATTGCTACGGCGAAGAAAACGACCCTAATATACAAGGCACCATTGTGCACGCCAGGCAGCAAGAGTTTGTGTTACGGTTCATCTTCCATCAAAGTTATTGCAATTTGTGCAGCAAAACACGAGTACAACACAAGATAGAGCGCGACTATTAAATTGTAATCTTACGAGGGCTTTACGAGTAGCAGTTGGAAATATGACAAGAATTCAAGAGCATAGAGAATAGTACTGGATACATGTGGATGGACGACGTCAAGCAAATCGGGATCCAAAAAAGATACAAGACGGAATGCATGGCAACAGTTGAAAGAGAGCTGTACCTCGAAACCGCACACACACGAGGTCTAATATTATATAGATATAAGACGCATTTGTTTACTTAACACGGCACTACGCCACTTTCAAAGATACATCCCTGGAACCTGCAACCACCCATGCAAGAATTGCAAGGAAGATGTTTTCTGTAGTTCACTGCGGTTCACAGATACAAGAACATAGCATAAAAAATCATAAAGACAGACACTGGCACCAGATGTAGAAGCTGTTTTTTAACCCTTAAAACAACTTATCGTTACTGTTGTTGGATCCCATGATGGGCCAGTGAACACTTCATTAGAAGAATGTCCCTTCTGGAGGCTGCACTAACTTTCGATTCTGCGAGGCAGCCATCTCTTTCTTGAGCTGGGCTAGGATGTTCTCCATTGTGTAGTCTCGCTGCCAGTTTGCTAGCAAACCAAACTTCTTTGGATCAACCTACATGGATGTACCAATAGGAAATTAGTTGCGTGAATGCATGCTCAGTTGCTCACACAGGAATGACAAAGACAGAGAAGAGCGAGGCAGTAATTACCACTCCCGTCTCGTGATTAACACATGTCATGTTGATTCTTGAGTGGAACCTGACAGATGGTGGCTTCTCAGGATAGTCCTTGTCACAAAACAACTTAAGCTGGTAGATGCGACCCTCATGTACAGTCTTACAAGAGAGACATTGCAGAAAGTGGAAATAAATTAGATAGCCAAGAGAAGTAACTCTATGGAAAAGACTCTGCGCTGTTAGAGAAGAGCGCCAGATGGTTGAATATTCAATGATTTGCTACATGCCCCAAGCAGTTTTCTTGCTATGTGATGTCAAAAATGGGATATCCACAAATTTATTTATTCATATTTCAGGAGGAAGAATCATCATGGTTAATCATATATATACATTAATCTACAACCACTGTTGTCACCATCCTTTTCTCCATGCTATTAAAGGTTGAACAGCCATGTTTGGTTGAAACGATTTAATTAGACATGGTATAGATAAAATTTAAGGTTGCATGCAGGTGTTGCAGCAAAGTACTAGTAGTTGACAGTTGAGCATGTCTATATTATTAAAAGAAAGGCACAGCAAAGCTCAAGAGGATGAGATTGTGCTCTCACATTGTGAGGGCCGATGATGGTACCAGTCCATGACCGCATATAGATGTCATCTGCATCATCCATTCCATAGCTCACTGTCCCATCACCAATGCCCTTCTCTCCACGCTCAAGCTCTTCTAATAGCCTGAAGTTCCGAGGAACTGCATTTTTTATCATTTGTCAGTTATGCAAGCAGGTAATGCAATGAATTATACTAGTAATCTACTAAATCAATCTTATATGTTACAAAAACAGGAACTTAGCCTAGCTCAGTTGGTGAGAGATATGGGCATACACCCCCCACTACCCAAGCTCAAAGTCTTCTTTTTGCACAAATTTGGGTGTCTATATCTTAATATTTGCAATGCACCTAGTTCCTCCTATGTTGGTTTAGTTTACTGTAAGGACCTTTTGATATACAGCAGCAAACAACACTATAGAAAAGCATTGAACTAAAGTAGAACAAAGACATGGGCAAACATAAGGAAGAACAAGATGACTGACACTCAACCTATATGCAGACAAAAAAAAAGGAACAGAACACAAAAGTAGCCAAACAGGGGTTTAGTAGTCTTAGAATAGATAACATGTCGATATCTTGCACGCATCATTCTTTGTGCAAATCAGTCTGCATAGTTCATTTGAATAAGTGGCCTAAAAAATGAAACAAAAAAGAAATATCACAGCTCATTTTTGGATTGTATGGAAACATTTTATTCCTCAAAAGAAAATACAGAGGCCAGGCAAAATCATCTTCTGGTATGTATTGCATAAATAAAGATGGAAAGCAGAACCACCCACCTCTTCTACAAGGAAAAAAAGGAACAAAAGAAGTATAGGTTGCACTAGTTATCTCCTATTCATCCGTTGCTCTCGTTTTACATGTGCATGTGCTTTAAGAAAAGTGAGCTCCATTTTGAATAAAACAACCCTGTAGTAAACAGAAAATAATACCAGGCTGATGAAAGCACCATGGCAGCACAAGGATGACAAATAGATCCACTGTCAACCTTCATGCAAAAACTCAACCAAGCAAAAATTCTATCAGTACTGCCATTTTCATGATCAAGAGAATGCATTGCTTCTTTATTTTCTCACAAACTAAAACGGTCCAATTGCGATGCTACCACAATACCTAACCCCCAATCTCCACCCCTAATCATTTATTCATGCGATATGAACTTTAATTCATTAATTAAAGTATATCAGGTACGGACTTGCACAACTGAGAAAAGAATCAGGAAACCAGAGCATTGGATGCAAAAGGAAACACAATCAGGAAACCAGAGCATTGGATGCAAAAAGGAAACCCTTAGTAGTGCCAATGCACCCGCTTGATTACCCCTCGAAATGCTTAAAGAAATAATTGAATCGAATCAATCCGATGTTCCTAGCAAAATTAACACACAGTTCTGAACCAGTACAAAACATTCATAGGGCTGTTAATCTTTCATGCAAGTAGGACCGGCCGATTCTCTAAAGCATTCATAGGGCTGTTAATCTTTCATGCAAGTAGGACCGGCCGATTCTCTAACAATTAGTCCAACCCAGCACGAATAATAACACATCTAGGTTATCCGCGATGCAGTATCCAATAGAACAATCCGTCCAATCCAACCCAACAATAGCACCACACATGCATTCCTCTCCAGCCATAGTCGAATCGTATCACCCAGGGGGCAGATCGGGGCACGCGGGCCCCGCGCAAGGTAGACCAAAGACCGGATCGGATCGGGAGATCCACGGCAGAAAAAAAAGGTGGGGTAGGTTACTTTACCGACGACGCTCGACCCGGCGCCGGAGCTTCCCAGCGTCATCGCCGGTGGATGGATCCGCCGGGGTACGGGAGGGAGGGAGAGGGTTTGGGGGTTTCGCCCTCGGGCAGGATGAAGAGGAAGGAAAAAGCAGCGGCTGCGCACAAGCAAGGCTGGAGGGAGAGACCGAGAAGGCGACAGGGTTGTTCGCTCTTATTCCTCTTGTTGGGCTTCACGGCACGACTAAATCTTTTATCTTAAAAATATAGTCATGGTAGGGTAAGATAATAATACTATTAAATTAAATATTAATATTAAAGTGATATTTAATTTAAAAAGTAAAGTTCGTGAAATTAATATAGTCACGGAAAGCACGGCGTCGTAGGCTCACAAACTCTACTATATAGACTTTTTCGTGATATGGCTAAGATAATATTTTATATCGGCAGAAAGAATTGTCCGATATCCATTTCTTTCATGCGCCAATAAATCCATAAATAAGTTCTGCTACATCTTCATATAATCCTGTACACACAGGTTCGAGTATAGATGTAAATATTAGTGCCTGTCACATGGATAATACTGCGTGTCTTAAAAAATCTCTCATAAAATTTTAAAACAAAGTATGTTATACTCACCGTATAAATATATGTGGCTTTAGGACTATTCCACACAGACATATATTGTAGAATAAGGTATCCACTTGAGTGTCTGTTTTAATATGTTGAATTATGTGTTGTAATTCTTAATTTCGACACATTTTTCAGGTCAAGACAACCAATGATGATACTTTTCTTAGTGGTGCATAATTTTATGGTGCACCTCTTGACTATCTGAGTAAGGACAAGTTAGCACTGCAAAGGCTCAGAAAAGCTGCTGAGAAGGTCAAGGTTGAGTTTTCCTCCACTATGCATATTAAAACATATGTCTCCGTTTATCATTGACAATGCTTTTTATGCAAAGCAATTCAATATTACCATAATCAGATATAAGTTTGAGTCTCTTGTGAGCAATCTCATAGATGGACTTTTATCTTTTATGTGATCTGTATCAAGGATATTGGCAGGACGATGGACCCATATTGGAATGTCGCACCAAAAAGTGTCTACGTTTTGTCCACGATTTATTTCCCATGAATACATACGGGTACTATGATAACACTAACTACACCAAATGAAATATTAGAGAGAATTTGCATTGCCTCCAGAAGAATTTATTTATTAAGTTCTTTGGACTCTACAGATAGTTTTGAAATATCTGTTGGCATGTCTAACTTCGTATCCTAATTCAAAATTTTGTATTTTAATTAGAATATGGAGAAAGGATTCAAAATAAACAGACTCAATGGCAATTTCAGCAAGAAACAACAAGCGAGGGCGATGGAACATGTGAGCGTGAAACCAAATGAAAGGAGAAAAAAGTTGTCCCTTTTGTAAATGCAAAGAGGAGAAATAATTAAATATAGGCAGATTTGACAAGGTTCTCAGAAAATGCAAAGAGATTACTTTTGTCTTAATTCTCTTTCCTTCTGTATTAATTCTCTTTACTTTTGCTCGTTGTCATGTATGCTGGTGCATGCAAACATGCAATATGTATATGGATAGCACAATAATTTTCTACTTCCTATTTTATCGTGATTCCTCTATCACATGACAAGCAATATTCAATCAAGAATCACACCAAAGGATGCAGCATGCGGGAGATATCATGGGATCGCAGACGTGGGCAGACGAACGAACCAAAACAAATATCGCACCAAAAAATATCCACACTTTATTCTTTTTAGTTGCAGGAGATTAATCAAAATCACGGACGGTCAGCGGCTGATGTTGTCATTACATTTTTTTATATTATTTATATATTCTTTTCTCACTCAAAGAATATATGCCATTTCAGCAATGAATAATTCGCCCCAAGTGAAAAGCAGCGGCTGATCAAATTCATGATCTTCATCTCTTAGCTCTGTGTGTTTATCCCTCGTATATGCTAAACATCTATATCCTCTGTGTTGATCGGCAAATATGACCAGGGAGTAGAAACAAGAAAAACACACAAAAGATCAAAAGCGGCTCATCTCACAATTTTTTGCAGAAATAGAAGCCGGCTAAGATGTTTTTTCACACTTTTGTTAAAATGCAGAATTAACTCCACCATGGTGTTCCTCTTATCGACGTTCAAAAAGATATATGAATCATCCAATTTGCGGTTCAGATGAAGGAAATATGAATTTGGGGTTGAATCATTAGGTTTTCTAAGCTAGATTTTTTTACTTTTCCCAATTGAAGAATGGACTATACCGTTGTATTCGACTCGTCGAGCCAATAAAAAAAACATATACAAATTGTCTAATTTGGAGTTCGGATAGAGAAATTATAGTTTTCGAAAGAGTTTTTTTGCTTTGGACTCGCAAAAAATTGGCTTAACTTCGTGATTTCTTGTTGGAAACTTCTCCGATCTCATCGGAAACTTATAAATTACCTGTGGAATAAAATTTTGACTGGACTAAGATCACTCTCTCTATTTATCTGAGAGGATCGCGACCAATTATCATTAAAAACACATATCTACCTTACATTTTTTATCTCCAAACCCTAGCTTTTCCAACCACTTGTTGTACAACATGTCTCTCAACGAGATTTGCCGATGTTCTAGGTGGTCTTGCTGATTCTAAGACAACCCCGTTGTGTGCCTGCCCAATGGGTCTTCCTGAGAGGCATTTGTGGGTTTTTTGAGCGAATTACGAGCATCAACCAACCTTGCCTTTCGAACCTCTTTCCCCTGCGTATTTAGGCCATGTGTGGCCTTAGGTGATCTAACCCCTACCGGTGTATGACTCGAATTAGCGTCAACACACTTTCTGGCGACTCCATTGGAGACGAAGCAAAACAGATCTACTAAGATATGGCCGACGAAGAGCCTTTAGTCGATCAACTTCCATAGGAGGTTCACAAAGATGCTAGAGGAGAGGGCGAAGGCATGAGTTGCTGCCGATTTGGAGTATGCCCTGACATGCTTTGAGATGGACGTGCAGGGAACTGTCAAGAAGATCAGAGATGTCAACTTCGATCCTCTTCCAAATACGTCTACATCTGATGTAAAAATAGATCAATCTTCCTCTAGATCTAGTATTACGCACGATGAGTTTGCTAAGATGATTCATGTGTTTTTTTTCTCTGTAATTGATAAATTTAACAAACTCATGGATAGCTATACGAAAAGGGAGGAAAAGAAGTCTGAATTTTTTGTTTTTTTTTCGTGATGCTTTTGTTAGTAGATCGGTCTTGGTTGCTAGTCAATCTCAATATGGGATGTCGTTTAGCTTTTGTGAGAGACAACCGCTATGCATTGGCTAAGCAACTCAAATTGGTCTATTTGGCGTCTAGAACCGATGGGGCCAATTTAGGGGGTTTGGTGTAACTTTACCAATGGCTACCTTTGCGCAACCGCCAGTTTCTACCACACGAGCCAGTAGGTACATATATAGTTTATACTAACCAATATGTGATATTAATAATAATAGAAACAAATCAAACCTGTCGTCAGCACATTGGCTGTTTAGAGCATCTCTACTAGTTTTCCAATAATATATTCCCAATATGTATGTAGTGGGGGTAATCCAATATTTTTTCTATGAATATTTGGAGAGTTATTGCAATAATAGCCCAATATATCTCCTCCGATACTCATATAGATGGTGGGTTATAAGAGTGTAGGAGAGAAGATGGCTAAAAAGTGGTAGTTAGAAAGGTCTCTATGCTGTTTGGAGGATATACAACTTTCCTTTTATTTAAGGGAAGAGGAGAGAAATATTTATATCTAAAAAAAAGTACTAGGGAGTTATTAATAAGTGAGAGCCGCTGAAAATGCTCTTAGCACGTAACTCCACCTCCACCTAGCCCATTAGGCGGCCCAACCAGCCAAGCCTTGTTCTAGCCCGCGCCTCCCCATCAGGGACCCCTACGGACGGCTCAACTCTCATCCGCACTAGGCAGCGGGCAAACCGCACAAGCTCCCGCCGCAGCACGCACAGTCTCGTCCCCTTCCACTCGGCTGCTCCCATTCAAAACCCTAGGCGCAAGACGCGACGGCGGCGGCGGCCGGTGGGCAAGCACGACAGCGAGTGGCTTGCGCAGCGCAGGCGCGCGGGCGTGGCGTTGGCGTTTCGCGGCGACTCAGCGTCGCGGAGGGCCGCGGGGCACGGGCACCGCGGGCGCCGGTCGTCGGTTCGTCGTTCCCTTCCGTATCTCCTACCCTCGCACAATCATACAAGCAAAAAGGGGCCAAGGGCAGAGCTCAACACTGAACCGAGCCCTCTAATCGTCCTGTCCTCGATTCCAGGTCGTTCAGGGAAGGTGAGGTTCTATTTTCCCCCGTTTAGTTCGGTGATTGACGAGCGCGTTATGAGGAGCTGATGCGGAGCTCTTGATATGTTCTTGCAGCTAAGGTGTCGCAGCTGCCACCGCGGCCCCGACGGAAGCCCGTTCAAGTGTCATAACACCGACGAAACCGATTGCCCAGGGCTAGAGATAGGAGAGGGTCAGAGAGATGGGGCGGCCTTACGGGTTGAAGGGACGGAAGAAGAAGCGCAAGCTCGAGGAGGCGGCAGCCTCTGATGCTGCCCCGCCCGCTGAAGAGGTGGAGGAGCTGCCACCCCCAGAGGAGGCCGGTGGCGAGGAGAAGGGCAACGAGGAGGAGGAGGAGGAGGAGGCAGCGGCTGGGGGGGAGGGGCATGCTGCGGTGGACGGGCTCCCTATCCTACCCAGGATGGTTGATGGGAAGCGGCAGCCTGGGGCCATCTTCGTGCTGGAGAGGGCCTGCCTCGAGGTCGGCAAAGTTGGCAAGGTACAGTGGTTCGGCTGCAGCAAGAAATTCCCCTTTTTTTCTTGTGCTATTCCTGTTCCAGAACAAATTCAACTCTGGCTCCGTTGGATGCTCATGTCCAGTTCAATCCTGCTCTTAGCTTAGTCGATTTCAATTGGTTTATTGAGATGGTTCTACTGTTATTAGTATAGGAAAAAGGGCAAAGGCATAGTAACTTTCACCTTATTATGAAAGTAAAATGTGCACCTTGCTGTGACAACTCCGCAGAAATGTGGAAATTGATGAAAGGAATCAAGAATGCCTTGTACCAGGAATGTTCAGTATCTTTGTGATTATGCAACAGTAGATAATTTTATCATTGGCTTTGAGTGGATTCTGTAGAGATATTGGTGACATCTTGTGCGTGCATGGCACATATGAGGCTTGTCATTTTCCTTCAGTTTATGGCTATAGCCTATGCAGATCTTTTCCCAGCAAAAGGTTGTTGCTTACACATCTTGAATTCCAGTGTTAAGTAGATGTTCTTTTATATTATAAAAAAGTGTCAACTAGACATCACTATTCATTTGAGAGTAGACTTGGTGTGGTCTATTGTTTAGAGATTCTTCTATCTATCTTGTAATAAGGCATATTTGTACTTTGCTATCCTTGACCTTGACCATTGCTAGTATTTCCATTTTAATCATTTAAAATGTTCAATTTTATTTGCAGAAACAAAAAATCAAGCATAACATCTGCGATGCTATCTTTCTAAACAAATGGTTATCACTCCATGGGTATTAGTTTGACAGTTTCTTTTACCATTCTGTGCAGACTATGCAAATCTTGAACTCAGATGATCACGCAAATTATTTGAGGAAGCAGAATCGCAATCCTGCAGATTATAGGCCTGATATAATTCATCAGGTAATGTAAATTTCTGGTTGCCTGAAAATATTGAAAATACTGGAAGATGAATAAAAAACACTCCTCTTTTTATTTGAATTTGATTCTCAATTATTTGCTTCAAGTAAATGGGAATCGGACATTTATTCTATACCAATTGTCAAGTGCTTTCTTTTTGTATTTCCATTTTCCAATTGATCACCCCTGCATCCTGTGCTATTTCTTAAATAAAACATCAGTGACCTAGTAAAAAGTAGTTGACTGGGCATGCCAACAATAACTTAGCTCATTCCTTTCTCACAGGCATCCTTTCCAACTTGTCATTGATGAGTTTGTTTTCAAAAATGTTTTGCAGGCTCTACTAGCAATATTTGATAGCCCTCTGACTAAGGCTGGAAGGTTACTGGCTGTTTATGTGAGGACTGAAAAGGGAGTATTGTTTGAAATCAAACCTCATGTCCGCATGCCTAGAACGTTTAAACGTTTCTGTGGTTTAATGTGTAAGTTATTACTAAAACTCTTGTACCTTCTGTATCTTATGTGTTTCTGTTATTTTGATAATTGTGCTGATTGCAAGTAACTACATAATATGGCAGCACAATTGTTACAAAAACTGAGCATTACGGCAGTTGGGAAGCGTGAGAAGCTTCTTAATGTTGTTAAAAATCCTGTTACCCGCTATCTACCTGTTGGTGCACGAAAGATTGGTGAGAATCTATATTGTTTAATATGATTTTATATCAGGTAGATATGCTAATTGGTACATTTTTTTTAATACTTAGGCCTTTCATTTAGTGCTGAGAAGTCAGTCAACTTGTTTGACTATGTTGCCAAATCCAGTGATGATGAACCCCTTGTGTTTGTGGTGAGTTACTGTGCTTGTAAGCTGGGCTATTTTGATCCCTTAATGCTTGTACGTAATCCCATACTGTCTGCACATTATCCCCAGGTTGGTGCTATGGCTCATGGAAAGATCGACAAGGAATACACAGATGATTACATACAAAGTAAGTAGCATTTATTTGAAATAATAAAAAAATTATGCTGAAAAATTAGATCAGGGTGACATTTTATTTTCTTGCATTCACCGTGGTTTGGTTGTTACATGTAGCAAATGGCCTTAACTTGGTAGCAACTTGGCCATGATCAGTTTGGATCAAATTATCATCCTGCTTTTGACTAGATTGAGTTGCTGGTATCGACATCCTACTTAGAGAATGAGAAACTAGCAAAATAAATGTCCAAAATTATTTTCCTTTCTTTATTCTGTTTGTTTTCACTTTTCCTTGGTGAACAGATTTTGTGAAGACTACAATGTCTGCATATTATTTGTTTATCTGTTTTCCTTTCAATTCAACCATAGTGACGCTTCCCTGTTTGTGCAGTTTACAACTACCCTCTCAGTGCCGCCTGCTGTTTAAATCGGATATGCAGTGCCCTGGAGCAAAAGTGGAACATCCAATGAGGATCTTTTTGAAACAAGCATGGGAATCATGTTTTTTGTTACATATAATTAGCTAGTAGCATTGCATGATTCTCCATCTTACATATACAGCCTTTTTTTTTTATCTACAACACCTCGAGCTTTGACAGTATTTAAATTTTAAACCAAATGTTTCAGTGTAGCATAGGGATGAAAACGGATCGGATACGAACGGATATCACTCATATTATATTTGTTTTCATATTTCTGTTCGGATTCGGATTCGGACACGGATAGCGTTCGGATACATATACGAATACGGATTGACTCGGTTACGGATACGAATAATGAGTATCGAATACGGTATGAATCGGATTCGGAGAAGGTCGGATACAAATATCTATTCGGATATTGAGTAAAAGCAGCATATATATATCATACGTGCGCAAACCATTACACCACTCTATGAGTCCATAATCCATCTAGATTAAGCCAAAAGACTAAAGAGTAAAGCAACAAATAAGATAAAGATACAGATACATCATACATCAAACATCATACAAGCACCAATCTTCGCGGCATGAGTAGAAATAGCCAAGCTCATGGCTTTATGGGTCTCATGGAGTCATGGTCATGGATTCAAGATCTACAATCCTTATATAGGCCATTTTTCATTTAAGAAAGTTTGAACAAAATGTAGTTCAAATTTGTGACTAGTGTTTGATAAAACTTTCTCAAATGGGAAAATGAGCTATGTAACAATTGTAGATCTTGCTGAGATGATCAAACTTGGTATTCAGAGTTTTTTCATCTGATGTCATTTAGTGTCTCATTTGAGCAAGTTTACCAAGTCAAATTTGGTCAAATGAAAAAACAACACTTTGACTCTAGTATTATGAACTCTAACTGACTTCAAATTGAAAAGTTTTGAATACCAAGTTTGTTCAACTCATCAAGATCTACAATTGTTGTTTTGGTCAACTTTCCATTTGAGATAGTTTGGACGGTTCAAATTTGTGATTTTTAAATTTTGATGTCTACAAACTAGTTTTCGGAACCCTAGATTGTCTCAAATTGAAAAGTTTTGAATACCAAGTTTGTTCATCTCATCAAGATCTACAATCCTTATATAGGCCATTTTTTAATTTGAGAAAGTTTGTATAAAATGTAGTTCAAATTTCACAAGTGTGTGACATAGTTTTAGAAAGTCTATATGAGATTCAAGAATTTGTGACTAGTGTTTGATAAAAATTTCTCAAATGGGAAAATGAGCTATGTAACAGTTGTAGATCTTGCTGAGATGATCAAACTTGGTATTCAGAGTTTTTTCATCTGAGGTCATTTAGTGTCTCATTTGAGCAAGTTTGACCAAGTTAAGTTTGGTCAAACGAAAAAACAACACTTTGACTCTAGTATTATGAACTCTAAATGACTTCAAATTGAAAAGTTTTGAATACCAAGTTTGTTCAACTCATCAAGATCTACAATTATTGTTTTGGTCAACTTTCCATTTGAGATAGTTTGGACGGTTCAAATTTGTGATTTTTAAATTTCGATGCCTACAAACTAGTTTTCGGAACCCTAGATTGTCTCAAATTGAAAAGTTTTGAATACCAAGTTTGTTCAGCTCATCAAGATATACAATCCTTATATAGACCATTTTTTCATTTGAGAAAGTTTGAACAAAATGTAGTTCAAATTTCACAAGTGTGTGACATAGTTTTAGAAAGTCTATATGAGATTCAAGAATTCGTGACTAGTGTTCGATAAAACTTTCTCAAATGGGAAAATGAGCTATGTAACAATTGTAGATCTTGCTAAGATGATCAAACTTGGCATTCAGAGTTTTTTCATCTGAGGTCATTTAGTGTCTCATTTGAGCAAGTTTGACCAAGTCAAATTTGGTCAAATAAAAAAACAACACTTTGACTCTAGTATTATGAACTCTAAATGACTTCAAATTGAAAAGTTTTGAATACCAAGTTTGTTCAACTCATCAAGATCTACAATTGTTGTTTTGGTCAACTTTCCATTTGAGATAGTTTGGATGGTTCAAATTTGTGATTTTTAAATTTCGACGCCTACAAACTAGTTTTCGGAACCCTAGATTGTCTCAAATTGAAAAGTTTTGAATACCAAGTTTGTTCAGCTCATCAAGATCTACAATCCTTATATAGGCCATTTTTTCATTTGAGAAAGTTTGAATAAAATGTAGTTCAAAATTCACAAGTGTGTGACATAATTTTAGAAAGTCTATATGAGATTCAAGAATTTGCGACTAGTGTTTGATAAAAATTTCTCAAATGGGAAAATGAGCTATGTAAAAGTTGTAGATCTTGCTGAGATGATCAAACTTGGTATTCAGAGTTTTTTCATCTGAGGTCATTTAGTGTCTCATTTGAGCAAGTTTGACCAAGTCAAATTTGGTCAAACGAAAAAACAACACTTTGACTCTAGTATTATGAACTCTAAATGACTTCAAATTGAAAAATTTTGAATACCAAGTTTGTTAAACTCATCAATATCTACAATTGTTGTTTTGGTCAACTTTCCATTTGAGATAGTTTGGACGGTTCAAATTTGTGATTTTTAAATTTTGATGCCTACAAACAGTTTTCGGAACCCTAGATTGTCTCAAATTGAAAAGTTTTGAATACCAAGTTTGTTCAGCTCATCAAGATCTACAATCCTTATATAGACCATTTTTCATTTGAGAAAGTTTGAACAAAATGTAGTTCAAATTTCACAAGTGTGTGACATAGTTTTAGAAAGTCTATGAGATTCAAGAATTCGTGACTAGTGTTCGATAAAACTTTCTTAAATGGGAAAATGAGCTATGTAACAATTGTAGATCTTGCTGAGATGATCAAACTTGGTATTCTGAGTTTTTTCATCTGAGGTCATTTAGTGTCTCATTTGAGCAAGTTTGACCAAGTCAAATTTGGTCAAATGAAAAAACAACACTTTGACTCTAGTATTATGAACTCTAAATGACTTCAAATTGAAAAGTTTTGAATACCAAGTTTGTTCAACTCATCAAGATCTACAATTATTGTTTTGGTCAACTTTCCATTTGAGATAGTTTGGACGGTTCAAATTTATGATTTTTAAATTTTGACGCCTACAAACTAGTTTTCGGAACCCTAGATTGTCTCAAATTGAAAAGTTTTGAATACCAAGTTTGTTCAGCTCATCAAGATCTACAATCCTTATATAGGCCATTTTTTCATTTGAGAAAGTTTGAATAATATCCGGATAATATCCGTTTTAATATCCGGATAATATCCGTTTTAATATCCGGATTATCTGATATCCGCCGGATATCGATGATATTACATCCGTATTTGATATCCGCCTAAGATATCCGTTTTATTATCCGTATCCGAAAAAAAATCCGGATATCCGAGTAACTATCCAGATAAGTGTTCATATTTGTTCGGTCGAACGGACGGTCGAATAAATATCCGTACCGTTTTCATCCATAGTGTAGCATTGTGTGCTGTTTTAGACATCAACGCCGGCGCTTATGATTCATGGCCCTAAATGGTTGTTCCTTGAAGTCATTTTGGCGCGTGTTTTGTGTGAAGAGTAGGGATGAAAACGGATTGGATACGGACGGATATCATCGATATTATATTTGTTTTCATATTTCTGTCCGGATTCGGATTCGAATACGGATAGTGTCAACTATGTCAGATATGATACGATTGGATATCGACATCATAAATATGTGATTTGAGTATTCGGATACGGTATCGGATGTTGGATATCCGAACTCGGATACGGACAGATCTTAACCCCTTTAAACGGATTCGATTTCGAATACGGTCGGAAAATATCCGTACCGATTTCATCCCTAGTGAAGAGACCAAACTTGGGTTAACACACGTCGCTGTCAGATCTTATATCTGGTCATGTAGTTTACCGCAACGATGTTAATAAGCAGGTCTGTTCATTTCATTTTTCTTTGTGCCTCCCTACCATTGGCTGTTTGTAATTATGGTTTCTCCGCTGTGCACAGCAAAAAACCGCGGTTTTGTGGATCACGAGTAGTTGTATTTTTGTGGGCCATGGAAAAATTTGTGATTTTCGTTAACCGTGCTACACAGAATTGACCTGCAGGGGGAAAATTGATTTCAGCGAAAGGTTTGCTTTTTCTGTCTCCCTTATTCATTGGAAACAAGATCACTGCAAAAGGGATCATTTGAAATTTCATGTCCTCAATCAAACATTGCTGAATTGGATATGCGATGCAAGATACAATGTGAAAAACAAACAATGAACTTCGTTTGGACCTTCATAACTGCTCCGTTCATCCTAAATTATAAGGTATGATTTAATTTGGTGTGGTTTTCAAAATCATGCTTTAATCGCTAATTCTTATAATATATCATTTGTGGCAACAAAAAATTAATCATTAGAGAGTATGCATGTCTAAATACAAATTTAATGCAACTACCATGCTGTTTGGTTCAGAAAATGTAACGCAAACGCTAACATAATAAAAAAACACAGCTAACGTTAATAAAGAAACAGATCACTTGATTTGTTTGTTTTCTCAGGTAACGGAAATAGAAAGGGAAGATCTCGAGCGGGGCCCACGTTCGGGAAGATCCGGAGCAGAGAAGACATGCAGCCAGCCTACGTCCATTCTATTCCATTCATGAATGCATGCGCACGGCATCCGCTTGCTTGAATGCGCCTCGTCAAGATGCGGAGATGCGGAGCGGAGCGGACGCTCCGCAGGTATCGATTCACACTCTTATAGCAGGGGTGATTACGGCGTGATTGGATTACGGTTGGACCGAAACAAACTCGATCACATGTTATCTATTACCGACGTAATTGGATGACGTTACAAATCCGTGAACCAAACAGCTCGTACTTTGTAGCACAAGCTCTTTACATGATTAGACTAGTTATTGTTCAAAAATTACAATGTTTGAATTTTAAAATACATGCACGCTTTATATTTTGAGACTGAGAGCCACGGTTTGCATCCTACTTTCCAACTTCAACGTTCAGACAATAAATATACGCAAATATTTAAATGTCTCATGATTTCCTCAATTATATTTTAAATGAAAATTGTAATACACCATGTTCATCGAGGTCAACCAAAGCGTGTTCGACAATTTAAAAGGTCCCATCCCCACTTCAACTTGAAACTTTATACAAATTATAAATCGTTGAGAATCAACTGCGAACAGAAACGAAATATGCACACCGGAACAACTACCTGCACCTCTCTCAAGGAATACACACAAAATACAACTGAGATTTAGCTGGACTGGGATCTTCGTTGTCATATTCACAAAATATTCATGGGGACTGCTAAACGTGTTTACAACTGGATGAAACCTTACAATTACATCCATTACCGTAACTAACCTGGCAGCACCTTGTCAAGGTAACCGTCCATGATCTCCGATACTGTCTCCAAGAACGTTTCCTCGCTCGTGTCTGGAAGAACATAGTCCTCTGCTTCCTCCATCAAAAACTCGATTTCAGATTTTCTCGTCACCACTTCTCTGCACATGATGCTACCAATGTCGTACGCAGTGAGGGCCCTCTCCGCACCCTTCTTCAGGAGCATGGTGCTGACCTGAAGAACTCGAGCGCACTGAGACAGCTCCCACCCATGGAACTTGAGGAGGGCAATGTCTTCAACAGCATCTAGCGACTTGATGTATGCTAGGGTTTCAGTGCTGAAGGGCTCGCGAGCTTGTGGCCAGTAGAGCCACTCAAATGTACAATCTTCAAACTGCATTAGAAAAAGGGCAACAGAACTTTCATTAATTAATCTATTAAAAAGGTAGATCTTCAAATAAACCAACTTAACATGGCAATCCGACACTGCTAAGTTAACAACTTCTCAATCAGATGTTGATGTTTGGAACAACTAACAGAATTAAAGTTATAAGAGGCATAAAGCAGTATTCAGATGTGTAAGGCTACATATATAGCACATAGACTGGATATCAAATAAAGAAATGCAGACTTTATAGTTTGTGCTGAAAAACAAACCATATGGTTGGTAACTTAGTGACTAATATCGAATAAAGAAACACAGACTTTATAGTATGTGCTGAAAAACAAACCATATGGTTGGTAACTTTGTGACTATATAAACAAGTAAAACACATAATATCAGCAATCACTTAATTACCTTCTCTGGGAAGCAGTATCCATGATCAATTGGAACCAACTGCAAGCGATCACCGTCTTGGTACACCAGTATGTTCCCTGCATGACGATCAGCATTCGCGAACCTAATATCTAAAATGGCAATTTTCTGAACCTCCTTGACAGGAAAAGCTTGAGAGCCCATATCCTCACAACTTCCACGATTCTGCACAAACATTTGCAAAGATCCAATTTTAATCCCCTTCCCCTTATGCAAAGAACGAACCAATGCAGTGGGAGGTACACCAGAAAATCCAGCAGCACCATCTGATTTGCATCCATCAATTGGGTGGTCCAGAAGATATGCTGCAACCTCCCTTAATGCGCCTTCCCCAACTAGTGTGCCCCTTTTCAACCCCTCACCATCAACTGACAAAGGAAGGCTCCTGGGGTTATTTTCCACCATTGGTTCCTCATCTATAGGCTTGAACACGGCAACATTGCTTTCGCCTGAATTATCCTTCATAAAATAGACACCCCCAGATCCTTCTGCTGACATGACAGGAAGGTATCCATTTTCCAGACCAGCAATTGTTGTGTAAATCATTTCCATAATGGCAGGAGAAAGCTTGACCTTTTGATTAACAACAATCGGCTCAATGGTAGGATGCCTGCAACTATCTGTGTCTATATGGTTCATGGCATAGATCTGAAGGTTTCCGTTTTCTTTGGGAGTAACAACCTTTACCACAGTTTCCTTATCAATATGTTTCGTCTGGATCTTTGCTGCCTGGTTGATGAACAAGTGAATCACCGCATCACCTTTTTTGGCAATATCAGTGATCAACTGGTGATCCTCGAGCTCCTTGTCGCCAAGCACAAGCTTTTGATCCTTCAGGCTCTCTAATTGCTCCCCGGTCTCAGCAGCAATCATGTTCTTGAGATACCCAACTTTGTGGGCATTCTCCACCTGGAATCGAAACTTCTTCCCATGGGCAGTCTCGATTACTATCTCATGGAGTTCAGCTAACCGGACAACAAGGTGAAGAACATTGCCATCGGCAAGCCCATAGTCTCTGACACGGAAGTTGTTGTGCGAAAGCTTGTGCCCGCCAAACAGCAGCCTCTGTTTTGTAATGACAAACCCCTTGAACCGCTGGATCCGAAGCTAGACAGAGGCGACAGACTCTGAATCCAGGACCCGGATCAGCACCGGTGGCATCCCAGGCATGGCAAGACAAATGAGAATCGAGTGGCTGGAGTCCACCAAGCAGGCATTGTGGCACAAGAGCAAGATGGTCCTGCAGGGGGCTGGGAGTTGCAACGCCGGCTTCCATCTTCTCTGCTTATTACCAACCGGTGCCACCACGCCAGGGAGGTGAAAAGTCAAGCACTAGTAGAACCTAAGGCCGGGCTATTTACTGATTATTACTGTATGTCGTTGTAGTGTAA
This sequence comes from Miscanthus floridulus, assembly GCF_019320115.1. Classification (NCBI taxonomy): domain Eukaryota; kingdom Viridiplantae; phylum Streptophyta; class Magnoliopsida; order Poales; family Poaceae; genus Miscanthus; species Miscanthus floridulus. Next base: position 56,521,308 of record NC_089586.1, on the reverse strand, counting down.
CCCATTCAGATCACGAGCCCTAGGGTTTCCTCCTGTCGGCAAGGAAACCCTAGGGGGACACCGCTACACACCTATACCCGCGCCTATAATCCCATCTGGCCCTCAATTTTGCTCCCTTTATTTGATCCTGCAGAGAACCGCAAATCCTAGATCAGAAATTTGGCGAATTATATTATTATTAATATTTGTAAAAATGGGACTCGAAATATCGGTCGTTTGCAGATTTGACACTGTACCCACATTCATAGACACAGATGGACCCACTTGTCATCTACCCGAGTGTCATCGTAATCAAGGAGTCAATCTTTCGAGTGTCATCTTTACAATTTTTTTCGACGAAATTAAGCAAGAACATGAGCAATCCATACCAAAACCGATGGGATTGGATGGAGGAGGAGCCGTGGATCCTTCCGCTGGCACTGCCGCTCCGACCTAACAACGCATCTGCAAATCCTCGCAAGAGAGGAATTTTTTTTTGAAAATGTAATTCGAACTTAACACAAATATAAAACCAAAAAAAAGGAGAAAGAAGACGACCGCATTGGAGCGATTCATTACCAGGGGCTGATGATATATCCGAGAGATCGATCCGAAGTAGCAAACCCTACGGCCGCGCGCCCCCAATCCTAACACCACCACGGGACTCGGCTTCCGAATTTCCGATTGGGATCGGACCTGCAAGCGCCCACCAATAGCAGTCACCAATCCACGGATCCTACGCTACGCTAACAAGTAACACTACACCAGCGCACTACGGCAATCGATCGATTCGAAGGAAAGAAAGCGGCACAAAGGAAAGAGGAGCCGGAACAATATATTATATAGAATCGACGCACGGAGGAGTATGAAATCGGTCTTAACCTATACCGCTATACGGTGTCGGCGCGTCGCGGTGGTTCCGGGACGAAGAAACCGCCCGGGCGTGGCGGATTGCCAGATTCCAAGGGAGGTTATTTTTGCTTTTGCAGTTAATATATATACTCAGGTGCCTACGTTCGGACTTCGTAGAGCACCCGCCACGTTTGGTTAATTACTCCACGCATGGACGATTTATTTTGTGCCTTGGTGCTGTAACAGATAGGGGAGGCGGTACCATGACGTTGGAGCCGTAGCAGCCATGCTGAATTTTTGGCTTCAAATATGCAAGCTGTGCTTCCAACTAATGAATTAATTGTTTGTCTAGAGTTGGGTCTGAGGACATATAAGGCGTGCTTGTGAAGTATGCGTACGGGGCCAAGCTCAAGCTAACTGGTCGGCATCTTGGCGATAGCAAAGGCTCGTAGCGAAGGCTTGAACGCCAATTTTTTTTTTAATTTTAATCCTTTTTTTTAATATAATTTTAAATCTAACACTGACGATTTTTTTTAAAACTAACACTTTTGGTCGCGCCTATTGCTCTGGCGCGGCCAAATGCCTGTGCCGCGCCATGTATGGTGGCGTGGCACAGGGCTGACGTGGCGTGGGGCGGCCGGGGGGCGCTGACGTGGTCGGTCCTGCCGCGCCACCGACCCTGGCGCGGCAGTGTCACGCCGTGTTGCGTGGCGCGGCTGGACCAAACATACCGCACGAGCACCCACACCTGCAGCTGCGCCCGCCGCCGGCCCGGGCTACCTGGATGGTAGAATCGAAATGCGTCGCGCCAGTATATTGTTGAGTTTTTTCACGGACGAATAGAGAATTTGATAAGCCAATGATTAGTTTTTCATCTTTCATAATACGGTTATGCACCATTTTAACTAATCAATTACGAAAAATTACCATCGGTGTCCAGATACGCCGGGACTGTCAGTTCCCGAACGCAAGGTACTTAATCTTGTCGGCAGTGCTGCCGCGACTCAACGAAACGAATAAGAAGCAAGTTGACAAGCTGCCACATAACATATTCATTGTTTTGACATAAGTTTGACATAACATGACCAAATAACCCCGCAAGTTTTGGATACCAATATTCGTTTGACCTAAACAAACTAAGACCTAGGAGTGTAAGGATCCCTCGGACGCCTCTGTCTCTTCTGATTTGTTGGCAACACATTAGGAGTGTAGCCAACGTCGGTATGGTCGCGTCGACAGTGTGTACGGCTCATACCCTGCAGGTATATGATACGCACGATTACTTATAATTCTTTATGATCGTTAGTTCATGGAGCCTACGTACTCAAACAAACTATCTTTGTTAGTACCTGTGAGGCTCCTTGGGTGTCAAACGGGGCACCACCTAGCTGAGACATGCCGATCTCGTCCTGCGGCCATTCGTCCCACTGACCGTGTTGTCCGCGGAAGCCTGGGGGTTCGTCGTCGTCGTCATCGTCGTCCTCCTCGTCCTCGGCTGCAGGGTCCTTCCCAGCGCTAAGATGTGGTGGTGTACGCACCGTGGAAGTGGCACCCTGCGTCATCGCCTGAGAAGAGCCGGTTGGTGTCCTCAAAGAGGCTGAAGACGTGCCACCCGACCGTGTGGGGAGTGACGGTTCCTCATAAGGGGTGTCCATGCAGCTCAACTTCTGAGCTAGCTTCCTGCAGCTCTTCTTCACCTTCTGCATAAATAGACGTTAAAGTTAGTTCATTAGCCAAATGCATATACAATAAAGAAATATTTTCAAAACGGACAAGTTTATGTTTACCTCTACAAAAGCCGCGAGAACGCCTGGCCCCTGCCCTCTAGACTCGTGAAGCCAGAACGCTGCTTCGTTGGACAGCCTTGACAATTGTGTCGCCTGGGTACAGAAACGCGGTTGGACAGTTTTAGTACACATACTTAATACCAAAAGGATAACAAATTGTACCATTCAAGTATCTTACCACGTATCTTTGAAGCGGGGCTCTCTGTAGCTGTGTGTCCTCTCTAGTGGTGACGTCGTACACATCTTCGATGACATCTTCCTCCGAGCCCTCGTCAATCGCCACGTTAGTGTACGGGGGCTTGATATGTGTCCTCGTAGACCTGTGAAGCCACCGCAGGTACTCATCGATGGTGTGCTGGTCGTGTGGAGAACCCTCAAGGACCGCATGTGGTACCCTGGTCTGCCACAAATGGATGTACGAGCTGTGTGTCACGCACCAATCCTTGGTCTTGTACCTCTTCCTGCGGTCAAACCTACAACAAAACGATGTTAGTTGTACCAAACACACCTCTAAATTGTAGCATTGTTATTAATTGATAACGCATCTGTGCAATTCTTGATTGGTGGAGTAAAACGGTGGTGGGCACCATGTCATTCTTCCAAACTGTCTATAGACCCGGATGAGCAAGTGAATCTCGACCACATGAAAGAAAATAAGAGGAACGTCGCAGCGATACTCGTGTGACTCGTCCCTAGTAATAGGACTCAGATAGTCCTGGAGCTCCGGAGAATCCCAAGGACACCAAAACACCTAAAATTTTGTAATTATGTTAGGTTGTGATATAGTGTACATCGAAGAAGACATTGCTATGATAGTATAGAGAGCGTAACCTAGTGTTGTGTCAGGACGTCGAGATCGTCCGTATACTCCTTGTACTTGCGCCACGCATTCCCTCTAACTAACTGTGCTTCCGTCTAGATATACAGAGCTATAGGGAGTGTATCATGCCTGTTCCATTGCTGCATTGAATACGATAACGAATTAGCAACAAATAATCTCATCATATCTAACTGCCTAGAAGAATATAATGAACCGAAGTACTTACCGATAAACCATTATTAAGGGGCCTCCCAACGGGCAATCGTTCCCAACACCAAACCTGGAGTAGGTAGGAGCAACCCCCAAGGTTTGCATGTCCTGAGGTACGACGGCAAGCAACGCATAGCTGTCGATACGTCCATGTAAGGACTGCGCTGCCCCAGCTGTACCCCGCTATGTTCTCCCACGGCTGGCGAAGTATGTCAAGGAAGATCTAGCTGATGGTGTTGCCCGAGGCGTCTGGGAAGAGGAAAGCACCAAGAAAGTGCCAGAGCCACACTCGAGCGAACCTATCGATCTGTGCCTCCTCAGCTTGTGGGTCCAAATACTCAAAGCGCTTTGTGATCCAGGACGACGAAACACCGGAACTTTTCCTGTAATTGATCAAAGAAAATGAGACTCGATTGCTGCAGGAAAGCAATGCAAGTATTAAATAGGTTTGAATTTCTCACTTATTTTTCTTGGAAGCCTCGTCGTCCGGTGGAAGAAAACCAGTAAACTGAGCCACCAGCTCCTTCCAGTGATCGTTGTCAACTATCTCTGTCACTGGAAGTCCCCCCAACCGAAGGCCTAAAATAGCCTTCACGTCCTGCAACATCAAGGTCATCTCACCACAAGGTAGGTGGAACGTGTGGGTCTCAGGCCTCCACCTGTTATAAGAATAGAATGACTGTTAGTTGCCTCCAATTTGTTACAAAAAAGTTTACATACAAAGAATGCACTCGCACCTGTCTACAGCTACAGTAGTAGTAGTGCTAGGTCAAGGGGCGAAAGACCGTGGTTGACAACACGGATAAGCTCGAGGAAGCCGGCACGCCGTATGTACGGCGTATAACGCTCGTCCCACTGATGTGCCCTGGTGTGAGTGCGGGGCCTCAAAGGAGGCAAGGACACCTCTGCATTGTTGTCACTCAAGATGTGTGCTCGGTGCTGATCGTCGTACTCCACCTCTAGAATGGGGTACAACGGGTACTGCATGGGAGGAACCATCCTGTTACAAATTGATAAACAAAGCGTTAGAGTATTCAAATTAACAAAATTTAAATTGACATTATGTAGCATTGTAAAATTTGAACTACTTGTAATGCAATATGAAAGCACATGTATATATCGGCACAAGGCTAGGATAAACAAGCGAGCAAAAGAGGTAAAGCCCGATGGTCATGTGCTATGGACGTGGATAGGGCTAGAGATCGTAAAATAAACACCATCCAAGAAGCGAGGGAGCGAGTTACGCTCAGCGTTATGGCCACGGTAGGATTAACCCACGATCGAAACGTTCGAATGAATTACGATCCATCGACCAGCTTGCTACAATCCCTAACTAAATAACTAACTACAAACTAAATAATAAATACCTAATCAATCACAAACTAAATATCCTAAAACAATAATAATCACAAACTAAATAATAAATACCTAAAATATAAAAACTACCTACGTAAATCACAAACTAATTATCCCAATACAATAATAATCAAAATAACTTTAAATCAAGAGAGAGGTACCTTAGGAGCGGGCGGCCTTGATGCGCCAGACGTTCGTGGTGCGGCCAGCAAGGGCACTACGAGGCGCGGGCGGCCACGGCTGGCGGGAGTGGCCGGTGAGGGCATGGGCGGGCGTGGCGTGGGCGGGCACGGCCGCGTGCGATGGGCGGCGGCGGGGTGCGGTGGCTGGCTGGTAGCGTGCGCGGGTGGGCAGGGGTGCGTGCGGGCGAGGGGCTCGCGTGCTATATTTATTTGGCCCTACCGCACTATGGATTAGGACACGGTAGTGCCACGCCATGATGGGTGGCGCGGCAGGACCGGCCACGTCAGCGGCCCCCTGGCTGCCCCACGCCACGTCAGCCCTGTGCCGCGCCACCATGCATGGCGCGGCATAGGCAGTTGGCCGCGCCAGAGCAATAGGCGCGGCCAAAAGTGTTAGTTTTAAAAAAAATCATCAGTGTTAGATTTAAAATTATATTAAAAAAGGGTTAAAATTAAAAAAAATCGCCAAACGCTGCCGCTCCTCTCTCATCCAATGGAGAATTGCTCCCACTCCCACCACTCGATAGTCATCTGCATTGCAGGTGGGGAACAAAAAAACCTGCTGCTTCGCCTCCTCCGCCTTTCTCCTCTCGTTGCCTCCCGTATTGTCTCCTTCACCTCCCTTGCCTCCTATGACGCTTCCCCACCTCCGTTAACATCCTACTCTGTTCATCTGTTATGCTTGCTATCACCGCTTCCCCATCCTTGTTGAGACCGAGCCCACCATCATCGAGCTTGCCGAGATCCATCCCACTATCATGGGGATCGAGGCCACCGTCGCCGAGGTCTAGCTAGTCATCGTCGAGACTGAGACCATTGAGCTTGCCGAGATCGAGCCTGCTGTCGGCGAGGTCACCGAGACCGAGCATGTGTCTCCTCATCGTGCCTTCATGGCTTGCCCTCCTCTTTCTGTAATCTGTTGGGAGTGGGAGCTGTTAGGTGAGCTCCACTAAACGACGTTAGGAGCAATAGGGACCTTGAGCGAGAGTGGGTTGGGAGCTCTGCTAAACTGACCCTAAAAGGAGTAGCATGCTACAATGAACCCTGAGATGGCTTACTGCTCTCCTACGGCCATGTTAAAGGATCATGAATGACCTCAATGAATGTGATATTTAAACTCTAAACATTCAAAACTAAAAATCTTATCCTATGCAATTCTATTCATTTCATGCACGGTCAAACTCTGCTAAAAAACTCTAGGACTAGGACTAAAAAGATCACAATAAAGTTTTACTTAGGGCCAACACACCAACACACCGACTAACCCTCTAGTCGGCCTTCCTAGCCACCCTCTGGTGTTAGGATGCTCGGCTAGGGTTGTTAACCAGTCAGATACAGACATATATCAGTGATCCTGCATTCTATACCATATCATGTATTATATCCCATATTTTTTTCTCGGGCCTTAGAACTAGTTATGAATCATGTCGGATATTGATATTTATCTCATTTACATATTAGAAATCCGATTTTGAATATTCTGATTCGGATACGGTACATATATTAAATGTTCCAATTGAGATATGGACTATCTATATATGGTTTTGACCATTTTGGGATTCTATTTTCATCCCTACCCGCAAGGGCACCATACATCCAAAATCAAAATTTGTGAAAGTGCTCAAAATTTGTCATCCTCATGGAGTGAGCCCTAGGCTAGCTTGACCCCACACTTAGTGGTCACCTAGTGTCGATAGAATATCATCGACAGTCCTCCGAGGGGTATCTCACGAAGGTAGATTAATCGGTAGAGGAGCGTGAGATCAAGAACAAGAAGGCAACAGAGACACATGAGTTAGACAGATTCAGGCTGTCAGTATAACATAATACCCTACTCCTGTGGTTTGTTGGTTTGTATTAGCTATCGTATGATATTGCGTGAGTTTGGAGGGGGTCCCTACCCGCCTTATATAGTCTGGGGAGTAGGGTTACAAGTCGGTTAGATCAGAGAGATAACCGGAAAGTAATAACCGATTACAGGAATCTTGGAATCATACATATCCTAACAAATCTTGTAGTATCTTCAGGATATCTTCGAGATGTCTTGCGAGAGGCGCTGAGCAGAGTCGTGCCCCGTAAGGCTTCATCTTGCGGGCTAGGCTGCCCCTGGGGGCACAGCCCATATGGTCTGTCGTGGGTATCCGGGGTAGTACCCCCCACAGCTAGTCCCCAAGCACCTTGTACCTGTTGTGTAATGTCATCTTGAGCTTGTCCAAGCAGGTGCGAACACCGTGATGAGTTGCCGAGCAGCGTGAACTGTAGCCGAGCAGCATAACCCAAGTACGACTTGCCATAAGGGTGTAAGGAGCTCAAGTTCAGAATCAAAGATTTCTTCGCAGTGGACCAAGTGTGCCCACTTAGAGTCCGACCATGAGAAAAGGAGATAGTCTTCTTCAGTTTCAAGAGGCGCAAAGTTTTCCAGATTCAAGCAAACACTCACCGCTAGGTGAAGTGTGCCCACTTAGTCTCCGAGCCTGACAGTAGATGACATAGTCATGTTGTAACACCCTAGGTGTTAGCCTTGCATAATTTAACTTGCATAGCATGAGCATGATCATCAAGCATTCATAAACAAGCATTTACAATTGAAACATTGGATTAAAACATATGCAACATTTGCTTGTTATTGCATGTTTCCTTGTAGATATGCAAATGACCATGAGTGTAAACATGTACTTGGTTGATATGGGTCACAAAAACATGTAGCAACACTTAGGTTAGCAAATAGGACATTGTTCATGAAGGTCACCTTTCATGACCAAACACTTAAGATTTCATGTGTTAACCTAGATATCACTATGAGTGACTAATACATGAAATGATTGTATGACCTTGCAATTAGCTTAAACATGTTTAGAGTATCATTATGAACAACTTTGATATTCATGGTTAGGGGTGAATAGATCATTAAGCCCTAGTTTGAAGTGTACCACCCTTTAAATGTGACATGTTTGACCAAGTTTGAACTAGGTGTTAGAGACCTTGCATGGAGGTGGTCACTAAAGCAAAGTTGTAGTATTTGATATAGTGAACAACTTTTATGTTTGGGTCATTGACTGGTTTAGCTCCTAACATGCTTGAATTTGGATCACAAAAATCAACAAACTCACCTTTTCAACACTTATCGAAATTTTGCTAAGTCCTATTAACTGACAGCGCTGACAACCCTACTTTGGGAAGATATAACTTGGTTTTGGTTGCAAATTAGAGCATGATTCCTTAACAAGAATTGGAGCTGGTACTTGGGCTACAAAAGTCATGTAGATCGTTTACGCTTTGGAGCCACGGATTTTTAGTAAATTCGATTGCAAAACTCGCTGTCAGGCACTACATGGCTTCACTAAATCGAATAGCTCGATGGCCAACCGACTTCAGGCATCACGCGCTGTGTGGAGGTCCGTAGCGGCCGCGCGTCGCCGGCGTCCTGCCCCACGTGGCAAAGCCATGCCCAGGCCGACTTTAACACTCCCGCTATCGCCCGCACTCAGCCGCACACCCATTTTTTGTTTTTCTACCTCCTCCCTCGTCGGCCGAAGCACCACAGCGACAGCCGAGTTTTTCCCTGCCTCCACCATCGCCATAGCTAGCGCGAGCTCGCGTCTGGTCACCCAACTGCCACCGCAATAGCTTCTCCATGATCCCGCCGTCACGCCGCACCCGCAATCTCTTCCTTAGCCACGTCGGTAAGCTCCAGCACCGTGCACAAGCTTGCCAGAGCCCTGCTGCCAAGTCTGTCGTCGTGGCCACGCCGCCACAGTCCACCATTCTTAATGCTATCGTGTGCGCTAGGTTCCCTATAGTTCATAGATGCTCGTCCGAGCTCTAGGTTGAGCTGCCGTGGCCTCCACCAGCGTACCACCGTTGTCCCGCCCCGTCGAGCCACCATAGCCGATGCCGTCATCGCTAGCGCCAACGAGAGGGCCAGCCAAGTGGTGCAATCAATGCGCTAGGTCTAGAGGGTCGTTCCGTGAAGATGTCACCACTGGCAAACTCACCGTCGGCGAGCTTTGGCCGCGCCAGCAGCGCGCAGCGCCGCTGCTCTGCTTTCGGTCACTGGCTGGTGGGGCCAACTGTCCAGTGGGTCCTAGTCGTCAATGACAGCAGTACAAAGATAGTTCATTTGAATTCCAGATTTCATGTGTTTTGTAAATTTTAGATCTCCAGTTGTATAGCTTCAAAAATTGTGAAATAAATTTGCTAGTATTCCTTAGGAAGTGAAGTATTTAAAAAAATATGATCTTGACACTTACAGTAGAAATTTTGGAGGATTTAAATGGAAATTTGAAATGTGTTTTTGAATGCATGCAAACTTGTTTATTTTATATCTAGAGTTCCTGTGCACAAAAAATTATGAAATTTTTGTGGTAAGCTATTCTTGACATGTATGAGCTCTGGTAAAAATTTGAGGATCAGTGCATGTATAGATTTGTAGTTATAGATTTTTCTTTTATAAATAGGTAATCCTTGTATGAATTTTTATAAATTATTTAGGAATCCAATATGCATGAAATTTGTTGGAAGTCATCCTAGTACCAAAAGGATGCTAAGAAAATTATAAAATCTGTTGCTTGACACTTTTCACTAGAGTTTTCTATTTTTGCTATTGTAAGCCTTTCTGCCTTGTCATTCTTATATAGAATGTTTTACTTGGTAAAATGGCATGAAACTTTTACAGTAGTCTTTTGGTAGCATTAGTAAGGCATTGTAAATTTTTAAGAATTTATGATGCACATTTGGTATATATTTATTATTTAACCTATGTATCTAAGTAAAATAATAAAGGCATTTAAATAAATAAGTTTTGGCTTTACCATTAAGTGTTCTTGAATGTTTTTGGTATGCTTGAACTGTTGGTAGGCTTTGTGTTGTAAAAATTTGAATACTTATATGAAGTAGAAGTATTGTTGCTTCATAATGCGAATTGGAATAGTTTCCGGACAGATTCTATAGTTTGATGAGTTGCATGATAAAAATGATGTTTTCTGTAAAAATGGTTAATAACAAAGTTGTAGATAACTTCATAATATGTCTTGTGTTAAAATTTCAGGACCATAGGTCAAACGGTTTAGGAGTTACAGCTGTTTAAAGTTAGCATTTCCGAATTGCTTGCTCTCTGGAATTTCTGGACATCACTGATATGATTGTCTGTTTTGGCTAAGATAAGTTGTGAATTAGCTTTTGTGAGTTAAATAAGAGTTGTAGATAATTTTGTAAGCTTTCTAGAAAGTCCAGGATCACCGCATTTGGATAATTATAACTCCAGTTATGAGTAAAACAAGTAGCTGCTGTTTGTGAAATAGTAGACGCATTGTTGAAGTAATTAATTACATAATCAAGAAGAGATATGCACCTACTCAGTAAACGCGATGCACTTGTTGTTATTTAAACCACATGCTATTAAGAATATTTGCAAGAATGCATCTTCATGTATCATCATACCACACTTGTTAACATATATGCATTCGCATTATCTTATGCCATATTCATGCATCTAGGATCGGAGGAAGAAATAACGTTGCTGGAATTCAACGAAGTCGAGGAAGGGGACCAGCAGGAGAATCCTCAAGTCGCAGCTCCTGAAGGCGAGGAGCAAAATCCTAAAGAGCTTCCGGAGTGCCCTGACCACCGCCCCACTTCCTTTTTGCGAGGCAAGCCTCGGAGTATTTTAAGTCTCCCAGTATTTTACAAATGATTACTTCAGTACTTATGATTGATGCATTAGGTTATAAGAGTTGAATGGAACCACTTGATGCATATAAATTCCTTGTCCAGATATTACACCTTTAACCGGTATAGGTCTAGGATCGAATATATGCTTAGCCATGCTTAGACCAGTAGAAGTCGGGTGATGTCCTGTCACCTGCGAGATATAGGTGGATATCGGAGCACGGTTGGCTATATTTGCTATCGTGGAACAGAACCATGGAGTAAAAGAAAATTGAGGCCAGGCAGAGTCTACGCATAGGATGACTCATATGATTCTGTCTAAGCTGATTAAGGACCGTACCGTTGTTGGCGCTTCTGACAAGATTGAACACATGCCTATCACTTAGCTGGCCGGATAACTCGTTCCGACCGTGAAGCCGAGTAGCTCAACTCAGGCCGGGCCTCGTTCTGTTGTGCGCTCCTTGCGGGGGACGATCAGACTAAGCCCAAGGGCAGGCTAGGCCTGAACGTCCTAGCATCTGGTGTCCCAGATTGTGCGGCGTGGTACGGACCCACAAAATGTGTACCTGAGTTGTACCAAATGTGACTGTTGATCTGGTCTGCCTGGGTTTGTGTTAGGAATAAATTCCCAGCTGGTTGAAATCGATTCGAATCGCCGTCTCTCCCGGATAGTGAGAAACTTGGCTAGTCCCAACATCGTAGTAACTGTGTTATGGAACACGATGGTTCGAATGAGTATGGAATTACAATACCTGCTATGGTTACTATTGTATGCTTTTAAATTGATATACCACATGTTTGGCACAAGATAGTTGCTAATCTAGAGATGGATAGTTATAATTAACTTGATAAAGGAATCATAATTGTACAACTAAGTCAATTGCTTTTATGCAAAATGTTGTCAAGCTATCTCCACTTATACAACCTTGCATAATCCTTGGAGTCGATTTTTTTTGGTTTATGACGGGTAAGTCTAGCTGAGTACCTTCTCGTACTCAGGGTTTTATTTCCCATTGTTGTAGATCGCACTATGTATCATGGTTATTGCAAGAGTTGCTTCTATCCCGCCGTGGATGAGGAGTAAGCCTTGGATAGGCTTCTTTATTAATCCCTATCTTTGCTTTTGTGGACCGTGATCCTACTTGGCACTGTACTAAACTATGTTGGCAACTTTACTTTCAAACTTAATTTGCTTCCGCTTTTATCTATCAAACTTGGTTTGTAAAAACTTGGTTTCATACTCTGATGATGAAAATGTATCTGTGAACTTTATGTAATATGTGATATGTATGTTGAATCATGTATGATCTTGGTTGTTGTAAAGCGTTTATTGAGACCCGTCGTGGTACTCGACGGACCACCGGGTTTATATGGGTTCAAGTATGACAGTGCGACCACTTGCGGGCTGCCATTGTACTTGTACTCTTATAAATTGGTCAGTTCTGCGACACATGTGGTGCCAGGGTCCAAAGTAGAAGAACAGTAAAAGACTAGCCGAGCAGGCAGCCAGTCCCCGGGCGTAGCCCCAAAATGAGAAAGAGCACATTCACCGCAAGGTGAAGTGTGCCTACTTAGTCCCCGAGCCTGATAGTAGGTGGCGCAGTCATGTGGTGCCAGAGTCAGAAATAGAAAAATAGTAAAAAGACTAGCCGAGCAGGCAGCTAATCCCCGAGCCATTTACAGAGGTATCTGAAAAATCCAACCGTGGAGAAAAAAACCGGAGTAATGGCTGTACAGTAACTGTTACTGAGCCTCAATAAATGGCGGAAAAGTTGGTGATTATTCGGTGAGTGATAACCAACGACGGCGATAAATGAGCGACATGGGCTTCGGTTGCGTGAAAGCCCAGGTTACGGCCCATTAAGCCACGTCGAAGAATTCGGAGAGGCACAAATCATGGGAACGGTTTCCCAAAAACCCTCGAATGCGAAAGGGTGGGGAAAGTGCTTTATAACTGCACCGCCGCATCCCGCGTTCCCACCTTTGCCACTTTGCCATTTCGTCTTCATCCTCAGCCCTCGTGTTTCTAGAGTCACATCCACATTTGCTTTCGCTACCAAACCCCAATCACATCTGAGAGATGGCGCCAAAGAAGGGAGCTACCAAATTGAAGAAGACAAGCCCAAGAAGGCGAGCACCGGCGCGCAGCGTGACCAAGAGTGGTTGCCGTCGTGAACGGGAGAGGCAGAGCTTAACAGATTGGTGGAGGCTGGCGTTCTTCCTGACCGTGCTACCATCGGATGGCGGCTGACCCTCGGTGAGTCCTTCCCAACACCTCATACCAATGAAGTAGCGGTATTCGAGGATTATTTCTAACGCGGGTTGGGATTTCCTGTTCATCCGTTCCTGAGGGATCTGTTGGAGCTCTGGGTGGTTAGTCTGTGCAACCTCCATCCCAATACCATTCTACATATCTCAATCTTCATCCATTTCTATGAGACATATCTTGGAATCCTCCCCCACTTCAACCTCTTCCGTCACCTGTTCTAGCCAAAGAAGAGAGGCGGCAGCGGTTCCAAGGTGGTCGGCGGGGTGTACCTTCAGCTGTGTGATGGGATGGCGGGCAAGTACCTTACTATGCCGCTGAACACATTAGTGAAGGGGTGGAACGCCAGGTGGTTCTACATGAAATAGAGCCACCCAGCCATCCACTGTGACACCGACCACATCATGGAGAGCCAGAGGAGCTGGTCGGAGACGCTGAGCAGCGCTGATATGGAGCAAGTGAGGGAGCTCCTTGCCTTAATAAGGGGCATGAGGACCAACGGCGGATTGGTAGTGGCGAACTTTATAGTACGCCGCATGCAGCCCTATAAGGAGAGGGTGCACCTAGCCTTCAAGTTCAACGGGGAGACCAACGGTACCCGGGAGAGACCGAAGATGCTGTCGAGGGACGTTGTTGAAGAGCGGGCTGCAGAGCTATTTGCTCCGTTTGCCTCATTCAACATGTTAGGGTATATGAAGCCCTTTAACTGCAAAAATCTGTCTCCTTAGGTAAATATGTCAGTTGTGTATTCCTGATGCTTTTTATCCTTTGTCATTGCCGAGTAGTGGACTGATTTGCTTATGCGAAGATCCACTCACAGGATAGGACAGTGTACTTTTCAGGTGTGCCGAGGGGCGATTGGCCACCAGCGGCGGATGCACGACCACTGGCTCAACCTGAAGAAAGTGCCATCGGCGTCTCTTCAGAGTCCGGAGGTATGGATGCTGGTCGGATAGAGAGTCTTCTCCTAGTGTTAGAGAAAGCCTGGGGGAAGAGGGCAGCGTCATACGAGCTAGCCTAGAAGAAGAGGAAAATGGTGGCTGCTGCTCCCCTCAAACTAGGCGACATCTCGCTTGGTGATGATCAGATCACTCAAATGCGAAGGACCACAATGTTTGATTGGTCTGATGACGATGAAGTTTTGACAACTCCTCTACCGAGCACAAAGGAGCCTACATGCAACAAGCGTGTGGATGATCAATCAAGGGGAAATGATGATCAATCAAGGGGAAATGAAGAAGTCCCCAAGCAGCAGACGAGGGAAGTCCCCGCACAGCAGATGATGAGAGTCCCTGTGGGGGAAGCGACGGAAGTCCCTGAGCAACAGGCGGAGGTAAACCCAGAGCGATAGGTAGAGAGGGTCCTAGAGCGGTAGGCAGAACAGAGATCGACTATGGAGGAGGCGGGACCTCCCCCCTAGAGCATAGGAGTCGACCCCACGGCTACGCCTAAGGGCTCGGGCAGGCACCGCCGATTCAAGAAATTGAACTGGCAGACCAAACTGTAAGTACCCTTGTCTTGGAGTTACTTTGCTATAGTCTATTAACTTTTTTGGTGACTAACAAGTCGATCTGATGTAGTGCAAAGCGTATGGAGGATCTGACCCCGCCAGTCTGGACTATCGAACAGTCGAGGGCTAAACCTAGGGTGGAGGCAACGCTGGCGTCTCCCATCCCGAAGTCCTCAAGTGCCCAACAGTCGAAGGAGGAGTCAACCACCGCCACTATCAGACTTGGTGGCAACAAACAATTGGCGCCAGCAGTAGACAAGTCAGCAATGATACCCAAGGCAACAGCGGGAACTGTCGGGTCTTCGGGAGCAGAAGCTGGAGTTGTCGGCGATGCGCCAGAGTCTAGGGCGGTGAAGCCGGTGGTAGCTAGGGAGCAAATGGCACCACCTGAGGCATCGCCAGGGATGGTCGGACCCGCTGTCTGACCACAGAGCCCCCTGATGGTGCCTCGAGCTATGACGGAAGAGGATGAGGTGGAAGAGATCGAGCATGCTGAACCTCAACTCTAATCCATCCAAATCCTCCGCAAGCATGATGACGTGGTGGTGGTTATCAAGGAGGAAGGCACCACTAGGGAGATGAGGAGACTAAAATCCGCCGTTGTTGGAGTAATGAAACAAATCGAGGTCAGTACTGCATATGGAATGTTCGTCTATGATGTTGGAGACCGGAGTTCATCATTAGCATTGTACATTTGTAGGGGATAACTCGGACTGTCGAGCAGCAACACCAGCTGATAAAGAGGATGGAGCCCCTCGCCGAGGAGACCGAGAAACTTAGGGAGGTGATGAACCTCTTGGAAAGAAACATCCAGAGGGCCTGACGTGAGTGAGACCTTGCAGAGTCCAACACGCAGGACCTAGAATATAAGAGGGGGGGGGGGTCCTATCGGTGTAGCTAGTGGCTGTGTCCAAGCTGCTATGGAGCAAGTCCAAATAGTTGGCCACTATCTCTGAACAACTGAGGGGTGCCTCCGAGCAGTTGGAATAGAAATCCAAACAACTCAGAAGTGTATCCGAGCAAAAAGCAGGTACGATATATTGGTGAATGTACTTTGTATTGCTGAACAACCGTATTTTTAGTGATAACTATCGTGCTTGTAGAGCAAGACGTGGAGCTCGGCCAACTATGGCAAGCCGTCGAACAACTCCGATAGGAGAAGGCGAAGGAGTCAGAGCGAGCAGACAAACTAGCCGAGGAGCTGAAAGGTGAATACCTCCTGGTCGGAGTTACCATTGAAGTAATTTCCTTATATGATGGAACATTGTAACGCTTGCAGGCTACCGTCATAAAGCCAAGGCATAGTTTGATGTGCTAGTGCAGGAGGCCAGGACCTAAAGGGATAACTTCAACGCTATAGTCGCCACAATTAAACTGGTGCTCGACTACGTCGACCTAGAACCGGCTCCTTAGCCCATCGGTAGGCGGCAATGTTCGGACACCATCATCTAGAGGTGCAAAGCGGCATGGGAGAACTTCAAGATCTTCAACCACGATGCCATTGTGACCATCGCCACTCATGCCCTTGTGGTGGTTCAGTCCTAATGGGAACGGGGATCCTGATCTTCCATCAGGTAGTGGTAACTATCGTTGTAGCGGAGAATGACACACTGATCTGGCTTCAGATCGAAAGATCAAACCATGCAATCTTAGCACCACAACTCCTCTAGTTATCAACCAAGACACGAATCTAGTTGACCTTGCCAAGAAGGTTAATCCCTGCCTGCACAACAAAGAACACAATCAAGAACAAGAAAGAAAGCAACCAAATTGCAGATGAATGATTAATCTCACGAAGTTGGGGTCTCACAAGCCGATGAACGGTGAAACTGTTCTTGACAGATTAATCTAAGCAAAACCCAAAACCTAATGACAACGATGGCATATGATTATAAAGGTCTTAGGGTCATCGCCTACCCTGGATGCGCCTCCTAATGGGCCCAAACATGATACATGGTCCAATGGACCAAAAGACAGTGTCGCAGCACCCTGGCAGATTCTGGACACTGACTTGTTTTGATGATTCCCGTTGATTCTGAAGGTCTTTTGATGTGAGACCACTTGGATTGGATTCCTTATCAAATTAGGTTTCCAACCATATGTGGATTGTCAAAAAAATAGAGTCTGTATGCATCCTAGGTGACCAGTTTAAGGCAGACTAGTCCTGGACACCGAGGTAGACTCGAACTTGAGTTGCTTTGGGCCTCCAACTCGAGGACTTGAACCAAATTAGCCTTGGGCCTCCTTCTTGACTTGGACACCCTTTCTGGCCTCCTACCCCTCCATACCATGTGCCAAACATGGTCATATGCATGGGTGTCATGTCCTCATCATCCTCCCCTTCTTGACGAAAAGCCGTCCTCAGCGTCGATTGTGCTTGAAACTAATCCTGCACAACATAAAGGAGAATGGGGTTGCGAAGACAAAGGGAACTAAAATAATTGTGAGAAGGAATGTGACCATGTTTCCAAGTTTCTAGCATGTCATCTCGCATAAAAAAATTCAGCAAGCATGTAGTCTCCATGATCTGAATGCACACGATGTATGTCAACACTATCCTGCAAAAGATTAGAACTAACCAAAGACAATGCAGGAATATATGGTCTAGCAGACATAGGTAGCAACAAACAATGCTCCCCTTCTTGGAAGTGATCTTGTTTCTTTGAGGAACATGATAAAATGTTTGTATTATTATGGCTGCCCTCTAAATGATCATAATCTTGTACAACAAAAGGAGAATTTATATTACTACGAATGTATACTCGATGTATCATATATTGTCCCTTGTTATATTTGCCAATAACATGATATGTGTGTTTAGAAAACCAAGGCAAATCAGCATATTTAAAAAGGCTCTCCTCTAAACAATCTAGGTTACACAAAACATCAAATTCAATGTAACTCAAACTATGTAAAGAAGACAACAGTTTGAACTCATCAGTTTTAGTAGCAATATGAATAACATGTTTATTTTCAGCACAAGTGACTAGTTCCAAAACATGTAAAACTAAAGCATCATCAACCAATTCATCTTTATCAAAGGAAGTTCAAGCAAATTATCATGGGACAGAGATAAATCAAGAGAGGGTTCCACTAACAATTGCTCTATGATAGCATGGTTTGTGAAAAAATTTAGTACATTAAAACAATTCTCACCATCCGTGAGTGTAGCACCATGGGCATTACCTATGTTCTCAGCAGGAGTAATAAGTGCATTGTGAAGTGATGGTTCTAAATTTGCATATGAGGTTGTGAGCTCCTCATTTTCTTCCATGTCATCCTCTCACTTATGGACATTATCCTGCAGAAGGTTAGTCATAGCAAGAGGAATAACAACAGACTCTTCCTCTAAAGGATGCACCTCATCACATGAAGTCAAAATAGGAGGTGGATTAACAAAGGTTTCTCGCATAAGGAGTTTTATATCATTCTAAGTTTGAGGTTTATCAGCAGGATCTAAAGACTCCCACCAAGATAAAGCAGAATGTCGCAAAACACTAGCTGCATTTTTACCTTCCTCCTTGGACACATAAAGCGAGTAGAAAATATGTTATCTATGGCAATTTCCCACTCCATGTACTCATCAACACCTATACCATCATAAGTCGGTGGATACGAACAACATGTCATTGTAAACACAAAAATAGAAACAAACGGTGAAAGTTATCCCTACCAAATGACTACGTGGTTGCAGTGGTGTCACTTTTCACAGCAAGTGGAAGCGTCTTACCAAGCTCTTACAAAGTTCTTACCAGCGCAAGCAGTGGGCGGTACAACCGACGGCTGGTTCGTGATACCTATGAGGCAGTGGCACCGAGATTGCAAGGACCTTTTTCTGTACTGAACTGAAGTATATATATGGAGCTTGGGAGGCTTAAAATATGGTAGCAAGGAATAGCAATAATTTAATTCAAAAATTGCAAGATTGAAAAGTAGTCCCAAGCTAGTCTATGTCGCCGGCCTAAACTCGTCCTGAACCTAACTCAAGCAAGCAACAATGCAACCAGGGACTCAAAAGATGCAAGCACTTCTGAATTTTTTTTACTTTCTTTCTTTCTTTCTTTCTTTTCTTGCTCTTTTTTTATTCTTTTACTTTTTTTGGTATGACTTTTACCTTCTTCTTTTTTTGCACCTTCTTGCCTTTTCCTTTCTTAATTTTTTTACTATCCCAGAAAGTGCCGCAACAGAATACAAAACAACTGGACGACACAGCTTGTACAACGACTATGTGGTCATGTGAATTTGTTCTGTTGTGATTTAGCTAGAACCTGAAGCAACACTTGAAGAAAAGAATATGGCTATGACTTCTTTGACTGAACAAAGGACAAAGGAAACCAAAATTGTGGCGCAGTACAAGATTATGCAAAGTTTCCTTCTCTATCCTATATGTCGGACTGCAGGACTCTTTCAACAATTTGACTAGGATACATCAAGTGGTGCCATGTGCAAACTGAAACTTACAGCTAAAAACTAGGATACCTCTCTATCTTTTTTTTGTGTAGCACAAAAGAGAAAAAAAATCTGCAGCACAGGAAACAAAAAGTGAACCGCTATCTCTCTATGCCCTTTGTTTGTTGCACATATAACAGCATGGAACTAAACTCAGCGGCGACCAAGAGCAAGACCTAGACACAGTAACATGATGACACGCAAGGGATGACCATTCAATAAAGCAAACTAAAATTAAAATATTGCAACGACACAACGGGTGATAGGATAGGGAGAAAACAAAGATTAACATAAATATTTTTGTGGGGCAAGTTTCGGGATATATAGGACAAAGACAAAACAAAACTAGGGTAATGATAAACCTGACGGTAATACCTGAAGCTCTGATTACCACTTAATGGGAACGGGGATCCCGATCTTCCATCAGGTAGTGGTAACTATCGTTGTGGCAAAGAATGACACACCGATCTGGCTTCAGATCAAAAGATCGAACCATGCAATCTTAGCACCACAACTCCTCTGGTTATCAACCGAGACACAAATCTGGTTGACCTCACCAAGAAGGTTAATCCCTGCTTGCACAATGAAGAACACAAGCAAGAACAAGAAAGAAAGCAACCAAATTGCAGATGAATGATTAATCTCACGAAGTTGGGGTCTCACAAGTTAATGAACGGTGAAACTGTTCTTGACAGATTAATCTAAGCAAAACCCAAAACCTAATGACGGCGATGGTGTATGATTATAAAGGTCTTAGGGTCATGGCCTACCCTGGACATGCCTCCTAATGGGCCCAAACACGATACACGGTCCAACGGACCAAAAGACAGTGTCGCTACACCCTGGCAGATTCTAGATGCTGACTTGTTTTGATGATTTCTGTTGATTCTAAAGGTCTTTTGATGTGAGATCACTTGGATTAGCTTCCTTATCAAATTAGGTTTCCAACCATATGTGGATCATCAAAAATAGAGTCCATATGCGTCCTGGGTGACCAGTTTAAGGTAGACTGGTCCTGGACGCTGAGACAGACTCGAACTTGAGTTGCTTTGGGCCTCCACCTCGGGGACTCGAACCGAATTAGCCTCGGGCCTCCTTCTTGACTTGGACACCCTTGCTGGCCTCCTATCCCTCCATACCATGTGCCAAACATGGTCATATGCATGGGTCATGTCCTCATTAGGTCCCACTACCCAGCCATCGACCTTTAGGTGATAGGGGGTGGGTTTGCCGAAGGGCTGAGCGAGGCGGAGACCCAGCAGCTGGAGGATGAGGTGGAGGACGTAGCAAAGAAGCTGGCCAGTGATATAGACTTGTTCAGCGAGACAGACGGTGATGGCGGAGCAGAATGATCTGCTCGGAGGGTATTGTCTGTAACATCTTTAGAGGGTAGTTAGGACGCGTGAGAGCGCAAAAACATTTATGTATGTGTATAAATGTTATAAAGTGCATGTGATGCAGCTTGATTGTATTTGTGTTGAAAAATCATTGTAGTAATAGCCCTAATGCAATTATACGTAATATAAGTAGCATCTGAGCAATTAGTTCGTTACTAAGCCCTATGGCCTCAGCTAGCCCGGAGTCCATAACGTCGAGCGCAGAGCCCGTGGATGTGTAGGAAGAATAGACGTGACCAAGGAACCTCTGCCGACCACCCATAACATAGAGCGCGGAGCCCGTAGCACGTGTAGGGAGAGATTAGAGACTGGGTCTTCCCCATAGAGCATAGAGCGGAACATGTGCTGCTCGGTGGCTGGCAAAATAACTTGGAAGATAAACGTAGTATAAGTGGGCTTTGAGCAGTTAGTTCTTTACTAAGCTCTCAGCCTGGCTAGCCCATAGTCCATAACGTCGAGCGCGGAGGCCCATGCACGTGTAGGAGGAACAGACGTGACCAAGGAACCACAACCGACCACCCATAACACAAAGCACGGAGCCTGTAGCACATGTAGGGAGAGATCGGAGACTGGGTCTTTTTGATAGAGAATAGAATAGAACTATGCTGCTCGCTGATCGGTGAAATATCTTGGAGATTTGGAGAAAAATCTACGGCGATTTGGAGAAACACGTGGTGAAATACATTGGCGATTCAGAGAAAACATAGTTTAGCAATTTGGAGAAAACATGTTCGGCGATTTGGAGAAAACGTGTTTGGCGATTTGGTGAAACATGTGGCGAAATACGTTGGCGATTAGAGAAAACATGCTTGGTGATTTGGAGAAAACATTTTCGGCGATTTGGAGAAAACATGTTTGGTGATTTGGAGAAAACGTGTTCGACAAATTGGAGAAAACGTGTTCGGTGATTTGGAGAAAATGTGTTCGACGATTTAGAGAAAACATGTTCGGTGATTTGGAGAAACTCGTTCGGTGAAAACATTGGAGATTTGGAGAAAAGTGGTCGTGCAGTTATGGCAATTTCATTTTGGAGTTCGTCTTGGAGTGGCGTAGAGCTCAGCGACTGTAAGTGGAGATTTAAACCGTAATTTAGAAAAAATGGAGACAAATTATGGAGACCAAAACTTTATATTTGGGGCGTTTCAAGGATAGAAACATATGAGGTGCTCGATGTGCCAGGAGTTGGGAACATCGATTCCATCTAAGTCACATAGGCGATAAGACCCTGGTCGGGTAACCTCTTTGACGATGTAAGGCCCTTCCCAGGGGGAGGAGAGCTTGTGCATCCCTTTAGTTTTTTGTTTCCTGCGAAGAACGAGGTCGCCGACAACAAATGAATGACCTTTGATGTTGCGGTTGTAGTACCTTCGCAAGCCTTCTAGATACTTGGTTGTGTGGACGCAAGTGATTAGGCGTTCTTCCTCAACCTTGTCGATGTCCTCTGTTCGAACAGCTGTGGCTTGCTCTTCATCATAATTCACCACCCTAGGTGCTCGGAAGGCAATATCTACTGGTAGTATGGCTTATGAGTCGTAGACCAAGAAGTATGGAGACACACCGGTGCTGCAACTAGCTTGAGTGCACAGTCCCCAGACTACAACTGGTAGCTCCTTGAGCCATCTGCCTGGGTGCTTTTATTCTTTCTGATATAGCCTCTTTTTGAGGGCATCAAGGATCATGCCATTCACCCGTTCGACCTGGCTATTGGCTCTAGGATGGGCAACAGAGATGTATTTGACAGAGATGCACCGATCTTCGCAGAAGTCCCAAAAGTGATGGCCGGTAAATGTAGTTCTGAGGCCAGTGATGATTGTTCGAGAGACCGAATCTGTTGATGATGTCTTCGAATAGCTCGACTGTTTTCTTTGCAGTAGCCGAGACAAGCGGTTTATACTCGATCCACTTGGAGAACTTATTAATGGCGACGTATATGTACCGTAAGCCACCTAACGCTGGCTTAAAAGGACCAATCATGTCTAGTCCCTAGCATGCAAAGGGCTAGGAAGTTGGAATGGTTTGCAGCTCTTGTGTCGGCACGTGTATTTGCTTGGCAAAAAATTAGCATCCTTCACAATGTTGGATGAGGTCTTCTGCATCGGAGATGGCCATGGGCCAGAAAAAACTAGCTCAAAAAGCTTTGCCGACCAGTGTTCTTGAGGCCATATGGTTTCTGCAGGAACCAGAGTGAATTTCAAGAAGTAGCTTCACTCTGTCTTCTTGGGTGATGCATTTTTATAGAATCCCTTCCTTGGCACTTTTCCTCATCAAGTTGCCATCCACCAGCACATAATGTTTGCTTCGATGGATTAGGCATTCGGTTTCAGTCTTATCGGCGAGTACTTCAGTGCTGGAGAGGTACTTGATGAACTGTTCCCTCCAATCGGCAGCCGACAAAGGTACCATAAGTACTAGCTGCTCGGTGGGGGAAACTTCCTGAATTTCCTTTTCTTCCTTAATTGATGGCGCCAAAAGATCTTGAACGAAGACCCCTAGTGGAATCGTGACACGGGAGGAGCCTAACTTGGACAAGTGATCGGCGAACTGATTTTGATCGCATACCACATGGCGGTACTCAATACCACAGAACTTCCCTTCAAGCTTCCTGATTTCGGCACAATACGCATCCATCTTCTCGCTAGAGTAGGACTAGTCTTTGTTGAGCTGGTTGATGACCAGCGTAGAGTCCCCGTATACCATGAGGCATTTGACACCAAGCTCAATGGCTATATGGAGTCTGTGGAGACATGCTTCATATTCGGCGGCGTTGTTGGAGGCTAGAAAGTGTATTCGGAGAATGTATCAGAGTTTATCCTTGGTCGGCGTAATGAACAGGATGCCCACACTAGCAACGTTGATGTTAAGGGCACCGTCGAATTACATCACCCAGTGCTCGGGGTAGGTGGCAGCGATGGGCTCTTGGATCTTGGTCCATTCGGCGATGAAATCAGTGAGCGCCTGAGACTTGATGGTAGGCCTGCTTCTGAATTCAATGGAGTAAGTGCCGAGCTTGATAGGCCACATGATGATATGGTCGTTGGCCTCTTTGTTGCGGAGGATGTCCCCCAGAGGGAACTCAGTGACCATGGTGATCTTGTAATACTAGAAGTAGTGATGGAGCTTGCGCGACATGATCAGGACAGCGTATAGCAGCTTCTAGACCTGAGGATAACGAGTATTGGGCTCGTTAAGAACCTCGCTGATGAAATATACCGGACGTTGCACCTTATAGGCGTGCCCGGCCTCCTCGCGTTCGACCAAAATGGCTGTGCTGACGACACGAGAAGTAGCGGTGATGTAGATCAGGAGGGTTTCATCTGGCCATGGTGCCGTCATGATCGGAGGCTTTGTTAGGAACAACTTGAGTTGCTCGAAAGCTATGTCTGCCTCATCCGACTAGGAAAAGTGCTCGAAGGCCTTGAGGAGTTTGAAGAAAGGTAGCCCTTTTTCGCCGAGGCACGAAATGAAGCGGCTTAAGGCATCCATGCAGCCTATAAGCTTCTATATATCCTTGACGCATGTTGGTCGTTTCATGTTGGTGATGGCAGAGATCTTGTTAGGATTGGGCTCAATGCCTCGTGCATTGACAATGTAGCCTAGGAGTATACCGGATGGAACTCCAAAGATGCACTTTGAAGGGTTCAGCTTCCATCGGTACCTTTTTAGGTTGGCGAATGTTTCTTTGAGGTCGGCGATAAGATCATCGGTGGTCTTGGACTTTGCGACCACATCGTCAATGTAAGTTTCGATGTTGTGGCCAATCTGTTGATCGAGGCACATCTAGATAGCCCTTTGATAAGTCACCCCGGTGTTCTTGAGTCCGAAGGACATGGTGGTGTAGCAATACGCACCGAAGGGCATGATGAACAATGTCTTTATCTGGTCTTTTTCCTTAAGGGAGATCTGGTGATAGCCAGAGTAACAGTCAAGGAAGGAGAGCAGTTCGCAGCCGGCGGTGGAGTCTACAACCTTGTCTATCCGAGGCAAACCGAAGGGGTCTTTAGGGCAGTGTTTGTTAAGATCAGTGTAATCAACGCACAGTCTCCATTCTTTATTCTTTTTTCAATGAGAATAAGGTTTGCTAACCACTCAAGATGATACACTTCTTTTATAAATCTGGCAGCTAAGAGCTGTTTTATTTCTACCCTAATAGCCTCCTTCTTGTCTGGCGTGAATCGGTGGAGTTTCTGCTTGATCGGTTTGGCGGTTGGTGAGACATTCAAGGAGTGCTCGATCTTCTCCCATGGTACCCCCAGCATGTTTGCAGGTTTACAAGCAAACATGTCGGTGTTGACACATAGGAAGGAGACGAGCGTGCTTTCCTATTTGGGGTCAAGGTGAGCCCCAATCTTCATGGTCTTGGAGGGGTCGTTGAGGCCGAGGCTGACCTCCTTTATTTCCTTGGACTTGGCGGAGGCACAGGGAGGCTCTAGCTCTAGGATCTCCATGTCGTCAGTAGGCAACATCTTGACTTTGGTGACCATGCTGGCCATCTAGATGGAGAGGTCGGTGGCTTCGGTGAGGGCGAGACTCTCTGTCTTGTAGGCATAGGCGATGGAGAGGTTGGCCCATAGGGCCAGAACTCCTGTAGGCGAAGGCATTTTCAGCACCAGATACGCATAGTGTGGTACAACCATGAACTTGGCTAGAGCTGGCCGACCAAGTATGGCGTGGTAAGCGATGTTGAAATCGGTGACATAGAAGTTGATGTGCGCGATGCGGTAGTTGCTTGCTATGCCGAACTATACTAGTAGGGTGATCTCTCCAAGCGGTTTGGAGG
Source organism: Miscanthus floridulus (assembly GCF_019320115.1). NCBI lineage: Eukaryota > Viridiplantae > Streptophyta > Magnoliopsida > Poales > Poaceae > Miscanthus > Miscanthus floridulus. Next base: position 56,496,056 of record NC_089586.1, on the reverse strand, counting down.
CCCTTCTAGGTACCACACCCCAAAAGGAGGAGTCGAAGGGTGTGAGATCTGCTAATCTAAGGCCTAGCTCCTTTAGGGCTCTAGCAAAGAGGAGATTTAGAGCACTCCCACCATCGACGAGCACTTTTCTGAAAAGCACCTTCTAGACGGTTGCGTCGAGGACGAGGGGAAACACCCTATGTAGGGAATGTCTGCTCACTGGTCGGCCCTGCTGAAGGTGATGGGGACCTCAGACCATGGGTGATAGCTAGGGTTGGTGGCGACATCCTCTGTAGTGATGGTGAGCACCCAACGTGCGGCGAGCTTCCATTCTCTTCTGCTCTTAGTGGAGGTGAGGCCCCCAAAAGATGGTGGCAACCATCTTGTCGTGGTTCTAGAAAGCATTGTTATTGCCCCTAGGTGGTCGGCGACCTCTAGCTCCATCGTTGGTGTCGTCGTCCAGCTTTTTGTCCTAAAACTCCTTAGCCAAACTAAGGCAGCTCTTCATCTTATGCTTGGCGTTCTTATGGAGAGGGCATGGGCCATCGAGGATCTTTTTGTACTGCTCGTCATAGTTGCGCTTGGCGTGAGGTTCATTGACGGCAGCGATGATGTGGTCTGGCCAGCGGCGGTGATTTTGACTAGTCCTAGGTCCTTCTGGCCGATCACAGCCGCTGTCATGATGGTAACTACGGTCGTCATGGCAGCGGTCGTTGTGGCCACGGTCGTCGGGGCGGTCGTCGTAGCGATGTGTTGGGCGATGAGTACCCGCATCCTCATTAAAGCACACCTTGGCTTCCTCGGCGTTGGCATACTGGTTGGTGGTTGTGATCATCTCACCAATCCCAGTGGGTGGCTTGTGGTTGAACTTGGAGCGAAGCTCGCGGTGATGGAGTCCTTGGATGAAGGCGGTGATGACCTCGGCTTCCATGATGTTGGGAATAGAATTCCTCATCTCGGAAAAGTGTCAGATGTAGCTATGGAGGAGCTTGGATGGCTTTTGGTTGATGCGTTTGAGATCATGCTTGGTTCCTAGTCGCGTACACGTAGCCATATAATTGTCGGTGAAAGACTTTTTTTAGCTCTTCCAAGGATCCGATGGAGTCTGGGGCAAGGAGAGTGAACCAGTTCATGACGGTTGGCGTGAGCATGATAGGAACATAGTTCACCATGACACTGGTGTCTCCTCCAGTGGCACAAACAGCAGTAGCGTAAGACTGTAACCACTGTGTTGGATTCATCCTCCCCTCGTACGGCTCGACCCCAGTGATTTTGAAACCATGGGGCCACTGAAGTGTTTGGAGCACCCTTGTGAATGCCGAGGGCCCCTCGGGGTTGTCAGCGCCGTTGTCTGTAGCATTGCCGCTAGCGAGTGGCTCGAGAGCTGAGTCTGGGTTACTGTACTCTTGCTCATACTCCTATCGGTAGCGTACTTCACCTTCATGGTGACCGAAACAGCGTTCGTCGATACATCGTTGTGCATCTCAGAGATTATTGAGGTGCACCCGGACATCCTAGTCGACCTCCTGGTCGTGTTGGCGGTGATATTTGGTGTGGTTGCCCCAGCTCTACCCTAGAGGGGTTACCTGTCATCGCGGTACTGGTCGCTAAAGCGACTTTGGTAGCGATCGGTTCTTGTGGCGACTGATCGGTGAATCAAAGTGGTGGAGTATGAAGGTCTCTAATCCTGACAAATCTCATTGACCTAGCAGTGCACCGCTTTAAGCATGGCAGCAACCTTGGTGAGCTCGGGCGTCTATGGGAGGTGGGTGAGCTCATTGGCGGCCACTGCCAGATTAGCACTTGGAGTCTTGAAGATGTCGTGGCCGTCAACATGGAGAAACTCTTCGTCGAGGTTGCATTGGAGTGGTACTCCGTGTGAGTCAAGCTGCTGCTCGACCCTCGCAAGGACATTCTTGTTTGCTCGACATTGTGTGTGGTTGATGTTTCGGTTCTCACGAGCGGTGCGTTCCTCCTTGGTCTCGCCGTTTCGAGGGGGCTATCAACGCTGACGTTGAAGATCGCGCCACCCCAAAAAGGAGGGAGAGGAAGTTGCTCGGTGAAGGTTTCAGTGAGGGTCTCTATAGAGCCTTGGTACTTAGAGTCTAGATTCTCCTCCGGGATGGTCTAGAGGGACGCTCTAGAGCGTCGGCTGATGTGGAGCATGTTGACGGCCGGTGGAGGCTGGTGGGCGATCTGGTCGGCGAGAGGATGGATGTCTCCCACCTGGTCAGCGAATTTACCCCTTAGGGCGTCTTGGAAGGTGGCGGCGGCGTTAGCGAGCCCGAAGGGTAGAGCCGCAACTCTTGGAGTCTAGCCTCCGGTAGATCTAGATCGATGGGTGGTCCACATTGGACTAGAGTGTCCAGAGCCAATTTGGTGATGGAGAGGCAATCGACGAGCTTTAGACCAACCCGATCGATAGATGCGATCAGATCATCATTGTTAATCTGCCTCCTCTGGTAGCGAGGAAGCGAGTGGTGAGTCATCGATGAAGGCGACCTCAGAGGTGGTTCTGAGATTGGATCTGCTATCGTAGGTGCAGGGGTGATCGGCGTAGAATTGATCTATGTCGGCTCAAGGAGCTCCCTAACTCCATCGGCGTTGATGATCCATGAGATCGATCCAACCATGAAGATCTGACCCAGCTACAGGAGGGACAAAGAGCCTATGGAAAAAGCCATCTTGTTCGACAGGGAAACAGCACACAAAACCCTACCTAGCACGCCAACCGTCGATAGAATATCATCGGCAGTCCTCCGAGGGGTATCCCACGAAGGTAGATTGATCGGTAGAGGAGCATGAGACCAAGAACAAGAAGGCAATAGAGACACATGAGTTAGATAGGTTTAGGTCATTAGTATGACGTAATACCCTACTCCTGTGGTCTGTTGGTTTTTATTAGCTATCATATGATATTGCGTGAGTTTGGATGGGGTCCCTGCCTGCCTTATATAGTCCGGGGAGCAGGGTTACAAGTCGGTTAGATCTGAGAGATAACCAGAAAGTAATAACTAATTACAGGAATCTTGGAATCATACATATCCTAACAGATCTCATAGTATCTTCAGGATATCTTCCAGATGTCTTGCGAGAGGCTTCGAGCAGAGTCGTGCCCTGCAAGGCTTCGTCTTGTGGTCTAGGCCGCCCTTGGGGGCGCAGCCCATGTGGTCTGCCATGGGTATCTAGGGTCGTACCCCCATGCCTAGGGGTGCCAAAACACACGTTATGTGCTCCCACCAAGCGGGCTATGGAGTCCAAATATAGTCCAACAAGACCAGGCAAAACTTATCCAAGCAACCAAATATCCCATGAAAGACTGGCGCAAGCTAGTCCAATTTGTGCCATGGCTAAATCCTACATGGCTAGGAAATAGCCAGGCAACCAATCACTACCTTAGTCATGGTCAATTGGTCACACTAAAATATGGTCCTTAGTTGCGAATAGAGTTGAGCTAGTAAAATTCGGGCATGAAAGGATCCAAATGGCTAGAGGGGATGCATAGCCTTATTAAAATTTCTACAAAGCACTAGAACAAATTGGTTAGATAATAAGATGGCAAATTTGCAATTTTCTCTAGCTCTACAACACAACAAGGAAGCCAACTACACAATGCTAGTTGCTATGATCTCTAAGGTTGTTTAGCACACAAACAATCAATCTAGCAACTAACAACTAACAACAACTAAGCAAGAGCTAATGAACAAGAATAACAACTAGAACTATCTCAATGCTACACTAGGCTACACAATCAACTACCACTCACCAAGATATGAATGTAAGTACATGAGACTGATAGAGAGGCAAACCGAACTGGGCAAGAGACAATTAGAATACCAATTGACACAAGATTTGTCCCCATGGTTCGGTTGCTTGCCAGCAACCTAGCAACGTCCACGTTGTGGCGAGACACTCACTTGGTGGCTCACATGCTAATAGGCATCACACGCCTAGCCCACCACTTGGGTGCCCTAGGAACCAACACAAGAGAGGCTCCACAAGCCATGATTCCACTAGAGTTGCCTTCGCGAATCTCCCACGGGGAATAGGCACAAGAACCGCTCACAAAGCTTGATCAGAGCCGGCAACAATCACCAATAGCTGCTCAATGATCTACCGCTGCTCCAAGTCGTCTAGGTGGCAGCAACCACCAAAAGTAAGAAGAAAACCCACAAAAAATTGGATCACTAGTGCCACTACATGCCTCAACTCGCAAATGCACTTAGGATCACTCCCAACTCACTTTAGATGATCAACACACGAACTAGATGAGTGGGAGAAGCTTGGTTATGCTCACAAGGTGTATCAATATCTCAGGGAGCCAAGAGAGCTGGCCATGGGGTGAGCAACACATATTTATAGCCCCCAAAGCCAAGCACTAGTTGTTGCCCACTCATTGGGCTTGTTGTGGGGGCATCGGACGCAAACCAGGCTACATCAGACAAAACCCTTATCGTCCGATGCCATAGGAATGTGACATGTGTCACTAGCCTTTTGAAAAAGAGCCGTTGGCGCCCAATGTTCATCTCCTATGTTGTAGTGTCCAATGCACACCAAACAAAAGTGCCTTCATCGTACGATGTAGTCCAGAGAGCTCCTAGACCCATCGGACACATTTGATGCTCCACATTAGAGAAATTCCTCTGTCTAATGCAACGTTGACCACCTAGTCTCCAAGTGAACATTACGAATGTTTGATCCAATGTGCATTTTCTTCAACATCCGATGCAAGTCTGTAGCCAACCCGAGACTTGCCATTTTGCATTGGACACAAACGCATTTGTTCGATGCACTTGCCATCTCCATCTGATGTAGTTGTTGAGCCTTTTGTGTGCGTAGTGTTTGACATCGACATCAGACACTAAGTCCATTTTTCTGATGCCTACATCTCTTGCATCTAATGCAAATAGAGCTGCTTCATCACTTTCTTTCTTCATCCCTTATGCAAAAGTGCTAGCTCTAAAGTATGTCAAATACTTGTGTATGTGAGTTAGAATTTTTCAAACCAATTTTCAAAGGATGTTAACACTCGCTAGGTCCTAATGCACATGCATGGAGTCAATTCACCTAGTGGCACTTAGATAATTGCAATTACCATGAGCATTCCCCTATTAATAGTATGACTATCTATCCTAAACCTGATCATGCACTCTATTGTGTCTTACCGGCAAAACAAAATTCCCTAGCATGTACCTTTGCCTTGAGCCATTGCATTTTATTTTTCTCTTTTTTCTTTTCCAAATGTGGAGCATTTGATCATCACTTGTGGCCAACTCCATCACCTTGAGTGCCATCTTGCTCCACCATGGATGTGAACCAAGCTATATATCTCAACCAAAGCACTTAGAGTAGAAGGTTAGTCCACTTGGTTGTCTCAATTAGCCAAAACCAAACTAGGACTTTCAGGGCCCTATGCCAAACTCTTAAATAGGACCTACCTCTTTAGAAAAGCATAACTATAATAGAGTATATGAATACCTAAATGGAATGTGAACTCATATTCATGTCACGAACTCAGGATTGCCTCTTGTTTGAATAAGTAATTTAGCTAAATTGTCTTTTATTGACTTCACTTAACTAAACTCCTCAACTTGAGCGGTCATCATGGTATACTACCCATATAGCACACAACTATCCAACCTTCATCTAGGATCATTGTACGATAGGTTACACATTTTTAGTCACACTAAGTTCACATCACATTTGAAAGTACTTAAGTTTACAACAAGTTGTTCAATCGTTAGTCATAAACCATACATTAAGAGTCTAGTGGAATTATTGACATAACACAACATAGTTTTTGATACACATTCATGGGCGTGCTAGTTCGATGAACCAACACCACGTAGGGCAATTCTCTACCACTCCTGTCTGCTGAGGACTCAGGGGCATAGAAAAAGCGATATGCTAGGACTACCTCACCTAAAAAACTCAACAAGCAGACACATGAATGCATGATTGTACTCAATAACCCATATAGTAACAAGGATTACGCAATTAAGTTGTAGCAAGGAATGTAGTTGGTTTTGCATAAAGACATTTCATCCATGAAATTAATAAACGTGCCTGTTCAACTAAGAAAGCATAGCATGGTTGACATGTTCAAGCAATTAGCTAGGTGGAGCTTGATCTTCCATGAGTCCTTTTGTCGGTGTTTTGTCACCTGATGAGTGAATCTATACATGTGTCATGTTGCTCTAGGAAGACAATGATAGCATCCAAAGACACAAGGAATTATACTGGTTTATGCCAGAGCCCTACGTCCAGTCTTAGAGAAAGATCGAGTGCATGTTCCTCGATTGAATGCTCTAAAGTTCTTACAATGGGGGTATGCAAAAAGAGTGAAAGAGGTAGGATAGTGGAGAGGGACTATCCAAATGGAGTCTTGAGAGTCCATCCCCTTGGACGGGTGCCCTGGCTATGCTTATATAGAGTCTAGGGATAGGCCACGTACAAAGAGTTAGGTTCTCCCGACAGCGAGGTCGTGGGCCTGAGGGAGGGAGAAATCTAGTAAACTTGGTCTGCAAAGAAGGCTGTCTTGTCCTAGCACTGGTGCATGTCCTAGCGTTGCTATCATCATGGTCTTGTGCCCATGTCACAGCATGGAGCGGCTTGATGCTACAATGTCGGCCGTGACGAGACTATTAGCATGGTGTTGGTTTGCCAGCTGTCCTGTGTGGCATGGGCTTGCCATGGCCTTCATCTCTGACATTGGCTATGACCTCCCATAGTTTACCACAAGGCGCAAGGGTCTCAGGCTGTACAGTCCTGCCTTGGGCCTTTAAATAGAGGCCTTTCTTCCATTTGAACTACTCATAACCACGCCGTCGAACTATTCTTAGACTTTTTTGAAGGGCTAAGTCTGAGAGAAAGAGTGTTCCTAAGTAGATAGTGAAGTTTTGAGCATGCATCCTGCTAGGAGTCAGTTGCGTTGGTCAGAGGCTGGCATTGCTTCCTCTAGCAACTAGGGCTAGAAGGAGACTTGCGTGCAAAGGGACAGGAGACGGTATGGTTGCTGAGTTTGGTCATACGTGACCTTGGGCCACTATCCTATCACCGCTTCTTGCTCCAAACTTTAGCAGCTTAGGTGCTCGAAGTGGATGGTGGCTAGGGACATCTTCAGCTTCCTTCTGAGCTCTAAAGGCAGACCAGCGGTGTGTCATGATCTCGATACGAGATCACTCGATAGTCGCTGGGGGGTTGCCTAAGGAACAGGAAGAGGATAAAGTACCACTGCCTTGTCATGCTACTTGCGTCGAGTGGGTCATGGGTGTGACATGGCTGCACTTCTATAGCAGGTCGGTCTCCCTTTTTTGCTATTAGGATGGTGGTGGTTCCCATCAGTGCTGGGCAACTCCACGTTTTGTAGGGGTGCTACCTAGAAGTCTCCCGGTGCACGTGGAGGTCCTCACAGAGCTGTTGGGGCTTCCGTCTCTATCCCTTTGTGTTTTGACCATGGAGTCATGATGCCTATAGGAAGATTTATGATGTACTCCTCGACCTCACCTTCCCTGTTTGTGTGGCACTGACCCTCTGGCTTTTAGCGGTATCACCATTGAGGTGATACTAGATTTTTGCTCTTCTTAAGTGGCATGACCACTCTTGTACCTATTGATTTCAAAGAGCAAAGAATTTATTCCCTAAATATTTCGGCTACCATTATGGTCATGGCGAGCCCCTGAGCCTTTGGGTCTAGGTCATGCCACCAGCACAAGGTCACTAGGCTGGAAGGGTCGGCTCACCTTTAATGGTGCAAGGAGTCACTTTCTTGACTCCTCTTGTTCGGTCATGAGGTTTCCTGTGATCAGGCTCTGGCTCATGGGTTTAGGGTCCTTTTCGAATTGCGTGTGACCGAGCCATGATCATGTTTTGTTTGGGTTGCACATTGCTTTACGAGGATGATGCCGTTGCATAACCCTAGCTGTCTACTCTGTCGATCTCTCCTAGAGGGGTCGTTGACCTCTATCAGTTTATGAGACTCCAGAGCTAGCCTTAGGTCATGGACCTGGGACACATGGAGGAGTTGGTCGTGGCTTGGCCTTGACCTCTAGCGGGGTCATAGGGACCCATCTCCTTTCTTCCCTGGTGTCCTTCATGACCCCAAGGGGTCATGTTGTCTTGTTATAGGCAAGTTTGGTTTCACCCCACGCAGGGAGAGGCTATCCACTGTAACCACATGGTAGGAGCAGTGCACCTTGTTGAGGTTGATGGGTAATTCGAGTAGGACCCGATATCCTTCAACAATCGACATGAAGTTCAACTATGCCTCATCGAGAGATGTCCCATAAATCATTGGCCGTCAATCCCATTGATCCCCGATCACCTCCATAGTGGCCAGAAGGCAAGATGCCTACCCCTAGAGGGGGTCAACCCAAGCGACTTTGAAGCTAACGACTCAAACATAGGGATAGATGGTCGAGAGGTTCTGCACCACTGATAAGAACCACTAGGGCCCATCTCGCCCTACCCCTATCCCTTTGTGGCCTCGAGCCCATCTAAGGGCTGGCCTAAGAGGAGATTTCCTAAGTATGATGTGGGGTCATGGACGCGGTGGGTCGCTCTACGCATGGATCCAGGGCGCGGTTGCCCCCCCCCCCCGGTCGCATCATGCCTTAATGGCACCCACTCATGGGTAGTCGTGCACCACAGAACATGGGTGCGTGGATCAAAAAATATGAACAGTGGGAGAGCGTGTAGCTTACTTGGTTTCTACCATCGCATGTGTGGCCACCGCTCCACCTTCCCTTCAATTGCTCCACCTGCTTTGCAAGATTTCCCAAGCGATTAATAAATGAAAGTAAGCATGCGTGCACCTGAGGCATCCATAGTGGTTATAAATACGTGGGGGTGGTACGGTAGAGAAGGCATTAGCTCTAGATCGCTTGCTCTACCACTTTATCCTTCTTGTTCTTGTGCGCTTGTGGCCTCTTCTCTCACCTGAGTCAATGAATCGTGGCAAGCGCCCAGGAGAGGAGTCACCAGAGGCCAGTGGGCCACCACCACGTCTTTGAGCCTACTTGCATGGTCAGGGGTAAGTGGCTTAATTATTTTTGAGATTGAGGTTGGACCTGAGCTGATCGTTGGTGCTTCTAGGACCATATCCCACGCCATGGTGGCAACTAGAGGATCCACCAATGTCGCTCGTGTTGTGACCCTGCCAACATCAGGGTCAAGCTCATCTTCTTTGTTGTCGTCTTCCTTGGATGACTGATGAGAGTTCTGTGAGCTCATTCGAGCGGTGGATGAGTCCCGTCGGTTGTAGTCCAACGCCACCCATGAGGTGGGCTGGCTGGAACTCTACCTCAACACCATTAGGTTAGCCCTCTCTACCTCGAAGAGGGAGACCACCACGGCACAGGCGGTGACCGCCAATGCCTAGGCCCTCATCATGGGTAAGGGTTCCCTTTGTCTTGATGTCTTGACTGGTATCTGTAGCTTCTGACCTTTGCGTTGTATTGTTGCTAGCGTTGGAGGAGCAGCTGGCGGCCTCCCACCATGAGGCGAAGGTGGCTTGCCTTTGGGAAATCCTCGTGATGGAGGGCCATGAGTGCATGATGGTTGCTAGGATTTAGCATTGCCCTTGCCACCGCGTAGCTATGGCTCGGCTAGGATCTCTATCGGGTGGCGCCCAGGTTCCTAGGCTACGCTGGGCAGGAGAGCAGGCAGAGCTGGTTGGCGACTTCACCCCCACTGTGGCTGCCACCATGCTGGCCGTGAACGTGGAGGACATCCTTCATGGTAGTGGCCAGGGGCCTTGGGTTGTACCTAGTGTCCTTAAATGAAATAAAGAAACTTTGTTTTGTTGTGTCTGATTTCTATTTTTTCTTTTGATTAAATTATCATGACTGCAGGCCGTTCAGTTTGTTTTAGGATGTCACTGGTGTGTGACCTCACCTGGGGGATTGACCCATGAGGCTTAGCCTGCTTGTGATTCACTAACGTGACCAAAATGCGCCAGGACAAGTTTTGGTAGCATTGAGCTTATTCTTGACCTCTGGTGCGCGCTGGCGTAAGATGTGCCATAATGTAGTCCCGCCAGTGAGCCGTGTCGACTTGCTTGCGCCGGTCAAGGTGGGTCACTTGGGAAGCGAGCTCATTGCCAGAGCATTGTGCTTCACATGCGTTCTCTGGTGCGCCTTGACAGTCACACCGAGAGCCTTGGACATGGGGAAGGATTTCTTGAGTGGATATGCACAAAATTCAGCCAAGGAAATTTCTTAGGGCAGCCTCAAAATGAACATAGGGCGCTCATGCCGCTGATGTGGGCTTTAGTGTCCATGGTATTTGGCTCAGTGTTGGCGGTGCTTAACTCACTTTTCTAATTGCCAACTTTCATATAAAACTGCTAAAATAACACCAAGCTTAGACATAGGGCTTTGGAACTAATAATTTCCATAAGTTTTGGTTTTTAACCATCTGTAGGAGGACATATCGGGATTACACAAAAATGAGCCTAAAGTATACAAGAAATACAACATTATAGACGTTCGACGCGAGCCCAAGGGGGAGGCGGCCCATAACTATGCAAAACATGACATAGAAGAGAGGAGAATATGGACAAAGCCAAATCAAATCACCTCGTCTCTACAGAATACCTAAAAACCCCCACTCTAGAAGCCCAAAGGACGTCCTCATTGGCTAATTTGGCCCTAGCCAGGGGTTGGCCAACCCCTAAGGGTGGATGACCCCCTAGCTCCGTTTAGCCCGAACTTTGGTTGGTTGGTTCCCACCGCCTCACCAACGTTGGTTGCATGGGTATTCATGAAGGATTTGGTCCTAAGGATGGTGGTTTGCTCAAGATAGAAATGCATACAAGGAAGCACAACTCCACTCTATCTCCACCATCCATCTTATGATGGTTTGATCCAAGGGCTATGGTGGAGAGGCACGCAGATTGCTGACATGGTGCATTGAGTGGCCTCCATTCCTCCTCTCAACCTATAAATACTCCCTCACTCCCTCTCATTCAAGACACAACACAACACCTCAAGGCAAAGAGCTACACCATAAGAGCATCACTCCAAAGGGCTTAGGACCTAGCTAGCTAGTAGACTTGGATAGGGAGAGATGTGAGGGAGAGTTCGGGGAAGCACTAGACTTGTTGGTGTCTCCCCACCTTGTACCTCAATGAACACCTATGCTATACTTTGTCAGGTTCTCCCGCTAAGTGAGTGTCCATGATTCTTTTGATTATAAAGTCTTTTGATTAGTTAAGCTTTACTTTTACTTGTTTGCAGGTTCATTATCCATCCCCATGGCGGATACTCTAGTAGAGGGCCCTGATAAAGACGGATAACCCTACGCACGCTAGAGTAGTAATTGATAGCATAGATGTGGTGTCTAGGTTGGATGTTACCTTCGTTTGCCTTGTACTCCACGGTTGAGGGGTAGGCGGTAGGTGGTGACAGCCTTGTTCATCCCTTGTAGTCCCCCACATCCAGGTACGACATAGAACTATAGGCCGGCATCACCTGGTAGACCAAGTGCCACCCGGCGCCCGAACTAAGCAAGTGAAAGTAAAGTTTATCTTCTCATAGACCCATTAGCCATAGGAATCCATCTCTACCCTTTCCAACTTTAACCTTGTGTTGTCCTTGGACAAAATAGCTAGAAGAGGTACCTCCATTCCCTATGGAAAATATGATACCCTGAATACTTCCGAGTGAAATGATACAATGGTAATTCTGTGTGCTTGCGAATCATTTCTATTTGCATTAAGAAATACCAACACTCCGTGAGCCCCCGAATGCATGGTTCGGTGAACCCAAAAGCACGATATGTCATGTGGCAGAACCTCCTAAATTATAGGGCCCACATGCACCTATCACTGTCCAATGACCTCTGATGACTATGCATATGTTCTCGGTAACTTAAGAAGACTATCGGGTGTCCTCGGAGAACCCTAAATCATCCACGATTTTTCCAAGCAGGATCCATTAGAGAGTCATTGCAGTATTACAACAGTTTATTCATTAATATACATCAGAGTAAAATAGCAAAAGTCTTACAATAACTTAGTTTACAAAACAGTTGTTTCAAATCTTACAAACTAAGTATGATTATTATTACAAACCTTAGTAGTGGAGTGGCATTAGTAACATAAACATAACACACAAAGAAAGTACCCTGCCCAAAGGTCACACATTTACTTATCATCATCGATTTGAACAACAGTCATGTAGCACAGTCCAAAGCAAACCTGCTCATGAGACTCACCTGCAACAAGGGTTAACGAACCCTGAGTACAAAAGTACTCAACAAGACTTAACTGAAATAAAAACTGATAAGACTTAGGAATGCAGGCTCAGGGATTCAAGGTAAGGCTTTAGCAATAAACAAGGTTCTTTTGTGTAAAAGCTCTTTAAAAAGATTCTTTCTTTTAACATTTAATCCTTATCAAAATCATATATGAATCTGCCATGATCCGTATTGAGATCATGACCTTCATATCAAACTTTTTCTCAAAACTTCCTCAAGTTTCATTTATTAACTACGATGATAAACAGTGAGTTGAGTCTCCATAACCGAGGAGCAACAACGATTCAAACCGATTATATCCCAGCTGGGGATTCCCAACCACACGACATATGCAGGTCCCTGACCTACATATACCAACCCACCCTCAGATCCTCTAAAACAAAAACGGGTCCACGCCACCCGAGAATATAGTACTCCACCAATCCAGCCCATTGCCACGTGGGTACACGCTACTCCCGCCATCTCTCCACTCCTAGTGCGCGAGTAGCCATTCTCGTGATAGAATAGCTGGGTTAAGGCTTACCGGAGCATGTGGCCAGTACTACAAAGTCTCACCTCATGCAATTCAACAATGGACGGTTCTTAATTGATACAGGCGGAAAGAACCCGCTCACAAGACATCCATGTCTTGTGGCTCTCATACACCGTGTCCACCCGGTCTAGATTTATTACTCCACATGCTCATATCTCATGATAACATAAATAACCAGTTGTATCCAAGAAACCATTTATATCTCACAGGTGACCGGTAATCACCCGACTTTTATCGTTCTAAGCATGGCTAAGCATAATTAAGCATTCTCGGATTGAAACGGGTAACAAGGTTGATATGGAAAAACAAGGTTGGTAATGCACCAATTAGGTTTTCACTCAACTCCTAATCACTTAATGCAGTATTTAAAAGCAAAAGCGATACAAATTTATAAAACACAAGGTAGGTTTAAATGCATCCGGGGCTTTCCTTGATTGTCAGAAAAATCAGGTTCCGGAGATATTCCACAGATATCAAACCCGACCTCAACAGGTGGATTAACTTCCTCAACAACTTGGTTGACTACCACATTCTTACTTTCGTTCACTACACGTAGCAACAATGCCATGTTTAATATGATGCGCGATATAAAACATGATGCTTGACGATGGATGAAAAAGTTAGTAACTTGAATACAACTTTCCTTTGCGGTACAATTGCAAACCTACAACTAACTAAACCTTTTCATAAACTCAAACACTTACTTTAAGCACCAAGGATCATTATATGCTAATGACCCAAGGTCATCACCCAATCCAAAAATTCAAACAAAACCTAAGTCATTAGGGTTTACTATTTGTTTTTATTAATTAATGACTAATTAATAATTATGAAATAAATCAACTTTCTCCAAATGGGCTCAAACTTTTTGTGTAGACTCATCACATGATAACTAAGTAGCAAAACAATTTTCATAATTTTTGGATAATTATTTATGCCTAGAAAAATCATACAAACCCCTTTTTTAATAAATTTAAGCAATTTTTATCACATTCAAAATATACTGACAAATTACATTTAATATTTTTCCTAAATAGCTTACATCTCAGAGAGGTCACACAAAAATTTTCATAAGTTTTGGAGCTCTATTTAATTCTACACAAAATAAACAAATCATAGCACTATTTAAACAATTCTGCAAAATAGAAAAATCCCTTTTTCAATTACATAGTCACTGACATCAGGGTCTCACTCGTCAGTCCTCGCTGACCACGGCGGTGAGTCCTCTGACCGGCGATTTCTCACCGACGGTGAGGTCTCGGATGATGGCTAGGGTACCAACGTGATCACCACGGCAAGGAGCACCAATTAGTGGCATTGATTGCACCAGTCACTGCTCAAACCAAGCTCGACGCCGGCCATGGTGGACACGGCGGTGTGGCTGCGCTACACCGGTGAAGTGAGACTGGTAGCAGTTAAATAAAATGCATGAGAAGACTCAGCAGCTCACCCCAAACATGCTCGAGCTGATGGCTGAACCGGAGGAGCAACAGGAAGGCTTGTCGGCGATCACCGTAGACATGGCAGAGCAACCTATCGTCGACGGCGGCATTTCGGCGGCTGTAGTGGATGAAAAGGTCATCCAACAAGACACAGAGCATCATGGCAACATGGTGAAGCTAGAGCTATGCTTAGCAAGGGCAGAGACGTACCATAGAGTGCTAGCCACTATGAAGCGAACTCGACGGCGATGCTGCCGGCCGTGAGGAAGAAAGACGACGAGCTACGTAACTCAGCGAAGTCAGGCTGCTAGAACTGGTTGGCTAGGTTTGCAATGAGTAGGTGGAGTTGTGGCATGCTTTGCTGAGACTGGGAGAGGTCTATGGCGATGGCGCGAGCTCGTCGGAGCTGGGCGGTGACGACGGGAAAAATAGAGGAGAAGAAACGGAGAAGAACGGCGACGATGCAGACTTTATAGCGCGGCCAAGAAGCAAGGAGAAGCCACGCAGCAGCCTTCCCATGCTAACATGAAGCCGGAGATGGCCACGGGCGCGATTGGAAGCCGTCGGAAGATCACCAACAGTGAGGTGTCACCCGCTCGCACTGTTCACTATAATTACCAAATTGCCATTCGATCTATTTTCGAATTACTCTCAAATTTGTATGGTAACTCAAAAATCTCCAAAAATAAAAGTTGTTCCAAATTCAAAGTTCTACAACCTTGCTTTAACAACCATACTCAAATTATGTCTACATTTTAAAATGTAACTTTAAAATCAAAAGGGGACACTTTAAGAACTTATCGCTTTTTCAAATTACTTCAAATTTTATATAACAACTTTGAAAACTCCAAAAACCAACTTTGTACAAAATGACAAGCTCTACACTTTTCCTTTTAGGCTCAACCCCAAAATGTACTTAGATTTTGAATTAGGTTTTCTAGGGTAGAATTAAACGCTGGAAATTAGGGTTTTCGGAATCCAATTCAATACAAAAGTTATGAATTTGATTCATCCATACAAGTCAACACATATAACTATAAAAATAAACTTGTTTTAGTGAATGCATATCAAAGTTTTTACTAACACCAAAATGATGTGTAATGCATATGATGACATGGCATATTTTAGGGTTTAAAACACCAGAGGTGTTACACTCTTTCCCCATAAAAGAAATCTCGTCCCGAGATTTAAAGTCATAGGGCAAGTAATGGAAAAGGAAATGTGTCAATCAAAAACATTCAAAACCTGTCCATAAAATAGCTAAGGTCCCTTTACAAACATAATTTGTAATGACAGAGCACAACTAACATTATTCTATATTAACGCAAGAAATTCTTGAAACTGTTCTAGCAAGAAATCTTCAGATTCCCAAGTAGCTTCTTCCTCGGAATGTTGATTCCATTGTATCTTGTAGAAATTGATTGTCCTTCTTCATGTGACACGGTCTTTCTGATCCAGAACTCAGATAGGATATTCATAATAGGTTAAATCAGGTTCAAGTTCAACTCCTTCAACCTCAACATTCTGATCAGGCACTCGAAGACATTTCTTTAATTGGGAAACATGGAACACATCGTGTACAACTGAGAGATGTTCTGGTAACTTCAAGCGATATGCCACCTGTCCACACCTCTCCAAAATTTGAAATGGTCCAATATAACGAGGTGCTAACTTGCCTTTAACACCGAAATGGGTAACTCCCTTTATTGGTGATACCTTCAGATATACATAATCTCCCGTGTTAAACAATAATGGTCTACGTCGTTTATCTACATAACTCTTTTGTCGGGACTAGGCTATCTTCAAATTACTTTGTATCTGCCTAACCTTCTCTTCTGTTTCTTTCACAAGGTCAACTCTAAAGAACCATCTTTCCCCAAGTTCAGACCAATTTAGTGATGTTCTGCATCTACGACCATAGAGTGCTTCAAACGGAGCCATCTTAATGCTCTCTTGATAACTATTGTTGTATGAGAACTCAGCCAAAGGCAAACATTCATCCCACTTATTAGAATAGTTAAGGACACAACACCTTAACAAATCTTCAAGTACTTGATTTACTCTTTTAGTCTGATCATCAGTCTGTGGATGATAAGCGGTACTATACAGAAGTTTGGTACCCAACGAAGCATGCAATTGTTTCCAAAAGTTGGAGACAAACTGTGTACCTCTATCCGACACAATGGTCTTTGGTACACCATGTAAGCTCATGATTTGTGCTAAATACATCTTGGCATATTGGATAGTGGGATATATACTCTTGACTAGAAGAAAATGTGCTGACTTAGTCAGTCGATCTACAATAACCCATATTGAGTCAAAACCTTTTGATGTCTTGGGTAGACCTACGATAAAGTCCATACTAATATCCTCCCACTTCCAAGCTAGAATAGGCAATGGCTGTACTCTCCAGCGGACCTCAAATGTATAGCTTTTACTTTTTGACAAGTATCACACTTGGCTATATACCGAGCAATCTCTATCTTCATTTTGGTCCACCAGAATCTCTGTTTTAAGTCATGGTACATCTTATTACTTCCCAGATGAATAGATAACCTGGTTGTATGTGCCTCTTCAAGAATTGACTATCGCAAGTCAGGAACCTTTGGTACCACTAAATGATTCTTGAACCATAGCACACCTGCATCATCTATTCTGAAGCATGCTACTTTTCCCTTCCTGACACTTTCTTTGATATGGGCTATACCCTTGTTTTCTTTCTGAGCGGTAATAATTTGGTCTCGAATAGTTGATTCAACAGTTATATTGGTTGAACTACCTTGTTGAATTATCTCTATATTCAATCATGACATAAAGTTGGATCCATTGTCTTCACGGTCATGCAATTGCAATGACTCTTATGACTGAGTGCATCTGCAACCACATTTGCCTTACCAGGGTGGTAATGCACCTCCAAGTCATAATCTTTAATCAATTCTAACCATCTTCTTTGCTGCATTTCAATTCCGATTGAGTAAAGATATACTTTAAACTCTTGTGATCTGTATAAATATGGCAAGTATTACCAAGCAGGTAATGCCGCCAAATCTTCAAAGCATGGACAACTGCTGCTAACTCTAGATCATGAGTTGGATAATGTTCTTCATGTTGCTTAAGTTGTCTAGAAGCATAGGCAATGACTCGGCCTTCTTGCATCAATACACACCCAATACCAATACCCAAAGCATCACAATAAATGTCAAACGGCTTCTCGATATCTAGCTGTGCTAACACTGGTGCAGTGGTTACTAATCTCTTCAAAGTCTGGAAAGCTTCTTCACAGTCAGGTGACCAGACAAACTTGGCTTGGTTCTTCAACAATCTCGTGATGGATTTGGATATTCTAGAGAAATCTGGAATAAAATGACTATAATAACCCGCCATTCCCAGAAAACTTCGAACCTCATGAATAGTGGTTGATGGTTTCCAATCTAGTATATCCTTAACTTTGCTTGGATCTACTGTAGCTCCTTCAGCTGACAAGACATGTCCTAAAAACTGTACTTCCTTTAGCCAAAAGTCACACTTACTAAACTTGGCATATAACTGATGTTCTTTTAGGCGGGTCAGAACAACTCTGAGATGTTCCGCATGTTCTTTCTTGTTCTTGGAATATACTAAGATGTCATCAATAAACACCACTACAAACTTGTCTAGCTCAGGCATGAACACTGAATTCATCAGATACATGAAATGAGCTGGGGCATTCGTCAAACCAAAAGACATTACCAGGTATTCATATAATCCATATCTGGTGGTAAATGTCGTTTTGGGAATATCTTCAGGCTTAATTTTGATTTGATTGTAACCTGACCTCAAATCAATCTTGGAGAAAACCTTGGCTCTAGCCAGTTGATCAAAAAGTAAATCTATCCGAGGTAAGGGATATTTATTTTTAATTGTCACTTCATTCAATGGACGATAGTCAACACACAATCTCAGGGTCTCGTCTTTCTTTTTCACAAAAATTGCAGAACACCCCCAAGGTGATGAACTAGGTTGGATAAACCCTTTATCAATCAACTCTTGCAATTGAGTCTTCAACTCGGCTAATTCCTTGGGAGGCATCCTATAAGCTCTCCGAGAGATTGGAGCTGTTCCAGGCTTTAGATCTATTCCAAACTGAACATCCCTATCTAGTGGTAGTCCGGGTAAATCTTTAGGAAAAACATCTGGAAATTCACAAACTACAGGGATATCTCTAATCTCCTTGATGGAAGTTGCACAAACTTTTTCCACTGATCTCTTTAAGATTGGAAGTTGGATAAGAAGCTAAGAATTACTATCTGACAAACTCACCTTTATTGTCCTATTCAAAGTATCTACAACAGCTTTATGTTGATACATCCAATTCATTCCTAAGATCACATCTATATCCTGATCTTTTAGAATAATCATGGTGGTGGGAAAAATGTGCCCACCCAGGTTTATGGGTACCTGGTACACCATTTCCTTAGTACATAGACATCCCCCGGGTGACTGTATAAAGAAATTTTCCTTTGTTGCCCCAATTGGAATTTCATGCTTTATGACAAAGGTTCTATTGATGAATGTATGAGATGCACCAGAATCAAAAAGCATAACTGCAGGATGATCGGCGATAGGAAACATACCCAGCATCACGGGTTCTTCTTCTGGAATCTCCCCAGCTTGAATATAGAAAACCCGCCCTATCTTCTTTTCATTTTTGCCCTTCTGAGCATTTTGGTTATTGTTCTTGTCCTGAGCTTGACCCTATTGTTGATTTCTAGGAGCCTTCTGAAAATTTGGATTATACTGCTTAGGATATGGACATTCCCTCGAGAAGTGACATGACTTCCCACAATTGAAACATGGGTAATTGTGGCCTTGAGGTGTTGGAGCACGAACACCAAGAACATTTGACTGTTGTGAGTTTGGATAAGTCATGGCAGGATGGACATTTGGTTGTTGACCAGCTTGGAACTACGGTGGGCGATAAGGAGGACGATAGTGATTCACTGGATGATAGATTATCTTCTGTCTCTTTTGATTACCACTAAAAGACCCAGATGGCACACTCTTCTTCTTCTTTATTTCCTTATGCTGCCGATATTTCTCCTCTAAAGCAATAGCAATGTTAACCGCCTCATGATATGTGACATTGGTGTAGGTAGTCATCATGGTCTAAAGTTTGGTATTAAGGCCATGCATGAACCACTTCTTCTTCTTGGCATCAGTGTTAACATGCTCAGGTGCGTACTGTGAAAGGTGATTGAACTTGCCCACATACTGCATGACTGTTTGATCACCTTGCTTCAAAGCAAGAAACTCATCAAGCTTCATGGCCATAACTCCCTCCAGAATATAATGGGCACGAAAAGCAGTGCGGAACTCGGCCCAAGTTAACTGAATACCGGCTGGTTGCATAGCCACAAGGTTCGCCCACCAAGCACCTGCTGAACCTCTAAGCTATTGGGCAGCAAAAATAGGCTTCTGAAACTCAGTGCATGGAATGAGGTCAAACTTTTGCTCCATGGTACGAAGCCAATCACTAGCATCAAGTGGTTCATCAGCCTTGGTAAATACTGGTGGTCGAATATCCATGAAGTCGACATACATAGCTTCTTGCCTTTGATGATTACGACCATGGTTCCCTTGCATCATATTTTGATTGCTTTGAGCTAACTCACGAAGCAACCGAGCATTATCTACTGTTACATTGACCAGTGCCATGATAGCATTAGCCAAATTTGGTGGAACTAGTGGGGGATCAGGAATACCATTCTCTTCTTACGAGGAACCAGGAATAGTCAAACCCCGAGTACGACGCATCTATTCATGACAAACCAAATTTTTACTCACAAGCATTTATTGAACTATTAAAAGAGCTTACTACAAACACATTACATTGGGTTTACTTATTTATACACAAGTCTGCACTTAAGCAAGACTACCCCACTAGACTAGAACTCACTATTTTACAACTCTACTCTTCTCCTCGATCACCTCAAATCTCGTGATCGGTATCCATTCTAGAAACATTTCCGCCTTCATTATCACTTTCATTGACCATCACCACTTCTTCTGGATCTTCTTCTTCTTCCTCTTCTGGTTCATCATCATCTACTATGATGACACCTAGGTCCATTGCATCTGCCTGAGGCTCATGATTTGGATTTAGGAGATTATTCAGCCTATGGACTTCTTCATGTAGATTGGTATAATATTCTTCTAAGTCTTCTACATAGAACTCTAACTCATGAGCTTAGGCTCTAGCTACATCTTCTCTATGCCAAGCTTCATTTCTTCCTTCCACCATACGAACTAACATACGCTCGCAGTTCTTATGAGCAGTGGTGAGGCACCTCAATTGATCCTGTAACTTGCCCACCTAGATGGCATCCAAGGCCCTATCTCTAGTAGCCTATGCTAATTCTGCTGAAAGCCTCTGTATCTCAGCCTAGGGATCAGGCCTAAAGCTGCTACTGCTAGCACCGTCACTTCTAGGGGCAAGCTGGTGATGAGGAACTCCTTTGGGTCCAACGGACTTATGGGGCGTTATCTTGGTACGAGCCATACTGTAGAAAGCAAGATTTCAAAATAGTAAGACGATCTGATAAAAGTCTAAAGAGCAGCAAGGATGGATTACACTACTCAACCCAGACTAAGAGGGAAAGTAAGTAACAAGTGGATTAATTATGATGCATGAATCATCCGTACAAAACTTAAACATCAAAGCTCCTAAAGTATATACACAATAGTTCTTATTATATAGGGCATAATAAGATTACTACTCCACCACACAAAGCCTTTTTAATCAAATAAGGAATGGCGAGATAGAATTAAGATAAGTCAGAAGCAATTTGGACCAAATTAATAGGTTAAACTTATTTACCCCAAATCATTTTAAAATTTTTGTAAAACAATACTACAAAAACCTTTGTAATGGTCGCTCTGATACCATTCTGTGGCAGAACCTCCTAAATTATAAGGCTCACATGCATCTGTCACTGTCCAATGACCTCTAACGACTATGCATATGTTCCCGGTAACTTAAGAAGACTGTTGGGTGTCCTCAGAGAACCCTGAGTCATCCACCATTTTTCCAAGCAGGATCCATTACAGAGTCATTGCAGTATTACAATAGTTTATTCATTAATATACATCAGAGTAAAATAGCGGAAGTCTTATAATAACTTAGTTTACAAAACAGTTGTTTCAAATCTTACAAACTAAGTACGATTATTATTACAAACCATAGTAGTGGAGTGGCATTAGTAACATAAACATAACACACAAAGAAAGTACCCTGCCCAAAGGTCACACATTTACTTATCATCATCGATTTCAACAATAGTCATGCAGCACGGTCCAAAGTAGACCTGCTCATGAGACTCACCTGCAACAAGGGTTAACGAACCCTGAGTACAAAAGTACTCAACAAGACTTAACCAAAATAAAAACTGATAAGACTTAGGAATGCAGGCTCAGGGATTCAAGGTAAAGCTTTAGCAATAAATAAGGTTCTTTTGCGTAAAAGCTCTTGAAAAAGATTCTTTCTTTTAACATTTAATCCTTATCAAAATCATATATGAATCTGCCATGATCCGTATTGAGATCATGACCTTCATATCAAAGTTTTTCTCAAAACTTCCTCAAGTTTCATTTATTAACTACGATGATGAACAGTGAGTTGAGTCTCCATAACTGAGGAGCAACGACGATTCAAACCGATTATATCCCAGGTGGGGATTTCCAACCACATGACATATGCAGGTCCCTGACCTACATATACCAACCCACCCTCAGATCCTCTAAAACAAGAACGGGTCTCACTATTTAAATAATTCTGCAAAATAGAAAAATCCCTTTTTCAAATACACAGTCACTGACATCAGGGTCTCACTCGTCAGTCCTCGCTGACCATGGTGGCGAGTCCTCTGATTGGCAATTTCTCGCCGACGGTGAGGTCTCCGACGATGTCTAGGGTACCTATGTGATCACCATGACAAGGAGCACCAATTAGTGGCACTGATTGCACCAGTCACTGCTCAAACCGAGCTCGGTGCCGGCCATGGTGGACACGGCGGTGCGGCTGCGCTATGCCGGTGAAGTGAGGCCGGTAGCGGTTAAATAAAATGCGTGAGAAGACTCAGCAGCTCACCCCAAACATGCTCGAGCTGATGGCTGAACCAGAGGAGCAATAGGAAGGCTTGTCGGCGATCACCGTAGACATGGCGGAGCAAGCTGTCGTCGACGGCAGCGTTCCAGTGGCTATAGTGGATGAAAAGGTCATCCAACAAGACACAGAGCATCATGGCAACACGGTGAAGCTAGAGCTATGCTTAGCAAGGGCAGAGACGTACCATAGAGTGCTAGCCACTATGAAGTGAACTCGACGGCGATGCTGCCGACTGCGAGGAAGAAAGATGACGAGCTGTGTAACTCGGTAAAGTCAGGCTGCTAGAACTGGTTGGCTGGGTTCGCAATGAGTAGGCAGAGTTGTGGCATGCTTTGCTGAGACTGGGAGAGGTCTACGGCGATGGCGCGAGCTCATCGGAGCTAGGCGGTGACGATAGGAAAAACAGAGGAGAAGAAACGGAGAAGAACGGCGACGGCGTAGACTTTATAGCGCGGCCAAGAAGCAAGGAGAAGCCACGTAGCAGCCTTCCCATGCTAGCACAAGGCCGGAGATGGCCACGGGCACAATTGGAAGCCGTCGGAACATCACCGACGGTGAGGTGTCACCCGCTCGCACTGTTCACTATAATTACCAAATTGCCATTCGATCTATTTTTCAAATTACTCTCAAATTTGTATGGTAACTCAAAAATCTCCAAAAATAAAAGTTGTTCCAAATTCAAAGTTCTACAACCTTGCTTTAACAACCATACTCAAATTATGTCTACATTTTAAAATGTAACTTTAAAATCAAAAGGGGACACTTTAAGAACTTATCGCCTTTTCAAATTACTTCAAATTTTATATAACAACTTTAAAAACTCCAAAAACCAACTTTGTACAAAATGACAAGCTCTACAGTTTTCCATTTAGGCTCAACCCCAAAATGTACTTAGATTTTGAATTAGGTTTTCTAGGGTAGAATTAAACGCTGGAATTTAGGGTTTTCGGAATCCAATTCAATACAAAAGTTTTGAATTTGATTCATCCATACAAGTCAACACATATAACTATAAAAATAAACTTGTTTTAGTGAATGCATATCAAAGTTTTTACTAACACCAAAATGATGTGTAATGCATATGATGACATGGCATATTTTAGGGTTTAAAACACCAGAGGTGTTACATGTCATGAGCTCTCCGGCGCTCGTCGATTGCGTCGCCCTCGTGCTAGGTCATCATAGGTCTCGTCATGCGCCATGATCAAGGTCGCTAGGCATGACCCCTGTGTGCTTCCCTATTATGTTGGTAAGTCGCATTTGGCCCTGACTCCCAGAGGTTGTTCTTTAGGGTTTGACTCTGGCATAGCTTCAGTTGTTGCCGTGTGAGTGAGTCAAGGTTTCAAGATCTAACATGTAGCCATCGTGATGTCATGGTTTTCCTTTTCATAGTGGTGGGCCTAGTGGCGGTCGCCGTCTATGGTGATGACCCCATGGGGGCTAGTATCTTGTGCTTAAGGTAGGTGTAGTTGGGGACAGCCACGAAATTAGCGTAGCATGCCCAAGATGGCATGGTAAGCGCCTAGGAAATCCACTATCTCGAACATGAGTGTCTCTGTGTAGAAGTTAGCTTGACCTCTAAATGTCATGGGTAGGTCAACCTACCCAAGAGGAATGACTTGGAGCCTGGGTATGACTCCATGGAAAGGAGCACCGGACGACCGTATCACGGCTCATGACAGGCTCATGGTGTCATAGTTCTTGATGTAGAGGAGGTTGAGGCTGCTCCTGCCATCCATTAGGACACGAGATATGTAACACCCCAGGTGTTTGTCACTAGTTAAGCAATGGGTTTGAGCCCAAACATGACATGTTAAGTGGTGATGAAGGTGTCAAGATCAAATCTACAAGAGTGAGCTCCAACTTAAACTTGGACAACACACCCTTACTTACATGTGGACCCTTGTTAAGATTATGCAAGAGTAATGTTAAACATGCCTATTTCATGTACATTACATCAACATGCATCCATCCTAACCAGTGGAAAAGTTTCATGAAAGTTTGGAATCAAGATGTCACATGAAACGATAAGTTATAATCTTTCTTGGATTGCTTTATTAAGTGAATGGAATTATAGGTCATCAACCAAACCTTCCTAATTTGCCAAAATGACTCTAATTGAACTCTACAACAAAAGTCATGATGGGTTCATGTTGAGCAAACATCAAGAAAATGCCTCAATCGGTCAAAAACTCTAATTTAAGCTTTACCATGATGCTATTTTGACCTATGTTGACCAATTGCTTACATTGATTGCATGGAGTTGCACCTTAAATAAAAGTTGAAGTTTGAGTGGAGTAGAACAAACTTTGTTTTTGCACCAAGAGCCAGATCAGCTTGGAACTAAGTCAAACAGAGGCTTGAAGATTGAATCAGCTGCTGACTTAGGCTCCTGGTAAAATTTTCTAAGTCCATGAAGTGACAGCAGTAAGTTCACTTCTTTGCGACATTTTATTGTCCAAATTGATGTGGTAGCTCAATTGGATTCCTTAAGATGAGTTGAAGTACCTTTCATGGTGAAAACAATAGATCAAGTCTCATCAAATTTGGAGTTCATTTGGATCTTCAAAAATAGTTTTGAAAATAGCAAAAGTTTATGTTGTCACTTAACTAACATCGACATTGGCATTCCGTGTTCTCCAATTTAGTTAAGCAACTCAATTTGGTCCAAAGATAAAAGTTGGAGTATACATTATGGAGAAGAGCGTGCAAAAAGATGGCACCAGTTTGACCATCAATTTTGGAGTTTATTAATCGTTGTCAATGCATTGACAATGCCATCTTGTAGTGTAATTAATCGCTAATCTACTGCCCTAATGACCATGGTACCTAAATGAAAATTGTAGAGCAGTCCATGTAGATCAAACTTCATTTTGGACCCAATGTCTGATTTGGCCTAGATCTGGCCCAAATCATGTCCCACCTTCTCCAAGTCGCTGCCCGCCAGGTGTTCGATGAAACACCGCATGGCCACAGTGCATGGACGCCGCGTGCCCCACCTCCACTATTGCACCCTATACCTTGCTGCATCCTTGTCTAGCTCTGCTCCATGTCCCTGTGCCCTCTAGAAGTGGACGCCGAGCCTCCCTCGCTCTTCCTCCCTCACCCTCTGCACTACACGCGCGCGCCAGAGCGTGGTCGCCATTGACGCCACTGAGCGAAGCTCAAGCTTCCACTGCTGCTATAGGCGCTTCTCCCTCTCCTCCTCCACTATAGTGCCTAGCCATGCCATGCACGTGCTGCCATGACCCTAGCCGTGCTGGCCCTCTCTTTTCCCACAGCACCGTCGCCGTCTGCCGCTACGTCATGATTTCTATGGTCGGGCCACCATAGGCCATCGCTGGCTAGGCTGGCCCCTTCCTTGGCCGCCTGTGGGTTAGGCCACCGCCATGCCAGCCATGCCCTTGCCTTCGCCATCATGCATGCAGCCGCCAGCGAGCACCACCGCGCCGGGAGCTAGCCAACCTGTCGGTCCTCTGCTCTGTGCGACGACGAAGGAGAAGGGAAGGATCTCGTGCATAAATAGAAACTTTTGGAGGGTTCTAAATGTAGATCTCGTGACTCACTTGAATAGTGCTATGAGACTGTGGGTAATTTAGAAACAGTTCAGGGTCTCTAGTGCAAAGTTGTTTTTCCTTTATGCATTTAATTTGGCTAAAACTTTGGAAAATTGTAGTAAATTGTAGAAAAATACAAAAATAGCAAATGAGGACTTTTTGGAATCCTTGTGAAATTATATATGCAATGGATATATAATATGGCATGATTTAGTTTAAAGTTTGTGCTGTAAAAACAATTTATGTAGTTAGGTTTTTAATACTAGTTATGTCTTGTCTTTTTCATAACTGCAGTGGTTTTGCTCAAATAAATGTAAATTTTTTATGGTAGTCTACTAATGCTATGTGTATGCTGTGGTAAAAATTTCAGGAGTTTAAGTTTGATAGTTTAAGATATATAAAAATCACAAATGCCCTGTGTTGCTTTGCTCCTATTCTAAATAGGCCTGCATGTTTGTATTAATTGGCAAAGTTAAGTTATGAATCATGCATTGATGGCAATAAATGAGTTGTAGTACTTTTCTTAAGTTTTTCAAAAAGCTAAAAATCATAATTTTTTGTTACGTAGATTTTTAGTTATAGTTGCTTAAATTTTTGTGGCTGTTTCTTCCCAAACCCTGATAGGGTTGCCTTGTTGGTATTGTGGGGCTATTTTAATAGTAGAATTAGCTCCAGGTGTATATAACAAAGTTATTTAGAATTTGCTAATATTTCTAAAAACTCTAGAACCACAGTTATTAGACATGTAGAACTCTAGTTATAGCTGTTTAAATTTGCATATTAAATTCTATCCATGTTTTGGATAGAGATGCATTTGTTGGATTAATTGACCTTGTTAACTGTAGAATCATCTTAAGATAAGAATAAGAAAGTTGTAGGTAACTTCATAAGATTTTCAAAAATTTATGATTCATATTGGTTGGAGGTCTAGAACTCCACTAATGCTGCTTTGAAATTCCTATCAGTTTTCTATCTATAATTGTACCACTGTTGTTTGGGCTGCATGTGCAGTTTTGCTTGTGCAATTATTTTTGTGGTGTAAATGATGTTTTCTGTGGTTGTAGTGAATACCAAAGTTGTGTATAATTTCATAATCTTGTTTGTGTTCAAATTGTATGACCATAGGCCTGATAGTTTAGGAGTTATGAATTTAACAAATGATCTATCATGTTTGGTCTATGCTCTGTGCAGATTTGAAGGATTTTATTGTTTGACCTAGTTAAGTATGAAATCATATCTTAGTGATAATATAAGAGTTATATTGCTTTCCTTAATATTTCCAAATTATCCTATATGACCCCTTTTGGTGTTGTAGACCTCCAGTTATAAGCTTGTAAAGTTGCATGACAGAATCTGTCCAAGTCTGAATAGAGGTGCTCAATTGTACTTGATTGACCTTGTTAATTGTGGAATCACCTTATGATGATAATAAACATGTTTTAGATAATTTAATAAGATTTCTATAAAGTTAAGGTTCATGCTTGTTTGATGTCTGTAACTCCAGTTATGCATTTTTGAAATTACTACTACTTTTCTATCCTAGTTCTGTGTAGATCTGAAACATTGACATGTTTGACCTGGTTAGCTTTGAAATAAGCTTTTAGTGATAATAACAATGTTGTAGGCAATTTCATTAGCTTTCCATAAAGTCTAGGATCACCTTCTTTGTATTCTTATATCTCTAGTTATGGATAAAACAAGTGACTGTTGTGCGGCTGCCTAGATTTCTATACATGTGCTAGGTGATTACTTTAGCTTGCTCTTGTTTTGGCTAAACATGTTGGTTAGTTCTTGATCGATGCATGTGTGCAATATTTGAACTTAAGTTCACTTGTATGACATGCCTAATATGCTTGCTATCCCTCTATAATAGGTTGTGTGATGTTTAGTTAAATAACTCTAGGTGCTTATGTCTTGCATGATCTTATGTTTGCCTTGAATGCTATTATGTGATGCGTCTCATATTACCATTCTTCATATTCAGGCACTTGCATCTTGCAACTCATC
Source organism: Miscanthus floridulus (assembly GCF_019320115.1). Classification (NCBI taxonomy): domain Eukaryota; kingdom Viridiplantae; phylum Streptophyta; class Magnoliopsida; order Poales; family Poaceae; genus Miscanthus; species Miscanthus floridulus. Next base: position 56,468,138 of record NC_089586.1, on the reverse strand, counting down.
TAGGTATGCTAGATGAACCATGTGAAGGACATGATGTTGGAGCCAAACCCAAAGACGGTGTATGGTGGACCTATCCCAAAGATGGAAGGACTGGACAAGTGCTAGGATAGGAGATACTCGCCTAGCGAGTGTCGTCTAACAAACACTATCCTAGTGTTGGATCCTAGGCAAGCCCCGGAGCATTCTAAGTCTTCTATGTTTTTACAAATATCACTTGAGTTCTTTTATGATTGATGCATTAGGTTATAAGAGTTGATCGAAACCACTTGATGCATAGAACTACCTTGTCCAAAAATATACCTTGAACCCTATGTAGGTCCAAGATTGAATGTATGCTTAGCGATGCTTAGACCGGTAGAAGTCGGGTGATTTCCTATCACCTGCGAGATATAGGTGGATACCAAAGCATGGTTGGCTATATTTGCTATCGTGAAAATAACCATGTGTTAATAATGAATGGAGACCAGGCAGGATGTCGATAGAGAAGCAACAAGGCATGGTGGTGTTGGGTGTGGATCTATCCCTATCTGTGTCGGTTAAGGACCAATTTGTTGTACGTCGTCATGTAATGTTGAACACATGCCTATCACTTAGTTGGCTGGATAACTCATTTTGACCACGAAGCTGAGTAGCTCAACTCAGGCCAGAAGCCGGGAAGTGAAAGTGCGCACTCTGGCGGTAGTAAGGATGTGCGGGGAGCCATTGGCGTAAGTCCAAAGGAGAGATTGACCTCCTAGCAGAGTGGATTCCCTGAGAGTGTAGCGCTGTTTGGACCCACGAATTTGTTCCTGAGCTGTACCAAAGGTGACCCGAGGCAACCACTGATCAGGTTGATTGGGTGTGTGTTAGGAATAATTCCCCAGCTGGGTTGGAATCGATTCGAATCGCCGTCTCTCCCGGATAGTGAGAACTTGACTAAGCAGCGGCAACATAGAGTAACTTAATGGAAACTTGATGGTTATGATGATGATATTCACATTACTACACCGGCTATGGTTACTATTGCCTATTGCTAAATGATATTCCACATGTTTGGCATAGGTTAGTTGCTAATCTAGATATGAATAGCTATAATCAATTTGGTTATCGAATTGTAAAAATGTATAGCTCAACTAGTGGCTTTTATGCAAAATTTTATCAAGCTAGCTCCACCTATAATGCCCTGCATACTCAGGTAAGTCTAGCTGAGTACATTCGAGTACTCAGGGTTTATCCCACCATGTTGCAGGTGAAGTTCTCGGCCTGCTGAAGATGGTGGCTAACCGCCGGTGGGCTCGGTGACTCTATATTTACTTCTCATCTATATGCTTTTATCAGAGGATGTCACTTATACTAGCAATGTATTTGGAACTTATATTAATGTAATCATTTGAAAGCTATGTTGTTTTCACAAATCAGTTTTGAAACCCAAACTTGTACTATTATTTGTGAATCCATTCGTAATATTATTTCTGCTGCAACTCTATGTATGTGATGTGTATTTGCTTAATCCCTCGATCTTGGTTATGATGTTGATTTACCGAGGTCCTTCGTGACACTCGGTGGACTACCAGATTTATATAAGTGAAAGTATGCGTGTGTCAACTTGTTAGCGGGGACATCCGTACTTGATCTTGTATAAATTGGGCGGTTCTATCACAAGATAGGCGGGTCTTGCCGATGATCGGGTCAACGACAAGGGGAAAGCGCCCCCCAGTTGTGGAATGTGGTCGGCGTGATCCTTTTTGTCAAAAGTCATCATGGTTTCTGACCATTTCAGGAAGGCCGGGGTGGCCTCACCCAGGATGGCCGCATTAACCTCTCTATCCATGATCTTTTATCGGCATCTAGACTCGCACGTTATTGGTTCACCAAAAATTAGGAGACACCCTTTTGGGGTCAGGAAACACATCCACCTTTTCCTCATTGCTGGCAGATCCGAACGGCGCGTCCGTGCCGGTGATCTTGTAGTTGCCCTTGAAGTAGCATTTGATGAGATCACAGTCTTCAAGAGTTTTGGGGTCAGGAAACACATCCACCTTTTCCTCATTGCTGGCAGATCCGAACGGCACGTCCATGCCGGTGATCTTGTAGTTGCCCTTGAAGTAGCATTTGATGAGATCACAGTCTTCAAGAGTGTGTTTGACTAGGTAGCCATGGTTGTGGCACCACAACTTGACTAATTTGTCGAAGCTGATGTGGTTGAGCTTGCCATCCTTCTGCTTGTGTACCCTGTCGACTGCCATGACAAACTCACTATCGCAACACCTCTAGCTGTCCTTCTTGCCTTTCCCCCACCGAGTGTGGTCCCTAGCCTTGTTTGTGGGCTCAGCCTAAGCCATGCCCTTATACTTGCAGAAGATTGCCCGGACGGCCACCTCGCTGGAGGCATGGCTTGTAGTGAGATCGAGTAGCTCCTAAGTTGTCCGTGATTTGCTACGTCTGAGCTTGTGGATGAGGGCTTCATTGGTCATGTTAGAGATGAACGCTCCAATCATGTCCGCATCTATGATGTTGGGAAGCTCGTTGCACTGCTTGGAAAAGCGGTGGATGTACTTGTGTAGAGTTTTTCAAGCTTTCTGTTTGTGGGCTTTGAGATCCTAGGAGTTTCCAGGGTGCACATATGTGCCATGGAAATTCCCTACGAAGATGCGCTTGAAGTCTGCCCACAAGTGGATGTTGTCTACGAGGAGGTGCTCGAGCCATGCTAGGGTGCTTTCCATGAGGTAGAGCGACAAGTATTGGATGATGAAGAGGTCATCATCCACCCCGTTCGCTCGACAGGCGAGGCGGAAGTCTTCTAGACATACGACAGGGTTGGCGTCCTTGGAGTATTTGGTGAAGTTCGGTGGCTTGCAGAACCAGGCTGGGAATGACGTCTATCAGATCTTTTTCATGAAAGCTTGTGGGCCACAAGCATCTGGGCTCGTACTACGCTGAGCATCTCAGATCCAGGGGTGTCATCCGTGGTTGTTAAGGTCACTGTCGTTGTAGTGTAGCTGGTCCCTGTTTTCCAAGTCTGGCTCAGGGCATCTAGCGCTTTGGGCTGGGTGGGCATTGGGGTTTCTGACATAGCGGCTACATGCTAGGGAAGGTTCCTGCCCACGCTCTGCTCTATCTTCTTTGGGCTAGAGCATGGTCAGTGCACGATGTCCCTCAGGGGCGCCGCGCGCAGAGATGTGTACGACACTGACCTGAGGGTGTTGTCTCTCCACGGAGCTTTGAGCCTGTTGTACTTCCATGGCTTCCAGCAAATCTCATAGCTCCTTATGAAGGCGCTTTCCCTCATTGGTCGAGGGCTCAAGAGCCGCTTGCATGATCATTGTGGGGGCCCATCGCATTAATTCGCCTAAATCGAGTGTCATCCACTTGACTGACTCAATTTAAGCAAACCAACATCGTTGACTCCCAGGAGCGCTCCTTGACATCTCCTCTTCAAGATCAGGTTGAGTATCATACCACAATAGCCTCCACAACTCAATATTACATCTCATCATCGGAGCACATAATAATTCAACGGAAACATATATTACAAGTCCTATTAAATATAATAAATTAACTATACAACATAAGACTAAATATAGTGTGAACCAAATGACTCTCTTACCAACATCGCTATGCTATGAATCAATTATATATCTAGTAACTAGTGGCCGCCTTGCCCATTGGCATCGCCACCATAGCTTGGACGGCACATGCCATTCACCCACTATGCCACCAACGATAGGGCGAGATTGCCACTATTATCCTATACCTGCAAAACAACTTAACGGTAGCACCGTGAGTATATTGCATACTCGCAGGGCTTAATTCCAACACATAATATTTGGTGGATGCATAGGGTGATTATAAGGCATTTGTATAAGTGCGCAAAGAAATGATGTTCATTAAAAGTATGACATGCTATTCTCAACATTAGAGGTAAAGGTGTTTATCATTATAACCGAAGTGCTCATAGTCCATCATTCATACTACCATGGGTATAGAAAGAAAGAACAATCATATAGTTCCATCCCGAGGGACTCTAGGCTTTCAAGACTCTATAGAGGTGTACAACTGTACCCACACAGAGAATCGGATGAACCACCATACCTGAGCGATAGGTAAGGGTTGCCTCATGTCCCCAACCTTTCCCTAATCTGGCCCAAATGTCACATGAAAGGTTCAACTAGATGCCTGGGTCAGGTTTCCACCATCTTCCCAGTTCCTTGGGTCAGGCTTCTACTCCATCTTCCTGGTGTCATCTCCCTTGCCAGTTTCATGGATAGACCAATCACAATTAGTTACTTGGCTTACCAGCCCATTTACGGTATGTGGTCTGTATGGGTGGTTACTCAGACTCACATATCCCAATACACGGTCCTTAATGCCCCATGAGCTATGTCGTTTGAAATCCCACACTGACAACAGCCTACCCCTTGCATGAGCAAGATATCCAAGTTATCATCAAGATTATCACATTAGGGATATCATCCCTTAGCAAGATTAGTAAGGTGAGTCAAGTTATACCCTCATTGGTTTTAGTAGTTAATTATCCAGGTGTAGCATCCTACACGCGTGAGTATGAGTTCCCTTCTCACGCTCAACTTCTACTGTTGCCCAAGCAACTAAGCAATAAGCATTAAGCGTTCCCATTCCCATTGTTTAGATTAAAGGCTTCTAACAGATTAAAGAGTAACTCTAAGTGTTATGTGAAAGAGATCATTATCGAACTCTACATGAAATGCATAACTCATAATGCAACTAGATAAGTATCCAAAGTAGGGTTCATAATAGTAGGGTGCCTGCCTATTGGAAGAGCAAGGATCCCATAGCTTGGAACATCGCTGGACGTCTCTCCGATATCACGTACCTATATATATGTCCATGTATGAGATACTTATATTAAACATGCAAGAGGGAGTGTTCAGGTACACATTGAAGGACTGTCGGTTTGTGTCATCGGATTGTCCGGCATGAATGTCGGACAGTCCAGTGGTTTTGGGACTGAAAGGACCTAGGATGCCGCCTAGAGGGGGGTGAATAGGCGTTTCTAAAAATTAACACCTTTAAATGCAGAAATAATTAGTAAAGGGAGTTTCCAAATTGGAAACTCCAAATAAGAGTAACACCACCCCTCACAAGTTTGCCACAGAGTATACAAGGTATAAATAATGTATCTAGAAGCTATAACCCTGCAACACAAAGTTAGAACTAAAAATAAATATTTTCAGCACAGAGCTCTAATACCGGACGTGTCCGGTATGCACGGTTTCTGCAGAACGGCCCCGAACTTGCTCCTTTCGATTTCTATCTTCAAACCTGGCTATAGGTACCTACTAGAGATATCAATATGCACAGAGAACCTGCACAAGAGCTAGAGCAACACAAATATCGAATGAAATGAAATTGAGACACGATATTTATTTTACCGAAGTTCGGACTCGTTCGAGTCCTACTCTCTGTTGAGGGGGCTGCGGGCGACCCAGCAAAGGTCAGCCCTAGAGGGTACCACGAAGGTCACTCTAGCCGGAGTCTTTTCCAACTCCTTTTCCTCCTTCCACTAAATGATTCTAAGGCGGCAGAATTGACCGTTACAAACTTTCCGAAGCAACCACAATCTCTCGGTTGCTCTCCGGCGACGCCTAGCCGTCTAGGACCAAAGAGTCCAAGAGTAACAAATGCGAATCATGAGATTGACAATATGCACAATTGCTCAAGTGGTGGCTTGCTCTCTTTTTCAAATTCTCTCTTAACCCACAAATTGATTTTGTAATTTGGATCACACACTCACTAAGAGAGGGTTTAGGAGAGTTGGCAAGGCTCAAAAACGTGTGTCTATCTCAAGAGAATCAGCAGCCTCCAAAGGTAGAGGCTTGGGGGTATTTATAGCCCCCTTGGAAAACTAGCCATTTTATAGCCATTGCAATACCGGACACGTCCGGTATGCATACCGGACATGTCCGGTATGACTTACATTGCGCCAACGGTAACTAAGTTACAGTGAAGTTGAGAGGTGTCGGAACTCCCGATGAATGCCGGAACTCTCGACCCTCAGCAATTTTGAAAACCATGTAACTGAGTTGAAGTTAGTGAGGTGTCGGAACTCCCGACGCAGGCCGAAACTCCCGACCCTCAAGACTTTTGAAAACTAGCCGTTGGCCTCTGGTCATCCATACCGGACACGTCCGGTATGACCAGGACAGTGAACCCTCCAAGTCAGTTGAAGTGCAAGACGTCGGAACTCTCGACCCATGTCGGGACTCCCGACCGTCGAAACTCCCGACCTACATCGGAACTCCCGACGAACCAACCCGAGAACAACAATTTTACAACTGCTGGATAAATACCGGACACGTCCGGTATGAATACCAGACATGTCCAGTACTGCTAGACCAGCAAGAAATCAGTTAGCTCTTTTGTCGCTCAAATACTCAAAACTCACATGGGTTGGCTTGAGCACTTATGAAACATTATCTATCAACATGATGCATCCCTCTTAATAGTACGGCATACCTATTAAACTCAAGATCAAAGGAAAAATGAATTTATACCACTTGAGTTGATTTCTTTTGAATTGATGCCGTCCCTTCCAATCTTCATCAAGTAAGGGTGCTAACATGTTGATGTTGATCTTTTCACTTGAGCATAGCCATCTTTGAGCATGTGACTTGATTCCATTCATCAAATTTGAATAATCCCAAATGTATCAAGTCACTTCCATCAAATACTTCATTATAGATTTTATCCTTCACATCAATATGACCATCTTAGCTTGATTAGTACCTCAACTAAATGCAAGTACTTTCTTCTTCACCCTAGCTAGGTTCTTCGGCCGCCAAGCCATCGCTTGCCCTTCACCCTTGCTTAGTACCTCGAAGCCTTTCCTTGCTATCTTCACCATCTCAAGCCATCAAGTCACATCTTGTGTTGAATCATCCATTCATATGTATTGTTATCTCTTTCATTTTAATTTAGCAATCTTCAAATATGAGACCATTCCATATGCAATCCCTCATGTCTCATTAACTAATAATCACGAGCTTGCTTTCACATAGTACATGGAAATCCCACAATAAATAAGCCTTCACATGAATTCCATTTGCATTGTTGTCTTGTGCTTGAACTAGATTGTTTATACAACAACACATCATTTTGGCTTTCATTAAGTACCTGTGAGATAACCTATTACCTGTCCACACTTAGCAAATGGGTTAGTCCTTTAATCACGTTGTCATTCAATCATCCAAAACCCACTAAAGGGCTAGATGTACTTTCAGGGACTTAGTGGGAAAAGGACATACTAGGAACATCAGACTCTCCAAACTAAGATCAGACTCTCCGGTATGAAGTCTGTGCTCTCAAGAAACTCCTCTGTTCATGATTTATAACTTATCGGACACTTCGGTGCCTGTGGCGGAGCCTTCGGTAAATTATAAGGGCTTAGCCTCTTTTGGTGGTAAAAAATGAGATATGCCCTTTGGTGCCAAAATTATGTCTAGATGATAGGGATATTCTATGGAGCACAATGAAACTTGCTTCACCATTTTTGGAGTTCAAACATATATTCTATGACCTTTACAAGTTGGGGTTATGCTATTATGGTACAACGAACAGTCCATGAATTCAGTAGACAGTCCACCTGGGATGAACACTCACGCCGATGGATAGTCCGCGAGAACGACGGACCATCTGGTAAAATGATGAACAACTCAGATGTAAAAACATTGGAGATGATTCTCGAGGCGTCCGGGCTCCAAATTGAGTGTGGTTTGTTCCTATGGCTTTCTAGTGATGTGGGGAAGCTTCTACAAGTGATGGATGTGACATGCATGGTGGTTGTGGAGCTCATCCAACAACAATGGTGAAAGGCATCATGGGAGGTCATGGAGCTTGGTGGGAAGGCTACTGGGGTTAGGGAAGATGACATTGGGCTTTTGGGATGTGCTTGCCATGTTAAGGAGGGTCTCCAACCATAACATCTTGCGCTAGAATAGCTTGGGGAATTAGATCGACCTTGGGGCTCCTCCATGGCTTGAGCTTGAAGAAGATGAAGCTTGGGGCTACCTCCTTCATCTCTGGTGAGGTTGATGGCATGGGGAAGCATCAACTCGCTGGTGATGACCTCTAGCAGCTGGTGGCTGCCATCCTCCTCTTCCTCTCCTTCTTCCTCCTCTTCCTCTCTGCTTCTCCCTTCCCTTCTCCTTCTCTTCTTTCTTTCCTTTCTCTGGTTCTTGTGCGTGAGTGTGAGAAGGAATGAGGGAGAGGGCTGGTGGAGAGAGTAGATATTTGTGAGTTGTGTGAATGACAGGTGGGGCTAGTGTGTGTGAGGTGTGGACAGTAAGACATTTGCATGTTACAGGTGTCGCTGCGATCTGACAGATAGTCCATCGTGAATGATGGACGCTCCATTAGCGCACGAGCATGTCTGTGTGTGACAACACAACACCTGCATGGGACATGTGTCAGCACATGTTGACGGACAGTCCACCATGGGTGACGGACAATCCGCCAGTGCTGGATTGTGCCTGATAGACTAACTGGCCGTGCAAGGGTTTCGACAGACACTCCACCATGACGGCAGACCCTCCATCAGCGCACGGGTTGGCTAAGGTTATCCTAAGTCTGTGAGATTTCCTAGCGGATGGTCCGGTGGTGATGTCGGACGATCCACCAAGTCGGACAATGCTCGGTCTTGGCTGGGCTAAGCACAAGTTGATTTCCAAATTTTTATGGTCTAGATGCTTATGACAAATTATAGCGGTTTTCGGGTCATGACAACTCTTTCCCCCTTAGAGGAATCTCCTCCTCAAGATTTGAAAGAGGCCAAGGTGATGGAAACATCAAGGTAATTTGGAGTATGATACATTGGTGAAAAATCCAAATGTTAGACAAGGTGACTTTGAGAGTAAAGTTTAGTTAGACAAGGGTGTATCTCAAAAGAGAGTGCATTAAGGACGGATTGGCATAGGAAATGGCAAGCAAATTTATATCATCCATGCAATAAGGATAGCATAAATTAGACATCAAGGTATGGTTAATCAGAGTTACTCATTGCAACAAGGAATAGGTTTGAAAGGAGCATCACTTTCAATAAGAATGTCCATTTTTGAGATGTTACAATGGCCGCGACAATTCCTTTGATACTCGGGGGCATCCATAAGCTATTCATGTGGTTGCAATCCACATGGAGCCTTGGTTCCCTTGCATCCTCAGAGGAGAAATGTTCATACCATTGTAAGGCACACCATTTATAAACATCTTATTGAGGAGAGCAATGCAACACGGTTTCAATAGGGATGTGACCAAAACATACAAGGAGATATGTTGGTCATCAAAGAATTTTTGGAATAGCTATGCAAGTTAGGATAGCTCACTAGTGTGGGTCTATGATGGATCATGATAACATATTCCTCGACGCCTGCGCGCACCTAGCAGCACCACCACGTGGCTAGCACACATAGGGAACTCTAGGTTCCATCGTAGCACCAAGGTCAATCATCATAATACCATAATAGAGCACACCAACAAGCGCAATTCCAACTAGCACAAGATGAACTTGTGTAGACCAAGAAATATACCAAGGATGTGGATATAAAGATAAGTAGGCATAAGACAATCATCCACATAGAGGGGCTAGTAAGGCAACTTGAAGGAAATGAGGCTCAAGCAATATCATAAAGAGCCTCATTGGATAGGTTGAGATAGCAAGGTGGGAAGATCAACATGCATGCTGGTTCTTTAGTTATCACCAAGAGGTGATCCTACAGTTATCATGGTAAAAAAGACATAACATTGCAGCACTGTCTAGAACATAGACAAAACCTAACAGGGTATTTGTAACATCTATAACTCTTAGACATGTTGTTATAAAATCATGAAAAATTTGGACAAGCTAGATAAGGAAGTTATCTACAATTCTCGGAGCGTTCGGGCTCCAAATCGAGTGCGGTTTATTCCTATGGCTTTCTAGTGATGTGGGGAAGCTTCTACAAGTGATGGATGTGACATGCATGGTGGCTGTGGAGCTCGTCCAACAACAATGGTGAAAGGCACCATGGGAGGTCATGGAGCTTGGTGGGAAGGCTGCTGGGGTAAGGGAAGATGACATTGGGCTTTGGGGATGTGCTTGCCATGTCAAGGAGGGTCTCTAACTACAGCAGCTTGCGCCAAAATAGCTTGGGGAATTAGATCGACCTTGGAGCTCCTCCATGGCTTGAGCTTGAAGAAGATGAAGCTTGGGGCTGCCTCCTTCATCTCCGACAAGGTTGATGGCATGGGGAAGCAGCAACTCGCTGGTGATTACCTCCAGCAGCTGGTGGGCGCCATCCTCCTCTTCCTCTCCTTCTTCTTCCTCCTCTTCCTCTCTGCTTCTCCCTTCCCTTCTCCTTCTCTTCTTTTCTTCCTTTCTCTGGTGCTTGTGCGTGAGTGTGAGAGGGAATGAGGGAGAGGGCTGGTGGAGAGAGTAGATATTTGTGAGTTGTGTGAATGACAGGTGGGGCCAATGTGTGTGAGGTGTTGATAGCAAGACATTTGCATGTTACAGGTGTCACTGTGATCTGACGGATAGTCCGCTATGAATGACAGACACTCCATTAGCTCACGAGTGCGTCTGTGTGTGACAACACAACACCTACATGGGACACATGTCAGCACATGTTGACGGACAGTCTACCATGGGTGACGGACAATCCACCAGTGTTGGACTATGCCTGACAGACTAACTGGCCGTGCAAGGGTTTTGATGGACACTCTGCCATGACTGCGGACACTCCATCAGGGTACGGGTTGGCCAAGGTTATCCTAAGTCTGTGAGATATCCTTGCAGACAGTCCGGTGGTGATGTCGGATGATCCGCCAAGTCGGGTAATGCTCAGTCTTGGTTGGGCTAAGCACAGGTTGATTTCCAATTTTTGATGTACTTGATGTTCTAGATGCTTATGACAAATTGTAGCGGTTTTCGGGTCGTGACAATCATGGCGTTTTGGCTGGCTTGGGGGAAGACAAACATCTCCCTCTTGCCTTGTTGGATCTGATCGTATACACGACATGCCTGTGCCCGCGCACCCTCGGCGTTGAGGTGCTGTAGACTAGGGCACCCGCCATCATGGCGTTCATTGGCCTGCTCAGCTTCACGGGCCTTAGCTCATTCTAGATGCTCTTGTGCGTACTCTGCCTGCTCCTCGAGGGTGTATGGAATTGGGTACGCATCGTCCTCTTTGCTTCCAGCTACAGCTGCCCTGTCCTCCGAGAGGTGCAACATGTTGCACTCTCACACAGGTGGTAGCTCCCTTTGGATCCAGACTCAAAGTCCGTATCGTCAGGGGTTGACGATAGGAGGTCATAGATAGACTCTGGGTCCTATTCCATCATTCCCATGAATTCGAAGAGGTTGGTCATCATTGAACGGCTATTGCGCTTGGCTAACTCTTGTTCAAAGATTGTGGCAGCATCCCTCATTCCTGAGGGCAGTGCAATGTAGGGGTCCTAGAATTCAGCCTCTGGTGGCATGGGCCCACCCCCTGAATGTTGGGTGAAGGTGTTGGCCAGCATGTAGGCTTTGTTCTAGCTTGGGGTTCATCTCGAGGTAGGTGTCGATCCTACATGCAGGTGCATTAGAGTCAATGTTCGCGGGGCCGATGTAGGCCCACCTATGGTTGAGCGGTGGAGTGTATGGCGGTGCTGCATCCCCTTCGCGAAGGTGTAGCTAACCTAGGTGGTTAGCTATGAAGTCTAGGTCCCCGAAGCGTAGAGCTTGGCCTAGGAGAAGACTAGAAGCGGTGTTGGCCCATTGGCGTCGATGAACTCAAGGCTTCAAAAGTGGATGCGGTCACCGGGGGCCGCGCCAAGAGCGAGTCCGACGTAGGTGTAGGGGGCCATCGCTTCCTTCTCAACAAGGTGAGTGCGCGACTGTCCCCTACTGGCATGTCAACTATGGGTGTTTTGTCACCCGACGAGTGAATTTATACGTGTGTCGCGCTGCTCTAGAAAGATGATGGTAGCATCTAAAGAAACAAAGAATTATACTGGTTCAGGTCGGAGCCCTATGTCCTATCTTAGAGACAGATCAAGTGCATGTTCCTCGGTTGAATGCTCTGGAGTCCTTACAATTGGGTATGCAAGAAGAGTGAAAGAGGTAGTAGAGTGGAGAGAGACTACCTGAATGGAGTCTCGAGAGTCCATCCCCTTGGAAGGGTGCCCTGGCTTCCCTTGTATAGAGTCCGGGGCTAGGCCATGTACAAAGAGTTAGGTTCTCCCGGCAGTGAGGTTGTGGGCCTGAGGGAGGAAGAAATCTAGTAAACTTGGTCTGTAAGGAAGGTCGTCTTGTCTTAGCGCTAGTGCAAGTCCCAGCATGGTAGTCATCATGGTCTTGTGCCCACGTCGTAGCATGGTGTGGCTTGATGTTATAGTGTCGACCATATGGTGTTGTTGGCACGGTGTCGGTTTGCCAGCTGTCCTATTCAGCGTGAGCTTGCTGTGGCCTTCATCATCATCTTTGTCCTTCTAGAGATGTTAGTCTAGGAGCAGGTGGCTGCCCCTAGGCCATCGGTGGTCTTGCCGATTGTTAGGCTGGTGACCTCGATCCCGAGCTTCGGGGTCATGGCCCTCGTTGGTTTGGTTGGCCTTAAAAGTCAAGGTTGTAGTTGTGAGCCCCATCCCATAGTGGGTGAGGTTGTACGCCCATCCTGTCAGGCCATATTTGGATGATAGGTTACCGTACCTCTCGTCACTGCCCGACGGTCCTGTCTTGTCTACAACGTGGCGTAGGGATGGCACCTGCTTCGAGACAACTGTCCCATCGACCCTGTTTGACTAAGCAGGTGTGCATGTCCTTGTCAGAAATAGGCGTACTTGGTGCTGCTGGAGCCCTCCCCATTCCTCCTAGGGGTCGGGACGGAGGAGAGGTCATGCGGCATCGTGCAATGTGTGGTGAAGGGAGAAGGGGGAGGTCATGGTCGATTCCCTGTCTTGGCGCTTGGCCTAGGCCTGCGCAGCTTAGTTAGGCTGCAGTTGCTTGGGCTTGTACTAGCTTGTTTGTCATGGGGCGCCCGAGTGGCTAAATAATCGGTGTCTTGAGATACCCGGGGTATCATAACCCTGACAACTTCCAATCATCACTAGTTCAAATATATAAGAATAGAACAAGCATAAGTTCAAACTTTGCAGAGGGTACATATTAACCCCACCAAAGACAACGGTCACAACCCATATGACCCATCAGTACATAAGGATTGACTCATTACCTCATGCCTCAACCTTTCACAAGTTTGACCAAACTGCCTACAAATGGTTAGAGCGTGGGCCGAGGTCCACCTTTCCTAGCTATCCCATGCTACACCTCACCCGAATCCATGGTAAATCCAATCACAACAAAGTACTAGGCTTACCATTCTCATTCATGGAAAGTGGTTTGTACAAGTTATGTTCAATCTCGCTACCACAGATGCATGGTCCTTAATTGGTCCAACGAACTACACCATCCAAGACCTCCCCATCTTGCCATGGTCCAACCCCTCGCTAGTCCTCGATTCAAATTCTCCTAAATCGATCAAGTTTTCGACTTTTGGCCAAATTCTCCAACTTATGTTGTTTAGTGTACAAAAAAATTCTTACAATGCGCAAGAAGTAAGAAACCCATCACTATCTCGACTTGTACCGTCTAAGCAGACTAAGCATGACTTACGTGGTAAACATAAACAACAAACATGATACAAGGTAGAGGAAAGAAGTACAAGGCATAAACTCAAGTAGGTTACATGGGTTTCTAGTCATATTGTAACATAAGTGCAATAATTAACATAGTCAATTTAATGCAATTAACAAAAGGGAGAATATGCTTAGGAACTTGCCTTGAGTCTTAGGGGTTGGTGCTGCACTCTCAGATTCGGGTGCTACGTCAACTTCTGGGGTCTCCTCTTTAATCGCTTCCTCTCATGCCTGATATGGCATATGCTTTGACATGAGTATGATTAAGTATGAATTGGTTACTCTATGTATATAACATATGTATTAAAGTGTAAACAAACTAGTGCTGTAGAGGTAATATCGGACCGTCCAAAAAGTTCAGGATGTTCCAAAAACCTAAATGTTGAGTTGATCAGACCATCCGATGTGTGATATCGGACTATTTGGTAACTCATGCAAGTTTATTCAATCGTCCAAAGTGGTACCACAGACCGTCCAAAAATCCTTGGACTTGGCTGAACTAAAAACACTAAGTGTTGTGATCATTGGATGTCCGTCACGTGAGGACGAATTGTCTAAATTTTTTGAAAGTTTCTGCATAAGTTTTTTGGACTCTTCGGACCATCCAATAGTGAGTATTGGACTGTTCGATGGATCACAGTGCATATGTTCTAAGTGATTTCGTGGGTGAAAGGTGTACCCAGTGGCGGATCCAAACGGGGGGCTGGGGGGGCTCCAGCCCCCCCTAATTTCTTAATTTCAATGCTAATTACTGTAGCAAAAACTTGATTTCACCGTTAAATCTTCGTGCAAATCAACATCTCTGTTGTTTTAGCCCCCCCTTATCCCGCATCCCACATCCGCCACTGGGTGTACCTAGTGTTCTTGCATGTTTATGGGACTTGGCAGAAGGGTTCCTAAGGTATTCTAGGTCACATCTAGCAAGGTAGATTGCTCTACATTGGCTTGGTTCACAAAAACACTAGTTTCGAGATCTCTAGGTGATGAACTAACTAGAGGTTGTCTTCTAGGGTCTCTAGGTGATGGAGCTCAGGATTTTTTTTTACCAAATCGGCAGGGGAGTCCCCTACCTATATTTTTTGCTTTTCAATTAAATAAAATAATGTATGTACAGAGAAAATTTACAAGGCAGCCAGGCCCAAAGATAAAGAGAAAATTACATTATATATAGCTATCTCTCCACATATTGAGTTGAGTCTATCTTGACGTCTTGGACTTTGTACACACATAGCCAAATTCTTCCTTGAATCTTGTCTTCCAAGCAGTGATACTTACTTGACCAAACTGCCTACAAATGGTTAGAGCATGAGCCGAGGTACCAACTTTCCTAGCTACCCCATGCTACACCTCACGCCGAATCCACGGTAAATCCAATCACAACAAAGTACTAGGCTTACCATTCTCATTCATGGAAAGTGGTTTGCACAAGTTATGTTCAATCTCGCTACCATAGATACACGGTCCTTAATCGGTCCAATGAACTACATCATCCAAGACCTCCCCATCTTGCCATGGTCCAACCCCTCGCTAGTCCTCGATTCAAATTCTCCTGAATCGATGGCCTTGGATCTTTGTACACACAGGATTTGACTTACCAAGAAGATGGAGAAGAAGCAGCACAAGCTCCTTAGTGGTGTGGGAGGCTTCTAGTTCGCCCTTTTTCTTTCCATGCTCCTTCTTGAAACCTCCTCCTTGGACCTTCCCTTGCTAGAGAGAGGAGGGCTCCTACCCCTTCAATCTCAAGCAAGAGGAGGTGTAGGTCATCCTTCAAGTGATGTTGAGCTCCTGGTCAATCCTTGCTACTCCTCTTCTCCTCCTCCACTTCCTTGGTTTGGTGAGAGCCTAGAGAGAGGGGAGAGCAAGAAATAGGGAGAAAGTGAGAATGAGAGTGGTTGGAGAGCTTCCTAGTGGCTTGGAATCGTGAGAGGCAGCCATCTAGGCTGATAGGTAGGGCCCCAAGTCTTTAGAGTTTGACAACTCACCAAACCGTGCATGGCTGTGATCTATCGGACTGTCCGACTTAAATCATCGAACTGTCCGATAAGAGTCGTGTTTGTGCAAACTTAATAGGTCTAAACGCAGCTCATGGACTATCAGATGGGACATCAGGTAAACAATAATAGAGCCCAAAAAGTAAGAATTTAACATGCAAGTTTGAAAACTTGAGATTAAAATGTAGATGATGCTTATGATAATCAAGTTGGCACGATTGGGTCATGACAATTCATTAGTGCATATGAGAAATAAAATGAACATAATGCCTGAACATAGATTGTCCTCACATCCTCACCTTGTGTCCAAGGACCGTAGTGTATCTGTCTGTTCCTACCATGGACCGCAAACTTGCTCTTGGATGTCACTCTGCTTCAGCATCTCGTGTAACACCTTGGTGAGGCCACGATGCACCACACATAGCGATGATAGCGAGACTGTTCGAGTGATCGAACAGATGAACATTCGGGGGTCGCCGAGTCAAAGAGTTACAATTGAAGCAAATATGAAGAGATCACTCATACCTGCAAACAGCGGACATTTAACGATTCAGCGGAGAAAGAAGATTTGAACTAAGGATTAAGTAGATTTGATGAGCTAAAAATCTAGAAATATAGGCCCTTGGAAATTGGGGTCCCTTTCCATCGCACGGACTGCTCTCCCATAGGCCTAGCCCTAGTTATTGAAATTTAGACCTATGAATAAGAGCGCACTAGCATGGAGAGTGAAACCTAGTTGTCAACCAAACAAAGAGCAAAGCATAAAGTCAGAACAAGGATGGAACACACAAGAATTGAAAAGATGGACACAAGGCAACTATATTTTTTCCCACCCCTGACCTACGTTGGAGTACCAAAGAGTCACTAAAACTCGGTTACGCTTTCTTGAGCCAAAAAAAACTAGTTTCCACTAGTGAACATTCATTATCCGCTTCAGATAAGCATGTTTCAATCTGAGTACAACTCTTGGAGCCTCCCCCAAAATAACTCCATCGAAGGTGGTGGCGAAAACCATAAGGTAGTGTTTGGTTGCTCGGATTTGATGGAATGGGATGGGACAGATCTCTTTTCTAGCCTGTTTGGCTCGGAGTCACGAAGGGATGGGGATGTCCTAGTTGGGAATATTCTGAGCATATGCCCGCGACTCCCGTCCCTCAAAATCGAGGGGACGGGGGCGACCAAAGTGGGATGAGCGTGCGCGGGCGACTCCTGCCGTCCAAGCTCTGTCGTCGGTGGAGAACTTTTCTAGCGGACGCGACCTCGGTGGAGAGCTTTTCCGACGAATGGGGGCAAGACGGGCGGGCGGCGCGACGGCCTCTGGTGGACGGGGACGGACGAGGGTGAGGCAGCGGCCGGGAGAGCGCGGAGCCGCGGACGTGACCTCAACGCGCGGAGCCGGAAATTCCGGCCAAGAGGAAGAAAAGGGAAAAAAAAAGAAAAAACCTAACAGTGGGACCCATCTGTCAGTGGGTGATCCCACTTTTGATGTCTCCAGACCAAACAGAAAATAGGTTCGTCCCATCCCTCCTCAACCAAACAGAAACTGGAGTTGTTTTGTTCCCGTCCCATACCAGAAACTAGAGACGGGACCGTCCCACCCCACCTTGATTGCCAACAAAACGTTACCTAAGAGTAACAAGCCTCCAAAATGCAGCACGCTCTCCACCAAATGCTCTTAGCCTTGATGTAGACACATCATATCCTTTACACGTCGACAATTAACTCCTTACTAACTTTAATAAAATATTAGAATTATATAATTTTATGGATCTTAAAGAAAAGTCACGGACCTCCATATTTCGTTGTAGCAATTTAATAAGATATATATTTCATCTAAATATTGATGTGCTTTATAACAGAAAATTTATAAAAAATTGTATTTTAGTTGATACATGCTTAATAGAACATTATCATTATTGTATTATTACTAATATAACTTATATTATGAATGCCAAATTATAGCTGTTAAACTTTATAGAAAGTACAAAACATAAATATATACCATTCCACCGTTATTTCTCATGAACATTTGATAGTTTTTTTTCCTCCTGTTGTAACACAAGGCTTGCTAGTCAAATATAAATTAAAGATAATACAGAGATATAGACTTTACTATTTTACCAGATAAAATAAACTTCATCAGAGGCACCACAATGATATGAAGTTTTTTATTATTCTGAAACCTGTAAACGCTGCCAAACAGCTGATAACCATCCGAGACAGAAAAAAGGAATCAAGATAACTGCACTAGCGATAAATACAGGTGTGAATGAGAAAACCTGTGATAACTACAGGTGTGAATGAGAAAACCTGAATTCATGTGCCAAAAACATCAGAGTCACAGCCCACATGGGGGCAACAAATTATACAAAACACCCTCTCAAAGGCTCCTCTCGACAAAATCCCAGATCCTCTCCTCCATGTAGATCCGGTCACCAAGCCGTCGTGGCATGTGCCTCTCGTCAGGGAAAAGGAGGATTTCATAGGGCTTGCCCTCTGCCATCAGCGAGTTGACGAGCCTTGCCGTGTGCCTGAAATGCACGTTCTCGTCAATCATCCCATGGATGAGGAGCAGCTTCCCTTTCAGGTTCTTCGTGTGGTGCATAATTGACCCATACTCGTAAGCATCCAGATGCTCCGCAGGCAGACCCAAGTACTTCTCTGTGTAAAAGGTGTCGTAACCATCCAAAGCTGTCACCCGGAGCACCAGACACTGCACAACAGAACATGTCTGGAAACCTTGTGAGGCACATTGCTGAGAGAAATCCTCGTAGCTCCAGCCATAGATACCAATATGGCCAGGTTTTGCAAGGCCCTTCTTTATTAACCACTCAGCGCCTGCTAATTGATCTTCAGCATCAACGCGACCAATGTTGTACTTCAGTTGTCCCTCAAAAATGCAGTCCTCGCCTTGCCGACCCTCGATTATCCATCCTGCGAGAAAAACAGAGTCAGTTATTAAATACTCAACCAAAATTGTTGTCATGAACTCAGCATACACCCAACTAAATGCCAAGAAGTCATATTATATTATATATATGTACCATAAAGATGAAAGATACAAGTGGGCTATACTTGCATTAACAGCTGCAAACATTTTTTACTTAAACAGCTTCACTGACAGTTGTGCACATACAGCTTGCAAAAGTACGAAAGGAGAACAAACTTAGATTACATTTGTTTCATACCCAACTGATAGTATATTTTCTTATTGTATAGGTACCTACTTTCAGTTAATGCAAACATTGGTTATTCCACATATGTGACTTAGAACTGCAAGGCAAAATAGCGTTTTTCGTGTGTGTGTGTTGGGGGGGAATCTTATCAATTCAGTAAAACATCATGTATCTAGTCAAGAAAAAAATCAAGGAAATTATACTAATTGAGGTTGTGGCATTTATCAACTCCTCAATAGCTGACAATGTGCTTTGGAATGTCACTTGGCTCAATTACAAACTCTTAACAACTCTCTAAAGTAATGTATTGCCTTGCAATTCTCATAGGTGAACTTATAAATTAACATAAAACAAATACATCGATCTCCAAAAGTAAAATTATGCCCAACTACCAAAAGAAACAAGAATATAATATTTTTACCTTCCAAACTAATATAACCCTTACTTCGTAGATATTGACTCTCTCATGTCAACTGTGCACAATCCATGAATCACTAACAAGCTGGACACTGGGGCCACCATAAACATAATCAGTGTTTTGTAGGGAGGTGGCCCCATATTTTCTCTCGTCAGGAAGGTAGAGAGCGCCATATAAATTGGTCCCATCCTTTGCTGTAATTTCAACTATCTCTGGAGACAGCTGCTGGAACTTTTTAAGTGGCGGAACTGTCAATGGCTGCTCAAACAGGGGCATAATTACACTTCCATCAAGCAAAGAGCACAGCAAGATCACAGGTGGAGATTTTATTGTGTCGTACACATCAATAAACTTCAGCAACTGATGATCGAGAATTACTGAATGCCGGCCAGTTCCACAAGTCAGCCTTTTAGGGGTTTGCAAGGAAAGGCTCCAATCTGGAAAGAGATTAGTGAGGTAGAGATTTGTCTCCAATGGTCCATCCAACGTGCCAGTGAAATATATAAGTCCATTACTCTCATTGACACCAGCAATGTGCTCAACCATCCAATCACCTTGTGTGAGAGGTCCTAAGCATGCTCCATCATTGCCATGAACATATAAGTGCCTGAATCCTGTTTTTTCACTGGCCCATATAAAGCCACCTGGATGTTTACTATTCACTCCTTTGTCTAGTGGAGTGAAGCAATCATGCAATGTGATCCATATATCATGCTGCTCTTCTAGTAAGACTTCTCTTTTACCTGTAGTAATATCAAACTTCAGTAATTTAAGTTTCGTATGAGATCTGTTGAGAACTTGAACAGCAAGAGCACTATTATGCATCCAGTTGACTCTAGCTAAATATTCTTCGTCGCTGTGGGAACCATTTGGATCTCCACAAAGGAGATCCATCCAAGTTACTTCCCCTCCATGGGAAGGAACAACACCAAGTCGCACTTTAACATTAGCTGCTCCTGCAAAAGGGTACGCATGGTCTTCTTGAGCATCTGGACCAACAGAACTTTTGCCCTGATGCATAATTCTATACAATGGAATCTCAGTTGAATCCACTTCAGTAAACGCAAGGTGCTTGCTGTCAGGAGACCACCAAAATCCCATCTTCCTTTCCATCTCTTCCTAACATGAGATAAATGCAAATATTAGCTACTAGCCAACACAATTTTGAAACAAATGCTGATGGATCATCATGGGCACCTGTGCAATATACTCGGCAAGCCCGTGGACCTGAAAAGATTAAAAAAAACAAAGATGTCAACTTCTAAAGCAGCAAGAACAATAACATATAACATTGAACTTTTATATACCACCGACAACTAAAATAAACAACACATCTGTTGTTTTAGCAGTTATAGGAATGGACTAGCATAAGAACATGCGTGTTGCATAGGATAGGTATGTTTAATAAAGAAAATACATTATTGTGGAAGGATGATATAGGCCTATTTAGCAGCTTATATCATATACAATAACTTATTCATTCATTACACACGTGGTTACAAGGAAGCTCCTAAAAACCTAGAATACCCTCGAAGGCTGTTGTGTCCTTGTAAAATCTTCAAAACTTATCTAAGGACTACAAGACAAAAGACACATGCGTGCGCACTAGGTTCAGCTTTCCTGTGAACGGAAAGCTAAAGCTATAAGAAAAAAGACCAGCTCTCTGGTTCCAGATTAAGCTTATCTCAATGGCTAACTAAGATTAAACAGGATCAAATAGACCTGTGATAGTCAGCACCAGTACCACAGTTTGCTGGATGGTTTAATTCCAAAATACCTAGAGATTGACACAATGCATTATGCATGTTACGATGAATATCAAAATAAAATTGCAGTTTGAAGCACAGTCACATTGGACATGCTAAGAAGGCACTCTGATGCTTCTAAGAAGTCAACACGATATGTTATTTTGCAAAATGCTGGCTAACACTAGATATTTAATAACATTGTTCTATTATGATATTGTAAGGAGTTACCTTCCTACTTTCTCTTGCACCGAAAGTTAATTGCCTAGTTTCTCCACTGGAAAACCCCAAGGTATGCAGCTCGTCATCCCTAACGTATGCAATCATGCTCCCACTTGGAGATAGATATGGGTCAATTATCGGAGATGTGGGAGAACTTTGTAGTTTCAGCACTGGTTCGGAGCCAGATAAATCCTGGAAGTAAACCTGTTGATGTAGAAAGTACAGTCAAATATTACTCTGATGAAACAGCATATCTACCTGATTTTCAGAAATAGCTAACACAGTTTCAGCATCATAATTTCCTGGAAACAAGCACATCAACACTAAACTAACCACAGATGAAAACAAACAACACATATTCCAAATTTGGCTTTCCTAAAACAAGAAAAGAAATAGTTAATAGCATCAGCAGACTTACCACATATAACTAAGGAAAGTATTGCATAAAAAACTGAATTAATAACAACATGGGTGCTCAGGAAAGATTAACCAAAGAAAGTGAATGCGGTTGTTATCATAAACTATAATGATAGTTTAATATTTACGTTGTGACAGTTTAGACATACCTTAACTCAAAATGTACTGAGCAATTTAAATTCCAATTGAATTTAAGTCTACAACATCATATAGAATTTTTCAAAGGGTTCAGATTTTGTGCTACAGTATGTCCTGTTAAACTTCGTTTTCTGAAAACATGGGAATATAAAATGGTACATGCTCCCATAGTCCCATGTGCTAAATCTGCTCAACGAAACCAACTGCAAGCTTCTGTAAAATCAACACAGAAAAAAAGAGAGCTTTGAACCTAAGTGTATTAACCCATCAAAGTGTGATTTGTGATGAAAGTTCAACTATCATCTTGAAAAGCATCTTGCCACATCATAATCCTCTCCATTGAACTAGTAAAGTATAATTAATTTTAACCTGCTCAATCCAATGGATATACAAAACCAATTTTCTATTGCAAACAACGAATACACAATCAAGTAGTCTAGTGCAAACATATTGCAATCGATCAAGCAGATTTGTTCCAGTAAATTGACACGAAGGAGAACTTTAATTTAGTTACCCCAGATGGGAGCGGCACGACAATGCCGGCGCGAGAGGAGGATTCACCGGAATGGCGAGCGCGCCACTCGTAGCGAGTGACCCCGAGGCCGCGCTCCCGTGCGCGCT
Source organism: Miscanthus floridulus (assembly GCF_019320115.1). Classification (NCBI taxonomy): domain Eukaryota; kingdom Viridiplantae; phylum Streptophyta; class Magnoliopsida; order Poales; family Poaceae; genus Miscanthus; species Miscanthus floridulus. The sequence goes on along the minus strand of NC_089586.1, from coordinate 56,445,745 downwards.
CGCGCCGCAGGCGCTCCTCGGCGGAGAGGTTCCCCTCCTCGAGCCCGCCACCATCGGGGGGCCCGAAGAGTAGCTCCTGGCAGCGCTGCGCGGTGTCGAAGGTGAACACCTTCCGGTGGAGCGTGCCGTCGGGGCTGTACAGGTAGGCGACCCGGCGGTCGTCGGGGCTGAAGCTAAGCACCGAGGGCGTCCCGTAGCCCGGCAGCGGGTGCTGCACGATCTCCTCGACCGTCATGCCAAAGCAGTCGGCGCCCGCCGCCGCGGAGTCCACACCCCGGCCGCTGTCACCGGCCGCAACGGCGTCCCCGAGCGGCATCTTGGTCCTGGGCTCCAGGCGAGGCTTCTTGCGGTTGTGGTGATCCGAGCTCTCCGCCCCCGCCGCGTCAACCGATCGCATCGACCACAAGGCCGCCGCCGGGAGGCCCCTCCTCCTTCTCGGGGCCTATCCCTCGCCGTGGAACCAAGAAAGCCGGGATTTTTCCGGCTGGGAGAGGGAAGAGAAGCCGCCGCTCTGGGATGGATGGGATGACCGGATGAGAGTGGGTTTGTGCTTGGGGGTTTGGTTGTTGACTGTTCCAAGGAGGATTTGGAAGTTTGTTAAAGATTTATTTTGCTAGGTTTTTTTCTTATTTTTTTGCTAGGCTAGGGCTAGGCCGTTTTTCTGATTTCTTCTCTCCAGTTTTTGTTGCCGTTGGGCCGGCCTTGGCTGCTTGACTCGGTTCGTTTTCGTCTCCATCTCCGTCTCATCAGCTGTCAAAAAAAAAATGCAATTACAGGTTGTATGCCGGCAAAAGTAATCCATTAAATTTTTAATAAATACTATATACATTTATGACTCTAAATTAATTTTTTATGAAAATATATTTCATAATTAATCTAATAGTAATTATTTGATATTATAAATATTAATATTTTTTATCTATAATTAGTCAAACTTAAGATTTTAAAATATGATACTGTACTAGAATTATATTTTTTTTCTGGACGGAGGGAGTATCTATCTATCTATTTCTAAAAATTTATATGTTCAAATTTCCACCCTTGATACTCTCTGATTCGTCTATCCATCCATTCCCTCCAATCTTGACCAGTTTTAGTATGAATAGTACAGTACATGATCAATTAAAGATAAAAGTTATAATGGATTTACTTTTCCATCTGTAATCTGAACTCATGTCCCATATTCATGCATTTTTAGTCGCCATGCATAAACACATATAACATATTGAAACAGGTGACACAACCTACGTGTTTTGTTGCACGCACAAGCATATTTGCTAGTCTAAAAATATGTTTGTACATTGTATAGGACGTTCAACTTGTTGCGTAAACAACTTGTGGTTTGAAGATTATTTAGCAATCACATCATGCATTTCAATTTGCCTAGGAATCAAACTCCATATTGTGCCTAAAGTCTTGTTTCTCTAACTCGTATAGGTATAAGAGGTTTAGAGATTTATCCATGACCGTGTAATATGTTTAAGGCCCTGTTCGTTTCTTTTATAATCCTTTTTCAGCTTGTTTTTTTTCAGTCGGAATAGTGTTTCGGCTTGTTTTTTTAGCGAAACGAACAGGGCCAATTTGTTTTAGGATCAAATTCCGCACAATGTCTTAGCACTTAACTCGTATGGGCAAGAAAAATTTGAGAACCTGAAAACACTCCGTATTCCAATTTATTTTGAAATCAAACTTTGCATTATGTTTGGATATGATTCTCACACGATAGAGATTGAGCCCATCTAACCTCATTGGATGGTTCTAAGCGATGAAGTGTAAAGAAATCTTTCGCTCTCTTATATTAGTGAATAGATAGATACACATGTATATGGAGTTCAACAGATGAACCTTGGTCGTAATCATCATCTTTGATTGTAAAGAGTGATAGTATTTCTTTATTTCCTTATTACCATGTTATTAGGACATCATCAAAGAATTTAAAAGGTAATGAAGTTATGTGTTGATAATAATAATTTTAGGCAGTAATGAAATTTGATCTAGGACTAGTTAGGATACCGAATTACCTCATGACCAGAATTATATATGCTAGCAGATATTTCAAGATAGTTGTAACGTCTAAAGAGATTTCAATAAAAATTAGAGGTCTTGGATGTATGTGGTACCGAGTTTGTATTTTTTTAGTTGTTGTATGATGTACAAAAATCTAGAAATCTTTTTTTGTTAGATAAATAGGACCATTAGGACACATATGTGTGCTTAAGTTGTATCCAAAATCCATCAATGGGATGAACACTTCCTAAAATATGTCTAGGGATTTAGGGTGTATTTGGCTTAACCCCTAGCTAGACTTACGTAATAAAATTTGGACCTGTTTGGTTTCTTATAAGGCCTGCTAGCCAGGCTTGCACAAGCCCGTTTCGTACGGATAAATTGGCTTCCTAGAAACGCCCGCTCCGCTCGTTTTCGTGGAGCCAGGCGGCTAGCTCCCGCAGCCTCGTCCGCTCACCTCCTCTTTTTCGCGAGAGCCTCTTCCACCGCCACTCTCACCTCCTCTTGCACCTCCGGCAACCATGAGAGCGCCGGCGCACCGCAGCCACCGCGCCAGATATGTCGAGCACCATGCGAGCAGCGCCCGCCACCATGCGACCTCCACCTGCTCACCACCTCTTCCACCCACGAATCGGGCTGTACCACGTGAGCAGCGCCCGAATCACCTCCTCTCCCACCACGCGACCACGCTAGCTCCCGAATCGAGCTCTACCGCTGCCGCAGGGTGGCCCGCCTCCTCTTCCACCACCGGCACCCAAATCGAGCTCCATTGCAGCGGTAGGGTGGCTCGCCTCTTCTTCCACCGCCGACGCCCGAATCGTGCTTCCCCGTCGCCAAATCAACTCCTGCTCCAGTGCCTTCTGCTCGCCCATCGAGCTCTCCGCCTCCGCCACCTTCTCGGCCTCCCTGGCGCGCAACTCGGCTATCACGCTCTCAACGGCCTCCGCGCGCGCCGCCAGCTTCTTCTCGGCGGCCTTTAGCTCTAGCGGCCATAGATGTCAGCGAAGAGCTCCACGGGGTTCTTCGGGTTCGGCGACCGCTGGTGCCACTCCACCGCCGCCGCTATCGACGATGGTGGTGTCGGCCCCGCCGAGATGGCCACTCCGCCAGACGCCATTACGGTGCTTGCTGGGCTGGCGCAGGAAGCTTCTCGTAGGTCTGAGGCCTAGCCGACGAGAGGAAGAAGCTGCCCAGCAAGTGTTCGCCAGAATGTGTGAGTGGGGGTAAATTTACCATGACAAAGATGAGGTGATTCTATGCAAGCCAAGCCAAACAACTAAACAAGCCAATTCTAATGCAGGCTTACGCAATCCATACAACCAACACAAGTGCCTCTTGTATAACACAAGCCAGCCTAAGCTGCCCTGGTTTAGAAAACTAGCCAGGTTAGGATAGGCTAGGCAACCAAACATACCCTTGATGAATATGATTATTAGGGCTTTGGACTTCCTAACAACTACTTTTTTGGTATGCCTATGATGGCGGCATTGGTTAGATCTTCGTAACATCGTAGATGTTAAGAAGCAATTAAAATCTTGATCATGATCATTATCATCAAGCATTGAGGCATAAATGAATTTCATGTTTCAATTATAGCATTCAAATGTTGCATATGTTGTGTTTTATATGTTACATGAAATGATATCTAAAGTAGTAATTAAGGTTCTTTGTGAATTTATAGGGTAATAATTTGCTTCAACATTTAAAATTTTGTTAATATAAACTTTGTAATACAAAGTGTGCTCTATAATGTAGAATCCAAAGTTTGAAATATTTTCAAGTTAAATATGTGCAAATTAAGCTTCAAAATTGAATTCAATGTTATTTCCACAACAATTTTGGTTGTCCCTGGAATGCAGCTATTAAGTTCAATTTTTGGTGGATTATTGAATGAAATTTCATGAATAAAGTTTGTGCAACTTTGGTTGTATGCATTAGTATAATGTTTGAACTTTGAAAATGTGCCCTTGTTTGTGACGCTTGACCACTGTTTCACCTCTAATTAATTACCCAAAAATGCTTTGTCAAAACTGTTTTCCCCTAACCCTAACTGAACTCAATTTCAGTTTCAAAGTGACCATCTTCAAATCTTGAAATCTCTTTAACCTTTGAGTTTTTGGTGTTGCACCTTTAATCAAAGTTGTAGATCAGATATCAGTGAACAATGTTACTTAAGGTGGATCATGGCGTTGCTTAATAGAAATGGGAGAAAATGAGAGAGAAATGGGGGCTGTCAGTGATGAATAGTAGCACGAGAGCAGCTGCCATGCAGCAGCCTGCTCACCGCCGGCCGCCGCCCTCGCTTGCCATTTCGCGCGCCCCTGGCACGCAGCTGCTTCAGTGGCGCGATTCAAGTAGCTGCTGCCGCGCGTGGACGACTCGCCCTTGCCGATAAGAGCCCGAGCCGCCACCATCTCTTCCTTTCTCTCCTCTCTGCCACCGCCCGCACAGCTTTGCTCATGGTGAAGCTCGCCGCAGCCACTCCATCCCTGCCCAATTCCTCTGGCACGCAACTTTGCCTCGCCCTTGCGCTCCTCGATGACCCACCCGCGTATCCTATTGCTGCCAAAGTTGTCTCCAGCGCCGGTTGCCGCCGTAGCCGTCCGCCATGAGCTCCTCCACCGTGGTCAGCCCTCTTTGGAGCACCTCATGCCCTCTCGTTTGGTGTTCTAGCTCCCTTGTGGTGCCTTAATGCTCATCAGCTCATTGCTTTTGCCACGAACGCGCCGAAACACCGCTTCGCCGCCCGGTCCGCGCCGCCGTTCTCGCCGTCGACGTCGGCGAATTTTTTAACACTTTTTGTAAACTAATTTTAAATCTAACACTGTTTTATTTTTTTTCAAAACTAACACTTTTGGCCGCATCTATTCCCATGGCGCGGCGAAACACCTGTGCCGTGCCATGCATGGTGGCGCGGCGAGAGGGATGATGCGGCGACGACCGGGGCGACGACCGGTGACGTGGCAGGGTCTGCTGCGCCACCGATCTTGGCGCGGCAGTGATGCACCCTGATTGGTGGCGCGACAGAGCCGGCTAAAGGCCCGTGGCCTAGTCTCGCCTGCTTGCCGCGCCTGGCCATCTGGCCGTCATGCCTGCCCGCCGCCCTACCTGTCCGCCACTCCCAAGTGCTGTCGACGCCCGGCCCTTTGTTGCCGCCTCCCTCCCTCCCTCCCTTCCCTTCCATTCTCTGGCCGCCTCCCTCCCTCATCGGCCTCGTTCAAGGTAATGACACACTTTTTCTTTTTGTTTGAATGGTGGATTGAAATATTATGAATTGGAGTTAAGGTTAGGTGAAAAATTATGTTTGAGAACTATGGGCTATGGTTTGGAGGAAGATATTAGTTTGATTTTGTCGATGTTAAGGTTAATTATTTAGTTAGAAGTATGTTTACCATGTATATTTTTGTTGCTATAAGTGTTGGTTATATTATTTAAGTTGCAATGCAAATGATTATATTTTACATTAATTTACGTTGTTTTGATTGATGTTTAATTTGAACCGTTTTATTAGATGGAAGACATGTTTCGGGAGCAGTTGTGGCGAAAATGGGATCGTCCTAGAGAATTATACCCCGACGAGTCTAGCAAAGATGCCCCCGTCCCTCCTGACTTCCCTGTCCCTAACTGTCGCTGTGGTCGTCCGGCCGACATGTTTCAATCGAGACATCCGGACATAGCGGCTCGTTGCTTCTACACACGTAGTCATTTTAATGTAAGTAATTATTTCCGTATGTTGTTTTCTTCATTTATATTACTAGGTTATTAATATTTTGTTGGAATTTTGTTGTGTAGGCCCATGAGAGGTGCTTTTTCTTTTAGTGGATCAACGGTGCAGACAAGTTTGATCCCAGATATCTCCTTTTCGACGATTGGTGGAGAGGGCGATATCCACGAGAGCACTTCGAGTAGTGAGTTCCACCTCCCACTAACCCCCTCCAATGATGGCTAAGGAGAAGCACTTAGCTGCAGTTAGATGACTCAAGGAACCTCCTCTATGCGATTACGGAGATCGAACTGTGATAAACCCTAAGAATACGTTGGAGTTTGTGTGTCCAAACAAGCATGAAGTAAGTGCAAAGTGTATGTGTTGAAATGTTGAGCTATATGTGCTCATATACTAATGTCACCTTATTTAGGTGTTTTCAATGGTGAAGTGTTGTTTTAAGGAGTGGTTGTATGGTCCTAAGAACCAATGGTCGGAAGAACCGCCAAAGGTCAAGGAACAGAAGAAAGAAATGGTAATTTACAAAGCATCTTCTGTCATGTGCGAATGTGGTGTTAAATCCAACTATGGCCTAGTCCCTTTAGAGCTTGGAATAGGCCATTATTGCGGCCATATGGCTGACTATGATGAGGTTGGTTATTTTTGTGGTAAACATGAAATCGTATTTTGTTTCTTTTGCTAAGACATATATGATATAATTTTTTGTTTGAACAGAGCACTAGGAAATGCAGGTGGGAATGTTATGATGGTCAAGCTAAGTTATTGAATGAACTGAAGGGGAGGCAAGTAATTGCACGGAAGAGGGGGTATGGACCTGACTACATCTACCTATTCGTTAAACATCACAAAGACAAGATGCGTGAGTTTGCTAGTCAGCGCGATATTCATAATCCGATCGATGTTGGGCTTGACAAATGGGGATTGGAGAGATGGAGGGTGTTAGAGGAGGAGAGAGCAAGCAAGGAGGCAAGGGAGGAGACAAGAGTACAGATGCAGGTCTTGAATGAGCATGTTGTTGCATTATGTGCCAGCGAGTGCTTGAAAGCCATTTTTTCGTTGCCTGATTTTAAATGTAATATAATCGCATTGCTAACTGATTGTATTTTATATATGAAGAGATTGGATGCAGCGAGGACCATGACAAAGAGGTGGCTCGTGAAATGTATGAGAAAAAGAAGTTAGATGAGCACAGAACGCGAGCTGGTCGTACCGTTCAATCAACAATTGTGTTGTCTGATGAGGGGGACGAGGCTGAGGACGACACTGTCAGACTGAGCGAGCTCATCGCTCTAGCAGAGGCGGGCTTCCAGGCGAAGGAGGATGACGACGCGTTCTTCACTCAGGCCATAGAGGCTGTAGATGAAGTAGAGGCCGCTTACTACAAGCGACACACAAGTTAGAGCAATGAAGGTGAGCCTAGCCACATGAACGAGGAGGAAGAGAACGTGTTCTTGTCTCAGGCCACAGATGAAGCGGAGGCCGCTTACTATAGGCGAAAGGCAGATCAGGGCAATGCAGATGACCCTAGCCACAGCAATAGGGTTGTGGTAGAGGATTGGTACTCGGACGATGAGTTGCTTACTCAGTATGTTTCTGACTAAGGGTTTTTGATTGCGCCGTCTGTTAGTTCCATGCTTTATTAATGATCAATGTAGGTATGTACTAGAACTTTCATTGTGTTGTCTTGTTTTCCTTTTGAACTATTGATTTATTATACCCATGTATCATGTACTCGGATTACCCATGCTTTAAGTGATCCTATCCGTTTGTCACCCTCCGACCCATCCGTTTGTCGCTCTCCGATGCATCCAAGTTTTTTTACTAATAGCGAATGCGTTGAGAATTTCTAAAATGAAGAAAATCGAGTGAAATTATTTTGAATATTGTTGGTTGGCATATATATCTTGCATGTTTCCCATGTATTTTAAAATAGTAGCGTGTAATTTATATTATTAGCATCAGATCAATGTAAAATAATAAGGCCCACGGCGCGACACGTTTGGCAGATCGATGTTCTCGTTTGGCACGCAACCCTAAGCCCAGGTTCTGCCACGCCATAGCCCAGGGAGCGGCACTGACGTGCCAAGGCCCATGGCACGACAGGACCTGGACCCAGACAGAAGCCGACCAGCCTCAATTCCAATTGAACGGGAGCTGCTATCGAATATGAAGCAAATAATTACAGTCCATGCGCAAGTTGACAAGTTGCGACATAATATTTTCATTGGTTCATGAGTCTGCAAGTTTTGGATGACAATATTCGTTCGACATAAGTTTGACATAACCAACTAAGTCCTAGGAGTATAAGGATCCCTCGGACGTCTCTGTCTCTTTGGATTTATAGGCAACACAGTGGGAGTGTAGCCAACGTCGGTGTGGGGCCTTCAAAGGAGGCAAGGGCATCTCTACGCCAGTGTCAGTCAAGAAGTGTGCTCGGTGCGGGTCGTCGTACTCCACCTTGAAAGCATCTAGGCCCCTAGTTGGGTTTCGATGATTAATGACAATACGTGATTACTGTGACTAACGTGTGTTTTGCAGAAACAATTGAGTTAGGTCACAGTAATGGAGATCGAATGGGCAATCATGGTTGTCATGCCCCTACGATGGAAATCATTTCAGTTTTCAAATGATGGACGATAAGGTTAAGGATGGACTAGTTCTAAGTGTCGATTGGAGTTGGAGAGACACTTAGAGTAGTTTAGGACTTTGTTTTTCCTTTGGCCGTACTATTAAGGGGGGAATGAACGGGTAGCTTGACCTAGGTGAGTCTAGTGAGTTAGGTGTGGTGCACACTTGTTAAAACTAGCACTAGGTAGCTCCACAACAGCTCTATGATCCAATGGAGCAAACTTCATTCACATATGTTTGAGAGTTGAATGTGAATGGAGGGTCAAATACTGACCGGACGCTGGCTCCAGTGTGACCGAACGCTGGCTCAGAGTTCGGTCAATTAGTTTGACCAAGGTGCAAGCATCTGGAAGTGACCGGACGCTGCTAGGTCATTGTACCGGATGCTGAGGGCCAGCGTCCGGTCGACTCCAGTAAGGTTCCAGAGAGGAGAAAATCACGACCGACGCATCCGGTCAGTGCTGACCGGACGTTGGCCAGCGTCCGGTCACCTGTAAACACTGATAGTTCGGGGTATACTGACCGGAGTGTCCGGTCACCCTGCAGAGGCACATAACGGTTCATTTTTAGCCGGTGTTATAAATACAACCTCCACTCGTGTGTGTGGGTACTTTTGCTCATTCCAACATCTGAGAAACACCTTAGAGAGTGCCAAGAAGAGCAAGGTTCTAGTGAGGTGATTGAGATTTGAGAATCCCAAAGAGAGCCCTCATTAGTGAAGATCAAGAGTAGCAAAGTGTGCATCCACCTTCTCATTAGGCTTGTCGTGGTCAAGTGAGAGTTCATTCTTGTTACTCTTGGTGATCACCATCACCTAGACGGCTTGGTGGTGATTGGGAGTTCGGTAATCACCCGGCGGAGCTTGTGGGTGACCCAACTCAAGTTGTGAGCGGGTGTGGGTGATTCACCGTGACGGAGTGTCGAAGAATCAACCCGTAGAGAGCACTTGATCCTTGCACGAATCAAGGGGGAGCTACATCCCTTACGCTAGGTGCTCCAATGAGGACTAGTGGGGAGTGACGACTCTCCAATACCTCAGCAAAACATCAGTCGTGTTCTTTCCTCTCTATTTACTTTGAGCATTTACTTTGAGCAATTCAATTCATGTCTTTACATTCTTAGAATTGTCATGCTAGAGTAGGATTAGGAACTTAGGTTGCAAGTTTTTTTGTGTGGTAGAACAATTAGGAACACTTTCTAGGCATAGGGGTTAATTGGGCTAACCATAGGATTTAATTATTGCAAAGAAATTTAGAATTAGCCCAATTCACCCCCCCTCTTGGGCATCTTGATCCTTTCAATTGGTATTAGAGCCTCATGCTCACGTATTTAGGCCTAACCGCCTAGAGCAAGATGTCTCACGGGGATGGACCTCCTCCTATCTTTGATGGAGATAACTTTCCTTATTGGAAAATTCGCATGGAGGTGTATCTAGAGGCTCTAGATGTTGGTATACTTAGAGCCGCCTCACAAGGCTTCCCAAAACCTCGAGATGCTACTAACCTTCAAGGCGATGAGGTGAATTACGAGAAGTGGAATGCAAAGGCTCGAAACACCATCTTTAGAGGCCTTTGCAAAGATGTGTTTAATCAGGTGAGGAACCACAAAGACGCCCATGCACTATGGTCAGATGTTTGTGCGCTCCATGAGGGAACTAAGAGTGAGCATGAGGAACGCTATCATCTTGTCATGAAAAAGCTCGACTCTTTTGAAATGCTTCCTAAAGAATGTGCTAATGAAATATATTCACGTTTAAATGTTCTTGTAGAGGAAGTCAATGGGCTTGGACTTACTCAAATGTCAACCATCTGATGTTGTAAGAAAGATCTTGAGTGTCCTCCCCATTGACAAATATGGGCATATTGTGACCGTGCTACACCAAGGTGATCTTTCCACCGCTACACCGACACAAATCTTGGCGAAGATCAATGCTCATGAGATGTATATGCACATCACACCTCAAGATGGCTCATCCTCTACAAAGAAGAAAGAAAAAGATTTAGCATTCAAGGCTAGCCAAGAGAAGGGCAAAGCAAGACTTGAGTATGAGAGCTCAAGTGAAGATGAAGTTGATGATGAAAGTCTTGCTCTCATGGTGAAGAAGACCACCAAGATGCTAAAGAAGCTCAACAAGAGTGGCATCAAGTTTGATGGCAAGAAGAAGTTCTTCACAAGCTCTAGAAGGAAGCCAATCTCCGAGATGGATTGCTACAATTGTGGATAACTTGGTCATCTAGCTCATCAATGCACAAAGCCCAAGAAAGACAAGTTCAAGAACAAGAACAAGGGCAAGAAAGATGACTCAAGCAATGAAGATGAAGATGAGAAGAAAAAGAACAAGCCATACAAGAAGAGAGATGGCAAGAAGAAGGACTTTCACAAGAAGAAGAAGAGTGGAAAGGCTTACATCGTCGGTGATTGGCTCATGGACATTGATTCATCTAGTGGATCATCCAATGATGAAAGTGACAACGAGAAGGTGGCTGCCATTGCTATTGACTCATCATCTTCACCGCCACCACCGCCATCATCCTCTACACACCTATGCCTTATGGCCAAAGGTGAATGAAAGGTATCACATGATGATGATAGTAGTGGTGATGATCATGCTCATAATGATGATAGTGATAGTGATAGCGATGATGATGAATATGAGTCACCTACTTATGATGATCTTGCTAAATTGCTAAAGAAATACACTAAGATCATTATAAAGACTAGAGCTAAAAATGAAAAGTTTGAGATTAAGAATGATTCTCTTTTAGCTAAATGTGAGATAGCCGAAAAGGCTAGTGTTGAGCTTAAAGAAGCAAATGATGCTATGTCATCCAAATTCAAGGAGCTCAAATCTTCTAAGAAAGAGATCAAAGATAAACATGATAAACTTGAGTGGGTGCACAAAGAGCTCATCACTAGCCATAACAAGTTAAAGGATGAATATACCACTCTTAAGGTTAATCATGATACCCTTGTTATTGCTCAAGAATTCTTATCCAATGAGCCACATGATGCTACTAACGATGTTGTTAAGATTGATATAGCTACATCATGTGATGACTTGATTATTGAGAGCATTGAGCAAAGTTCTAGTAGCAAGGGCAAGCAAGTGGTTGAAGCCGATGACTATGATGAGTTTGTCAAGCTCAAGAATGACAATGCAAAGCTTAAGAAAGATCTTGAAGAACTCAAAGCCACCAAGCCTATTGTGCTAGAAACTATTGTTCATGATGATGGTTTTATCCTTGAGAATGAGAAGCTCAAAGATGAGAACAAGAAGCTCAAGGAAGAAAAGAACAATGATGCTCTCAAGGAAGAAAATAAGAAGCACAAGTTGGAGAAAGCACATCTTAAGATTGGATTGAGCAAGTTCACTAGAGGCAAGTATCTTCAAAGTGAGCTTCTAATGAATACCATCATGAAGATGGATAGAAGTGGCATTAGGTACATGGCAAACAAAGAGAAGAAGGCTCAAGCTCAACAAAAACAATCAAAGCCAAAGCCAAAGCCAAAGAGATGCTTTGAGTGTGGACAAGAAAGCCACTTTGCTCATGAGTGCCAAACTCCACCACCACATCCCTTGCCCAAGCATGCTAGACCATTTGCCTTCAATGCTCACTACATGCTTAGAAAGGATTCTAGTGGAAAAATGAAAGTGATGTTCTTAGATCCTCCAAACAAGAATAGGTCTAAGAAAATTTGGGTTGCTAAGTCACTTGTTGAGAAGGTGAAGGGCCCTCAACAAGTTTGGGTTCCTAAAGCTTGATCTCTTGTGTGTAGGTGAACTACAAGACCGGTGGAAGTCATTGGGTTATTGATAGTGGTTGCACACAACATATGACCGGTGATCCTCGTATGTTTACCTCACTTGATGAAAAAGTAGATGGGCAAGAAAGAATCACATTTGGAGATAACTCAAAGGGCAAGGTCAAAGGATTGGGCAAAGTGGCAATATCAAATGATCATTCCATCTCCAATGTGCTATATGTTGCTTCATTGAGTTTTAACTTGCTATCCATTGGACAATTATATGATCTTGGCTTCCAATGCTTGTTTACCAAGGAGGTTGTTGTATCCAAGAAGGATGATGATCATGTGATATTCAAAGGATTTAGATACAACAACCTATATCTAGTGGACTTCACCTCCGAAGATGCATACTTGAAGACATGCCTATTCACCAAAACAACACTTGGGTGGCTATGACATAGAAGACTTGCTCATGTTGGGATGAGCTCACCCAAGAAGCTTATGAAGAATGATTTGGTGAGAGGGTTGGAGGATGTGAAGTTTGAGAAGGACAAGCTTTGTAGTGCATGTCAAGCCAGCAAGCAAGTTGCAAATACCCATCCAACAAAAGCTTTCATGTCAACTACAAGAGTGCTAGAACTCCTTCACATGGATTTATTTGGACCAACAACATACAAGAGTTTGGGAGGAAATCTTTATTGTCTTGTGATTGTTGATGATTATTCAAGGTATACATAGGTATTCTTCCTTCATGACAAATCCGAAGTTGCATCTTGCTTCAAGAAGTTTGCGAAGAGAGCACAAAATGAATTTGAAGTGAAGCTCAAGAAGATAAGAAGTGACATTGGGAAAGAGTTTGACAACACAAACATAGAAGCTTATTGTGATGAAGTTGGAATCAAACATGAAGTCTTCGCAACATATACTTCTCAACAAAATAGTGTAGTTGAGAGAAAGAACCGGACATTGATCACTCTTGCAAGAACAATGCTTGATGAGTACAACACCCCCAAAGCTCTATAGGCGGAAGCAATCAACACCGCATGCTATGCATCCTACCGCCTATTTCTTCAAAAGTTCCTTGGCAAGACACCTTATGAGTTGCTCAATGGGAAAAAGCTGGACGTCTCCTTCTTTAGGATGTTTGGTTGTAATTGCTATATCTATAAGAAGCAGCAACACCTAGGGAAGTTTCAAAGATATTGTGATATTAGTTTTCTTGTTGGTTACTCATCGAAGTCCAAAGCATATAGAGTATTTAATCATGCCACCGGCTTGGTTGAAGAAACATATGATGTGGAATTTGATGAATCTAACGACTCCCAAGGAACATATGAGAATCTTGATGATGTAGGTGATGAACCATTGAGGGAGGCTATGAAGAACATTCCGATTGGAGACATCAAACCTAAAGATGATGAAGATGATGTATAAGTGATTGATCCACCTTCTTCATCAAGTGTGCCACAAGATGATGAAAAAAATGGGAGAGTAGAAAATGAAGATACTCATGTCTCCCATGAACAAATGGTGGTACAAGCACAAAATGTTGATGCTCCACAACCTCCTCCTCAAGTGGTCAATAAAAGAAATACACCCCTACTTCAAGATCATCCACAAGATCTCATCATAGGGAGTCCATCAAAGGGTGTAATGACTCGATCTTAAAAACTTGCTTCATTTATTGCTCATCACTATTTTGTCTCTTGCTTTAAGCCTACTAAGGTAGAGGAAGCTCTTCAACATCCGGATTGGATCAATGCCATGCATGAAGAGTTGAACAACTTCACCCGCAATGAAGTTTGGACTCTTGAAGAGCGGTCAAAAGGTGCAAGAGTCATTGGAACAAAGTGGATGTTCTGAAACAAGCAAGATGATCAAGGTGTCGTTGTGAGGAACAAGGCAAGACTAATTGCAAAGGGGTTCTCTCAAGTTGAAGGTTTGGATTTTGCAGAGACCTTTGCCCCGGTTGCAAGATTAGAAGCATCCGTATCCTCCTTGCATATGCATCACATCATGAAATAAAACTTTATCAAATGGATGTGAAAAGTGCATTTTTAAATGGCTTTATTAATGAACTAGTCTATGTTGATCAACCTCCCGGGTTTGAAGACCCTAGATATCCTAATCATGTTTATAGGTTGTCCAAGGCACTATATGGGCTTAAGCAAGCCCCAAGAGCTTGGATGAGCACCTTTGGGACTTTCTCATTGAGAAGGGCTTCATCATTGGGAAGGTCGACACCACACTATTCACTAAGAAGCTTGATGGGCATATCTTCATTTGTCAAGTGTATGTTGATGATATCATCTTTGAATCATCAAATGAAGATTCATGTAAAGAATTTGGTGAATTGATGTTGAAGGAGTTCGAGATGTCAATGATTAGAGAGCTTATATTCTTTCTTGGTTTTCAAGTCAAGCAAATGAGAGAAGGGATTTTCATCTCTCAAGAGAAATACACTAATGATCTTCTTAGAGATTCAAGATGGATGAATATAAGCCAATCAAGACACCAATGCCAACCAATGGACATCTCGACCTAAATGAGGGAGGTAACCCGGTTGATCAAACTCTCTACAGCTCTATGATTGGTAGCTTGTTATATTTGACCGCATCTAGGCCCGACATCATGTTTAGTGTGTGTATATGTGCTAGGTTTCAAGCTAATCCTAAGAAAACTCATTTAATTGTCGTAAAAAGAATCCTTAGGTATCTTAAGCATACACCAAGCATTGGCCTTTGGTATCCCAAAGGAGCTATATTTGAATTAGTTGGCTATTCTAATTCGGATTATGCCGGTTGCAAAGTTGATAGAAAGAGCACATCCAGAGGGTGCTATTTGCTTGGTAGATCACTTGTGTCTTGGTCCTTCAAGAAGCAAAATAGTGTGGCTTTGTCCATCGCCGAAGCGGAATATATTGTCGCGGGTGCTTGTTGTGCACAAATACTTTACATGAAACAAACTTTGCTAGACTATGGTGTAGTTCTTGATAAAGTACCTCTTTTGTGTGATAATGAAAGTGCGGTAAAACTTACAAATAATCCGGTTCAACACTCTCGCACCAAGCACATAGATATCCGCCATCACTTTCTTAGAGATCATGTTGCTCAAAATGATATATCACTAGAAGGTGTAAGAACCGATGATCAATTGACAGATATCTTCACTAAACCGCTAGATGAGGCAACATTTTGTAGATTGCGGAATGAGCTCAATGTGCTTGATTTTAGTAACTTCACTAAAAATTGAGCTTATGTTGTCCTTTGCATTGCATTATAAAATACAACAGGTTTAATGCTTTATAATGCATATAGGGCTTGTCTAACATGGTTAAGATAACCGCCGTAAAGCGTGTGAAGAAGCTTAACCTTGGATCAAACTTGACAAGCAACTAGATTTACATTCAAGTATTGTATATGCATGAATGTTGTTTTCTCGTTTATCTTAAATCGCCCTCTTATTGCCTATTCTCTTAAAAAGATTTATAGCCTAAGGCAAAATATTTTGAAAAATTTGAGGGTTTGAGAGAGGTCACTCACATCAGTCCCAATTGGTGTTTATTTGGATCTTATTCGAGTTGGGACTTGATTGGGAACAGGCAGCGCGAAGGACTTTAAAGATTTGCTAAAGAAGGAGTGACCGGACGCTGCATCGGACTCTGACGTCCAGCGTCTGGTCAGTTCATAGGAGGTGAACTGCTGTCGCGCAGGAGTGACCGGACACTAAAACTGTGTTTTCCTAGTGTCCGATCAGAAGGAGCTTCAGCATCCGATCGATCATGAAGACGTCAAGACTAGGTGACCGAACTCTGGCTGGGCCCGATCGGTGTCCACCGGACGCGTCTGGTCTCGATTCCAAAGGAATTGGACCTCTCTGGAATCGACCGGACGCTGGGTGGCAGTGTTCGGTCGCTGCCACCAGAGCATCCGGTCAGTAGATTTCGTGCGGCTTATGGACTCTTTTCCCGTTTCCTTTTCTGATCCATCAGGGGGCCATCCTATTTAGTCTCGGTGGGTCGTACCTTGACCTAACCCATCTTAGCCACACCGTCATCGCCGTCCCATGCCTTAGCCGCCACAAGCACCACCGCGACCTCCAGAGCTCGAGCGTCGCCGCACGCCTCGCGCACTAGCCGCACCGCCCTGCTCCTGCACCAGCACCGCCGTGCCGCGCCATCCCGAGCACGCGCGCCACCGAGCAGCTTCGCCCGCACCCACGCCGAAGTTCTCCCTCGCTGTGGCCTGTGCTGCCGTGCTCCAGAGCCGCTGCTCAGCCGCCCTAGTGCCGGCAGCATCAACAGCACTACCACTAGTGCCTCCACAACAGCAGAGCCATCCACGCCCAGCGCTAGTAAGACCCTACTATCGTGCCCTAGCATCCATATCGCAACTTTGTCGTGACCTTGCTATTCATCACAGCACTAATTTCAATTACATTTAGGGCCGTCGATTCACTGCTCACCGCAAACCCTAACCCTAGATTCGGTGGTTCCCCACGTGTCGCTTATTTTTTCATCGGATCGCCGGTTCGTTAGGTAGCAAGCCAGTCGTTTCAATTTCATATCTAAATTGCTTGCTTCCTAGGGTTTCGCATCTATTAGGTATATTGTATTTATTTGTATATCCTATCTATTCCATCGTGCAGCGAGTCGATGCCGTTGAGATCGTGTGGCAGTTGTCAGTTAACCCGGGGCCAAGCTCGCGAGTACGGAACAAGGCCAAGCCTTGAAAGTGTCAGAGGTAGTTGTTTCTTTGTCAGGGCAGTTGATTCATCTTAGATCTTTTAGATGGCTCGTACAAAGAATGTCGGTGGTGGTCCTGGTGACGAGGATCCAAGGCCCTCACCTCACTAGCCTATAGATCCTAAAGGCAAGGCGACCAAGAAGCTAGCAGTCAGGAAGCGTAAGTATCTAGATACAGATACAGCGAGGGCCGCCGCAGTTGCAGAGGCCGCAGAGCGTGCCGAGAGAGGAGGCGCTCGTAGTGGAGTCCGGATTGTCGATCCGCTTTCACCAGAGGCGATGGCTTCACTTCAGCGTGTTGAGCGTCTTCATGGTGGTCCAGCTAGGACCCTCATGATTGGAGGACGGCGTGTTGTCATTGATGAAAGCTCTAGTTTGGTTTTGGTTAATTGATGAAACCCTAAGTGCTAACCTAGTTTATCAAGATGATTATGAGATAGGTAGCACCACTCCAAGTATTGAAGCAATGGCGAAGATCATGACAATGGTGATAGCATGGTGATGATCAAATGCTTGAACTTGGAAAAGAAGAAAGGGAAAAACAAAAGGCTCAAGGCAAAGGTATAAAATGTAGGAGCCATTTTGTTTTAGTGATCAAGACACTTAGTGAGTGTGATCACATTTAGGATAGATAGCCGTACTATTAAGAGGAGTGAAACTCGTATCGGAATGCGGTTATCAAAGTGCCACTAGATGCTCTAACTCATTGCATATGCATTTAGGATCTAGTGGAGTGCTAACACCCTTGATAATATTTGTGAAAATATACTAACATTTGTGCGCAAGGTGTTTGCAGGGTTGAGATGGGTTTGGGTTCCTCTCTCCCTCCCGCCGAGCTTGCGAGGTGGGATTCGGCGCTTTTGGGAAAATGAAATGTCTATTTTCTATTGCGCCGGATGCAAAATTCTTGGTGGTTGGCACACTTGAGCAAGGGTGAAGAAGTTAGAGTTGAAATGGAGTTGATCGAAATGATGCTGGCGTCGGTCTACTGACTGGACGCTGGGTCACTCAGCGACCGAACGCTGAAAGGCTGCGTCCGGTCGAGCTGTCAGATGGCACAATGGGTACGGTTGAGCACCGGACGCTGGTCTACGTCCGGTCAAGGTGGACCGGACGCGTCCGGTCGAAAAAACATGCCTCGGGGAGCTTACTGGAAACGACCAGACGCTGGGGCTTCAGCGTCCGGTCAGTTTTATCGGACGTGTCCGGTCATGCTCGGGAGCTTACTGTAAACGACCGGACGCAGGGGCTTCAGCGTCCGGTCAGTTCGAAGAAGCAGCGTCCGGTCGAGGCTGATGACCGTTGAGTCTGGACACGTGGCTGACATTGAGCGACCGGACGCTGAGGGCCAGCGTCCGGTCAGTATGACCGGAGCGTCCGGTCAGAGCGCGTTTTGCCCAGTGAAGGGGTATAACGGCTCTATTTGATGGGGGCTCTATATATAGCCCCATGGCCGGCTCAAGGGAGGACTCTTGCACATTTTCATTGACATAACAACCTTGTGAGCTTAGCCAAAGCCCTCCCACTCATCTCCATCATTGATCCATCATCATTGTGAGATTGGGAGAGAATCCAAGTGCATTGCTTGAGTGATTGCATCTAGAGGCACTTGGTATTCATGTTGCGCTGCGGATTTCGCTTGTTTCTCTTGGTGGTTGCCACCACCTAGACGGTTGGAGCAGCGGTGAAGGATCTGCACGAGTTGGTGATTGTTCGTGGCCGCCTTCGGTGATTGTGAGGGGAGTTGTACCTTCCCCGGCGGAGTGCCGAAAGGTAACTCTAGTAAATTGCTCGTGTCATTGAGTTACCTCACTTGTGGGTCGGTTCTTGCGGTGTCCTATCGTGTGGACGAGGTTTGTGAAACACCTCTTAGCCGCCGAACCACCAAGTGTTGGTCGACACAACGGGGACTAGCGTGTTGGCAAACACGTGAACCTCGGGAGAAAAATCGATTGTCTCTTGTCATTTGCATTCTCCCGGTGATTGGTTTGATCTTCATCTTGTGATTGGTTCATCCCCTACACGGCGGTATAATCATCCTACTTACTTGATTACATTCTTGCAAACTAGTTGATACAAGCTCTTTAGAGTAATTAGAATTGAGAGCTTGCTTTGTTGTTTACATTCATCTAGTTGAGCTCTTGAGAGTAGCAAGTTTGTGTGCCTAAGTAATCATTGCAACTAGAATTGTTGGATAGGTGGCTTGCAACCCTTGTAGAGCTAGAGCAAGTTTGCATTACGCTATTTGTCATACTAATCAAATTGCTCTAGTTGATTTATAGATTTTTAAATAGGCTATTCACCCCCCCTCTAGCCATACTAGGACCTTTCAATTGATGAGGTTCAGCCTCAGGGGGGGTCACAGCAGTAGCCTCAGCGAGCACAGCAGACCCAAGAGCCTCAGCCAGCTCAGCAGACTTAGGAGCCACAGCAGACACAACTGTCTCAGGAGGGTGAGCAGGTCCAGCAGGCCAAGGAGACAGAGACAACACCATAGCCACAGTTACGCCGCTCTGGTCGTACTCATGTCCCAGTTTCACCGAGGCCAGTCAATCAGCGGAGGGGTTCTCGTCCACCGCCTCGACCATAGGGTCCGCCTCTAGTGACCCATCTTGACCTGAGGGCCACCACGGCCAAGCAGGTGCAGCAGCTGAGGTTTGTTGACTTTGAGGTGTGGTTTCCACCCAGGAAGGATGAGAGAGCATCAGAGGGATTCTATACACCCCTGCAGGAGGACTTCTACAATGCCTATCAGAATAGTGGAGCAGTCTTTAGACCACAGAGAGTATGCAACATAGAGTCTATTGTTGTAGCAGCTAGAGAGCACATTCGCCCCTACCTTGCATCTCTACCGGGGCTAACAGATTTGATTGGGCAGACCAGATTAAATGTTCCATCTTGGGTTCATTAGTTCTACGCATCTCTCTAGATTGACCCCCACCATAGGTTCATTCACTTTGCATTTGGTGGCAGAGACTATCGGTTGACGAGCACCAGGGTCAGGGAGATTCTCAGGCTTCAGGAGCAGCTAGTCAGACTCCATGAGGTGTGCTATGGACAGACTGCACCCCCCAGACATCCTCATGGTGGCATGGTACCCCCTACAAACTTGGTACGTCACTGTTTCATAGAGCCTTTTGGCGAGGGTTCGAGGAGGAACCCGAGTGATCTCACGCCTACTGCTCGCATGCTTGAGGCTATTATAAGGAGGACTTTACTCCCGAGGATGGGATACAGAGAGGGATTACCTTGGATTCAGCTATGGCCTCTCAACTCTCTGATGCAGCAGACAGTCTTCGACATCTGGGATCTCCTTCTGTCAGAGATAGAGGACACTATAGCTGAGGGCTTCAGAGATCACAGGCAGCTACCCTATGCTCACTAGGTCACTTTTCTTATCCATAGAGTTGTTTATGTTAAGTCGTCTGAGATGATTGCAGAGTACAGTGGTGCCAAGACAGAGTTCCCTACTTATAACTGTTTTAGATGATTCGACACAGTACACCACAGGCACCGAGTCAGCCGCGCCGTCGTCCAGAGGTGCTAGAGACTGCAGCCCAACAAGATGATATCATCAGAGGTATTGCAGCTACAGAGGAGGAGCTTGCTCAGCAGGAGGGGTTGGTCACTAGCGAGCCTAGTGACAGTTCTAGTGATGATTACCAGCCCATTCCACAGATGCCTCCACGATGACATGATGCTGAGGCCGGTAGCTCTAGTTCAGCGCCACCTGCCCCACAGACTGATCCTGCTCTTCTGGCTATACTTGAGCGGATGAGGCAGGACCAGGCCAGACAGGCTCAGGAGACAGCTGCTACACTTGCACAGTTCTAGACTTAGCAGGATGAGTTCTAGCGCCAGCAGCTTGTTATTCAGCAGCAGACCCAGGCACTATAGGAGCAGCAGCAGGCTATGCATCAGTAGCAGATACTCATGCAACAGCAGCTTCTCGGGTTCATGCAGCTTGTAGTGCAGGCGATTAGGGCCCCACCGCCATAGCCTATGCCCTAGCTTGGTCAGCCTACCACCACTTCGATGACTCCAGTGTTACAGCCGAGTGGGCTTTAGAGTCAGGGACAGCCACTAGCATAGTATGCTTCTCCTACAGAGTAGGTGACCTAGTGGTTCGCTTCGCCAGTGGTAGCCCCATAGTTCACACCACTCCGGACGGGCTTCACACCGGCACAAACATCGTCGCTGCTTGAGCCAGACACTTCAGTCTTCAGGAGTCTTGGAGCCTCCTTCAGTGAGTTGATAGGGTAGCCTACTCCTCCATACCTGCACGTTCCAGGTCCTTTTATGGCCGCGCCTATCATAGCGACGACAGAGACGCTCCCCTCCTTAGTGGCATCATCAGAGCCAGCTACTTTAGTTTTACCAGCTTAGTCTACAGCAGCACCAGTTCCTGATCTGACCCAGATTGCTTCAGCATCACTTCTAGCTTCAAAGGGTCAGACAACCCAGAGCTCTGGATCAGACGATGATGGCACCTAGTTCCACCTTGCTCCTCGTACCTCAGCGCCCGGCTCGTCCGTTGCAGCCCCGTCGACCGACCCATAGGTTTTGATGTTTGACGCCAAAGGGGGAGAGGGTTCGAGTATGTTAGGCTTAGGGGGAGCTACTTATCTAAGGGGAGCTTAATTATTATATTAGCTTATCTATTTACATTTGGAGTTTTTATGTGTGAGATACATTATGCATTCATGTTTACTATATTTATGTGATAGTGATATCTACGTGATCATGATATATGACATGTGTGCTCTCTACTTTAAATTCTTTATATGTCATATCACTTGTGCTTTGTTCATTTGCCTTTGCTTCCGCGTTTTATTCCGATGCAAATGAGCTTTATTACTTGTACTCATGCTTATTTCATATCTTTTGAGTACATCATGTTGGCTTGGATCATATAAGCTTGTCTAACACCTTTGTTCTTATTGCCTAAAGCTTATATGAACCAAGCATGTTAAAAACATCATCTCTTTCACATACTCGATGTAGTATTGTCATCAATCACCAAAAAGGGAGATATTGAAAGCATCTAGGCCCGTAGTTGGGTTTTGGTGATTAATGACAATACAGTGATTACTATGACTTAACGTGTGTTTTACAGAAATAATTGAGTAGGTCACGGTAATGGAGATCGAATGGGCAATCATGGTTGTCATGCCCCTACGATGGAAATCAGTTTCGGTTTTCAAAGGATGGACTGACAAGGTTAAGGATGGACTAGTTCTAAGTATCGATTGGAGTTGGAGAGACACTTAGAGTAGTTTAGGACTTTATTTTTCCTTTGGCCATACTATTAAAGGGGGTATGAATGGGTAGCTTGACCTAGGTGAGTCTAGTGAGTTAGGTGTGGTGCACACTTGTTAAAACTAGCACTAGGTAGCTCCACAATAGCCCTTATGATCCAATGGAGCAAACTTCATTCACATATGTTCGAGAGTTAGGATAGTGAATGTAGGGTCAAATACTGATCCGGACGCTGACTCCGGTGTGATCGGACGCCTGGCTCAGAGTCTAGGTCAGTTCATTTGACCAAGGTGAAAGCATATGGAAGTGACTAGATGCTGCTAGGTCATGGTACCGGATGCTGAGGGCCAGCATCCGGTCGACTCCAGTAAGGTTCTAGAGAGGGAAAATCACGACCAGACACGTTCGGTCAGTGCTGACCGGACGCTGGCTAGCGTCCGGTCACACTATATACACTGGAGTTCGAGGTATACTGATCGGAGCATCTGGTCAACATGACCAGAGCGTCCGGTCACCTGTAGAGGCATATAACGATTCATTTTTTAGCCGGTGTTATAAATACAACCTCCACTCGTGTGTGGGGGTACTTTTGCTCATTCCAACAACTAAGAAACACCTTAGAGAGTGCCAAGAAGAGCAAGGTCCTAGTGAGGTGATTAAGATTTGAGAATCCCAAAGAGAGCCCTCATTAGTGAAGATCAAGAGTAGCAAAGTGTGCATCCACCTTTTCATTAGGCTTGTCGTGGTCAAGTGAGAGTTCGTGCTTGTTACTCTTGGTGATCGCCATCACCTAGATGGCTTGGTGGTGATTGGGAGTTCGGTGATCACCCGGATGAGCTTGTGGGTGACCCAACTCAAGTTGTGAGCGGTTATGGGTGATTCACCGCGACGAAGTGTCGAAGAATCAACCTGTAGAGAGCACTTGATCCTTGCGCGGATCAAAGGGGAGCTACACCCTTGCGCGGGTGCTCCAACGAGGACTAGTGAGGAGTGGCGACTCTCCGATACCTCGGCAAAACATCGACGTGTTCCTTCCTCTCTATTTACTTTGAGCATTTACTTTGAGCAATTCAATTCATGTCTTTACATTCTTAGAATTACCATGCTATAGTAGGATTGAAACTTAGGTGGCAAGTCTTTTGTGCGGTAGAACAATTAGGAACACTTTCTAGACACAAGGGGTTAATTGGGCTAACTATATGATTTAATTATTGCAAAGAAATTTAGAATTAGCCCAATTCACCCCTCCTCTTGGCATCTTGATCCTTTCATACCTTAAGAAGGGGGTACAACTGGTGCTTGCGTGGGAGGGATCATCCTGTTACAAATTGATAAACAAAGGGTTAGAGTATTCAAATTAACAATATTCAAAGTAACATTATGTAGCATTACAAAATTTAAACTTCTATGTATGGACCTGCTGCTCTCGTCTTCTATGCCTGCTAGCCTTGTGACCAGGGTCTTTGCAAACGGAGCAAAGATTCCTGCCACGGGTCTCGTTGAAGGTCGCTAGTGTGCTCGCCGGCGGTGCTGAGCTAGTGTGCTTGCTAGCGGTGTTTGAGCTCGGTGGCACAAAGGGCGGGGTGAGGACGACACGTTGAAGCCACGACGAACGAGGAGGAGTGGGGAGTCGTAGGATGCAGACTCGTCCATACGTACGGACGCCTTCCATGGGAGGAAATAGGATGTTGGTGGGGATCACTTGGAAGCAAAGCACGGCAGCGAGGAAGGCATGTGGGTGGATGCAGCGGCGCAGTGAGCGAGTAGGGAAAGGAGGAAGGTGGGTGCGCACAACGACACAGGGATGCAGCCCTTGCAGTGGAGAATGAGAGTCGTGTGGGCCTGTGCGAAGAAGCCCGAGGCGGTGCGCCAACTCGTTTCGGTCCGTGGCGTTAACGGTTGATGCGGCGTCCGACGGAAAGAGAACCGTTTGGACGCCCTAATCTAAGGGTTCAGATAGAAAAATGTTGGATGTTCAGTGTTAGGTTTTTTGTTATCTCCTTGTAGAGTTTTTAGGATCAATCGCAGCTTCATGAAAAACTTATTGCTTGGCTCCTCTCGATCCTTTGGTTCAGCCAAGCAATCTTCATGAAGATACATGTGCTACAAGTGTGACAATGTATCTGCATGAAAAACTTAATTATTTCTTTGGCTCCTGTCGATCTTCCCCATCGCATCTTCATGAAAAACTCATTGCTTGGCTCCTTGTTTCTTTATTACAGCTTGGCAAAGTGTGACCATGTATGAACATGTGTATACTAATATACATCCTAAAATATATTATTTGTACGATCTTGGCCACTTGTACGCTTCTCTTCTAGCATGCATCATCTAATTCTAACCCCTAACTAGATCATCTTTCAATTATTAAGATAAAAAAGGAGGCCTAACAAGATTCGACCAGCAACCCACTTCACGACACGACGTCCGGGCCGGCAAGCCAAGCGGCCCAGAGCTGCACACACTAAGCTGAGCGCGCCAACTCACCACCGCGCGCCGGAAATGGCGGTGGCGCCCTTGCTCGCCCTCCTACTCCTGTTCCTCTCCGGTCCCCGCCGATGCTCCGCCGCCGCAGCAGCGAACTCGACGTCCTCACCTTCCTCGTCCCCGCGGCCCGCGCCGCTGGTCCCGGCGCTCTTCGTAATCGGCGACTCCACGGCCGACGTAGGCACCAACAACTACCTGGGCACGCTCGCCCGCGCCGACCGCGAGCCCTACGGCCGGGACTTCGACACGCACCGCCCCACGGGGCGCTTCTCCAACGGCCGCATCCCCGTCGACTACATCGGTAATAAGGCCGGGCTCCGCGGCCTCCTCTCCATCTTGGTCCAGCGACATTATATCAATGGTCTTTGTGCAGCGGAGCGGCTGGGCCTCCCCTTCGTGCCTCCATACCTTGAACAGAACATGCGCACGGGCGCCGCCGATGTTGGCCTCACAAACATTGATGGGATGATACAAGGCGTCAACTACGCGTCTGCGGCAGCCGGCATCATCTCCAGCAGTGGCTCTGAGCTTGTATGTATACCATAATGCTATACTTAGCTCGGCAGCATTGTCATAATTTAGTTGACAAATAAATTAATTAATTTAGTGATTCTAGTTGCAATCTTGATTTGGTTGTGCTGTAGGGAATGCATGTATCCCTGACCCAGCAGGTGCAGCAAGTCGAGGACACATATGAGCAGCTGTCACTGGCCCTTGGGGAGGCCGCGGTGGCCAACCTGTTCAGGAGGTCCGTGTTCTTTGTGTCCATCGGGAGCAATGACTTCATCCACTACTACCTGCGCAATGTGTCTGGTGTCCAGATGCGATACCTCCCTTGGGAGTTCAACCAGCTCCTTGTCAGTACAATGAGACAGGAAATCAAGGTGCGCTTCTTCTTCTCCAGTTAGCTCATTCAGTGCAGCATTGGTTGCCACGTTTCTCTATTTTTGGAGTGTATGGTATATATGCTTGCTAGGCTGATAGCTATGTTCTTCTGCAAATCAGTGAGTTGGTGGTATCACGCTTAATTAGCCGTTGTTAGCCTTAGTCATGTGAGCATCAGTTGTGATACTTGTATGGTTCAACTTTGTGCTGCTATTCTATTTATAGTTTGGTACTTTGGTTCCTTGACTGAAATATTGACAGATTTTCTATGCCTGAACTATTTTCACTTGCAACTGGCATAAATGATCCAGGCTGAGGCTACAATCCTCCTTTGTCTGTTGCTGTTCAGTGTTCTGAATTTTAAACTCATATTTGTCTATGTGGGAACTGTATGACATTTGCAATTTCGAAAGCTAACTGATCTGAACAAATGAAAGGGAGTAACCTAATAGATATTCAGATAACCTTAATTATGGTAGTTCTGGGATGTAAGACCTTTACAAATTTCCTTAGTTGGATATATCGCTGGCTGTTAGTTTCAAATGTGGGTTGCTGCTCAAGAAATAAATGCATTGGTTTTCTATATATATGTTCATCTTTAGTTCTTTGACAATTGAACAGCTATTGCAATCTAAATTTCAAAATTGATGACAGTCACAGCATTTTGATGAAATACTAAGTTTAGTTCATTGAAATACATCTACCCTGAGTGTACCAAGGATAGGGACTATAGTTGATATTAATTACTTCTTGGAGTGAATTTATATTTGATTCAATTATATGCTCACTTCCATATTTCTGAAGTGAATTTGTCATGGCCCAGGATCCAACTGGGCCCAATGAACGGTATATTCAATTCCAAAGTTCTGTTCACAGGTACCGTAGCACACTGCTGTGCACGTCTCTGCTGAGTCCAAAATAATGCACTAGGACCTAGAGTCTAGTTAGTTAGGAAGTCTATTCATTCAATTTTCCCACTCCCATGCCTGAGAACGACTAGCATCGGTGTCTCACTCGCCATCAGTGTTGTCACATACTCACATCCATGGTTGTATTGTCTGACACCCAAGAGTTGAATGTATATAGATAAAGGGCGGAAACTTGTTAGTTTTTTAAATGTTTATGAGACCTTCAGTATTAATAGGAATGCTGTATTTTTATTTCTTTTTCATATATTCATTATTGTCAAATTAACTGTGGACCTTGTTATATAATCAAGTTGTATATCCCCCGCTCTCTCTTCTGATAGTGATGGTTTTATGCAGAATTTGTACGACATCAATGTTCGCAAAGTCATACTGATGGGCCTACCTCCTGTTGGTTGTGCACCTCATTTCCTCGAGGAGTATGGCAGTCAAACTGGGGAATGCATCGATTATATCAACAATGTCGTGATCGAGTTCAACTATGCCCTGAGACACATGTCTAGCGAGTTCATCAGCCAGCATCCAGATTCCATGATCAGTTATTGCGACACTTTTGAGGGGTCTGTGGACATACTAAACAATCGTGAGCATTATGGTGAGCAAACTAATTATCGGTAAGTTTGGATTACTTGCTGGCCTTGGGGAAGCACTTACATCTCATTGAGATATGACATTGTGCAGGTTTTGTCACCACCACTGATGCTTGCTGTGGGCTGGGCAAGTATGGAGGCTTGATCATGTGCGTTCTTCCACAGATGGCATGCAGCGATGCATCAAGCCATATCTGGTGGGATGAATTCCACCCAACAGAGGCTGTCAACCACATCCTGGCAGATAATGTGTGGTCCAGTCAGCACACCAAGATGTGCTATCCTTTGGACCTGCAACAGATGGTAAAACTGAAGCTGTAGAACCAATCTGGAATGACTTGTTTAACATGCGTTTCAGAGAACCTATAAGAAGTGACAAGCCGAATTGAAATGTTTAGAATTGTGAATTACAAATACTTTATAAGGATAGACTTGTCAGTTTTAGATAGCTCAGGTTACATGAAAAGCAAGATGTTGTTCCTTGGTATGTTGATGCAATGTAGGGGATCTATAGTGGTCAAACTGGAACACATGCTGTCAGGCATAGGTGCTAATGAGTGATGAATAGTTTCGGTGACTGAAAGTTCATTTGAGATTGTACCTGAAATGTATGTTTCTAAATAAGTAACATTCTGACAAAACTGTTGTCCATACAATTCTGCAGAAAACGTGAGTCGAAAATATACAACCTTTACGAGTCAACAGAAGTTGACCATGGGTACTCCAGTGCTTACAGGTGGTTACAAGCTAGTGCTGCAGCATCATCAGTTAGTAATCATCCACTTTTTTTTTTTTTGAGGAAACAGGAGAGGCCCAGGGGTCTCTACTGAAAATTTATTGAAACGTAACCAAGGTGATTACAAACAGCGTTTTTAGAACAACACAGGGCAACGAGAGCAAAGATCACATACCAGTTTACTGTTTACAGCCTCATGAATTAAAGCAAAATGAAAAAAGAGGAAGGCCTAGCACTCATCATTCTGTCCCTTACAACGATGCCCTCAAGTGAACCACCTGCTTACAAAGATGCAATGGCTTGGTTGCACCCTTCAGTGCGTTTTCTCTAGGGTTGCCACAATAGTATTCCTATTCTGACCCTTCAAATCACTGATACGTAGTGCCTGCACCTTCAGGAGGTTGCTGCTGCTGTTTGTCTGAAACCTGAGTCAATTGAGTGACCAGTGTTACTTCCTTACCAGCAGCTTGGCCATCGCCCATGCCCACACTGAGAAATATACGGAGAGCATCGGGTGCTACAACTCTTCATCACTAGCTCCAGAGTTGAGAACAAAGCTGGGAAACGCCATGGTTATGTCCCTGTATAGAAGATGCACAACACAATGCAACAAGTCATCAGAGTTTACCACTCGATAAATCAAGTCACGTGATGGTTAGCATGTAAGCTTTTCAGCCAAACACGAAGAGTTTTTACGACATGAAAACGTAGTCTGTAAACTTACTTTAGATAGGGAAGCGTCATGTTCTTGAGAAGAGCTGGGTTTTTACTTGCGAACACCTTCCATTCATCAGGATCTATCTTCCCGTCGTCGTTCATGTCTGCTTGCTTGAAAGTCTGCCAAAACTTAAGTTAGCATGCCATAAAATCCATGTCTTGTTGGCTGGGGACTTTGCGATGTGGTGCTTCTTGCGCCACAAGAATTGAATTGAAAAATTGAAACATTATAGTAAAAGTTTGGGAAGGAATTAATTTGGCTGAAAGCTACCAGGCACTTTGCTTGATGAAAATTTAGAGCAAACAGATGTGTCACAGTACACTTTAAGGCTTTAAGCTCAGTGGTGGACATATTTGTGGACCAAGCAACAGGTGGTATGATCGAGATGAAAGTAATGGTTTCTATTGAAGCACTGTACCTGATCAACAATTTGTTCGACAGCGTCGTCAGAAAGAAGTAATTCTGATTCATTCAGAATGGCCAGCACCATTTCCTTCAACTGCATGAATGTTTAGAGAAAAAGACTCAGTTATTAACATAGGATTTTCGGAGTTAACCAAAGCTAAAATAGTTTGCACACCACTTTTAGTGCATATATATAAAACATTCATTTGGAGCGACAAGGGAGTGTTATTTCCAAATTCCAACATAATAGGCTAATGTCTCAACTGTGTCTTAATTTGTTGAATGGAGGTCAAAAGGTACTTCATTACTTACTGAATGCATGCTGAAGTCTAGGTTATGTATCGGAGGTGCAATTGTGGAAAAAAAGAATATTAAGTGATTCAAAGAAGATTAATGACACAAACCTCTTCGCGTTCAATGGATCCAGTACCTCTCAGATCATATAGCCGAAATACAACTGAAAGGAAGAATTCCTTAATATGTCATACAGAGAAGAAACATATGGTAGATGACAAAAGAGATAAGATAATTTTGGTATAAATGATCAAAAAAGTTACTAACTTATCATACTAGAAATTAAATATTTCTGCTAGTTTTATGCAATGAATGGTTTTTACCGGTTCATGTTTTCCTCTATCTTCTAAAATTGCCTTACTTGTCAGAAGCCGTGTTTCTTCTGTACATTTTTGTGAGGTAAAAAGTGAGAAAAATAATTGGCAAAACTACAAATTGAACTTTACCCAATTTTCATCCTGAAGCACTACATCAGAGTAATCTTAAAACTAAGTTGCTGAGCAAGTTGCATCAGGAAATGGGAGTTGGAATAGAAATTTTTTATTCCTACAGGCGATCTTTTCTGCCATCGGCGTATCTGGGTGGAAAATGCTGAGGGACCGAACGAACTCCTCAAAATCAATCACTCCATTGCGCTTCAGATCAAACAGATCAAATATCTGCACATATTATAGAACAGTATAAAAAAGTCTCACATATATGAACATAATTTAGAGTTTGCGAGGCAGGAGACAAGATAATTCTAGAAAAAGTTTTTAATTTGCATGAAGATAACTAACTACTGATAAAGTTTCCAGGCCAGAAAGAATCAATTGGTACATACTCCTTGAATTATGCATATTACAGTCCCAAAAATTCTCTAAACAAAAAGGATCCTACAGATAACTGCTGCTATTTGGAGGAGCATAAACTAGGAACTGACCCGATCGGCGAAAAGATTCTTCTTGTTGCTGTTCCTGAGGAGAGCAAGCTGGAACTCCTCCTATTCAATGGAAATGTAGTTCTAGATGTTCAGAATCACATGGTCTAACGAACTTTCCACCACAGAAGCGTTTGATGCAGGCAGTAGGCAGTACCTTGTGAATTAGGCCATCTTTGAATATGGAATAGCTTATCTTCTTGTAAAGCTCATAGAGGGCCTCCACTTCATTGACAGAAACTGCAACAAGCAGACAAAAACACAAGGGTTATTCAGTTATATTCCTTTATTCTTGAGATGAGATTCGAGTATTCAGATTCTTACAGGTAGTCTCTTTAGCCAAGATATTGGGATCCACATATCCCGGAGGACGTTTGGACTTCTTGGAGGAGACACACCCCATGCAAACCAACTCTCTCTGAAGATGGATGAACAATCAATCACAGCAGCGAATCACAGAAAGCGACCAAAGCAAGCACCTAACCAAAGAGAGGATCGGAGACATTGGCATCAGCAACAACCACCCAAAAGACAAAAACACAGGACGTGAAGACAAAAAGAGGCAACTCTTCAAAAATCAAAACACAGGAAGCAGTTAGGCGGCTCACCGCTCACCGACGAAGACAGACAAGAGTTGTGCACAAAAGAGAGCGTGGTATGTTCCGAGCTCCGACTTTGTGGCAGCCGCCGGTGCAATGGACGTATATCGAAGAAGAGCCAAGCAGGCCCGGCCATATATGTAGCTCAGTAGCTGTAGCTGTAGCCTTGTAGAGAAACATTACTAGTGCCGACAGGCTGGGCAAGCGTTGACCTGCATACCACTTCCTCTTTCAACGAGATCCGCACATCTATAAATTTTCAAATCCATCACCTCACCTGCCAATATATTATATTTTCAAATCCAAGGCATGCTCCGATTCTATATTATAAGCACGGCCTAGTAGTTTACAGTTGTTCCTAGCATTCTAGCCGAGATGCAAGTAGGAATACAATTAGGACACATATCTATCTAATATACGTCAACAGACACAGACACATACCTATCTAATATACGTTAGAGTAATAGACAATTAGGACAGGAATACAATTTTAAGAACGCTTACATCTACAGGAGATCGCCTGTCTAAAAACGACGTCTTGCGTTTGACAGCACCAGAAAATTGTCAGCATCGGGCGGGTGCCTATCTGAAAGCAATAACGATTGCGTGGAATAATACATTGAATTAATTAGAGAGATCTATGTACGTGTGTGTATATATATATATAGAGGGGAGAGGAGATCTCGTGGTTTATAGAAATAAGACCTAAATCGAGATCTCCTCATATCTCTCTAACCAAATAGAGGACCGGCCCGGCTATACCAAAGGCCCAGGCCCATATACACACACATATATACATTTACAGTCTAACACCCTCCCGCAGTCACAGCGTCGTATTTGCGAATGTTGAGACTGGACCGAAACTTCGTGAAGACAGAAGAAGGCAAGCCTTTGGTGAAGATGTCGGCGAACTGGGACGTCGTCGGGACATGAAGAACGCGGACAACACCAAGAGCCACTTGTTCTCGGACGAAGTGAAGATCGATCTCAATATGCTTGGTACGCTGATGCTGAACGGGGTTGGAAGACATATAAACTGTACTGATGTTGTCACAATACACCAACGTTGCTTGACGCAGAGGTGTATGTAGCTCGGACAATAGCTGGCGCAACCAGGAAGCCTCTGCAACAGCATTAGCTACAGCACAGGTACTCAGCTTCAGCATTGGAGCGGGAGACAGTGTTCTGGCGCTTGGAGGACCAAGAGACCAAGTTGTCACCGACGAACACAGCATAGCCCGAGGTAGACTTACGAGTGTCAGGACAATCACCCAATCTGCATCTAAGTAGACCACAAGATCAGACTGACTGGAGGCACGGATATGAAGGCCCAAGTCCAAAGTACCACGAACATAGCGAAGAATCCGCTTCAGAGCTGCAAGATGAGGTTCCCGTGGGTCGTACATGTGTAGACACACCTGCTGTACTGCATAAACAAGATCAGGCCGTGTGAAGGTGAGATACTGCAATGCGCCGGCAAGATTACTGAAAGTGCATCTAGCCCTTTAGTGGGTTTTGGATGATTGAATGACAACGTGATTAAAGGACTAACCCGTTTGCTAAGTGTGAACAGGTAATAGGTTATCTCACAGGTACTTAATGAAAGCCAAAATGATGTGTTGTTGTATAAATAATCTAGTTCAAGCACAAGACAACAATGCAAATGGAATTCATGTGAAGGCTTATTTCTTGTGGGATTTCCATGTACTATGTGAAAGCAAGCTCATAATTATTAGTTAATGAGACACGAGGGATTGCATATGGAATGGTCTCATATTTGAAGCTTGCTAAATTAAAATGAAAAAGATAACAATACATATGAATGGATGATTCAACACAAGATGTGACTTGATGGCTTGAGATGGTGAAGATAGCAAGGAAAGGCTTCGAGGTACTAAGCAAGGGTGAAGGGCAAGCGACGGCTTGGCGGCAGAAGAACCTAGCTAGGGTGAAGAAGAAAGTACTTGCATTTAGTTGAGGTACTAATCAAGCTAAGATGGTCATATTGATGTGAAGGATCAAATCTATAATAAAGTATTTGATGGAAGTGACTTGATACATTTGGGATTATTCAAACTTGATGAATGGAATCAAGTCACATGCTCAAGATGGCTATGCTCAAGTGAAAAGATCAACATCAACATGTTAGCACCCTTACTTGATGAAGATTGGAAGGGACGGCATCAATTTGAAAGAACAACTCAAGTGGTACAAATTCATATTTCCGTTTATCTTGAGTTTAATAGGTATGCCGTACTACTAAGAGGGATGCATCATGTTGATAGATAATGTTTCATAAGTGCTCAAGCCAACCCATGTGAGGTTTGATTATTTGAGCGACAAAAGTGCTAACTGATTTTTTGCTGGTCTGGCAATACTGGACGTGTCCGGTATTTGTCCAGCAGCTGTAAAATTATTGTTCTCGGGATTGGTTCGTCGGGAGTTCCGACGTAGGTCGGGAGTTCCGACGATCGGGAGTCCCGGCATGGGTCGGGAGTTCTGACGTCTCGCACTTCAACTGATTTGGAGGGTTCACTGTCCTGGTCATACCGGACGTGTCCGGTATAGATGACCAGAAGCCAACGGCTAGTTTTCAAAAGCCGTGAGGGTCAGGAGTTCCGACGTGAGTCGGGAGTTCCGACGGTCGGGAGTTCCGACATGTGTCGGGAGTTCCGACACCTCACTAACTTTAACTCAGTTACATGTTTTTCAAAATTACTGAGGGTCGGGGGTTTCGACTTGAGTCAGGAGTTCCGACGGTCGGAAGTCCCGGCGTTCTTCGGGAGTTCCGACGCCTCACAACTTCACTGTAATTTAGTTACCGTTGGCGCAGTATGAGTCATACCGGACGTGTCCGGTATTGCAACAG
The DNA here is from genome assembly GCF_019320115.1 of Miscanthus floridulus. Taxonomy (NCBI): domain Eukaryota; kingdom Viridiplantae; phylum Streptophyta; class Magnoliopsida; order Poales; family Poaceae; genus Miscanthus; species Miscanthus floridulus. The sequence goes on along the minus strand of NC_089586.1, from coordinate 56,412,208 downwards.
CTATAAAACGGCTAGTTTTCCTTGGGGGCTATAAATATCCCCAAGCCTCCACCTTTGGAGGCTGCTGATTCTGCTGAGAGAGACACACGTTTTTGAGCTTTGCCAACTCTCCTAAACCCTCTCTTAGTGAGTGTGTGATCCAAATTGCAAAATCAATTTGTGGGTTAAGAGAGAATTTGAAAAAGAGAGCAAGCCACCACTTGAGCACTTGTGCATATTGTCAATCTCGTGATTCGCATTTGTTACTCTTGGACTCTTCGGTCCTAGACGGCTAAGCGTCGCCGGAGAGCAACCGAGAGATTGTGGTTGCTTCGGAAAGTTTGTAACGGTCGATTCCGCCGCCTCGGAATCATTTAGTGGAAGGAGGAAAAGGAGTTGGAAAAGACTCCGGCTAGAGTGACCTTCGTGGTACCCTCTAGGGCTGACCTTCGTTGGGTTGCCCGCAGCCCCCTCAACGGAGAGTAGGACTCGAACGAGTCCGAACTTCGGTAAAACAAATATCATGTCTAAATTTGCATTTCATTTGATATTTGTGTTGCTCTAGCTGTTCTGCAGGTTCTCTGTGTATATTGTCATCTCCATTAGGTGCCTGCAGTTTGGTTTGAAGATAGAAATCGAAAGGAGCAAGTTCGGGGCCGATCTGCAGAAATCGTGTATACCGGACACGTCCGGTATTCATACCGGACACGTCCGGTATTTCCTGCCTGCACTGAAAATATTTATTCTCTGTTCTAACTTGGTGTTGCAGGGTTGTAACTTCTAGATATATTCTTTATACCTTGTTTACTTTGTGGCTAACTTGTGAGGGGTGGTAGTACTCTTAATTTGGAGTTTCCATTTTGGAAACTCCCCTTTCTAATTGTTTCCGCATTTAAAGGTGTTAATTTTCAGAAACGCCTATTCACCCCCCTCTAGGCGGCATCCTAGGTCCTTTCAATTGGTATCAGAGAGAGGTTCTCACCTAAAGCTTCACCGCCGTGAGAAAAGGATGTCGACGCCTATCGAGTTGGAGCCGGTGCTTCTCCAAAATGATGGTTCAAACTTTCTAACTTGGTCAATACATGTACTCAATGCTTTTAGAGATATTAGTCCTCTTGTTGAGCATATTGTGGATGCAAGCATACCTCTTTCTATAGTTGATTGGAGCAACTACAAAAATTTGTCAAAAGAGGAAGCGATATGCGTGCAACTCAATGCTCAAGCTATTAATATTATTTTGAGTACATTGAGTGTAGAGGTTCAAGATGAGGCAATCTTCAATGGACAACCACCTCCGAAGAGTGCTCATCTCATTTGGACTAGACTTTTTGATTTGTATGGAAAATCAAAATGTGATGATGCACTTGAGATCGAGTCAATGGAAAGTATGTCCATTGTGTCATCATACAGCGAAGAAGCCTCACAAGACCTCAAGAGCGCCGAGCCGGAGCAAGAAGTGCAAGCAGCGCATGACCAGCTGTCTGCCTGCACATACCGGACGTGTCTGGTATGCCTACCGGACGTGTCCGGTATGGCCGAGGCAGCAGACCAGCAAGCAGCTGTTTGCAACGATGCTCAAGCCCGGTGGCAACCAAGTGATGAGTCAATCTCAGTATCTCATGATACTCATCACTTGAGTCTCATGGCCAAGAAAAGCAAGAAGAAGAGTAACAAGAAAGATCAAGAAAAGGAGAAGGATCAAGTGGATGATCAAGATAAGAGTGATATTGAAGTTGAAGACAACTACAACCTTGATCATCTCAACCATAAAGACAAGTTCATCATCATGAAGATAGTTGAAAAGAATGATGAGCTTGAAGAAGAGATTGAGAAGCAAGAGCAATCGCTTCAAAATCAAGAAAAGTTTCTCATCTCCAAATTGCAAGAGCTAAAGGCAATAAATGAGAGGTATGAAAAATTGTCAATTGAGCATGCTTTAATTACTAACTCCTCTTCTAGTGTTTCACAACTAGAGAAGGAAAACTTCGAGCTCAAGGCAAGGCTAGATGAACTATCAAGCAAGTATAATGAGGTACAAGCAAATTATGTTCATCTAAAGTGCTCTCATGAGGAAGTAGTAGAATCAAGCATCATGCTTGAGGTGGCTCATGAGGTTGTGATTACATCGATAAAATTCTCTCAACCTCTCACACATCCGCTCACTAGTACACCATCTCAATTAAATATTTCTTGTACTAATGAATGTGCTCCTCAAGCAAGCCAATCTTCGATTGAGCTAAATCTTATAGAAAACATAGAGCTCAAAGAAGAAGTGCAAAGATTAAAGAAAGATGTGATTCGGTTGAAGGGTAAGGAGAAAGCACAACCTTCTCAAGATAACCGTGATAACATGGTGAAGAAGCTTGAGAAGGGTTCAAACCTTGCTTCCTCCAAAGCCCAACAAAAGAATCACATCTCAAGCAAGGCCAACACAACCAAGAGCAAGAAACATGGAAAAAGGATGTGCTATGGTTGTGGATTGTATGGACATGAGTGGGCTATGTGTCCACACAAGAGTTGGGCCGACAAGGTTGAAGCCGCCAATCAAAAGGCTTCTACCAAGGAGGCCAAGCAAATAAAAAGTGATGGACAAAGTGCTTGTCTCATGAGCAAGAAATTGGGGCATCCTACCAAGAAATGCCCAATGTACAAAGAGGCAAGAAAGGAAACCCAAGTTGCAACTAGAAGATGCTATGGGTGCAATGAGATGGGCCACAAGGTTGATAGATGTCCATACAAGCAAAGCAAGCATAGAGCACACAAAGGCCGCATATGCTATGCTTGTAGAAGAAAGGGGCATCTAAGCTATGAATGCCCAAATGGTAAAACTCCTAAGCCAAACACATTTGTTTATAATGATATGCTTAGGAAGACCACAAATGGAGTTAGCACTAGTAAGGTGATGTGTTCACCACAAACTAATGCTAAAGCCATTTGGGTGCCTAAGCACTTATTGACTAACTCAAAAGGACCCAACAAGAGTTGGGTACCAAAGTGTGCTTAGGTTAATGATGTAGGTACTTGGTGATGAGATGAAGGTTTCGGGGTGGTTGAGCAAGCAATTTGATAATATTCACTCAATCTATCAACCAATTCTTATCATAATCCCTTATATGGCTGACCCGAAGATAATTCAATAAATATATCATCTATTTCACCCTCACCATTGGTAACAAGTACCTAAACCTTGTAGGATAGCCACTTTGTTCGTTTCGTGTTCTATAGTTCAAAAATAGGTACATTTGTGAAATAATGAAAGTGGCTAATTAATTTCACTTGAGATTTATCATGTTTGCCATATGATGCTTTTGATCGCTCTCTAGTAGAGTAATTTATTTGTTGAGATGCTAGTATACAATAAATAATAAAGCTAAACAAAGAATCACAAGCAGCAAATTAATTGGTTCTGTCTTGCACCTATCGGACGTGTCCGGTATTACTATCGGACGTGTCCGGTATGGCCAGGGACAGAAAGTCAGTGTTTTCGTCCTGTGTATTCTGGACGTGTCCGGTATACTACCGGACATGTCCGGTATTGCATGGACCAGAACACTAATTGTGTTGCAACTGAGTATTCGATCCATACATTTTTCATATATCCCTAACATACTCAGAAGCTTGTGTTTTATCAAATCTAAGTGGATTGTGAGCATCTCTTAAACTCACTTTTAAATATGGCAATCTTATTTGGTTTATGGTCAAAATGAAAATTGGCTCTCAATTTCTTATCAGAATAAAAGTGCTTATTGAAAGTCATTCAAAATACTTGAAGCACTTATTTAGGGGGAGCTAAATTTCTATTTTGCACCATTGTGGACTAACAAATTTATCTAGCACTCTTTGTAGTCCTTTGGATGAAAAATTGAATTTGTATCAAGCATGATTACTTGGCAATCAAGGTCAACATAAAGATTATCATGCCATGTATCTTCTTAGTGGTATTCTTGTGGGCTCAAGGCAAAGGTATGTTTTTACATACATATATTGTAAGTGCATCTAAGGCCCTTTACATGTTAGAATGTGCATTTGTGTGACATAGGAGAGATGTTTTTCAAAACCCATAACTAGCATGTGTAGGTGGTGTGAATTTGAAAAACTATTTGAATCTTGGTCTTTGCGACCTAGCCCTGTCATGTGGTGATTATGGCTCTCCTTGATTGTTTGATCGGCTAATCACACATGACATGGTTTTTCTTAAGTCCACAATCTACGTTGTCTCACTTTATCTCTCTCATGCAAGCAAATTATTGATTATGCCATATATTTGGAAAAGAGAAAATCAATTTATGGCATTGGATAAGGAAAGTGATGATACTCGGTTTGGATCAAGATTATATGCCTTTTTGGACTAAGATATAACAGAAAAGGGGATTAGAAGAGACACAACACATTTTGGAATAATTTGGGCCAGCCCGTGAATACCGGACGTGTCCGGTATGATACCGGTCGTGTCCGGTATGAGCGGGACTATAAAAACAGAGCATACCCCTTCGGACCAAACAGACTTGCCTCCTCCAAATCAACCAGCCGACGCCCTTCTTCCCACCTAGGGTGACCAGGGATTTCACCAAGGAAAAGAGAGAGAGGGAGATTGCATTGGAGAAGGCTTGGATCAAGGATTGAAGGCCCGTGGATTTGGATTTCACATCGCTCTCTCTTCTCTCCTCTCAAGGTACCCTAATCATGGACCTCGTCCGATCTACTTGGTCAATACATGATTTGAAAATTCCTTCGGTCAATATGCTGCATTGGTGATGGAGAAGCAATGCCCAAAGTTTGGTATTAATCCGTGTTGGTTTGAATCAAGGAACCCTGGTTAGGGTTGCTGGTCGCCCATACCGGACGTGTCCGGTATGCTACCGGACGTGTCCGGTATGACCCAGCAGAGTAGGCTCTCTGCTTCCTTTGATTCAATGCTATCCTAGAATTGTTTATTAGGCACAGTTTCTTCTGTATCTATGTTTTGCAAACCTTGTGACAATGGTGTGTCGAGGTGATTGTAAAACCTTGGATAAAAGAATCTATGTCTAATTACAATTCAAGAATAAGCTATGGGCATGTATCTAAAATTCTTTGGAAATCTTTGGATACAGGACAGCAGCCATGAGTGGACAACAGGAGCCGAGGTCCAAGCACAGGCATGATCCAGCACTTGAGAAGTACAAGAAGGCGAGACAGGATATGCATCCTGGATTCCAGCCGAGCAGCAGGAGGCCTACCAGAGCTGCCTCTAGTGCAGCAGCTCAGTATGCAGAGGGGTTCGGGAGCTCTTCTTCTGACACAGACACTGATGAGTTCAGAGTGGAGTCTAGAGATAAAAGAAAGAGGAAGAGCACTGACAGAGGATCAGATGGTGACAGCTCAGATGAGGAGCAGGAGATTGAGGAGGAGGAGCCAGTTCCTCCAGTTCAGCACCAGCCTGGTCAGGGGATGCACTATGGTCTCCTTGAGACACGTCTACCCAATGTACCCTCCTATGTTTCCAGGGTTGATTACAGAGGAAAGGGTATGACCAGGAGAGCTAGAGATGAGCGAAGGGTTGATCTGAGGAGCTTACCTAAGGTTCAGTACGATCACCGCTTCTAGACAGCCTTTCACTTGGATTTCTACTCCAGTGTTATTCTCACCAGGAACCCTGTGATTGCCAGGTCTCAGTGGATTGACTGGCAGTACGTTACAGAGTTGCAGAAGGCCTCAGTTGATCATACCATTGCCATTTGCCAGCGCACTAGGGTTTATGAGATCATGGAGTTCCAGCATGACTGGAACACAGAGGTAGTAGCTCAGTTCTATGCTACTCTGTTTGTTGAGGAGGATGAGAGGCGGATGCACTGGATGCTTGAGGGCCAGTGGTACAGTGTTGACTATGATATTTTTGCCGCCCATCTTGGCTTCTCAGAGGATGATCTCCAGAGGGACAGGATCCACACCGAGCAGGTGTTACCCCCTGAGCAGCTCGCATATATGTATCCTCCTGGTGGTGAGAGAGGAGCTGTGGGGAAGGTTCTAGGTCTTCACCCTACCTACAGGTACCTGGACAGGATGTTCAGGAAGACTATTGACTGCAAGGGTGGAGACAAGGGCAACATTGCTGATTACTCCAGGAACCTACTCCACAGGATGGCACCTGATGCTCGGCCCTTCAGCATGTTTGATTTTATTTGGTCCGAGATCAGGAGTGTGGGAGAGAGGCCCCTCAAGGGCTGTGGTTTTGCTCCTTATATCATGCATATGATTGAGCAGGTGATAGTGCACACATTCAAGTATGATAAGATTCACAAGGCCCTGAAGATTATTGCAGATCTGCCTGAGACAGGGTTACCTCTAGCAGGACCAAGAGGAGCAGTCGCAGCACCAGAGGCAGATGCACCTGGGAGTGGTGCACCAGTAGGAGCTTCACCTTCACCACGTGCTCCTTCACATTCTACTTCACGCCGTGGCAGTCCTCCTTTGCCTATCCGCAGGCTTTTTAGCTCCATATTTGGGATGTGTCGTGACATCCAGACCAGGTAGCAGAAGGAGAGGGAGGCTAGGAGGAAGGACACTCGGACTTTGAAGCAAATTGCTTCTAATCTTGAGCTTGATCCTCCTAGATCTCCTCTATCAGATGAGGCAGCTAGTGAGCCTGAGACTGAGGAGCAGCAGCAGGCTAGATATGATAGAGAGTATGTTGAGTTCATACAGCGACAGCAGCAGCAGCAGGCACCTGAGCACCCTAACACTCTACCACTTTAGGCTCGTGTGCCTACTCACTCTCAGCCACGTCCCAGCACTGCCGACGACTATGCTACAGATTGGTGGAGTGACTTGACAGGTGATGGCGGCGGCTACTACGGCTCTGGTGGCTTCGACCCATCTGGTGCCGGTGGTTCTCGTCCGGCTGGTGTTACCCGCTCTGATGACGAAGATGCTGGGAGAGATGATGATGATGATGAGTGATGCTAGAGATTAGTGACAGCTTGTAGCCCCTTTGTCCTTAGTATGTCATTGTTGGACCTTTGTGGTGATAGATGACAAAGGGAGAGAGAGAGACTGATTAAAGCTTCAGGATAGTTTCATTTGCTTATCTTTGTACCTGAAGATATGTACTGCAGGCTGTAGTTTGTTTTTGAGCTTCATTGATTATATCTTGTGAGAGATGAGACTTTTGCTTTATCTATGTATCTCTTGAGACATGATCTTTATCTATATATCAGTGGTTTCTGGACTTGAGAAAATTTGTAATGAGTGCTATGTGTGAATTACATGTGTCATATTTATTTTCATAAGGACTATGCATGCTAGAATGAAAATATTTGATGTGATGCTTTTATATTTATTCTTGTGTGATATATCTTGTCATATGCATCACGGTTTCACTTTGTCACACACACATACACCCCACGGATGCAATGATTTAAGGGGGGAGTCTCCTATTTGTTTTAGTATGTGCAATTGACATTTGAGGTCATTTTGTGAATTCTAATCATAAGCACATATTAAGGGGGAGCCTCTCATAAATCATTGAACCCAAAAGTTTAAATGTTTATATCATTTTGTAAGCTTTAATCAAGTTGTCATCAATCACCAAAAAGGGGGAGATTGAAAGTGCATCTAGCCCTTTAGTGGGTTTTGGATGATTGAATGACAACGTGATTAAAGGACTAACCTGTTTGCTAAGTGTGAACAGGTAATAGGTTATCTCACAGGTACTTAATGAAAGCCAAAATGATGTGTTGTTGTATAAACAATCTAGTTTAAGCACAAGACAACAATGCAAATGGAATTCATGTGAAGGCTTATTTCTTGTGGGATTTCCATGTACTATGTGAAAGCAAGCTCATAATTATTAGTTAATGAGACATGAGGGATTGCATATGGAATGGTCTCATATTTGAAGCTTGCTAAATTAAAATGAAAAAGATAACAATACATATGAATGGATGATTCAACACAAGATGTGACTTGATGGCTTGAGATGGTGAAGATAGCAAGGAAAGGCTTCGAGGTACTAAGCAAGGGTGAAGGGCAAGCGACGGCTTGGTGGCCGAAGAACCTAGCTAGGGTGAAGAAGAAAGTACTTGCATTTAGTTGAGGTACTAATCAAGCTAAGATGGCCATATTGATGTGAAGGATCAAATCTATAATAAAGTATTTGATGGAAGTGACTTGATACATTTGGGATTATTCAAACTTGATGAATGGAATCAAGTCACATGCTCAAGATGGCTATGCTCAAGTGAAAAGATCAACATCAACATGTTAGCACCCTTACTTGATGAAGATTGGAAGGGACGGCATCAATTTGAAAGAACAACTCAAGTGGTACAAATTCATATTTCCGTTTATCTTGAGTTTAATAGGTATGCCGTACTACTAAGAGGGATGCATCATGTTGATAGATAATGTTTCATAAGTGCTCAAGCCAACCCATGTGAGGTTTGATTATTTGAGCGACAAAAGTGCTAACTGATTTCTTGCTGGTCTGGCAATACCGGACATGTCCGGTATTTGTCCAGCAGCTGTAAAATTATTGTTCTCGGGATTGGTTCGTCGGGAGTTCCGACGTAGGTCGGGAGTTCCGACGATCGGGAGTCCCGGCATGGGTCGGGAGTTCCGACGTCTCGCACTTCAACTAATTTGGAGGGTTCACTGTCCTGGTCATACCGGACGTGTCCGGTATGGATGACCAGAAGCCAACGGCTAGTTTTCAAAAGCCGTGAGGGTCGGGAGTTCCGACGTGAGTCGGGAGTTCCGACGGTCGGGAGTTCCGACATGTGTCGGGAGTTCTGACACCTCACTAACTTTAACTCAGTTACATGTTTTTCAAAATTACTGAGGGTCGGGGCTTCCGACTTGAGTCGGGAGTTCCGACGGTCAGAAGTCCCGGCGTTCTTCGGGAGTTCCGACGCCTCACAACTTCACTGTAATTTAGTTACCGTTGGCGCAGTATGAGTCATACCGGACGTGTCCGGTATTGCAACGGCTATAAAACGGCTAGTTTTCCTTGGGGGCTATAAATACCCCCACGCCTCCACCTTTGGAGGCTGCTGATTCTGCTGAGAGAGACACACGTTTTTGAGCTTTGCCAACTCTCCTAAACCCTCTCTTAGTGAGTGTGTGATCCAAATTGCAAAATCAATTTATGGGTTAAGAGAGAATTTGAAAAACAGAGCAAGCCACCACTTGAGCACTTGTGCATATTGTCAATCTCGTGATTCGCATTTGTTACTCTTGGACTCTTCGGTCCTAGACGGCTAAGCGTCGCCGGAGAGCAACCGAGAGATTGTGGTTGCTTCGGAAAGTTTGTAACGGTCGATTCCGCCGCCTCGGAATCATTTAGTGGAAGGAGGAAAAGGAGTTGGAAAAGACTCCGGCTAGAGTGACCTTCGTGGTACCCTCTAGGGCTGACCTTCGCTGGGTCGCCCGCAGCCCCCTCAACGGAGAGTAGGACTCGAACGAGTCCGAACTTCGGTAAAACAAATATCGTGTCTAAATTCGCATTTCATTTGATATTTGTGTTGCTCTAGCTGTTCTGCAGGTTCTCTGTGTATATTGTCATCTCCATTAGGTGCCTGCAGTTTGGTTTGAAGATAGAAATCGAAAGGAGCAAGTTCGGGGCCGATCTGCAGAAATCGTGTATACCGGACAGGTCCGGTATTTCCTGCCTGCACTGAAAATATTTATTCTCTGTTCTAACTTGGTGTTGCAGGGTTGTAACTTCTAGATATATTCTTTATACCTTGTTTACTTTGTGGCTAACTTGTGAGGGGTGGTAGTACTCTTAATTTGGAGTTTCCATTTTGGAAACTCCCCTTTCTAATTGTTTCCGCATTTAAAGGTGTTAATTTTTAGAAATGCCTATTCACCCTCCTCTAGGCGGCATCCTAGGTCCTTTCAATTACAGTAATCTATAGCATCAGAAATAGGATCACCATCAACAGAGAGCTTCGGGTTGATATCAACTAGAGTGGCACACGGCTTACAATCAGCCATACCAGCACATTCCAAGATGTCCAACATGTGCTGGTGTTGTGACAAAAATAACCTAGAAGCAGTGCAAAAAAATGATGAAGTTCACCTAATAAATCCTTCATAGAGAACTCACGCTGTAGGGTTACAATAATGCGATGACGCAAGTCCGGAGAAGAAGCTACCAGCACAATATCATCCACATACATCAAAAGATAAGCAGTCTCAGAGCCACGATGATATACATAGAGTGATGTATCTGTCTTGGCTTCCACAAAACCCAATTGAAGAAGAAAACTGGCAAAACGACTGTACCATGCACGTGGCGCCTATTTGAGTCCATGCAGAGAGCAATTCAGACGACACACATAATCTGGGCGACAGGAGTCCTCAAAACCTGAAGGTTGAGCGCAATACACTATCTCTGAGAGATGCCCATGAAGAAAAGCATTCATCACATCAAGCTGGTGTACCGGCCACTTGCGAGAAACAGCCAGAGACAGAACTGTCCGGACGGTAGCAGGCTTCACAACAGGGCTGAAAGTTTCATCATAGTCAATGCCAGGGCGCTAAGTAAAGCCACGAAGAACCCAGCGCGCCTTGTAGCGCTCGAGAGAACCATCTGCCTTGAATTTGTGCTTGAAGACCCACTTGTTAGTCACCACATTGGATCTAGATGGGCGTGGTACAAGATCCCAAGTGTGGTTGGAAAGCAGTGCTGAAAACTCGTCCTGCATAGCGACACGCCAATTTGGATCAGCAAGTGCGGCGCGATAAGTCCGCGAAAGAGGCAATAGGGAAACCGCCTGAAGAGTGACCGATTGTCAGAAACCGGCCTTCCCACATGTCTGCATGGCATGCTAGTTAACCACAGGGACAATGGGAACCGCCCCGGTGGGGAGGCGAACAGGAGAAACTGGTGGTGCAGCAACCGGAGACGCAGTAGCTGGAGCGACTAGCGGCGTAGAAGCAGATCGCGGACGTCGGTTGTACGTCAGCCGAACTGGAAGGACCGGCGCTAGGACAGCCAAATCGGGCGGAGGAGGCTGTGGGCGTCGGTGGTAGATGAGGCCAGCCTAGTGCTAAAAGCCAGGCGGTGATCCGGTGGGGGTGGGCACGACACGACCGGCTAGAGGTGGTGAGCAGCCGGCCATCGGGCACCCTGGGGAGGTGCCGCCGGCCACTGGGTGCCGCAACGGGGAGCTGCTGCCAGCCGTCGGGGGAGTAGCCAAGCCGACTGCTGGTGACGACGAGGCAGCTGCAGGCGAGACCTGGCCGGCTGGCAGGCCACCAGAGTGCAAGGGAGCAGCAATGACCCAAGGGGCGCTGCTCCCTGGAAGAAGGGCCGCACATGGCTGTGCGGAGTCACCGGGAGTGCCTGTAGGTAAAAAAAATGATGGCGCTGGGGGAGCCATCACAGGGTCAGTGGAGCTCAAAAACTCAAAATCCTGGGGTGAGGGACGACCAGGATCCTCAGAGAATGGGAAGGACACCTCATCAAAGACCACATGCCGAGAGATGATGATCCGGTTGGATGACCGATCGAGGCAGCAGTAGCCTTTGTGATGAGGGGAATACCCGAGAAAGACACACAAGGAAGATCAAGGGGCGAGTTTGTGGGGAGCAGTGGCGGAGAGATTGGGGTAGCAGCGACACCCGAAGACACGGAGGTGGTCATAAGAGAGTGGCGACCCGTAGAGCACCATGTGTGGGGTGGAGAAGTTGAGTGTCTTGGCGGGAAGAATGTTAAGGAGGAGGGTTGCGGTGGAAAGAGCCTCAACCCAATAGGCTGGGGGGACACTGGCCTGAAACAGGAGGGAGCGAACAACATTATTGATGGTACGGATAATGCGTTCAGCTTTACCGTTTTGAGGCAAGGTATAAGGACAGGACATCTGGAGCTGGACACCGTGGGAGAGGAAGAAGGCGCGGGAAGTATGATTGTCGAACTCGTGTCCATTATCGCATTGAATACCCTGAATGGGGACACCAAACTGCGTAGCCACATAGGCAAAGAAATTAGACAGGGTAGGAAACGGACGTCCGCGGCGAAGGTGAAGCCCAATGGCTTCGAAACGGCCATTGAGACCGCGCAGGAGATTGAGGACAAGAGTCCTGTCGTTGACGGGCTCGCTGAGGTCGCGGAGGGCGTCGGCCATGCCGTTGACTTTCCAGCAGTACGTAGTGATGTCAAGGTCGCCTTGCTTGAAGTTGCGGAAGGTGGCGTCGAGGTGGAGAGCACGAGTTTCACGATTGCCTCGATACTGTGACTCGATGGCGAGCCAGGAGGCGCGGGTGGTGGTGCCGAACTCGATCACGGCCTCAGCGAGGGCATCGGTGATGGTGCCGGTGATCCAAGTTTGCATGACGCAGTCCATGCGCGCCCAATCTGGAGAGTTGGGGGCGGCAGCATCGGAGAGGACATGGCTCTCCAGGGAGTAGCGGCCGACGAGGAGGAGGAACGACTGACGCCACCGACCATAGAAGGCGGAGGCGACATCGAGGACAAGCGGGACGAGCAGCCGGATGTTCTGCACGGCCACAGCCTGGGCGTGCAGGTTGAGGAGGGCCGCGGCCTCGTGCTGAAGCAGAACGGTGCGAAGAAGGGGATCGCCGCCGTCGGCAGAGGCAAAATCCTCAGCATCCTCGGCGTCGTCAGGGGCAGCGTCGTCTTCCAGAGGCGGAGCGGCCGTGGCGTGCTCCTGAGCCGCGCGGTCAAGGGCGGCCTGAAGTCGTTCATCAGCCGCGTCCCGCTCCTGCTGGGCAACGGTGGCTTCACGCTCGGAGTCAGCCGCAAGAGCAGCGACGGCGTCACGAGCGGCCTGAGCCACGCGGGCGCGCTCCTCCTTGGCGAGTCGAGCCGTACCGGCCTGCTCGGCCGCGCAGGTGCGCGCCTCCGTGGACTGGAAGGCAGCGGTAGCGGTGGGGTCGGCCTGCGCGGTCGCGCGGGCGCGCTCCTCCTTAGACTCTGCAGTAGTGGCGTTTAGATCGACGACAGTAGCAGCGGAGGAAGCGGTGGTGGGGGTGGCACCGGCCATGGCAGGGAGGCGCGCAGGCGACAACTAGGAAAGGAAGGGGAAAAAACTAAGCTCGTGATACCAAAAAAGCAATAAGAATTGCATGAAATAATATATTAATTGATTGGAGAGATGTGTGTATATATATATATATATATATATATATATATATATATATATATATATATATATATGGGAGAGGAGATCTCGTGGTTTATAGAAACAGGACCAAACCGGGATCTCCTCATATCTCTCTAACCAAATAGAGGACCGAGTGGCTATGCCAAAGGCCCAGACTCATATACACACGCATATATACATTTACAGTCTAACACTACTATTTCTTTCTTTCTTTTTCTGACGGACGCAGCCGTGGGCAATTTTAATATAAATCTTGAAGAAGGCACGCCATTGCAAGAAGCAAGGAACAGGATGCAGTCAGCGTCAGTGCCCTCTGGCTTATCGATCTAGAAATCATCAGCCTAACGCTGACAAGCCGATGGGGAAGGCGGCAGCGGAGGTCGTCCATCGTCTGCAAGTCCACAGTCGGCTACAGCCACCACTAGGCCGTAACAAGAAAATGGGTGACATCTCCATCCAGTGTTTGTACGTTGTTTGCGATACGATGGAGAAGGTGTACACAAAGAAAATTAAGGTGGCATGACTATGACTGGACTGACTTTCATGACTACCAGCCTCCTATGTTTTTTTATACAAGTTTTTTCGAGGGGGTTTACCCAATTTATTAGTAGTGAAATGCATTTTGTACCTATGAAAAAAAATTATATGGTTATAGTTAAATGTCTTTTATATGATCTAGAACAACAAGTATTAGTTTATGTATTTTTTTAGCAAGAAACAAAAGCCACCTTAATTACAGTGGAGAATTACAAACACCATCAGGTAGATATGTCTATAGAATTACAAATTGAGTTTCTCATTAGGTTACGCGGGTCAATGTTGGATCTTCTTCCTTCATGAATAAACTCCACAGGTGCGAAGTATCACGACCTGGCCGTGCCAAATTATTTATCTTAAGCATTTGAGCAAAATTTGCACTCAAACATTTCTATTTTTTTATAAAAAACTTTGCAAACATGTTTTTGGGCCTTCGGACAGTCCAGTCCTCTATGTTGGTTATTAACTTTGATTCACTTTATGCAGGATAGTTGACACTGAAATTGGTGTTTAAGCACCGTCAACAGCCATCACCTCGCCGAAAGTTGAAGATGGAGGCCCCATATCTTCTTTCCTCAAGCCCTCATGTAGGTCCCCAAGGCCGATCTCCTTACCCAAGCCTTCTCAGTGCAAGTTGCCGATGGAGGTCCTCCACGGCATGGTGAGCAAGCCCCAACCCTTCTCCCTCACCTTCCCCATCCCTAGAAAGCTTCTAACTGAGCTCCATGCCCATCCTAGCCACCACCACCATGGGCGAGCTCGAGCTCCACCCACATCATGCATGATGAATCCAACACCTAGGTTGAGTCCCCCACATCACTAGGAGACATAACAACAAAACACACTCAAATTGGTGTCCGGATGCATCCAAAATCATTCCCAAAGTGATTTCTGTGTTTTGGAAATGTTCCAATGGACGGGTCCGCCCCCCCGGACGGACGGTCCAACAAGACGCACAGAAACACACTATTTTTGTGTGCTCTGGAGAAAAGATCAGGGGGTTAACTACGTGCAAGTTTTTTGCCATTTTGTTGCCAACAAAACCTAAGGCCATTTTGTTTTGCCGATCAAGACGCAATAAAGTGCGTGATCAGGTTTATGATAGATAACCATATTATTAAAAGGGGAAATCTTATGATATATGCAGCTATCAAGTGCCACTAGGTAAACTAATACCTTGCATGTGCATTAGGACCTGTGAGTGCTAACAACCTTTGAAAAATGAACTCACGAACACAAGTGATGGAACTTTGTGGAGTTAACATATTTGCAGAAGTGTTGAAGAGATTAGAAGAGAAGGAGCTCACTGTCTTGCATCAGACGCAAGTGGCGCAAGCATTGGACAAACTCATGCTGCATCCGATGGCAAACCATGGCGTACAGGCAACAGCTGCAGTTGCATCGGAGCTGAAGCGAAGGCATCGGACAAATGAGGTTTGCGTCCGATGTGATTTGGGCAGTCACTGTCTCAGCAAATAATTCTTTGAACGATCGAAGCCTACATTGGACAAAGTGAAATCGACGCATCGGACAAAATGCTAGCACTGTTCGTGTGCTGACAAGGCGAGTCAACGAGCATCGAACGCTGGTGATCTATCCAATATGGATCATCAGACACGTCTGATGGGTCTGGGAGCTCTCCGGATGTCGCATCTGACGATGGAAGACAATCCATTTGATGTGGCATCAGACGCTGATGAAGCTGGGCGCGTGGAGTTAGCCGTTGGGCACCAACAGTCACATTCAAATGGCTAGTGACATGCGACACTTTCCTATGCATTGGACACTCGGATGATTTATCCGATGCCCCTGTTATCGTTCGGTGCCCGCGCGACTTTTTCAGTGAGTGGGTAAACGACTAGTAAATGCTTGTGGGCTCTATAAATAAGGTTGGCCAGCTTGGGCTCACTCTGTTGGCCATTTTCATAAGTGATACAACCTTATGAGGCTTGTCTAACACCTTCCACTTATCTCCTTCACTGATTCATCATCATCATCATAGTGAGATTGAAAGAGCATCCAATTGCATTTGCTTAGAGTTGAGGCATCTAGTGGCACTTGTGATCGTTGCTGTGGGATTTCTTGTTACTCTTGGTGGTTGCCACCATAGATAGCTAGGAGCAACGGTGATCAATGAGCAGAAGGTGGTGATTGTCTTCGGCTCTGATTGGTGATTTGTGAGGGATTCTTGTGCCTATTTCCCATGGAAAATCGCGAAAGGCAACTCTAGTGGATTGCTCGTGGCTTGTGGATCCTCTCTTGTGTTGTTTCTTATGGCGCCCTTGTATAGGAATAGGCGTGTGATGCCTATTAGCACATGAGCCATCAAGTGAGTGTATCGCCACAACGAGGGACGTATGTTGCCGACAAGCATATGAACCTCAGGGATAAATCTTATGTCTCAATTATCTCATTGGTATTCTATATTGACACTTGCCTAGCTCGGTGTTGACATTTCTTAGCGTCACTATCAAGTTTGAAGATAGAATCCATCCCCGGCAATGGCTCCAGAAATGACTGTTGGTATTTCGTATCACCATCACTAAGATTTAGTAAACCTTAGCGGCGCCGCCAAGAAACAACAACTCGATAGTTCTTAACGATTACATAAATAATATCAGCAAGCGCATGGATCTATCGTTGTAGCATTTCACCCGAAAGTATTTAGGGTATCGTTATTTATATTTTTCCAAAGGAAGGCAAGGTGTAAGAGTCTAGCATGGATATGAATAAGATTACATACTTGCATAGTGAATCAATAGTTTATGACAGGAGTAAAAATGATATTTTCAGGATAATGGACATACATCTGGGCCAACCTCAAGGATAAAAGAAAAATAAAGATTAAAAGAATGTTCCTAAGTGGGGCAGGCATGTTCTAATATAGCCATGCAAAGAACAGTTGATGGTCATACAAATTACATGGTTAGAGCTAGAACTAAGTGTAAGATGGACGGGGAGATCTTCGAGCACTGGTCTGCCAGCAAGCATGAGAGACTTTAGCACTCCTACACAATACCCGAACGTGGGGGATTACAAGGGATAGACAGAGCTGTCACCACCTACTATCTACCCCTCAACCGTGGAGTACCATATTATCCGAAGGTTCCCATGGACCCAAGCACCACGTCGTGTATAAGGAAACTACCTATATCCCCACGGGACTCTGACCCTACGGATCGACAAGCAAGGACATGGGCAAACCCGAAGGAATGATGAACTGCCACCTCAACTTAGCTCTACTTCTAATCATACAAGTTATATGAATGATTAAGTATAAAGTTCTACATGTTAAGCTCATAGCATAGAAACTATATGCTAGTTTATATGTCATGATTATAACATGAAAACTATATTCTAGTTCTATAGCACAACTATATTGATAATATGAGAGCAAAACTTTGGAAGAAATTCTCATTGTATTCATACCAAGATTTATCTCTTTCTCCCATGGAGCCAAGCTCTCCTTGATAGCTCCTGCCTTACTCACAAATACTACTAAAAAGAGTACAAGTGGAGGTGGAGGTGTGGAGCCCAAATGAGGTGTATGTGAATGGTGAGCACTACCCCCTTCTTATACTACTCTGTGGTCAGTTCTGGTGCAGATAAATTAGGAAACTATCTTGGACCGACGTAGCATGCCGCCAAGCAACAGCTAGAGCAAGCCGGGCCCAGGAGTCAGCCACTGGGGTGTGGCCGCACCCCTGGTGCACTCGCACCCTGGTGAGGCCGCCTCGCGACCGCCTTCGCGTGGTCGGTTCCTGGGTGGTTCTAGGCCTTGTCTACGTCGATGCTTGGCCCAAATGTGATGGTTGGATGGGCCGTTGTTTGTTTGTGCTTTTGTAGAATCTGCTTTACGCTTTCTGTATTGTGCACTTTTGATCATATTCCCATGTATTTCATGAATAAGTCCTGCAACACACTAAGTCTCCAATACAAGTGGAAATATATCAATAGTAAAGGCATATGTGTCAAAAATTTGTTTATTTCTCCTGTTTTAGATATTAATTTGCTGTCGGATATGGTCGTTATAGACCACCAACAGATCCCCCAAGCTTAACCTTTACTCATCCCAAGCAAATAGCTAAGTATTTGGTTGTTGATCAGGAGTTGCTACTGTGCTGAGTATATTTCACAAGTGCCATGCCTATAACAAAGTATTCTTCCGTGATTCAAATAAGTCGGCATTTTTATCCACCCTTTACCTTGATCCCTGTGGGGCGTATAGCTTTTTCAAGTTCTTGGACAGTTGCAAGATAGAACGGTTATAACAGAATCACCAATCATTCATTCCTTGATCAACTGTCTATTCACAGGTTTTATGAGTTTTACGAAATAAATGTAAGTTCCTCAAATGATTCTCTTGATCGCTTAATGTGTATAAAACCTTACCAAGGCATTTTATATTTGCCTTCTTTTCATCCTACCACTAAAGCCTTTTTCGGTGGAGTTTTTGGGTAGGTATGAAATCGAGGCATACTTGCATCACATATTTTGCTAAGTCCAAAACCGGACCTAAAGAAGATGTCAGTCATACACTTTGATCAAGACGTGCAAGTGTGTGGAATTTTTATAAGTTCCTAATTCTAAATATTTTTTGGTACTCCTTTAGATCATGAATCTCTCTCTTCTTGGATGAATGCCTTTTATTTGAAAGTATGGGATATCTTTATTTATTTATTTATTTATTTATTTATTTATTTATTTTCTTTTCTTCATGCTCTTTGTCGTGTATTTTTTTCTCTTATGCTTCTTTGGCATAGATATTTTTTTAGCATAGCCCATACTTCCTTTTGGCACATGAAAAATTTGGAGAGAGTCTCATAAAAAAACGTAAGGAGTATTTATTTTGGTGGACGGAAAAAAGCATGTTTTTGCGTAACTCTTAGTGTAAAAGTTAGCATTTTATTCGTGGGTGTACATGTGTCTTGATCATGGGCACATGACAAGAATCTCAACAAGGGTTACAACAATTTAACAAACCTTAATGCAAAAATAAGTAGCATATGACTAAGGTTTTGCATTTATATCATGTCATATAGCCTTGGTAGGTATTTATAATCATTGAGGAACTTTGGATTTTAGCATTTTTTAAATTGAATACTTCAGATGTCTAGTTTTTCTTAGAACAAAGTTATAGCAAATTCTATTTGTACCATATCATAACTTGTAACAACTTAGAAAAGAAGCATGCATTTGCAAACCACAAGTTTTCAAGTTTTTAGGATGAGAATTTTTAGCCAACAAACTTAAATCTTTGGTAAATACTAAGTTATAATCTAGGCACAGATGAATTATAGATAGAGCAACTATTCATCATTTCAACATAGGAGAATCTAAACATTCTTACAACACATATGAGAGTGGAATTCATATTTTTATTATTTTTATCATATTTCATTTTTAAATGCTAATAATTCAATAGATGTAGAAAATAAATACAAAAAATAAAAAATGCAAAAAAGTAAAAGATACAAGTTACCTCTGCGGGGGCCCTCCCCAAGCTAGCTCAAGGCCAGTTGTTTGGATGATGACTCCGAGGTAGGTTATTTATTACATATATTTTTATATGATTTTGCTTATAGGTTTATACTTTGTTTATTCCATCCATGTCTATACTCAGTAGTTTTGGTAGAATGATCAAACTAGACATTTAATTTGATCAAGATAGACTAATCAGTCTAAGCACCATGCTTAATTTGAAAATCCTATAAAAATATGATCACACAGAAAATCATACCCAAACCGAAACATACATGTAGAGAACATGATAGGATAACTAGGGTTTATTTAAGTGAAGATATCTTGAAAAAGTTGAACTACTTATTAAAATATATATTTTAGCAGGATTTTATGCATTTCAATTATCTAAGTTTAGCATTTTTATTTAATAGGTTATAATTATAAAGGATAACTACCGATTTACCTTTGGTAAGGGCTCACTGTTTTAAGTCTAATGAGCAGGACTCTCCTCTTTTCACTTTTTGCTTGATGAAGGTACATCCGTGCCCAAAGAAGTGGGAGTGGATGACTGCACTTTCTTTGGTCTACACACCATCTTGTTTGATTTAGGTGGTGTGGTGGTGGATTTTGGAGCTTCATCTTTTTATTTCTACACTGTTTTCTTCTTTGGTGGTGTGGGAACAACCTTTGGAGTTTCTTCTTTTTATTTTGGGTTGTTCTTTCTCTGCTCCAGTCTCTTTTTATTTTATTTGTTTCTCTTAACTATGTTGTCCAAAAGTTGAGGCTGAATTTCAACCTCTTTGATGTCTTGTGGGTTCAGCCCGTACTTGATTCGTATCATGGAGCATTGCTCCTATCTGGGCCGAAAGTTGAACTTCTCTTCTTTGCCATTGATGTTGAAGCAGATTTCTCAGGCTCCAACATCAATCTATGCTCCCATGGTGCTGAGGAAAGGTTACCCAAGTATGAGGGGTGATTCCTTCGTTGTTTCGCACCACAAAATCGATGGGGACGAAGTAACCCCGTATTTTCACTAGGATATCTTCAGCATTCCCTGTCGGATAGCGGACCGTGGAATTGGCCAACTGGAGCATGATTGGCATTGGTGCTAGATGGGTGAAGTTCAACTTGTCAAAGAAGGTCTTGGGCATAACGATTACACTTGCCCCAAGATCGCACAAGGCATGATCGAACCACTGGGTGCCAATGGAGCACGTGATAGTGGGGCACCCAAGGTCCTTCTCTTCTGGTAGATGGTTGAGTATAGCAGCGCTACACTCTTCCATCAGCTTTATGACCTCTAGTCCATGGATGGCAATGGCCGCTTGTTGTTGATGATGTCTTTAATGTACTTTGCATATGAAGGTACATGTAAGACGTCCATTAACAGGACGCTTACGTGTATCTTCTCTATCATTTTAATAAAACGAGCAAATTGCTCGTCACAGCTTGCTTTCTGTTTCTCATGGGGAATGACAAGTGGCTGGTGTCGATGAAGTCTTGCGGTGTCGTTCCCTCTTCTTCTTGGTCTTTTTGTGTTTTCATTGATGGTGAAGGTCCTTGTTGCTCTTTTGCTTTTCCTGCTTTATTGTTTGGATTCAGTGGATCACGAGTAGACTTACCGCCCCTCGTGGTCACCACATTAACTTTTCAAAGGAATTCTCAGGTTGCCCTAGGATTTGCCCTTCATTATTAATAGGAACAGCAGCAACAATTTGAACCAATTGTGTTTCTATCATTTTATTATAACTCAATTGGTTCTTAACAGAAGAAGCTAAACCTTCAATTTTAGTATTTATGTTTTCTAGTATTTTGTCAATATATGTTAGCTTTTTGGTAAGGCTTTCATTTATTTTGGCTTGTCCTAGGACCAAGTCTTTCAAGGTAGGTTGATTCGAATTGGAATTGAAATTGAAATTCGAATTACCTCCTTGCGGGCGGGATTGATTATTCCACCCATTATTGTTCTGTTGTCGGAACCCATTGTTGATGTACGATGCTTCTTCACGGATCTCGAGGTAGTCATTCCCCGAATGTCTGACTTCACCACAGACTTCGCAAGTCATTTGCGAGTCCATGGCCTTGACGTGCCTTTCATAGATTCTTTATCGACGACATGCTCGTCAAGTCTCTTCAATAGCAAATCCATTTTTACAACAAGCATATCCGCCTCCTTCATGGTATGCATGCCTTTTTGTTGTTTTCTTTCTTCCCCCCCAACTTTGGTTTGCCACCATCTTTTGAATGAGAGCCGTGGCTCCATCGATGGTGAGGGAAAGAAACATGCCTCCAGCAGTGGCATCTACGTGCCCCTTTGACATGGGCGTTAGCCCCTCATAGAAGTTCTGGAGCACGAGCCAGCTCTCCATCCTATGGTGTGGGTAGGTTTGGATGTAATCCTGCAGTCTCTCTCATGAATTCATGACTGTTGGCTTAGTTTATAGCATTATTGGACTAAGAGATGTCACAATGGACCGTATAGTATAAATGAGTATTAATAGCAGGGAATACCAACCATGCTTTAGTTCTTATACATATTTTATCTATATCTATATCTCTTATAAAGCTAAGCCCCACTAAAACTAATCCCCACTATAAATCTATTTTAACATGCAAGACATCTGCATCATCATCCACTAACTATTCACATCATCTCCCACAAATAGTCATGTCATCACACTAACTTCCAACCTCTTAATGCAAGCTATCCATATCATCTCCACTTAATTTCATTCCAAATTCTTGTCAATCCCCGCAACAATGCGCAGGTTATCTTCTAGTTTGTTGTTATGGTTGTACATATCATCAAACTTTCTCATTTATTAATTATAGTGACATGTGTTCAACATAATTAGTGCTGCTCCACAATTTCTATGAATAGTTAACAATTTTTTACTCCTTGTCAATATGTTTTTTGTGTTGTTGATAGCTAACTATGAATAGTTAACATTTATACTATTGTTTGAATACTATATCGACTATCTCTTCTTAGCAATAAAAACTTCTATAGGACATTGTCAATTCATGAGACTAATATTGGCCCCATCTTCTGGAATCAGCACGTAGAACCACTTTACGTGAACTAGTATCTTGGCCCTATCTTTTGGCAATAATTAGGCCCTGTTTGGTTGAGCTGTGGTTGTGGGAAAAAGCTGCTGTGGGCTGTGAGCTGTGGAAAAGCTGATGTGGGCTGTGAGCTGTAGAAAAGCTGAAAGCTGTTTGGTTAAACAAGTATAAAATATACCTTTTATCTTTATCTCTCTTGAAACAACTATGGAAGAGCTTTTTATTCTATCAATTTCGAAAAGCAGAAAGCCAAAAGCCAAAAACAGGGTCAAACCAGCTTTCAAAAATGAACTACGAAAAAGCAGCAGCTTCTGAAAAAACACCCTTTAAAAACAGCCCCTTTGGTTGGGCTTTTGGCTTTTGGGGCCAAAAGCCAAAGTCAAAAGCCCAACCAAACAGGGCCTTAATGTAGAACTAACTTTACGTGAACTACTATGATGGGGTACGATTGCAAACAAAAAAAATGTAGCGAAGGTTTGTTTGTTTCAGCTTCGGATAGTGAAAAGCTCATGTAAACTGTATAAATAAATTGTGAAAAGTTTCATCATTTGGATTGCTGTTGTGAGAATCTAAGTGTTGATTAGGGTGCAACATATATTGCGGTAGGGGGTGCAATGCGAGGAGACCGGGTTCGAGTCGCAGTCTCCTCGCATTGCACAGGCAAGGGTAAGACTTATCACTGACATCCTTCTCCAGATCCCGCACAGAGCGGAAGCTCTCTGCATTGGATACGTCCTTTATTGTGGTGAGACTAGCCTTGCGGTACTTCAGTGTTAAAGGTGGCTAATTTCTCTAAAACTCCAATAATAAGTAATTTGGTCATATGGTGAAAGTAGGATTATTTTTTTCGTGAACACGTCCGTGGACGCGTTTTTCATTAAGTTGAGAAGTCATTTACAGCGGTAACCGTAATGCTAACCCGAGTAGTGTAGCATTGAGGTGCCCGTGAACGCTACGCTTGACAAGCCGAGCTAAGAGCTGAATTACAGATAAGGTTGCATTGGTACTGATTGTGCTGCCAAGGAAGCTGTTGTGGCTATAGTAGGCTAGCCGTTGTCTCCTGGAGACATACCACCGACGCTCCCTCCCGAAGGATGAGCTCCTTGACGATGCTACGCCCTCGCGCGGCTATTAGCTAGGGCAGCGCACGTTCCATACAAGTATATGTGTACTCATGGAAACAAGATGGTAAGGTGACGTGCAAGGCGCACAATTACTGCGACACATTCGTTCTCCTGTCGCGCCTGGCGCGATCAGGGAACAGCTCGCGCAAAGCTTCACGCTTGAGGTCGACAGCGGTGATTTGAAGGCTTCTGCGAAGCGTGCCGCTGCACCGGTCAGCCGGTCTGGCACGGACGACGCCTCTATTCCCCATTTTTTAGCATCACCTTCTTAGAGACGTTAGGACTAAAGTTTAAGAGATGGAGACGTTCTAAGCCCTTGCACCATTCAAAGGTAGTTTTGATCTGACATTGGACTATGTGGACAGTGGCTGTGGCACATCGATTTTACATATTTGGGGTCCACTTATTGGTTTTGGTACGCGAGAGAACACTCGTAGAACTCAAATTCGCAGACCTCGTCAGCACCTCGACCATCCCTCAGCCGGTAAATCTTAGAGTAGAGCCAAGTGCTTAGCTATAAGTCAAATTATAAGAGTCAAGTCATATAATAATTGTCTCTTATTTGTCTATAAAAAAGTTTTTTATTATTACGTGATACTATGTCTTACTTTCTCTTTTCTACTCTTCCTCATATACACTGTTATCTGGGCCCACAGATGCTAGCTTGGTGTTAGAATAAGAGCCAAGCTCTCTTATCTCTCCTCTCTTCTCTTCTCCACACGAATAAAAATATTGAAAAGCTTGGCTATAAGTCTATTACTATACTTGCTCTTATCGTGTTCCTCGCACTTCGACTTCCACGCTCAAACTCCATTGGCATGTCCGAGTAACAGCAATTTCCATGTCTATAGGAGAGCACCACGTGTTCGACACATGGGGAGTGGCCAGACAATGAGGAGGTGCCAGCATAAGGGCAGTTTCAAACATGAAACCATAACATAGTTTCCATACTTAACAATTAATGTAGACACTACACATGAAAACTATATTCAGAATGAATGGTCTCTTCAAATTAAACTTTTTATCCAACCATCTACCTTCTGGCTTCTATCATAATTTTTTTTTGTCTTTGTTCCCGTAGAGACATACTCCCTCCGTCCCAAAATACAATGCATCCAAACAATTTTAGAATATATTATGTGGTAAAATAAATTACGCATATAACCCTTCCTAATTACCGTATTTGGTTGATGCTAGATATCAATGGTAGGTATCTTTGTGAATGTTGACTTTTTGAGAGTTTGTACATGCCTAGAATCTCTTATAATTTAAGTGAAAATTGAATGCTTAGATACTTTATATTACAGGACGGAGGGAGTAGTTTCTTATATAAAAAAATCATTTCCTTCTCTCTTTATTAATTTCAATGCCACATTAGCATTTTGCCTACTTAGCATTCTAATTAATGATATGAAAACTACCCATTGTTACTACCCTAAAACATGGAGGTTGCCATTTAGCCTAGGATGGCAGACTTTGATGCTACCGTTGGTGTCTCTTCTTTGTCGGATGCTTAGCCGTTGTTGGTCTCTTCTCTGGCAGATGCTTTTATCACTGTTGTCGCGTTGGCTTCTCCTTTAGAAGATACTTTGCCACCAAGGCAGCTTTGGACTCTTCTCCGGCGGATGCTTCGTCGTCAAGGTATCGCATTGGTCTCTCCTTTGGTGGATGCTTTGCCGCCATGGTTGTTGGATGCTTGTCTCGTCTTATCTGGGTGGATGCTTTTCCACCACAGCTATGTCTTCTCTGTAGGCAACCATTGTGTTGATGTATTTTTTCTCACGGGTTTAGTCGATTAGGGTTTTGGGCTGAGGGTCCCTCTCCGTTGATGTTGTAATTTGTTCCAGGTTTGCCACTACCTTGCTTGTTGTAATCTGTGCTACAAGAGTTTCCTCATGGTTGCGTCGTGTAATTCTTTACCTCTTAATGAAATACGTGCTAAGACACGGTCGGAAAAAAAAATAGAAATGGCTCAGCATGGCTAAGGTGACCAATTCATGAGGAATTGTTATTGGGGGAAATTGAACTCGCAAAAACAATGTAAGATTAGGTTTTGAAATATATGTTTACTAATTAGCCAATATAATATGCCAGTAATGTTAGATTGTGGATATCCTCACATGGTCGCGCCACGAAGTGCCAACTTAGCGTTTGAGGCTTCTACTCCATCGAAGCGTGGAAAATCTTTGTTCTGCACATGCAAGCATAGACAACAATATACTTATATTTTTTTCCCGCAATAATGTAACAGAGTAGGAAGAAACACAAAGCCTATCCTTTGACAAGATGTAGTGGAAAACCTCAAATCAATTAGCTTATGAAAAATATTTGGACACATGATATGGCTTCAGATAAATAAAATAAAATATTAAAACCTATGCTGATGATACGAGATACAACTTACAACCACTAGTGCAAAATTAACTTTAGAAGACAACCCATTTTATTCATGGAGATAGTCAAAATTTACTACAACCTTTAAAATACACAACTATTTCTAGATGTGTCCAGTTCATTTATGGAGACAGCCTAACAAACTACCACATCCTAAAGTCTATTAACAGAGATGTGGCTCCTAAGAGACCCGTGTCTAAAAATAGAGCCTATTTTCATGTCGGCCCCGTTCGACTTGCTAAAACTTGGCTGAAAGTGGCTGAAAACACTGTTCTGTCTGAAATGTTATGAGAGAAAAACACTGTTCCGGCTGAAAAAAGAAGCCGAACAAGCCGGATATAATTTCTATGTGACTCAAATAGTGGCTATGAGGTCGTCGATGTCACGCATGCAGTCGGTTCGAGCATGGTATTAGATTCAGTTAGCTTGCGTGATGCCTAATAGGGAGCAGACGCTCTAGTGAGTTTGGCGTGTGTTAGGGCTAGGGAGAAATCTAATTCTACTTGATGGAGACTGATAAAAGAGAATGGTGTACAACTGCAAGTAGAGTCATCTAGTATGGAGTTGCAAGGAGACCCTTTGTTTACTGTGGGTCTACGATGAGACTCGTCAGGCAGCTCTCTTGGAGCAGCAAAGGTGACTCAAGTTCTAGTACAGACGCTCGCACATAGAAGACTTCAAAATGCATCCATATCTGGCAAGGTGAAGTTTGTTAGAAATGTGTTAAATATAACTATAATTACAATTGAACTTGGGTTGTATTAGGGTTAAGATAGGGTTTGAGTCGGACCTCTAACCTAAGCCATAAATATGAGGTCAATCTTTGTTGTAACATGAGATAACTTGGCAGCTTGTTTGGACTGCAGCAAAGACAT
Organism: Miscanthus floridulus; assembly: GCF_019320115.1. Taxonomy (NCBI): domain Eukaryota; kingdom Viridiplantae; phylum Streptophyta; class Magnoliopsida; order Poales; family Poaceae; genus Miscanthus; species Miscanthus floridulus. Next base: position 56,385,661 of record NC_089586.1, on the reverse strand, counting down.
GTGCGTCTGGATGCCGGTATAGCTGTTGCTTATTTAACCATGCACTCATGGAGTTGTGATATACTCCCTCCGTCCTCAAAGAATGCAATTCTAGAACTACGTGTCATGTTTTAGTATATCAAGTTTAACCAATTATAGATAAAAAAATATATTTATTTATAATATCAAATACATACCATTAGATAAATTACAAAATATATTTTCATAATAAATTAATTGGGAGCATAAATGTGAATACTATTTACTAGAAACTTGGTCAAGCATGAAGTACTCTAAATGGCACACAACCCATAGTTACATCCTTTCGAGGACAGAGGTAGTACTCGTTAATGAGCGGAATCAGTGGATGGACAATGGATTCAAGGGCCGAGCATGATGTCTTACGCAAACATCATATGCTATCTATTTGGCTGGAATCAAATCGTTCAGGATGAGACGGTGCAGCATGAATCCATTTTTTAAATTTGATCAAATAACCCCATTCATCATACTAGTACTAATTATTAGCTTATAAAGAATGAGATGATAATAGATTACTCATTTCATTCTATAAACCAAACAAAAAAAAAAGAGTGCGCCCTGTAACATTCCTTAGCACATTGACACTTTGGAGGCCTCCAGGTCTGTGCTCAGTACCTACAAGCACGCAGTGGCTTCAGACCAACGCTGAGGAGGCCGTGCACTTCAAGCTATTCAGACTTTCAGAGGAGGCAGACAGGCAGTTGACTAAGGAGGAGCTCGAGCGGGCAAAGGAGGAGCTCGAGCGGGCAAAGGAGGCCACTGCTCGCTTTACCGCTTTGAAAAGCATGAATGGATATATATCATTTGTTTCGTGGACCATAACTACAATGGTGCAGATTAATCAAATATATATTCTAGAAATGCAAGTGCTTAATGTGTTCAAAATTGCACGTCTGATACTTGACATTCATCTACATGGATTGTAGCACAGAAACCCACAAGAGTTAAAAGATATACTAATTTGATTTTTTATAACCTTTTTATAGATAACGGACAAACACAGTAATTTTTTCCGAGTTCTCTGTTCCTTATCCTGTATTTTTTCCCAAAATCGAAACTCTTCATCAAACTGTCGTTAAAAGAACCTCAGCTGTAATCGCAAAGACACTGAAAAAAAATTTAGCTGTATATGATTTGATCAACATGAAAAGGAAGCAGATAATGATCCTCCAAGTAAAATTCTGAACCGTCTGCTATCAATAGATGATGCATACGATGGGGCAATATGTGTGTATAACTTTACCGTTGCCCTTTTTTTGACTTTGCAATAGCTTACATTACGTGCTCTTGGCCTGAGTCAAAACGTGGATTGAGCAGGAGCAGCCCTTGTTTAGAAGATATAGGACCAGGTTCAAGAGTTTGGGCGGCAAAGTTTCGACCCTGTTAGGAACATGGAAACTTCATAGAAAATTAGAAATGAAGACTACGGAATTTTTTTTGTACATTCCAAATAGGTCCTTCACCTGCAGGGTTGCATCTATACTGGTGGTGAAACTCATTTTTGAATCATTATATCCTATATATAACCTCATTCTTCTATACAAAAGTGGTTATAGATGTACTGGATCAAAGGACGAAGGACTCAACTGTAACCAAACAAAATTAAAATTCTCTGCGGCTAATCTGGATTTGCCAGTGGAATCAGCACATTCTCTGGTTAAATCCTCCAGAAGTTCACAGCAAGTCGAAGTTTTCATGTTGCATGCATTTAGTTTCTTTGGAATGACTTTTACATGAATAAACGGTTGTTTATCTCAGGAAGTAAACACGCAAATCTTGTCTTAACTGTCAACCACAATAAACAGAGAATAACACAAAACATCAAACAAGACTCAAACTGAAATTATTATTGGAGGTTGAAAAATAAGCTATAAACAATGTAAATTAGATTTCTGAAGGATCTCTTACTCATTGTTCAGTGAATATAATATGGCAATATAGATTTAGGATATGTAAATGCACACAGCACCAGGCACCAGACCAGTGTTTGTGGCTTCTACTCCATTGGAGTGTGGAAAATCTTTGTTCTGCAGCTGCAAGCAGAGAGAACAATATTTTTATAAGAATGCAGCAGAATCTGACAATACAGAACATATCAATTGAGATGTTAGTTAGATGGACCCACTTCTCAATCTTGTTGACTATACCAAATGTCCACATGGGTAACATAGCTGTAAGCTGTGTGGCTGTAAACATCAGCAAAAACCAGGTATTATGACATTATTCAGCTCAAATATGTCCAGAAACATTTGGCTTCCTGAAACAAGTCTTAAATGGTTTGAGTCAGCATCAGCCGTACAATTGTTGAGATCACTAGCTCATCACAAGAATATTTGGGCACATACATATGACTCCTAGTTCTATACTAGTACAGTTACAACATTGTTAGCAGTTATGACAGCTACTAGTACTCCCCTAATATCTAACTGATACCACATGCTACAATCACCTTTTCACTGTAACGAGTTACAACAACTTGCATTCCCTTTAATCTATGAACCACTGATTGTTTCGGCAGTGGTGAAGAGTTCAACTGGAATGATGGCAGTAGTTTTGCAGGGAGCAGTCTGTAAAAGACCATCATCCTAAGGTTATGGCACAAGACTTACACAATCAGTAGAAATGTTAAACCCCAATTTTATGATGACCAAAACTTAAAGGTATTTGTCCTTGATTATCTTCACTATCTCTTCGACTCTCTTAATGATTTTAGGATTCATCATGTCTCTTGCTTGCCCAAGGAGAGTGCCTTCTCTGCTGTTATAATATGCATCAACTATAGCTCTTGCCCAAGTGTGCAATGCCTCTGGACTCCTACAATCCGCCAGGTAACAAGCAACATTAAAACAAAAGAAAGCATAGACAAAATCATCGCCAGAGCACCAGTAATACTTACGTGTATAATGTATCGACATTGTCCCCTTGAAGTTCAGGACCAGGAGTAAAAGCATCATTAAGTGCACTTAACAGTTCTTCTGGATCCTCTATCATTATAAGATGTTTCAGTATTTTGATATCCTTTGGCATTTGTCTCTGGAGATTGGCCACCGCAGTCATATATAGGTGAAACATTATATCCTTTGCCTGTGACATGCATTGCAGATCAGGAAACACCCAAAGAAGAATTTGGAGCACTAGAGCACAACTACAAGATGCTAAAAAGTATAGAAACTGAAGCACATATGTGCTTGCTGAATGCTATAATCATTTACCTCAGATTTCGTGATGTCAGTGCCCTTTGCAGCTGACCAAGCTTTCGAAAGCATCAACACTAATGCAGAATCCAGTTCTTTCTTCTCAGCCAAGTCATCAATCTTTCTGCAAGCAGCATCCACCGAATGTGAATTAAGTATATCTTTTAACTTCAATTCTGCAGCATTCAAAGCTTCAAGACTCCCTGTTGTATCATCATGAGCTTGTAGGGCATCTACACAATCATTTCCAAGCTTTGCCAACTCTACAAGGATAAAAAGGTACATGCTACAAAATATAAATCGGTAGAATCCAATTGGCCAAACAACACAAATGACAAATGAAAATCTTTATCTTCAGATCAGTGATCAGCACTAATGCTGTCTACATGCCTATAAACAACTAATGACATTCAAAACTCCACAACAATTCTTGTTGCACAAAAGTAAAATTTCGCAGAAATTACTCAATAATTGAGAGAAAAGAGTTGGCCTTCATTATGACAGTGCAGGTTAATCAAAATACATTCTAAAAATGAAACTGTTTAGGGTCTTAAGAGTTGTACAATGGATATAGCTCTATTTTATTTATAGTATCGGAGTGCATAAACTCACAAGAACTAACATATAGTTAACTGTCATTGTTATGTCTATAATATTGCAGATAAGCAAACCAGTACATCTGTACATTTGATATGTTTCTCTATTATAATTAATACGTTATACTTTTTTTTTTGTGTGTGTGGTGGGTGGTGGGTGGGGTGGGGGGGGGGGGGGGGGGGGGGGGTAGGTAGTTACAGACATCATAGGCCAGTACTCAAATGGCTCACCAGTTTGTTTTTCAGGTTCATCATGATAAGACTCTGCAACATAGTAAAGGTGGTTGAAGAATTCCACTGTGAAATCTTTACGCCGCTTAGCAACAATAGCACCAAGTTTATCAGATGGTGTGGATTTTATTACTTCAAGAAGTTCATTATGCCTCTGTACATCCTCATCAATCTGAAAAAGGAGGGGGCAAACTATATTAATATCTGTTATGAGGAATCCTAAATCAAATAATAAGGTAAACCATGCCTGCAGTGAACCAGTAAATGTATGACCTCTTTAAGTTTTCTACCAAGCCTGAGAAGATTGTGCTTCATTTCAGGGTTCAGCTCTGTATTTGCTTTTTCCTGGCAGCGTTTAAAGAAATGAGGCCTTATGTTGTCCCATTCCCTGCTAAAAGCTAGTAATTTTCTCCAATCCGTTGGTGTAGGTTTATCCACCAGAAATACACCAATTAACTTATCGCATATTTTAATCATTTTGTTATTATCTCTGGTGTTTTCGTTCATCTTAACAGCCCTTTCTGATTGATTATCTTCATGAGATGAAGTATCCATAGCACTATTCAGATATCCACTGCTTGATGGCGAGCTTTCTACATAATCATCAGAAACCGCTGCCACATCACCAAAGGCTGAGATAGAACAGCACGACTTGGGAAGACCAAGAAACAGACAACCTAAGATCAAGAAAAAGAAAGTATGCTGTTACACAGAGAATAAACCTTTGAAAAATAGATAAAGCACAAGATATAAGGAACCTCATGAGCTCAATCTACTAGATACACCGAAATACATATCGCTGCAATGTCAAGAGACTCGTGTATGCCTAGTAGACACGCATCTGTCTAGATTAGTATCAAATGCTGTTGCTACACATATTAAAGAAGGTGATAGAGGCCAAAAGCAAAGAGGAATGCCTGAAGCATATGAAAAGAACAAGCGTTCAAAAATGCTACTACAGAGACAGAAAGATAGTCAATACATATAGTATATAAAATCTACACAGAATACATCAAACACAGTCAAGAGATCATTGTATCACCTTACCTATTTTCAAGGAAAAAAATCTACACCGAAGACACTAAAGATAGAATAAAACTAAGAAGACAAGTGAATTTTTTCAATTGACATTCTTTACTACCTAGAATGTTGATGCCTTGATACAAATATTTCCTTTTGTGTTTTGTCACTAAAACTTACAATAAATTTTTCATACAAATTGCAAAAGAAAAACAAATTCTAATTTTCAGTTTATCTGAAGGAAAATGCACAAAGAACCTTAAAATAATAAAAGACAAATGAATGAGGTCACAGGATGACAGGAAAATACAATTCATCAAAAGAGCCTTCATTTAATGCAAGCTTCAAAAGAACCTTTTGTATAGAGCAAGTTCTACAAGGAACTAAGAAGAGCTGAACTTAGACTACATATAAAACTTATCATGCATTACTGGACTACAGACATGCTCGGTAGCACCTTTAGACTAATTAGTTGTAGTGTGTGCCAGGATTCAAGATGACAATGGCAATCACTGCTAGGAACAGCATTTTCTGTTAGTGCAAGGCGTACTCTTCGTTCTATTGAATATATGCTATGTTGTGTCCTTTTCTGTCTTGCTTCTTACCATAATCACTTGTAATTAAAATTTTAAAGAAACTTTCGGAGAGAGCTGATTTCAAAACAAAATCTGATGGATTAACACCATAACAGAATTTGGAGATCATGGGCACTGGGCAAATGTCAATTTTATATGTGGCTGGTGACTCAAAACAAATGTTGGACAGCTGATAGAATTGAAAAGAGAGGTTTGCCACACCCAGCCCATTGGCCCCTCTGTGACCAGGAGCCTGAAATGATCAACCATTTGCTTGTTGGTTGTGTATTTGCCCAAGGATTCTGGTTCTTGTTGCTCCGAAGGGTTGGGTTGCAGAGCCTTTCACCGCAGCCTACAGTCCCATCCTTTGATGATTGGTGGTCTGATGCAAGTTCCAAGGTTGATGGGGAGGTTAGACAGGGACTCAATTCAATGATCATCTTGGGAGCTTGGTCTATTTGGAACCTCCGTAACCGGTGTTTTTTTTTATGAGTATCACCGAGTTTATCCTCGATCACGCGGTCCAGGTTAGAGATGAGTTGAAATTTTGGGGTTTAATGGGGCAAGTGGTATTTCCTACCTCACTGCCCTAGCACCTGAGGAAGTCTAGGTCAGATTTTGGGGTTGATATTGGTCGGTTTCCTTTTTCTTTTGGCCCGCGGGTGAGGGGGGGATCCTTGGATCCCTAGTGTGGGTTGGTCTTGAACATGGCTCGTGTTGAGTGTTGTTTGTAAGGATTATCTACCCATTTTATTCTTCTTCTTAATACAATGATACGCAGCTCCCCTACATGTTTGAGAAAAAAAAAACACCATACCAGCCTTGGCCTCTGGGGAAAAAAAGGAAAACAGAACAAGCACAATGTTTGCCCCTGGTGTGTGGAAATCCACATATTCGTTTCCTCACATGCCATGAATCTCATGATTATGTTCAACCACTCTTTTTTTTCATTATACAAGGACATGACATCAGAAGAAATCAACAACAATTGACAACACATATCTTAATATGAACATTGTCAGAGATATAAACAAAAGATTATGTCAAAAACCACATATATTATCTTCCTCTTTTAGCATTACCTATTGTTTATGTATTTTTTATTTGCACAACCAAAATACATTAAAAATAATATGAATCTAGTTCTTGGGCTGACAATAGCATCGGTTGCGAATACATAACAACCAACACTAGCTATTGTAATGGTTACAGTTTTGATCAACATCATGATAATTTTGCGTGAATACAACGGCCCCTGTTCTGGACTTTATTCAGCTCGCACATATAGGGCCCAAGTAGCCAAGTAGGTTACAGGAGCCACTAAGTTGGCTAGTAGATTAGGAAAGAGAAAGAATTGGAAAAGTCAATTCCAATTTGAGTTTAGAAACTGAGTGTCCCAACTCCCAAGTTATAGCCCTATGAGGGTTTGGCCATCTTTACTAAAAAGGACAGCCAGCAATGTGATAGAAAAAATCAAGCACGAAAAGGAATCAATCCACTCTTTTCAAAAATTCAACCTGCATGCAGGAGGTGCCCACAGCAGGCAGTTCAACATCTAAACAATCACAATCTTTGCAAACCTGATTTGGGTGGTTTCTCGATCTGCACTCTGAGAATTCATCTTCAGACAAATGGCAGACTAAGAATATCTATTGGATTTATCATCAGCGTTGCAGAATGTAATTTTTCGATCCGCACACTAACAATTCAAATGCAATTTGTCAACCTAAGCCAGGACAAATCTATAAAGGCAGAATTGTAATTTTGATCTAGCCTAGCCTGCCGCAACCAATACACAAGAATTTTCCTTATTTCCTATCCGTTATGTCAACTCAATCAACTACTCAAGCAATAGAGAACCAGGAGAGGGTCGAAGTAGCGTCGTTACCAGTGGGCGCCGAAATGACGGCGCCACGGGGGCGGAGGCGGCGGCTGAAGGCGAGGATGCTGGCACGGGCGCCAGGGGAGCTGAGGAGCGGGAGGCCCAGCCCGGCGGGGGAGGGCGACGGTGCCTGGCATGGGGAAGCGGAGGAAGTGGTGGGCATCGCCATGGCGAATTCGAGGATGAGGCAAGCGTTTGCGCTTCGAATCTTTACTAGGGTTTAGGGAAAGTGTGGCTGCGAACTGCGTGCTGACCGCAGGCACGGCGTGCGCGTGGCGCTTGCTCGTCCGGCAGCCACGGAGGCGGATTTTGGCATGGGAGCGGTCGACGGCTCGACGACGTGCGCGTGCCGCCTCCTGAGTCCTGACTAGGCGGAGATAGCCTTGCTTAGTCCAAAAAGTTTTCCACACAGTAGCCATCACATCGATGTGCATAAAACATTAAATATAGACAAAAAAAAAAAACTAATTACACAGTTTGGTTGGAAATCGCGAGACGAACGTCCATGATTGAATACTAATTATCAAATAAAAACGAAAGTGCTACGGTAGCCAAATTCCCAAATTTCACCCAACTAAACACAGCCATAGGGTTTTGCCAGGGTGGGGTTGGGCCAGACATTGTGGAGATCCATAAGGGCCTGTTCGGTTCTCGGGAACGACGTCCCGAAACTGTTTCGGTCACAAATTTTTATTTAATTTGTATGTAGCAGATTTTAGCAGGAATTATTCCGGGCACGAATAACTTCTAACGAACGAGTTGTAAGCCGAATCCCATCTGAGAAAAAAAAACATACCAAGATGAGGACGTATGTTTATGGAAGCAACCAAACCTTGGATAAATCTTGTGTTTTACATTACATTCTTATATACTTAGTTTGTGTAGTTATAGTTACGTGTAACTCTAGTATAGTAGTGTTGTTAGAGTACCTTTTTCTTATAGCTTAACTAAGGTCCTGTTCATGTGAACTTATCAGTCATGATACAACCATCAGTCGAACAACTCTGGCTAGCCTCTAGTCTTGGATGCTTTAGTAGCATTATTATAAGCTTTGCTACTAAAATTATTTAGGAGTTTGCTCTGTAGTGAAATAGGCTAGGCAAAGTAGTTATTATTAGGTCATCTTTATACTAATCACTTTGCCTAAGTATTGTGGTTTGTGTAGTAGGCTATTTACCCCTTTTTGCCATCCTAGATTCTTTTAAGGCCAAGTTTAGTTAAAATTATCTAATTCACCCCACCTTAGACATCATGATCCCTTCAATTGGTATCAAAGACGGTTGGCTCAAATTTAAACCTTGGCTTAATCGTCATTGAGTCTTGACACTATTTAGAGTGGGAATTAATGATGGTTACTCATAGCCTTCGCACTTTAACGGCACTAATTTTTTCTATTAGCATGCTAGAATGGCTTTCTACCTTGAAGCAGTAGATTTAGGTGTTTGAAGACTCACCAAGGATGGGATGAAAACCCAAAAGAATCCTAAGAAACCCACCTCTAGTGATGAAAAAGAAATTCATGTTAGCGCTCATTCTAAAAATTATCTTTTTGAATTAATTAGCGTTGGTGTGTTTAATCAAGTTTTCACCCTCACTAAGGCTAATGAAATTTGGTTAAAAGTGAAAGAGCTTCATGATAGTTCTAGCATCATCCGTGAGCAAAAAAATTGCTTAACTAAACAAACATAATAAGATGCTTTCACTATGCTTACTAATGAGCTTGTAAAAGACATGCATTCTTGTTTGAATCTAATTGTTAATGAGCTTAATGCTATAGGTTTGACCAAGGTGATCAAGGTGGACGTGGCGAGGAAGATCATTTCCATGCTACCATATGACAAGGTATGCCTCAATCATCACCATCCTCCACAACATAGAGGACTTGCACCATGACTCCTGCACTTGTCACTAGAAAGGTTGCAACCTTTGAAATGTCAAGAAAATTAGGTCAAGAAGCTTCTTTATCAAGCAAAAAAACATTGTTGTCACTTGTGATGAGCACAAAAAGATGAAGAAGGGCAAACAAGTTGAATCATCATCAAGCTTAAGTTCAAGTGAGGACCATGATGAACAAGAAGACGATGATGAAGAAGAAAATCAAGATGAAGCTTCCACCTCCTCCTTCGATGATGCTAAAAAAGTTATGCAACATATATCTAACGACGATGTTGTTATAGATTCATGCATCGATGAAGTTGCAATGGAGAATGAGGTGCTTAAGCAAGAAGTCGATCGCCTCATCAAGGACTTGATTATGTTGAAAGGCAGGAGTGAGCAAGCCTAACCTCATTAGAATAACGCTGCCAAGGGCGTAAAGAAGCTGGATGAGGTTGCCATAAGAAAGGCCATAAGTCCAATGAGTGCAAGGTGAAAGAGGGAGAAAAGAAGAAAGAGAAAACAAAAAAGCCAAGCTCTCACATGCCTACACCAATCGGGTTGACAAGAAGAAGGCCACTCCCTTTTTGCTCAAGCTGAAGAACCGAAAGGTCCGATGAAAGGTCCTAATATGGCTAGAGGGGGGTGAATAGCCTATTTAAAAATCTACAAATCAACTAGAGCAATTTGATTAGTATAACAAATAGCGAAATACAAACTTGCTCTAGCTCTATAAGGGTTGCAAGCCACCTATCCAATAATTCTAGTTGCTATGATCTCTAGACACACAATTTGCTATGTCACTACTCACTAAGAGCTCTCACACTTGCTACACTAAAGAGCTCCACTAGATGAACTTAAAACAACAAAGCAAGCTCTCAATACTAATTACACTAAAGAGCTTGCTACAACTAGTTTGTAAGAATATAAATGAGTGAGTAGGGTGATTATACTGCCGTGTAGAGGAGTGAACCAATCACAAGATGAATACTAAATCAATCACCAGGAGAATACCAAAGGGCAAGAGACAACCAAATTTTCTTCCGAGGTTCACGTGCTTGCTGGCACGCTAGTCCCCGTTGTGTCGACCAACACTTGGTGGTTCGGCGGCTAAGAGGTGTTGCACGAACCTCGTCTACACAATTGGACACTGCAAGAACCTACCCACAAGTGAGGTAACTCAATGACATGAGCAATCCACTACAGTTACCTTTCGGCACTCTGCCGGGGAAGGCACACGACCCCTCACAATCACCATAATCAGAGCCGAAGATAATCACCAACCTTCGCTCAACGATCGTCGCTGCTCCAAGCCATCTAGGTGGCGGCAACCACCAAGAGTAACAAGTGAATCCCACAACAAAACATGAATACCAAGTGCCACTAGATATAATCACTCAAGCAATGCACTTAGATTCTCTCCCAATCTCACAAAGATGATGAATCAATGATGGAGATGAGTGAGAGGGATTTGGCTAAGCTCACAAGGTTGGTATGTCAATGCAAATGGCCAAGGGAGTGAGCTTGAGCCGGCCATGGGGCTTAAATAGAAGCTCCCACAAAATAGAGCCGTTGGTTCCTCAGTCCACTAAAAAAACAGGACGACTGGACGCGCTGGTCAGATCGACCGGACGTTGAACCCCAGTGTCCGGTCGCGCGATGTGTGCCACATGTCCCCTGCTTCAAACGATGATCGCCCGATCACAACGGTCATTAGTACGTTTAAGTTGTGACCGGATGCGTTGCTTCGAAGTGACCGAACGCAGAACCTCAGCGTCCGGTCGTTTCCAGTAAGCTTCCAGAAGTGAAAAATCACGATTGGACGCGTTCAGTCACCCTTGACCGGACTCACCCAACGTCTAGTCAGTCACCCTCTTCACTGAGTGCTGCCACATCAGCAGGACCGGACGCACCCCATCAGCGTCCGGTCACTAAGTGACCCAACGTCCGATCAAAGACCGACGCCAGCGTCTTCGCTGCTTCTACTGACCGGACACGCCTGTCCTTTCGAGAACAGCGTCCGATCACTTATAGTGACCTCCGTCTTTTCTGTATAGAGCGCCGGTGGCACTATTGAACTATCCGCACTCTACGGGCGGACACTTCGTTGATGAAGTTTCTAACCCTTGCTCAAATGTGCCAACCACCAAGTGTATCACCTTGTGCACATGTGTTAGCATATTTTCACAAACATTTTCAAGGGTGTCAGCACTCCACTAGATCCTAAATGCATATGCGATGAGTTAGAGCATCTAGTGGCACTTTGATAACCGCATTTCGAGACGAGTTTCACCCCTCTTAATAGTACGGCTATCGATCCTAAATATGATCACACTCGCTAAGTGTCTCGATCACTAAAACAAAATAGCTCCTACTATTTATACCTTTGCCTTGAGCCTTTTGTTTTTCTCTTTCTTCTTTTCCAAGTTCAAGCATTTGATCATCACCATGCCATCACCATCATCATGATCTTCACCATTGCTTCATTACTTGGAGTAGTGCTACCTATCTCATAATCACTTTGATAAACTAGGTTAGCACTTAGGGTTTCATCAATTAACCAAAACCAAACTAGAGCTTTCAATCTCTCCCTTTTTGGTAATTGATGACAACCCTTACACAAAGATATTAATTAAGATTTTATTGAATCCATGTTGCTTGCCCAAGCATATTTACCATGTGTAAAATGATATGGATAATTTTCATGAATCCCATTTGGTAGCAATTGCTCCCCCTACATATGTGCTAAGAGTTTGGATTGAAGCTTGCACATATGCTTAGAGATAGGAAATATAAGAGACAATGTCTACCAAATGATGCTAAGGTATAAGAGATGGATCTTTGAAGCGTGATACCAATCGGAGTGCACCAATATACCATCCTTAGCACCATTAGTAACTAGACATATGCAAAAACTAGAATACCCCATGAGATCAACATTACAAGCATGGGTCTAGTTTCCATAAAATGAACATAAGTATAGTTACTTTAGCCTATGCATGCTAGTTTTTTATTTCACCATTCAAGCATATAACTAGCATACACCACACAAGCATGGATATTGAAATTTAAAACTTGTGCCTTGCAAGCAAATATATGAAATGCACATTCAAATGCAATATACAAGTTTATGAGCTTGCTCCCCCTACTTGTGTGCATGATCCCCTTATAATGTTATTTCATCCCTTTACAATGTCATTTCATTTGTTTGCTCCCCCTATCTTACTATCTTTGTGAATTTCTCTCTCCCTTTGTCAACAATTAGCACAAAAAGGTGAACTCAAATTTTAGATAGGTTGGGGGTGAAACTATGTGAATTGAGGATCATTTTCCCAATTTGGTTCAATCTAGATCACTTGTAAAATATATTTAACTCAGTTTGATCCAAGGACAAGCTTCTTCACACCTCTAAATAAAGGGTTATCTTGTACCATGTTGAGTTAAATACTTATAGCTTATTTTCTAGATCAAACACTAGGTTTACAAGCCCACAAACATGTCATATGCTACCACTAGATCATTTCAAACATACAAGCAATAGTGGTACCATACAAGCATCAAATTCATTTGATTTTCATGAATGAGCCTAGGACATGATAGGAATGACTAGATGCACTAAACAAGTCCTTATCAATGGATGGATGACATGTCAATCAACTTTACCTTGCTTTGCTCGAAGGAGAGGCATGTCATATAATGCGAGGTGCATCAACACATATTGGAGAAGTCAAGTATGTTTAATTCATTCCTTAGTTTGCAAAACCTCTTCTCATCAAGTGGCTTGGTGAAGATATCATCAAGTTGATCTTTGGTGCCCACACTCTCAATGCAAATGTCCCCTTTTTGTTGGTGATCTCTTATGAAATGATGGTGGACATCAATGTGCTTTGCTCTTGAATGTTGAACCGGGTTGTTGGTGAGCTTTACGGCACTCTCATTGTCACATAGCAATGGCACTTGCTTGAATTTGATTCCAAAATCATTCAACATAGCCTTCATCCAAAGTAAGTGAGCACAATAACTACCAGCCAAAATGTACTCCGCTTCGACGGTTGAAAGTGCTACACTATTTTGCTTCTTTGATGATCAAGACACAAGTGATCTTCTCAATAGTTGACATGTGCCCGATGTGCTCTATCTCTCAAATTTGCATCCCGCATAATCGGAGTCCGAATATCCAATCAACTCAAATCTTGCTCCTTTGGGATACCACAATCCAACATTTTGTGTATGCTTCAAATACCTCAATATTCTCTTTGTTGCTTTCAAATGACTTTCTCTTGGTGAGGCTTGAAATCTAGCACACATGCATACACTAAACATCACATCCAGCCTTGATGCGGTCACATAGAGTAGGCTTCCAATCATAGACCAATACATCTTTTGATCCACCATGTTGCCACTAGCATCACTATCCAAGCTTCCACTTGTCCCCATTGGTGTACTAATAGCTTTAGCATCATCCATTCCAAACTTCTTGAGCATGTCCTTGATATACTTTCCTTGACTCACAAATGTGCCATTCTTTATTTGTTTGATTTGAAGACCAAGGAAGTAACTAAGCTCTCCAATCATGGATATCTCAAACTCACTTGCCATCATCTTGCCAAACTCCTCACAAAATTCTTGATTTGTTGACCCAAATATGATATCATCAACATAGATTTACATTACAAACAAGTCATTTCCAAGCTTCTTAGTGAAAAGAGTGGTGTCAACCTTTCTCATCTTGAATCCCTTAGAGAGTAGGAAATCCCTCAATCTCTCACACCATGCTCTTGGTGCTTGTTTCAATCCATACAAAGCCTTTCTCAACTTGTAGACATGGTTGGGTTTCTTTTCATCTTTAAAACCGAGAGGTTGCTCAACATACACAAGCTCATTGATGTACCAATTGAGAAATGCACTTTTCACATCCATTTGATACAACTTGATGCTGTGGGCACAAGCATAAGCTAACAAGATCCTAATTGCTTCCAATCTTGCAACTGAGGCATATGTTTCTCCAAAGTCAAGACCTTCAACTTGAGTGTAACCTTGAGACACTAATCTTGCTTTGTTCCTTATTACTATCCCATCTTGATCTTGCTTGTTCCGAAAGACCCACTTGGTTCCAATCACATTATGATCCTTAGGCCTTTCAACTAACTCCCATACTTGGTTTCTTGTGAAGTTGTTTAGCTCTTCATGCATAGCATTAACTCAATCAACATCCTTTAAAGCTTCATCTATCTTCTTAGGTTCAATGGATGACACAAATGAGAAATACTCACAAAATAAAGCCAACCTTGATCTAGTTTACACACCTCTTGAAATATCACCAATGATAGTGTCCAATGGATGATCTCTTGCAACATTGGTTGGTTGAAGCACTTGCACTTGATTGCTTGTATTTGATTGATCACTTGGTTGAGATGATGAACTAGCCACTTGTTGTTGATCTTGCATTTTGCCATCACTAGTACTTGCTTGAACTTGATCATGAGAACCACTAGCTTGCACATTTGAGTTAGAGAGCACTTGATTCTTGTCATCTTCAACATCAATCACCTCTCTAGGCCTTATATCACCAATATCCATGTTATTCATTGCATCGACCAATTGAGTGCCTCTTACATCATCTAGATTCTCATCTTCCTCTTGGGAACCATTTGTTTCATCAAACTCTACTTCATGAACCTCCTCAAGAGTACCACTAGCCAAATTCCAAACTCTATAAGCCTTGCTAGTAGTGGAGTAACCAAGCAAGAAACCTTCATCACATTTCTTTTCAAACTTGCTCAATCTAGTGCCTTTCTTCAATATGTAGCATTTACAACAAAAACCTCGAAAGTATGCTATATTGGGCTTTCTTTCATTCAATAGCTCATAAGGTCTTCTCCATCATGGGGTGACAATAGAGTCGGTTGCTATAATAGCAAGCCGTGTTGATTGCTTCGGCCCAAAATGAATGACTCACATTGTACTCACTCAACATTGATCTTGCCATGTTAATTAAAGTTCTATTCTTTCTTTCAACTAGGCTATTTGATTGTGGAGTGTACTTGGCCGAGAATTGATGTCTAATTCTAAATTCATCACATAACTCATCAATTCTTGTGTTCTTGAACTCACTTTCATTGTCACTTCTCACTTTCTTGATGGTTGTTTCAAACTCATTGTGAATGCCCTTGACAAATGATTTGAATGTTGCAAACACATCACTCTTATCCACTAGAAAGAATACCCATGTGTATCTAGTGAAATCATCCACAATCACAAATTTATATTTATTTCCACCAATGCTAGTGTATGTGGTTGGTCCAAACAAGTCCATGTGCATCAACTCAAATGCCTTAGATGTGCTTATCATGCTCTTCTTAGGATGTGTGTTACCAACTTGCTTTCTGGCTTGACATGCACTACATAGCTTATCCTTCTCAAATGTGACATCTTTCAAGCCTCTAACTAAGTCATGCTTAATCAACTTGTTCAATTGTTTCATTCCAACATGACCAAGCCTTCTATGCCATAACCAACCCATGCTAGACTTAGTGATCAAACATGTTGTCAATTGAGCTTCTCTAGCATTGAAATCAACCAAGTATAGATTCTCATATCTAAATCCTTTGAATATCAAGTTAGAGCCATCTACACTTATGATCTCTACATCATCCACACCAAATATGCACTTGAAACCAAGATCACACAATTGAGCTATCGATAATAGATTGAAGTTCAAGCTCTTTACTAGTAACACATTGGAGATGCTCAAGTCATTGGATATTGCAATCTTACCAAGCCCTTTGACCTTGCCTTTGCCATTGTCACCAAATATGATACTATCAATCCCATTGCTCTTGTTTTCATTGATTGAATTGAACATTCTTGGATCACCGGTCATGTGTTGTGTGCACCTACTATCAAGCACCCAATGCCTTCCTCCGGCTTTATAATTGACCTACAAAAGAAGATCAATTTCTTTTAGGTACCCAAACTTTCTTAGGTCCTTGTAGGTTAGTTACCAAGGTCTTTGGTACCCAAATGACCTTCTTCTTTGGGCCCACAATTAGTGTACCAATAAACTTAGCCTTCACACCATTGGCACCCTTAACAAGCATGTAACAAGAATCAAATTTAATTGAAGATACATTAGGTAGCTTGTTCTTGTTAAATCTTGCAATATTGCTCTATATGCCCAACTTGCTTACATCTATTGCAAAACCGACCATTGCCCTTCACAAAGCTAACTTTGGAAGTGACAAAGGTTGCCTTACCTTTCTTGGGGGTATAGCCTAATCCTTCTTTATTGAGAGAAAATCTTTGGCTACCCAAGTTTAAGGAAAATGGACCCTAGGCCCATTTACTTTGGATTTTTGTGTTTGATGACCAACACAACCAAATTAGACTAATGAATTTGCAAGTGATTGTTTTATAGTTCAATAGGATGCAAGACGTGACTTGGATAAAGGCAACGTGATGATCCGATGATCAACACCTCAAGTAAGACCTTAGGAGCACAAGAGAAGACCCAAGATATCAAGCAAAGTCCAAGCATGAAGATAGGAACCAAGCCACACGCAAGATCACAAAGAAACGAGCTCACATAAGAGACTAGATGCTGGATCGGACGTTGGAAGAAAGTGACTGGACGCTTCGATCAGTGGCTCAGCAACAATAGGCGTCAGCAGCAGTGACCGAACGCTAAACAAGTGAATCGACCGGACGCACCGATGGCACTGTTCATTAGTACGGCAACACACTCAGCAAGTGACCGAACGCTGGCGGCAAACCGACCGAACACAGGACAGCAGCGTCTGATCGAGTATAGAGAGGTTCTAGAGCGGCGAAATTGCAACCAGACACATCCGGTGGCAAGTGACCGGACGCTGGCAGCGTTCGATCAGTTGTTTGCGGCTCTAATGGTCGGGATGACCGGACGCATCCTAGGATGACTCCAGCGTCCGGTCAGTAGCTGAAAAGTAGGATTTTGTCCCCAACGGCTACTTTCTTAGTGGGGCTTATAAATACAACCCCAACCGATCAGATGGCAAGTGTGGAGCTGAGGAAACATATCAAGGGTGTTGATACACCATTTTAGTGATCTCCACTTGCATAGTGCTTAGTGTTTTATTAGGTGATTAGCGTAGGTGCTTTGCGAAGTGCTTAGGTTGACTAGACCACCGCTTATGCGCTTACTCTAGGTTTAGACCGAGTGTTTAGTGAGGTTTGCATACCTCTTATCATTCGGTGCTTGCGAGCACCATTGTTGTACATTGGAGGGGCTTGTAGTCTTATGAGATCACCCCAACCGAGTTTGTGGTGTGGCCGCCATCGTGTACTGGAGGGAACAAGGCCCATGGCGTTTCAGCCAGAAGCTTAATAGTGAAGATGGCGGGGAGCATCTGAGAGAGGCTTGTCGGAAGGCATGTCAGAGACCCACTTGCGTGTGGGGAAGGCCTGAGTCTATCCACGGAGTTACCCGACCAGGAGCTTGGCCCTTGCGAGGGATTCCTTGCAAGGGGCTCCAATGAGGACTAGGGGGAAGCTTACGCGCTTCTTGATACCTCGGTAAAAATACTAGAGTCATCGATGGGAGTTTGCATATCTCTACCTTGCTCTTTAGCTTCTGCATTTACATTGATTGTATTACTCTTTTTGCAGTAGAGATAGCAACACACTAGCAAAACCATAGTTGCACATTTAGATAGTTTATCTTTTATATAGGTTTTGCTAAGGTTAGAAAAAGAGGCCATAGTTCAAGGGTTAGAATTTTAAGTTGCCTAATTCACCCTTCCATTAGGCGTCACAGTCCCCTTCAATTGGTATCAGAGCCGGTTGGCTCAATTTGGACCTTTGGCTTAACCGCCGTTGAGCCAACTTTAATTAGAGTGGTTGGGATGGATACCTCTAGGCCTCGGCACTGTGATGGCACTAACTCCCCTACTATAGAGCTAGAATGGCTTGCTACCTTGAGGTGGTTGATTTGGGAGTTTGGAGAGTCACTCATGACGTGATGAAACCCATTAAAAATCCCGATAAACCCACAAAGAGTGATAAAAAGGAAATTCATTTCAATGCTAGAGCTAAAAATTGCTTATTTGAATCTTTTAGCATGGATGTGTTTAACCAAGTATTCACTTTTAATATGGCACATGAAATATGGTTAAAACTCCAAGAGCTCTATGATGGTACATCAAATGTCCGTGAGCAAAAACATTGTCTAGCTAAACAAAGTTATGATTCCTTTACAATGAATGATGATGAGCTAGTTTGTGATATGTATTCTCGTTTGAATCTAATTATCAATAAGCTCCATTCAATAGGACTAACAAAGCTAGAGGATGCGGACATCGTAAGGAAGATCATCTCTATACTACCACAAAAGAAAGATGCAAGCATCATCACCATCCTTCACAACATGGAGGACTTGAGCACCATGACCCTGGCCATAGTCATTGGCAAGATAGTGGCATTTGAAATGTCACGCAAGATGGGTCAAGAAGAAGCCTCTTCATCAAGCAAAGGCAAAGCTCTCGCGTGTGGCAAGAAAAAGAAGATGAAGGGCAAGCAAGTTGAGACAAGCTCAAGCTCAAGCTCCTCAAGTGAAGATGAAGAAGAAGATGAGGATGATGATGATGATGAAGACTCAAGTGATGATGATCAATCTTCCTCCTCCACCTTCGACCTTGATAAAGAATCAATCAAACTAATCAACAAGGTGGAGAAGATGATCCAAAAACTCAATGTCAAGGGTGTGCCCATCCAAATCCAAGATCTCATTTTCACAAATCAAAGAAATGAGCAAAGAAAGAGAGGATGCTATGGATGAGGCGAGATAGGGCACTTTGTGGAAGTTTGTCCAAATAATCACACACCCAAGACAAAGAAGAAGGCATGCAAGAAACAAACCCTCACATCAATAAGGACATGGGATGATTCTTCAAGTGAAAAGAACACCATTACAAGAGGAGAGGGCGCAAGTACTCATCATCAAGCTCCTCACATGTGTGCCTTATGGCACGAGGTAACAAAAGCTCATCCTCTAGTGAGAGTGATAGTGATGATGAAATGCCTTCTTATGAAGAAATTATGCAACACAACCTTAACTATGCTAAAGTTTGCACTAGTCAACAAAAGAAGCTCGGGAAAATAAAAGAAAAGCTAGATAGTTCACAAGAAGCATACAAAACTTTGCTTGAACAATATGAGAATTTTGCTAATCTTAATGTTCAACTATCTACTAAAATTGAGCAACTTGAGGCTAGCGCAACAACAAATGCATGCACAATCAATGATGAGCAACTTGTAAAGAAAAATGAAAAATTAAAAGAAAAATTAGCTAGTTCACAAGATGCTTATAAAAGTTTGCTTGCTAAAATGGAAACCATGTGCAAACATTGTGATGAGCTAACTAATAAAGTTGCTAATCTTGAAGCCGTTAGTACAACTCCCACTAAGGCATCTAAAAGGAAAAGTTATAACATATCTAAAAAGGATGCCTCTACTTCTTGTAATGATTTATGTTTAGACTCACCTTTGTGCAACCAAGTTTGTGTTGAGAAAGTTGTTGTAGATACATGCACACAAGAGGTTGCAAAGGAGAATGAGCAACTCAAGCAAGAAGTAGCTCGCCTCACCAAGGACTTGACTCAAGTGAAAGGCAAGGCGAAGCAAGCCCAACTTCATCAAGATAACACCATCAAGGGAGTGAAGAAGCTTGATGAAGGACAAACCGTGGTTTGCTACGTGTGCCACAAGGAAGGTCACAATTCCTATGAGTGCAAGGTGAAGAATGGGGGAGGAGCAAAGAAGAAAGAGAAGAAGCAAACAAGCAAGCTCTCCAACACCTACACCAACAAGGTGGACAAGAAGGCCTCCACACCATACTTGCTAAAAAAGAAGAAAAATGACAAGGTGGTGGCCATCAAGGTAAACAAGCAAGCCAACAATGGGGTCAAATGCTTTTGGGTGCCAAATGAAATCATCTCCAACATGAAGAGCACCAAGAAGGTTTGGATCCCGAAAGGGAAATAAGAAGTCCAATGGACTTCGAGGAATTTGGAGACTTGGCAAAGTATGGATGAATTTTATGGGGTGCATCATGATGGACAAAATCATTGCCAAGTGGGTTAGTGAATACTATGGACCCAAATTCACCTTCCCATGTTAGGTAACTAGATTTAATTTACTTCAATTGGTATTAGATTTAAATTTTCCTACAATTGGAATCTTTTAGCATCTAGTTACTCCTCATGCCTAGGTTTGCATTTGCATTCTTATATATTTGGTCATGCATACACTAGGTATTTCATATGGTAGGCTTGCTCGGTCTCATTCTTATTCCTTGGAGCAATCCTACATGGTTTAAAATTGTTCAGGAGCACGACACATAGCTTGTCCTTCAATTGTTCATCTAATATGTGCCAAAGTCTAAATTATAGATCATTTCTCCTAAATATCACCTTCGAAAATGACCCTCACATTCATGTGATGTCATCTTTCAAGTGGTATTTTTGATTCTAAAATCAATGTGCATATTTCCTACAAGTATTCCATACTTGTGTGCACAAATTTAGGGGGAGGTTACTCTATAAGTTGGATGCTTTGAGACTAACACCTTTTCAAGCTTATCATGTGTGTAGTAGTCTCATTGCAAGGAAAATGGAGTCCTCGGAGTTAAGCATCATACTTCAAATATCCACCACTGATTGCAAGTGGTAGAAATCAAATTGGTTTCCACATGTGGTATTTCTAAACTGATATCATCATGTTGATCTCATTTTGATATTTATATGCTTTCTCCATGCATTATATAGATTAAATTCCCTTGTGCAATAATTTGCCAATTATGCATATGCTTTGCCTTCCACCATATGTATGCATATATTTAGGGGGAGCTTAGTCTATATAATGTAAGAGTCAAATTTTGTGATCTATTCCACTCTACACATAAAGGATCACAAAGTTTGACCCTCCCTTGTGCTACTAATGTCTTCCTTTTCGGTGTTTGATTCCAAAGGGGGAGAATTTAGAGGACCAAAAGCAAGCATTATTTTGTAGTAATGGTCCGAGAAAGGAAGGATAGTGGATTATAGATTAGCCTATGTAATGGGAGAATTTGTAGGAAGCAAGGAATAAATCCATAATACCACATGGGGACATTTGCAAGGACAAGATGAGTTTTTATGTAGTCTTACAAGTAGTATCTTTTAGCATCATATAATCTTGCCCCTTGCATTGCATCCTAGCAAGTAGATAGGTTTTAAATTCAAAATTTTTATTATTTGCTTGCTTTGGTCATGTTGTCATCAATCACCAAAAATGGGGAGATTATAAGGAAAATGGACCCTAGGCCCATTTACTTTGGATTTTGGTGTTTGATGACCAACACAACCAAATTGGACTTATGAATTTGCAAGTGATTGTTTTGTAGTTCAATAGGATGCAAGACGTGACTTGGATAAAGGCGATGTGATGATCCGATGATCAACACCTCAAGCAAGACCTTAGGAGCACAAGAGAAGACCCAACATATCAAGCAAAGTCCAAGCATGAAGATAGGAACCAAGCCGCATGCAAGATCATGAAGAAACGAGCTCACGGAAGAGACCGGACGCTGGACCAGACACTAGAAGAAAGTGACCGGATGCTCCGATCAGTGGCTCAGCAACAGCAGGCGTTAGCAGCAGCGACCGGACACTGAACAAGTGAATTGACCGGATGCACTGATGGCACTATTCATTAGTCCGGCAACACACTCAGCAAGTGACTGGACGCTGGCGGCAAACCGATCGGATGTAGGACAACAGCGTCCGATCGAGTACAGAGAGGTTCTAGAGCGGCGAAATTACGACCGGACATGTCCGATGCAAGTGACCAGACGCTAACAGTGTCCGATCAGTTGTTCATGGCTCCAACGGTCAGGATGACCAAATGCGTCCGATCAGGGCGACTCTAGCGTCCGGTCAGTAGCTGAAAAGCTAGATTTCGTCCCCAACGGCTAGTTTCTCAGTGGGGCTTATAAATACAACCCCCAACCGGCCAAATGGCAAGTGTGGAGCTGAGGAAACATATCAAGGGTGTTGATACACCATTTTAGTGATCTCCACTTACATAGTGCTTAGTGTTTTATTAGGTGATTAGCGTAGGTGCTTTGCGAAGTGCTTAGGTTGATTAGACCACCGCTTATGCGCTTGCTCTAGGTTTAGGCCTAGTGTTTAGTGAGGTTTGCATACCTCTTATCATTCGGTGCTTGTGAGCACCATTGTTGTACATCGGAGGGGCTTATAGTCTTATGAGATCACACCAACCGAGTTTGTGGTGTGGCCGCCACCGTGTACCAAAGGGAACAAGGCCCGCGGCATTTCGGCTAGAAGCTTGATAGTGAAGACAGCGGGGAGCATCCGAGAGAGGCTTGCCAGAAGGCATGTCGGAGACCCACTTGCACGTGGGGAAGGCCCAAGGCTGTCCATGGAGTTACTCGACTAGGAGCTTGGCCCTTGCGAGGGATTCCTTACGAGGGGCTCCAACAAGGACTTGGGGGAAGCTTGCACGCTTCTCGATACCTCAGTAAAAATACCGGAGTCGTCGATGGGAGTTTGCATATCTCTACCTTGCTCTTTAGCTTCCGCATTTACATTGATTATATTACTCCTTTTGTGATAGAGATAGCAACACACTAGCAAAACCGTAGTTGCACATTTAGATAGTTTATCTTTTACATAGGTTTTGCTAAGGTTAGAAAAAGAGGCCTTAGTTCAAGGGTTAGAATTTTAAGTTGCCTAATTCACCCCCCTCTTAGGTGTCATGGTCCCCTTCACCAAGCACTTTAGCAAGCGGGCATCTCCACCATAGGCATTGCCTAAGGAACGAGTGAGCTCATTCACCTCCTTCTTGAGGATCTCATTTTCTACCATTAGTGAGGCATCACAAGTGAGACCATCACTCAAAGGTAAAGTAGAAGTAGTAGTGCTACAAGAAGTGTTAGTGGGAGCAACTACAATGGGCTTATAAAAAGATTCATCAATAATATCACATGTTAGTCCCCCATCACAAGACACAATCACTTGCTCCTTCTTGGCTTCCTCCTTCTTGACTTGCTCAATGAGAGAGGAGTGAGCTTTTTTAAGCTTAGAGTGAGCTTTGCCAAGCTTCTCATGGGCTTCTATTAGCCTCTCATGAGTGGCATTGAGCTCATCAAAGGATTGCTCAAGAAATTTGACTTTCTTGTGTAATTCTTTGCACTCCTTTCTCTTTATCTCAATGCAAGTGTGCACTTGCTCATACATGTCCAAGAGCTCCTCCTTGGTGTACTCCTCCTCCTCCTCCTCATCATCATCACTCCTACAAGCATCACTTTCACATTCATCGTCTCACTCACATCATACTTTACCTTAGTAGGCTTTGCCATGAGGCATGCCGATGGAGTGTTGAAGATGGAGGGCTTGTTGTTGACGGCGATGCTTGCTAGTGCTTTCTTGATAGATTTCTTGTCATCATCACTAGAGCTATCACTATCCGAAGAGCCATCACTATCCCATGTGACCACATAGCCTCCACCTTTCTTCTTCTTTTGGAAGGTCATTCTCTTCTCCCTCTTCGCCTTCTTTTCTTTCTTGTCCTTCTTGTGCTTCTTCTTTTCATCCTCATCTCTATCACTATTGTAGGGACAATCCGCTACAATATGATCAGGGCTCTTGCAATTGTAGCATCTTCTCACATATTCTTTGCTTTTGGTGTGATCTTGTCTCTTTCTTGCACCATACCCCTTCTTCTTCATGAATTTGCCCATCTTGCGCATAAAGAGAGCCATGGCCTCATCATCAATGTCACTAAGATCCTCATCATCACTTGATTCTTTCTTGGACTTGCCCTTATTCTTGGATGATGAGCTAGACTTGAATGCTACATTCTTCTTCTTCTTGTCTTCTTCTTCCTTCTTGTCATCCTTGTCAACTCCCTCCCTTTCCACACAGTATGTCTCTTGTGTCATGACATCACCTAGTACTTGGTTAGGGGTAATCTCCTTCAATCCTCCTCTTATGATAAGCAATCTCAACATCTCAAATCTTGGAGGTAGGCACATTAAGAACCGATGAGAGACATCATCATCCTTGATCTTCTCTCCCAAAGCCTTCAAGTCATTGACAATTACTTGCAACCGATGGAACATCTCTGGAATGCTCTCATCATCCTTCATCTTGAAGCTTGTCAACTTATCCTTGAGGATGTATAACTTGGCACTCTTCACCGCCGGTGTGTCCTCATATATTTCCTCCAATCTCCTCCACACCTCATTAGCTCTTTCACAATCATTGATTTTCTCAAACACCTTGGAATCAATGGCATTGTATATAGTGTTGAGAGCCATTGTAGTGCATTGCTTATTGGTCTTGTCTTGGTTTGTGGGATTGTTGGGATCAATGATAGCATAGTCATTCTCGGTCACCTCCCATACTTGATCATTGATTGAACCAAGATACATCCTCATCTTTCTCTTCCAATAATCATAGCATGTGCCATCAAAGAACGGTGGTTTGCCCCCCACATGGTTGAACACAACTTGAGCCATAATTTGACACCGAGGTTGTTAAGCCTTCAATCAAATGGTGACCACGGCTTTGATACCACTTGAATGGTCCTAATATGGCTAGAGGGGGGTGAATAGCCTATTTAAAAATCTACAAATCAACTAGAGCAATTTGATTAGTATAACAAATAGCAAAATGTAAACTTGCTCTTGCTCTATAAGGGTTGCAAGCCACCTATATAATAATTCTAGTTGCTATGATCTCTAGACACACAATTTGCTTTGTCACTACTCACTAAGAGCTCTCACACTTGCTACACTAAAGAGCTCCACTAGATGAACTTAAAACAACAAAGCAAGCTCTCAATACTAATTACACTAAAGAGTTTGCTACAACTAGTTTGCAAGAATATAAATGAGTGAGTACGGTGATTATACCGCTGTGTAGAGGAGTGAACCAATCACAAGATGAATACTAAATCAATCACTGGGAGAATACCAAAGGGCAAGAGACAACCAATTTTTATCCCGAGGTTCACGTGCTTGCCAGTACGCTAGTCCCTGTTGTGTCGACCAACACTTGGTGGTTCGGTGGCTAAGAGGTGTTGCACGAACCTCATCCACACAATTGGACACCACAAGAACCTACCCACAAGTGAGGTAACTCAATAACACAAGCAATCCACTAGAGTTACCTTTCGGCGCTTCGCCGGGGAAGGCACAAGACCCCTCATAATCTCCACGATCAGAGCCGGAGACAATCACCAACCTCCGCTCAATGATCCTCGCTGCTCCAAGCCATCTAGGTGGCGGCAACCACCAAGAGTAACAAGTGAATCCCACAGCGAAACATGAATACCAAGTGCCACTAGATGCAATCACTCAAGCAATGCACTTGGATTCTCTCCTAATCTCACAAAGATGATGAATTAATGATGGAGATGAGTGGGAGGGATTTGGCTAAGCTCACAAGGTTGCTATGTCAATGCAAATGGCCAAGGAAGTGAGCTTCAGCTGGCCATGGGGCTTAAATAAAAGCCCCCATGAAATAGAGCCATTGGCTCAGTCCACTAAAAAAAGGACGACCGGACGTGCCGGTCAGATCGATCGGACACTGAACCCCATCGTCCGGTCACGCGATGTGTGCCATGTGTCCCCTACTTCAAACGTTGATCGCCTGATCACAATGGTCATTAGTATGGTTAAGTTGTGACCAAACGCGCTACTTCAAAGTGACCGAACGTAGGACCTCAGCGTCCGGTCATTTGCAGTAAGCTTCCAGAAGCGAAAAATCTTGATCGGACGTGTCCGGTCACCCTTGACCGGACTCACCTAGCATCCGATCAGTCACCCTCTTCACTGAGTGCTGCGATGCCAGTAGGACTAGATGCACCCAATCAGTGTCTGATCACTAAGTGACCCAGCGTCTGGTCAAAGACCGACGCCAGCATCTTCGCTGCTTATACTAACCCGACGTATCGGTCCTTCCAAGACCAGCGTCCGATCACTTACATTGACCTTCATCTTTTCTGTATAGAGCACCGGTGGCACCATCGAACTGTCTGCACTCTATGGGCGGACACTCCATCGATGAAGTTCCTAACCCTTGCTCAAATGTGCCAACCACCAAGTGTACCACCTTGTGCACATGTGTTAGCATATTTTCACAAACATTTTCAAGGGTGTTAGCACTCCACTAGATCCTAAATGCATATGCGATGAGTTAGAGCATCTAGTGGCACTTTGATAACCGCATTTCAATATGAGTTTCACCCCTCTTAATTGTACGGCTATCAATCCTAAATGTGATCACACTCGCTAAGTGTCTCGATCACTAAAACAAAATAGCTCCTACTATTTATACCTTTTCCTTGAGTCTTTTGTTTTTCTCTTTCTTCTTTTCCAAGTTCAAGCATTTGATCATCACCATGCCATCACCATCATCATGATCTTCACCATTGTTTCATCACTTGGAGTAGTGCTACCTATCTCATAATTACTTTGATAAACTAGGTTAGCACTTAGGGTTTCATCAATTAACCAAAACCAAACTAGAGCTTTCATCCGATCAAATTACCGGACAAATCCAATGCCTATCACATCAGCTAGCCATGTGAGACTAGTCGTTGTCGGCTATTGGGGACCTCTCCTATCATGCACCACCAGAGGATTTGGGCACCCATCTAAACCTTCTGCAAAAACTCTTGGAGCACCGAAGAATTTTGGTGTGTTGAAACCTTCTACAAAACTATCGCCTGACTATTGGCCCAAAGCCTAAGATACGGTGCTGACCAGCTCTATACCACTAGAGTTTTTTTTGGTGATTATAGCGATGATCAGACTAGTCCTCCTGACCACCAAACCCTAAGCTCAGGTGCCTCTACCGGGAATACCATCATAGCTTTTTGATGCTCCTGTGTAGAGCCTAATGAGCTCTATTCCACTATGTCTTCTCGTTCGGATTTCAATCTCTTGGTGTCATGGACTTCATCCAATTCCTTCAGGTATTTATCATTTGATTTTCATGTTACCTTTGTCCAAGCCATCTTTGTGTCCATTTGAATAAAACACCTTGTACACTAGCCAACTTTATTAGTTATAATCACCAAAATCACATATGGCCCATTGAAAGGTCCTAATGGCTAGAGGGGGTGAATAGCCTATAAAAAATTCTACAACAACACTAAGCAATGTGGTTAGGCAAATATGAGGCGAAGCAATTCTTGCGCTAGCCTACTAAAAATGTAAGGCACTTACCATAATTCTAGTTTCTCGTCTCTAAGCAAACAAAAGCTAAGCCACTACACTAAGTTAGTGAGCTCTCAAAGACTAACTAAAGAGCCTCACTAACCACTAGACCCGACACAAGCTAGCTCTCAAAACAAATTACACTAAAGAGCTTAGCTACACTAAGAATGTAAATACATGAGATGGATAGTGAGTTATACCGCTGTGTCGAGGGATGAGCCAATCACAATATGAAGTCAATCAATCACAATGAATACCAAGAAATCCTCAGGACAAGATGACATAATGATTTTTTACCGAGGTTCACTTACTTGCTAGAAAGCTAGTCCTCATTGTGGTGATTCACTCACTTGGAGGTTTATGCGCTTATAGGCATCACACGCCTAACCCGCAATCAGGTGCCGCACAACCAACATAAGATGAGGATCACACTAGCCACAAGCACTCCACTAGAGTACCTTTTGGCTCTCCACCGGGGAAAGGCCAAGAACCCCGCACAATCACCACAATCGGAGCCGAAGACAATCACCTTCCTCTACTCGATGATCCTCGCTGCACCAAGCCATCTAGGTGACAGCAACCACCAAGGGTAACTAAGTGCCTCTAGATGCAATCACTCAAGCAATGCACTTGGATTCACTCCCAATCTCACAAATATGATGTATCAATGATGTAGATGAGTAGGAGGGCTTTGGCTAAGCTTGCAAGGTTGCTATGTCAATGCAAATGGCCAAGAGAGTGAGCTTGAGCTGGCCAAGGGGCTTAAATAGGACCCCCATGAAATAGAGCCATTGGGCTCTCACTACACTGCCACTCAGGGTGACCAAATGCGTTGGTTGTGCTAACCGGACACACAAGCTCCAGCATCCAGTCGCTGCCAGTCGTCCATGTGTCCCCCGCGTTCAACATTGTTTGCACGATTCCAACAATCAAAAGCTCACCCCACGCGATTAAGTGATGACCGAACGCATCCGAGATAGGATCGGACATGTCGGTGCCACGCCAGCTCACACGTGCCCTCGCTACTTCACCCAACGATCGGACGTGCTCACTAGTACAGAGACAGGCTTTACTCCCGGTGGGGAACCCCCTCTAGTCCCGGTTCCCCACCTAGGAGCAAGCATCCGGGACTAAAGGGGGGTCCTTTAGTCTCAGGTCAGGAACCGGGACTAAAGGGGGACCTTTAATCCCGGTGGGTAACACCAACCAGTTCTAAAGGTGCCTCCTGACATGCCACGGGGCCGGCACCCTTTAGTCCTGGTTGGTAATACCAACCGGGACTAAAGGTTATTTTTTTCTTTTCATTTTTTTGTTTTCTTTTCAAAATAGGTTTTCGATGTCGTATTGTACGCTGCTAATAATACATTTATATGCGCGTATAGTATGTTTCGGTTCAAGCACAATGAACGTATTAAATGACACAATTCAAGCATAGAACTATATATATATATATATATATATATATATATATATATATATATATATATATATATATATATATATATATATATATATATATATATATGCATGCATCATATATATATTTACATGCATGCATGCATATGTGTATTTTACATTATATTATTTCATGTGCATATATTACAAAAGATTGCATTACAGTTGTTGTGATATAACAAGTTTCCTCTCATCCTCTAGCTTGGCTTCCATGGCAGTGTTGGGTCGAAGTAGAACTCGCCCTTGGAATCGATGACCTGGTCATTAAAAAATCCAGCTATAGACTCTTGAATTGCTTTGAATTGGTCATGCCGTATGACCTTTTCCTCCAACCATCGATCCTACAGGTTTGAATTAAAGGAAAATAAATTAATATATGTACATACATATATATATATATACATACATAGTAACACAATCAATAATAATAATTAAATGAATATATAGTGTATTTTTAACGTACTTTGTGTCTCTCTGTAGGAGTTCTTTGGGAGACCTGCTTGATAAACTCGCAAATATAGTAACCATAGTAGTTGTTCCCCTGTTCCTGCCTTAGACATCACTTTACGAGAAAAAGATTTGTCATCCAATCTGGTGATCCGATGAAAGCTATATGTTTAATTAATAAAGATGATGCGATTTAGGGGACTTACTTTCAAAGGGATTACATTCAGTGGTGCTTTGCATTTTCCCATGTGTTGCTTCTCAATAAAGGTTTTCCAAACACTGCCCAATAAAAAATTTGCCACGTCATCAGATATAGTTAATCATCATGTTTGTGTGTATATATAGTTGCTAGAGATACCGAAATTACCTCTGGATAATATCTATCATATCTTGGTAGTCTTGTTGTGGTTTTCTCATCGAGTCATAGATTATCAAGTGACTTTTCACCAGATCGATGTCCATCAATATCTAGTGATTGCTGCATGTGTTTATAGGATATAACGCATAACACTCATTAATTAACTAGAATCAACATATGAGCCATTAAGGATGATCGACATTATTAACACTCACTTGAAGTTATAGGGGAAGAGTATATCCTTCTTATGGCATTGGTTCACTAAGAAGTTCATGAGGTTACTCTCTGACTCAGACTTCCAATTAGGCTTTGGAGTAACTGGGTCTTTGAATACTATATGGGGATCAACAAAACCAATTTCATTGCAGCCTTTCTTTCTGCGCTCTGTCATTGTAAATCTGCATATATATAGTACTTGTTAGGATAATTTATATGCATATACACACATATGATGAGTTTAATAATAGATCGAAAGAATTATTACTTATAGGCAATAGCAGCTAATGATAACTTTGTCCAGAGAGGTCAGGTGGCATAGTTGATGAAATTCTACAAAGTCAACATACATAACATCATCGCCATGGAACCAATGTTCGTCTCTAATTCTGACACCAATGCAGAAGTCTCCACCGGTAGACGCCTGCATGTACCACTTGTTTAACAGATACATTTGTGTCCCCAGATCACCTAAGGCTTGAGGGTTGTATAGACTCTGGCCTAGTACAAATTTTTTCTTCCAAATATCAACCTCCGCCGCACTCTCAATCTTTCTATCACCAAACATCTGGTAAAGGTCGAGACCAGTCTCTTCAATAAATTCACCAAGGTGATCCAAATCGACATCTGGAGGTATGTTTGCCTGATGCATTAATCCTAAATTCGAACCATATTCATTACCAACAACTAGCGGGGGGATTGATTGGTGCGATTGTTGTCCGAGTTGTGCAACTCCTTTCCCTGCCTGCTTCTTTTTCTGTGCCGTCTCAATTGACTTGGTGAGAGTGCAGTCATAGTCCATTAACGTTGCTTTGGACGGCTTACGAGATTCCCGCTGTTGTTGCTGGTAAGAAGCCACCTTTTTTCTTAGAATATCTGGAGCTACGAAGAAGTATGGTTTCTCCGGGTTTCTCCTTACTTCTTGATCCTTTTTAAGTTTGTCATAGAATATGGACATATCTTTTTTATATGCATCAGTTACTTATTCCTTCTATTCAGATATTATTTTGGGAATAGCCCTTGGTTTCACGGTGGCTTTCTTTGCCGGTAGGGGCTGGTTCTTCGTTTGTAGGGCTGGCCTCTTGCTAGTACTTGGCTTCTTGGTAGGCGGGGGCGGGGGGAGGCGTTGGAGACCTCTTTGGAGGTGGTGGCAGCGGCGTTGGAGACCTCCTTGGAGGTGGCGGCTGCGGCGTTGGAGACCTCCTTGGAGGGTGTGGATGCAGCCTCGCCTTCCAACACATTGTCATCGTACAGAGCACTATGATGATCTAGCGATTGAACAATTGGACTTAGGTTGGGGGAGGATCTGCTACAAAAATGGAATGACATATTATTATGAGCAGTTTGTTAATTATTTAAGCCAATATAAATTAATGGTGTAGTGTTTTCATCCATACCTATGGTGAGGTAGTTCAGGAGGAGGTGGAGGCGACATCCCGGGAATGATGATGTAGCGCTTACGCCATAGAATGAATGTCTTCTCTGCTTCTCCTAGAGTCTTCTCGCCATCACCTCTAGGAATGTCAAGAGGCAAATCACTAAAACCTTTTTTAGCTTTATCTACCAAGATGGTAGCATATCCTTCTTGGATTATATTCCCATGAATCCTTGGTGTCTTGGTTTGGTCAATAGGATTAACAAGACCGATAACCACCTTGATTATGGAATTCCCCTTCGGAATGTGTAGCTCACATGATGTACAAGGTTCAGTGATGTCATCCATAGGGAAGCGTAGTCCTGTGTCCCCTTGATTTGGTATCTCCGTGGAAGCACAACTGCTTTTCAACTGAGCAGGGGGGCTAATGTTGATTCCTGGCTCTAATGCTTGCTTGGTTGCACTCACTGCTATTTGCACTTTCCTTCTGATTTCCTCCTGCATTCTCGCTTCAAGGTTTTTTTCCCGCCCCTGTGCTTCACACACCGCTTCCTCCAACCTCTAGAGCCACTGTGCCTCTTCTTCCTTCTTTCTCTGGCGGCTTCTGTAGGATGGTATGTCCTGAGGGAATCCATGCTCCCACAAGACACTTCCTTTGCCTCCAGTTCGGCCACCGTGTTCAATAGTCCCGATGGCGTATGTCAGTTCATCATTCTCTCTGTTGGGCCTAAACGCACCACTAGCAGTAGCTCTCTGAGCATAAAACAATATTTCTGCTAGTTCTTGTAGTCTTGCGCCATAAACGCACTTCCCTATCTCCTGGTCTAGTGTTCCCCCATGAGCGAAAAACCAATTCTTTGAATGCTCTCCCCACTCGAGTGATTCTGGTGTGATACCCTTGGCAAGAAGGTCTGCTTCCATTTTGTTCCACTTCTTAATGGCAGTCGGGTAGCCACCTGATCCCAAGTTATGGTGGTATGTCTTCTGTTGGGCATTATGTTGGTTCTTTATCACCCGACTCACACCCTCTTTCGATGTCTTGTACTGTACAAACTCATCCCAATAGGGCCTCTGCTTTGAGATCGGGCCTAGGACAGTGAAATCTGGTGCTATGTTCTTCTTGACATACGTCGTGTATAGGTGTTTCTTCCAAGTCTGAAACTGGGTGGCCATCTTCTTCATTACCCAATCCCTAACTCGCTCCTTCAATTCATCACCATCTATTATATCATCATAACCATCTGTTTAGAGCGTGAAATGTTCCAAGACATCATTCCAAATTAACATCTTGTCATGATCGGAGACAAAACTGATATGAGGAGCATTGGTCTTCTTCTTCCATTCGCGGGTACTGATCGAGAGCCGGTCCCTTACAAGGTAACCACAGTGGTGCATGAATTTTGTTTTATTTGCCCCCCCTCGGTTCGCTTGTATCCACATTGAACTCCGAGATGATGAAGCGGCCCTCCAATGGCTTTTTGGGACCTCGAACATTTTTACTCTTTGTTGTAGTTGTTGATGTCGATCCAGAGGGCTACAAAACATAAACATTATTTTTAATGTCATGAGCACACATAAGACATATGATAATATATAGTTAATAATAAAAAATATATACTTGGCCAATATGTTGTTGCTCATTTTGTTCAAGAGCTAAGTACTGACTCCCGTCATCTGCATCCTCTTGCACATTATTTTTAGCACCATCATCGCCGGCAACTTGAGGGCCAGTGTTGATCAAATTCATCATCAACTCCTCCTCATCCATGTTTCTCGGGTCGACCATCTAGCTTCAAAAAACAAAACCAATATATAGTACATCAAATCTTTGCTTACATGCGTAAAATCTACGAACAATATGCATTATTAAATCTTGCCCCTCGGTCATGGACGCAATTCGCCACACTAGGGTGAACTGCGTCGGTACTAGGGCAAATTAGGGCTATACATAAATGGCCGAGGGTGAATTGTGTCGGTGACTAGGGCGAACCACGTCGGTGACATCAACAACGCGGTTCGCCCTAGTCACCGACGCAATTTGCCCTAGTGTGATTGTTTAGCATTAACAATAATGATAATATGAATGTTGATCGACTAGGCTATGAGAGAGGGTGGTGTGACGTATATATGTTTGTACAAATGGGTGAACGAGGGCGGCGGTGCTCCGCCGTATAAACCCTAAACCCTAGGGCGAACGAGGGCGGCGGTGCTCCACCGTATAAACCCTAAACCCTAGGGCGAACGAGGGCGGCAGTGCTCCACCGTATAAACCCTAAACCCTAGGGTGAACGAGGGTAGCGGTGCTCCGCCGTATAAATCCTAAACCCTAGGGTGAATGAGGGCGGCGGTGCTCCGCCGTATACATAGAAACGCATGGGCGAACAAGGGCGGCGGTGCTCCGCGACATATATATACATGCATATGAATACAAATGACGAAAACATATGGATCATGATCGAGGACAAGGACGTACGACAAGACAAGCGGCGTGGTCTTGACGTCGGCGCAGAGTGGGCTAGGGCGGTGGTCGGCGCAGCAGAGCATGTCGGGCCGTGTCGGCGCGGTGGCGACCGGCGTCGGGGGCGTGCACACTATGGTGCAGCGTTGGCGGCCGCGCGCGCGAGGCGACTGAGGTGAGGCGGCTGGCTAGCCAGTGTACTATGCGAGGCAAGGCGGGGCGGGCTCCGATGTCGTGGGCTGGTCGGCTCTCCGATGTTGGGGGCGGCCGGAGAGGCGTCGGCGGCCGCGTGCGCGAGGCGACTAAGGCGAGGCGGCCGGCTGGCCGAGGTACTACGCTCGAGGCGAGGCGGGGCAGGCTCTAGTGTTGTGGGCTAGCCGCGGGCTCCAATGTCACGGCGGTGGGCTGATGCGCGGGGGCCGGGCTCCGGTGTCACGGCGGTGGCGCGAGGAAGAAGAGAGAAAGGGCGGCGGTGTTCGACGAGGAAGAAGAGGAGGGGATCGATCTGCGCCAGGCACTGGCGCTTATATACCAGGGAGATTTACTCCCGGTGCCAGCCACCAGCCGGGAGTAAAGGTCCTTTACTCCCGGTGCGTGTTACCAATTGGGAGTAAAGGTATACCTTTACTCCTGGTTGATAACACGCACTGGGAGCAAAGGTTTTTTTTGGCGGGCCACGAAACTGCAGCCCACCTTTACTCCTGGGTGGGCTTCCCACCCGGGAGTAAAGGTGGGCTGCAGTTTCGTTTCCCGCATGTTTTGAGTAAATTTTTTTAATAGAAATGCAATAGTCTTGTTAAATACATAGTAAATTAAATAAAAGGCATAAAATTATTTTGTTAAAAATATGGATTTTCTTTTTCTTTATTGCACATAGGAAAAATCTATAACCTAACTTTTTTATTTTTTGTTATAATTATAAAACATAATGTAACTAATATTTATTATTTTGTTAATGAAAAAATGTAGTGTTTAATTAAAATTATTAAAACTATTGGTTTTGGACAGGAAATTTGTTTTCACATCATTTTAACGTTAATATTTTAATTTTTCATCACTCAATATCCTAATTTAACTTTTCGAGAGAGAAATCCCACCAAATCAAACATTGATTTAATTTGAAACATGACATAATAAACATCTGAATTCACAATTATTACATAATATCTCAAACACACACTACATTAAATCACTATATCATCAAGTGGGCACAACAGTGAACTTCTTCTTTACGTATGTCCCTTGGTTATGATCGCGTCGTAACCATGGAGTGTCCTCATCATTTACCAAGATGCTAGGGTCTTTGTTCACTTTGAAGGGCGGAATTCGGTCATCCTTTTCATAATCTTCTGACATGTCCGACTTGTCCTCAATTCCCATGATGACTCTTTTTCCTAAAAGAACTATGTGGCACTTTGGCTCTTTGGTTGAGTCATTATCGTTTTTCCCTCTTTTTGGTTTGGTAGACATATCATTGACATAGAACACCTGATTCACATCCTTGGCAAGGATGAATGGTTTGTCTTTGTACCCAATATTACTAAGGTCTACTGTTGTCATTCCATACTCGTTGTCTACTGTTACCCCGCCTCTAGTCACCTTGACCCATTGGCACTTGAACAATGGGATCTTCAAAGTAGGTGCATATTCTAGTTCCCATATTTCATCTATGCGGCCATAATATGTCTGCTTATTCCCATTCGGGTCTGTGGCATCTATGCGGACACCACTGTTTTGGTTGGTACTCCTTTTATCTTGGGCTACTATGTAGAATATGTTCCCATTTATCTCGTACCCTTTGTATGTGACGATATGCCATGATGGTTGCATAGCCAATAAATACAGTTGCTCATGGATGCTCTCATCACCTTGACATTTTTTTCGCAACCAACCGCCGAAAGTTTCCATGTGTTTACGCGTAATCCAAGCTTCAGTCTTCCCTAGAAACTCGGATCGTAAGAGATCCTTGTGTGTCTCAATATACAGATCTACCAAAGAGGAGTTCTGTAGAACTATGTAGTGCACTTTATTGAAATAATCATCCTCCGTAGCAATATATGTTTTCCTCCCTAGTGTCCCCTTTCCGCTTAGTCTCCCCTCATGTCTCGATTCAGGAACACCAATCGAGTCAAGGTCACAAATAAAGTCAACACAGAACTCAATGACCTCTTCTGTTCCATAGCCCTTGGCGATACTTCCTTCTGGGTGAGCACGGTTGTGAACATATTTCTTCAGAACTCCCATGAATCTCTCTAAGGGGAACATGTTGTGTAGGAACACAGGACCGAGAATGAAAATCTCCTTGACTAGGTGAACTAGGAGGTGTGTCATGATATCAAAGAAGGAAGGAGAGAACACCAACTCAAAGCTAACGAGACATTGAACCACATCATTCTGTAGTTTAGCTAGATCTGTTGGATCAATTGCCTTCTGAGAAATTGCATTGAGGAATGCACATAGCTTCACGGTGGCTAGATGTACATTTGGAGGTAGAATTCCTCTTAATGCAATTGGAAGTAATTGCGTCATGAGAACGTGACAGTCATGGGACTTTAAGTTACATAATTTCTTCTCTGGCACATTTATAATACCCTTTATATTCGAGGAGAATCCAGATGGTACCTTGATGTTGTTTAAGCATTCAAACATGATTTCCTTCTCCTCTTTGCTTAGAGTGTAGCTGGCAGGACGTAAGTAATGGCGTCCATCATCTATCTTCTCTAGATGCAGGTTGTCTCTTTCTCTCAAACAACGCAGGTCCTGTCATGCTTCAAATGTGTCCTTAGGCTTTCCATACACACCCATGAAGCCTAGCAGGTTCACACAAAGATTCTTCGTCAGGTGCATCACGTCGATCGAGCTATGGACCTCTAGGACTTGCCAATAGGATAGCTCCCAAAATATGGACTTCTTCTTCCACATGGGTGCATGACCGTTAGCGTCGTTCGAAATAGGTTGGCTGCCATGTCCTTTTCCAAAGACGACTTTCACATCATTGACCATATTGAGTACATCCTCACCGGTTCGGTTGCGAGGCTTGGTCAGGTGGTCTGCCTTCCCTTTAAAATACTTGCCTTTCTTTCTTACGGGGTGATTTGTAGGAAGAAATCGACGATGGCCAAGGTACACAACCTTTTGACATTTTTTCAAGAATACACCTCTAATATCACCGAAGCAGTGTGTGCATGCATTATATCCCTTGTTTGACTGTCCTAAAAGATTACTTAGAGCAGGCCAATCATTGATTATTACGAACAACAATGCTCGTAGATCAAAGTGTTCCTGTTTGTACTCATCCCACACACGTACACCTTCTTTATTCCACAAAATGAGAAGTTCGTCAATAAGTGGTCTTAGGTACACATCGATGTCATTGCCAGGTTGCTTCAGGCCTTGGATGAGCATAGGCATCATAATGAACTTCCGCTTCATACATAACCAAGGAGGAAGGTTGTAGATACTTAGAGTAACAGGCCAAGTGCTATGACTACTGTTCTGCTCTCCAAAAGGATTGATACCATCTATACTTAAAGCAAACCTTAAGTTTCTTGCGTCATTTGCAAACTCCGGGAATTCTCTGTTGATTGCTCTCCACTGGGACCCATCAGCAGGGTGTCTCAACATATTGTCTACCTTACGGTCTTCTTTGTGCCATCACAACAATTTTGCATGTTCTTTGTTTCTGGGCAGACGTTCCAAGCGTGGTATTATAGGAGCATACCACATAACCTTGGCAGGGATTTTCTTCCATGGACGTTCACCCTCAACATCACTAGGGTCATCTCGCCTGATCTTATACCGCGATGCAAGGCATACCGGGCATGCATCCAATTTCTCGTACTCTTTGCCATGGTAGAGGATGCAGTCATTCGGACATGCATGTATCTTCTCGATTTCTAGCCCCATAGGACAGACAACTTGTTTTGCTTCGTAGGTAGTGGCGAGCAATTCATTGTCCTTCGGAAGCATCTTCTTTTGGATTTTTAGTAACTCTCCAAATCCCTTGTCAGATACACCATTCTTTGCCTTCCATTGCAGCAATTCTAGTGTGGTTCCCAACTTTTTCTGCCTTGCATCATAAGTTGGGTACAACAATTTCTTGTGATCTTCTAGCATCCGCTCGAACTTGATCTTCTCCTTTTCACTTTCACATTCTCTTTATGCATCACGAATGACCTGACAAAGATCATCAGCAGGATCATCTTCTGTGGCTACCTCTTCTTCAGCTTTTCCCATTGCAATATCATTGAAGCATGCACCATCGAGAATAATATCATTGTCGTCCCATTGTTCTTCTTCACCTTCTTCCATTACAACGCTGATTTCTCCATGCTTCGTCCAACAAATATAGTTTGGCATGAAACCCGACTTGAACAAGTGTGAATGAAGAGTCCTTGAGCAAGGATATTCCACCATATTCTTACATATGGCACATGGGCAGCACATGAAACCGTCGCGTTTGTTTGCCTCGGCCGCACATAACAAAGAATGCACGCCGTCAATGAACTCTTAGGAGCGGCGATCAGCATTGTACATCCAATGCCGGCTCATCTGCATTACATGACATAAATACCATATTAAAACCTAGATCATAATTAATTATTTATACAACATGCGTGCCACCACAAATGGTACAAATTTATGAAAGCATCGCTACAATGTAGACAATCCCAACTACCACTAAAAGAACTAAAGCTAAAATACATTTCAGGAGCACAAGGATTTCGCGACCAATCTCAACTAAAACAGACAGATCCCCTGATTGTGCAACATCTTTGGGCTTCTTCGGCTAGATCACTGCCTCATTAGCCGCTGTATCTGCCTGTTGTGCAAGATATTTTTGCACGAGTTCAACACTCTTCCTCCTAGTAGAAGCCTGAACATCGTCCACTGCCATCCCACTGAAATTAAAACAAAAAATTAGAACTTTAATCACAACCATCATGAAAATAGGTATAAACTAACCATAATCATAAAATACGATAAAATAACTCACATTGCGATTCGGACACTTGTAGAAGATACGACCATTGTTGAGACCCTCCTTCTTCATTCGGTACTCCATCATAATCTTCATCTCATCACGACACTTGCCGCATGGAATGAGAGGGAGGCCCGGCCTATGTCACTTTGGAAACCCATGAGAGGCCGAGGACCCAGAAGCAGTTGCCATCTACTCTCTATACTCATTTTTTAATACACTATAAATTTCTCATTTTATAAACAAATAAAATTAAGAAACTATAAAATTATCTATATCTCTAAACAATGAAGTGTGCTATGCATGCTAGAAATAAAAAGTGAATACTAATTTTAAATACCTACTTTAACCTTTCTTCATCCAAATATGCAAACTATAAGTTATTTTGAGCTCAAATTGTTTACAAATAAAAAAACACCATAAAACAATATATATATATATATATATATATATATATATATAGTGAACAATATGAGATAAGCTAATGATGAAAAATGAGAGTATGAGATTGGTAACCTTTACAACTGAAGAATCGAAGAAATCGACAGAGGAATCGAAGAATGGATGGAGGAACAATGGAGGGAGGAAGCAAGAACACTAGTGCAGTGAGCTTCAAAATGTGCTGAGCTTGGGCTCGGGGAGGAAGGAGATGGCCGGGATATAAAGGGGGGACCTTTAGTGCTGGTTGGTGGCTCCAACCGGGACTAAAGGTAACTTTCCAAACCCCGGCGCAGCCACGGCCCGGGAGTAGACCTTTACTACCGGTTGGAGCCACCAACTGGGAGTAAAAGTCTACCTTTAGTCCCGATTGGTGGATCCAACCGGGACTAAAGGTCTCTGCCACCTCTGTCTGGCGCAGTAGCCATTGGCCAAGGACCTTTAGTCCTGGTTGGATCCACCAACCGGGACTAAAGGTCTCTCTAGTCCCGGGCGCAAAAAATGCTAGGACTAGAGCCCATTTTGGCTGAGGATCAATGGTCTGTTCTCTACTAGTGGCTGCTCCCCGTGGAACCCCAGCATTAGATCAACTCCAGTAAGCATCCAGAGCCAAAAAATCTTGACCGAACGCGTTTGGTCACGCATGATAAGATGCGTCGATGAGTTCGATCACCTCTGCCTTGCTCTGATGCTTGCATCAACATATGTCACCAGGTAATCGGACACCCCTCCGTCGCGTCAGGTCACCAACACTGTTTAATGTCTGGTCACTCAACCGAGGCGACGCCACCATGCGCCAGTTGACCGAACGCACCGGTCCAGCGTCCAGTCACTGTAAATAGCGCCTTCTCAACTCCAACTTCACCACCCTTGATCAAATGTGCTAACCACCAAGTGTATCACCTTGTGTATGTGTGTTAGCATGTTTTTACAAACATTTTCAAGGGTGTTAGCACTCCACTAGATCTAAATGCATATGCAATGAGTTAGAGAATCTAGTGGCACTTTGATAACCGCATTTCGGATAT
Source organism: Miscanthus floridulus (assembly GCF_019320115.1). Classification (NCBI taxonomy): domain Eukaryota; kingdom Viridiplantae; phylum Streptophyta; class Magnoliopsida; order Poales; family Poaceae; genus Miscanthus; species Miscanthus floridulus. The sequence goes on along the minus strand of NC_089586.1, from coordinate 56,345,252 downwards.
GAGTTTCACTCCTCTTAATAGTACATTTATTGATCCTAAATGTGATCACACTGCTAACTATCTTGATTACCAAACTAAAAAGCTCCTATCAAGTTTCACCTTTGCCTTGAGCTTTTTGTTTTTCTCTTTCTTCTTTTTCAAGCCAAGCACTTGATCACCATGGCCATCACCACCATCAACATGATCTTCATTTGCTCCACCACTAGAATAGTGCTACCTATCTCATGATCACTAGAGTAAATAGGTTAGCACATAGTGTTTCATCAATTCACCAAAATCAAACTAGAGCTTTCAATCTCCCCCTTCTTGGTAATTGATGACAACCCTTTCGCAAAGATATGAATTGAAATTCCATTGAATCCATATTGCTTGCCCAAGCATATTTACCATGAGTAAAAGGATATGGACAAGTTTCATGAACCCGAATTGGTAGCATTAGCTCTCCCTACATATGTGCTAAGAGTTTGAATTGAAGCTTGCACGTATGCATGGAATAGAAATGTGGGAGGGCATTGTCTACTAAATGATGCTAAGGTATAAGTGATGGACCTTTGAAGCATGATACCAATCGAAGTGCACCAAATATACCATCCTTAGCACCATTTCTAGTTAGATACCACTTGGAATTACTTACAAAACACAAACACTAGATACCTCATAAGATCAACATTATATGCAAGGTTCTCGTACCACTGGAAAAGCAAAACCAAGGCATATCTAACTATCCTATGCATGCTAGTTTCTCATTTCATCAATCAAACCTACAACTAGCATACACCACACAAGCATGGAATGTTAACTTAGAACTTGTGCCATGAAAGCAAACATATGAAATGCACATTCAAATACATCAATCAAGTTTATGAGCTTGCTCCCCCTACTTGTGTGCTCAAAATTTTAATTGATCCCTTTCCTTTGTCATACTTCTCCCCCTATGTCAAAGTTCTTCCCCTTTGTCATTCAACCTTATCTTTGTGCATTACTTCTCCCCCTTTGTCATCAATGACCATAAAGGTTCAATTTTAGATAGGTTAAGATTATCAAAGTCAATCAATGGGGTGAGGATCATTTTCCCAAATTTGGTTCAATCTAGATCACTTGCCTAAGATATTTAACTCAGTTGAATCCAAGGACAAGCTTCTTCACACCTCATTTCAAGGGTTATCTTGTACCATGTTGAGTTAAACACTTATAGCTCATTTTCTAGATCAAACACTAGGTTCACAAGCCCACAAACATGTCATATACTACCACTAGGTCAAGTCAAGCATAGAAGCAATAGTGGTACCATACAAGCATCAAATTCATTTGATTTTCATGAATGAACCTATAAGACATGAGGAATGACTAGATGCACTAAACATGTCCTTAGCAAAGTATGTATGCATGCTAATCAACTTTTACCTTGGATTGCTCGAAGGAGAGGCATGTTATATAAGTGGGGGGGGTGCATCACCACATATTTGAGAAATCCAATATGTTCAACTCATTCCTTAGCTTGCAAAACATTTTCTCATCAAGTGGCTTGGTGAATATGTCGGCAAGTTGATCTTCGGTGCCCATACTCTCAATTGAAATGCCCCCCTTTTGTTGATGATCTCTTATGAAATGGTGGCGGACATCAATGTGCTTTGTTCTTGCATGTTGAACCGGATTGTTGGTTAGCTTGATTGCACTCTCATTATCACATAGCAATGGCACTTTCTTGAACTTGATTCCAAAGTCATTCAATGTGGTCTTCATCCAAAGAATTTGTGCACAACAACTAACGACGGATATGTATTCGGCTTTAGCGGTTGATAATGTAACACTATTTTGCTTCTTTGATGACCATGAAACAAGTGATCTTCCCAACAATTAACAAGTGCCCGAGGTGCTCTTCCTTTCAACCTTGCATCCTGCATAGTTGGAGTCCGAATATCCAACAAGTTCAAACTTTGCTCCTTTGGGATACCACAAACTAACATTTTGTGTATGCTTCAAGTACCTCAATATTCTCTTAGTAGCATTCAAATGACTTTCTCTTGGTGAGGCTTGAAATCTTGCACACATGCACACACTAAACATGACATCTAGCCTTGATGTGGTCACATAGAGTAGGCTTCCAATCATAGACTGATATAACTTTTGATGCACCATGTTGCCACTTGCATCACTATCTAAATTGCCATTTGTTCCCATTGGTGCGCTAATGGCTTTGCTCTCATTCATGCTGAACTTCTTGAGCATGTCTTTGATGTACTTGCCTTGACTCACAAATGTACCATTCTTCAATTGCTTGATTTGAAGACCAAGGAAGTAACTCAACTCTCCAATCATGGACATCTCAAACTCATTAGCCATCATCTTTCCAAACTCTTCACAAAAGTCTTGATTGGTTGATCCAAATATGATGTCATCAACATAGATTTGCAATACAAACAAGTCCTTTTCAATCTTCTTGATGAAAAGAGTGGTGTCAACCTTTCCCATCATGAACCCTTTAGAGAGTAGGAAGTCCCTCAACCTCTCATACCATGCTCTAGGTGCTTGCTTCAATCCATACAATGCCTTCTTCAACTTGTACACATGGTCGGGCTTGTTGTCATCTTCAAAATTGGGAGGTTGCCCAACATATACTTCTTCATTTATGTAGCCATTGAGAAATGCACTCTTGACATCCATTTGATAGAGCTTGATGTTGTGGACACAAGCATAGGCTAGCAAGATTCTAATTGCTTCCAATCTAGCAACTGGGGCATATGTTTCTCCAAAGTCAAGATCTTCCACTTGAGTGTATCCTTGTGCTACCAATCTTGCTTTGTTCCTTACTACTATCCCATCTTGATCTTGCTTGTTTCTATAGACCCATTTGGTTCCAATCACATTATGTCCCTTTGGTCTCTCCACTAATTCCCATACTTGATTTCTAGTGAAGTTGTTCAATTCTTCATGCATTGCATTCATTTAATCAACATCATTCAATGCTTCATCAATCTTCTTTGGTTCAATGGATGACACAAATGAGAAATGCTCACAAAATGAAGCAAATCTTGATCTTGTTTGTAGGCCTCTAGAAATATCTCCAATTATAGTGTCCAATAGATGATCTCTTGCAATATTGGTTGGTTGGAGTATTGGAACATTGCTTGCACTTGCTTGAGATGATGTACTAGCCACACATTGTCATGAGATCCACTTGTACTTGCTTGATTAGTGTCAACATGCATATTTGAGCTAGAGAGCACTTGCACTTGATCATCTTCCTCATCTATCACTTGTCTTGGCCTAATGTCACCAACACCCATGTTCTTCATGGCATTTGATAGTTGAATGCCTCTAATATCTTCCAAGTTCTCATTCTCATCTTGGGAACCCTTGGTTTCATCAAATTCAACATCATGCACCTCCTCAAGAATACCACTTGCCAAATTCCAAACTCTATATGCTTTACTTGTAGTGGAGTAACCAAGTAGGAATCCTTCATCGCACTTCTCAAACTTGCCCAATGTAGTGCCTTTCTTCAAGATATAGCATTTGCATCTAAAGACCCGAAAGTATGCAATGTTGGGCTTTCTACCATTCAGGAGCTCATATGGTGTATTCTTGTGTAACAATACAAGCGGTTGCTACAATAGCAAGCCGTGTTGATAGCTTCGGCCCAAAAAGATTGACTCACATTGTACTCATTAAGCATAGACCTTGTCATGTCAATAAGTGTTCTATTCTTTCTATCAAGAAGGCCATTTGATTGTGGGGTGTACTTGGCCGAGAATTGATATCTAATTCTAAATTCATCACACAACTCATCAATTCTAGTGTTCTTGAACTCACTACCATTGTCACTTCTAACTCTCTTGATGGTTGTTTCAAACTCATTGTGAATGCCCTTGACAAATGATTTGAATATTGCAAACACATCACTCTTGTCCACTAGAAAGAATACCCATATGTATCTAGTGTAGTTGTTGGTATTTATTAACTTGTCACTTGTTTTAGTAGCCACCTATTATAAACCTATATCTCCTAACATTACTTTACTAGGTTGTCATCCCTAGTGATAATGCCAGAGATGCTTGTTGGTACTACATAGCATAACTACTAGAATAATACTAAGCAGTTCTTTATCATTTTATGTGACTAGAAAGAATATATAAATATATGAATGAAAAGGATTTGCAAGCGTGTAGACAATATACCATTGTAGCACTTCACCCGAGAGTATTCCAGGTATTGTTATTTATATTTTTACCACAAGGAAGGTCTAGCATGGACATGTATTGATAACTTATACTATTGATGGAGAAGTAAACCATAACCAATATTCTACTCATAACAAGGGTAAGTCATAGGATAAGATATATATAAGATAAGTATTGATCAATGATAATGATAAATCATTAAGAGTACTCCTTTCTATGACATTAGCATGGTCAGGTAGAATATTAGAGGAATAATTCCTAAGTCATTCTTAATTACAAGTCAAAGCATACATTGATTAGTGCAATTATACCTAGTAATCATTGCTAACACCATCGTCATATCTACACATAAGGGATATTACTAAGAAAAATTAAGAACAGAGCTTGTCTTCCTTCGTAACCACATCCTACGTGCACCTACATTCGGGGAGTGCACTACAAAGGACTCAATGGGAGTGTCACGTCTGTGATCTACCACATGACTCAGAAATATAGGGTGTATCCATAGGTAAACAACGTATAAGAACCACGCTTACTCAATGTCGACCACCCACCCATGGATCCTTAGAGTGAGCGCTATACGAACTTATGCATGAACATGATGATAATCCAACTATACTAAGCATATAATCAAAGTAGACGATGAACATTATAATGAAGAACATAAATGAGATGAATATTAATATTGTCATAACAATTGTAGCAAGCATATAAAAGTAATGGAGATACAAAAGAGAGGGGGTACAAAGATTATACCAAACCACGCTCTTAACATGACTAGGAATCTAAGCGAAGCCTACTTGCCTCCCTCTAGACCTAGCCTAACTACTATGCCCTAGAATTGATGGAGCTATGAGGATGATTAGGGTTTCTATCTTCTTAAATGACTTATCTGCCTGAGGGAGGGGGTAGGGCTGGTATATATAGGCCAAAGTGTCCAACATGACCCCTTGGATCAAATCGACTTAAAGGACGGTGTAGATGCAACCTAGGAGGCGGTGGAGAACTGACATTGCGACATGAAGGCTGACAGGTGGGCCTAGGGGCTAGGTGGCCTGTAGGTGGGGCTGGCTGGCCACACCTGGAGCCACTCGGGCTCTGCCTCAGTGTGGAGTCCTCTCGAGTCTTCTAGAGTCTTCTGGTGTCCGTTTTGTTATGATAAGCATGATTAAATATGACAAGTAGGTCCACCTTGATAGTTTTCTGGATAAACCTTGTAGAAAATATAGATTCACCAAAACTCGTGGAATTTGTTAGTTTAAACCCCTAGACCTTCGTTGGTGATTATATTTATGCCCTTATGCATGTTAGATTGATGGTTTATAATAGTTGTTAACTACCATCAAAGCTCACCCAAGCTTAACCTTTGCTATTCCCTTAGCAAAGCTAAACTTAGCAAATGGATCAGGAGTTTAAGGATTTTGAAAACATTGATGCAACTCCTCAAAAGTACATATACATTTAGACAAGAATTCTACTCTAGATTAGAATAAACTGATCTGACTTTCAAACTCACCCATATTACCTTCAACCATGGGGCTTTTTAACCTTCACTTGGGTCTTGAGCAATTGAAAGACAGAACGATCAAGTCAAGCACTATGTCTCAAGTTCTTTGTTCAACCATTATTCTAGAGTTTTTATAGATTTTCAAAATAAAACTCAGAGCTTACTTTGTATGATAGTCTCAAGTCTATCAATATATGTGGTATTTGTGGATCATCACCAAGGCAATAGTGGTGTTATGCCTTTCTCTTCCTACAACTAAGGCTTATGTGGAGCTCATAGGAATGGAGAAAGCATAAAAGAGCGTACTTGTAATACATATATTGTAAAGTCAAACCTTGGATCCAAAGAGAGCTGAGTCATACAATCAAATCAAAATGTGCATGTGTGGATGTATGTGGTGGATATATATGGTGGCTAACCTATTTCTACTATGCTCCTTAAAAACTTTTATCTCATTTGAAACTTGGAAACATTTGCAAGAGAACATGGGCTATCTTATTCATCTCCTTTTTTTTTCAGGCGGGCATCTAAGTATCCATTGTTTTGATAATTCGGACACTTGTCCATTTTTTCTTAACTTTTTCTTTTTTTTATGAATAACTTTTACATAGCCCCATGTCTCTTTTGTGCAACAAAACTTTTGAGAGATATCAACAAGAACTTAGAGCATTTATTTGGTGGATATCCTATCAAGATTTTTTTGGTGTTTTCTCCCAGTGTAGGAGTAAAACATTTTTGAGTGGATCTAGATGGAATGGCATGTTGTTGCGCCTACCCCTAGTGTAGGAGTAGTGCATATTTAGATGGTGTGTACATGATCTTGATTTTAAGAGCATGACAAACCTCTCATAAAGGTAAACAAAGCTTGACTAAACTCAATGCAAAATAAGCAGCATATATGTTGAAGTTTTGCTAATCTAAATATCATATATGGCTTTGGTAGGAATTCAAGCTTTGTCATACAAGAGCTCATCATGTAGGATTTTCATATTTTTCAAAAGATAAATCTCTAGAACTTTAGTATCACTTGGAACAAGGTAAACAATAGCTCCGACCTTCTCATATTGTATCCATCAATTACCTAGACTTAGATCAAGCATATGCTACCCAAGAGTTTTAAGTTCAGAGTAAATTCTTATATCAAAACAGTCATATACAAAACTCGAGAGAATTCAAGGCTGAAAATTAGGTACTTGAAAGGAATTACGACATAGCAACTATTCATCATTTCTATTGCAAGAGATTATCCTTAGAGTCCATTTATTTAGCTCTTAAAAACAGAAAACTAGACACACACTTTTTATTTTGTTTTCATTTTAAGCTCACACCTTACTATTATATATAAAAGACAAAGATAATAATAATGTTTTTGTTTTGCTTTTAGTTTGTTTTGCATCTTTTTATGACTTAGAAATAATAGAACAAAAGGGAAAGAAATACTTATCCAGATACATAGGGGACGCCTTTCCCCCAAGCTGGATGTTGGGGCGGTCGAATGTCAAAGTTGAGTGATCCTTTTCAGAGCAGATTTGCCAGCAGATGTCCTTCTCGTCCTAGGATGGAATGAGATGAAGACAATCGGGTGAATTTGCTCTTGATCTTGGTGCATCATCCTACAAAATTTCAACAAGAATACCAAAACTCATTGAACGGATTGAGATAAAGGGTTAGCGGTCAGCCATCTAGAGATTAGTTGTTCTTGCGGTTTAGAAATATTTCTGTTTTGGTAGATTTTGAATAGGATGTCTTTCTAATATCTTTTTGGATTTTCCATTTTTATATGTCTGCAAGAAATATGTATGTATGGTATTTTTCAATTTTTATGCCACCATAGTGAATATTTCCATGAGTATTTACACCATAGATTTATTCACATGGGGCTTAGGTTTTATGACGCAATGATGTAATGCAATTATGAAATTTTTTATCTTCCTTTTCTAAATGCAATGCTAATGTAGAAAAGTAAATATGCTAAAGTAAAAAGTAATTCATGCAATGCTAGGAAGTAAATATGGATAACTATCGATGTTACCTCTTGGCAAGGGTTCAGAATTTTAAGTCCTCCAGATAGGACTTTACTGGAGAAGAGTCCTTCACTCTTTGGGTGCATCATCCGGTCTCACCGATGGAGACCCAGATGGCTGCACATCATGTGACTGTGTCTCTAATTGTGATGTCACCTTCTCTTTCCATACCTACTTGGTCTATGGACTTGATTTATGTAGAGTAGGTTCTTCAGGTTCTTCATCTTCCCCCAACTTTTCTTTGGGGATTGACTCTTTTGGTTTCGGGATGATCGATGTCTCCTCCTAGAGTAGGACTTCTCTGGCTGCTCATAAGTGGTATAACTATTAAAATAACAATGTACCTTTTCTTTAGGGAATTGGAAGTGGACTTATCTAGATCCGATGTAGATGATCACGTTGGTAGTGTTGAGGAACGGTCTTCCAAGGATGATGGGTGTATTATCTTCTTCTTCACCCATGTCTAGAACAGTCGGCAGTGGCAAACTGATCGTGTATTCTTACCATGACATCTTTTGCTATTCCCACCAAAAATCAGATTGATTGGTCCACCATCTGCAATTGCATATATGTAGGGAACAAAGGTTCATTAATAAATAAATATTCATACGTTACCTTGGATATTATGTTGACACCTGATCCAATGTCGTAGAAGGTCTTGTGGAAGATTCTTTGTCTAATGGTACACTTGATCGTTGGTATGCCTAGATCATCCTTCTTAGAAAGGAATAGTGAAGCGAGGAGGTGGTCGTACTCTGATCGGAGTGTGTTAATCATGTTAACTAATTCTTCTTGTTGCTGTCTAGCCTTGTTCTTCCTCTTTCTCCTGTTCTTCTTCTTCTTGGTCACTGTTGTCTTTTCAGGCAGGTACGACATTTGTGGATGTCTAGGAGATTGCAAGATACGATTCTTGAAAGAAAACTTCTCCTTTCTATCCTTGATTGTGAAGCAAATCTTAGCACTATTCACGTAGATGATGGCTTTTGCGGTGATTAGGAAAGGTTGGCCCAAAATAATGGGTGCCCTTACATCTCCACCTGTTTCCAAAACCACAAAGTGTATGGGAACATATGATTGTCCCACTCGAACAACGATGTCTTCAAGAACTCCCTTGGGGTAGCAAAGTGACTGATCTGCAAACTGCAAACACATATTAGTGTACAACAAAGTATCTCCATTAATTTGATCATAAATTACCTTAGGCATGATGTTGATACTTGCTCCAAAGTCACAGACAACTTCTTAGAAAATGTGCAGTCCAATGGCGATGGGGATGATAGGTCTTCCTAGATCGCTCTTCTTTTCTAGCAAGGTATAGTCTATCCACCTTTTTGTCGATGGTTGTATATAGTAGTATGCTGCATTGTGAATATAGATAAGATTTATAGTTTCTAGATCTTCCGATTGCCCTAGAATCTTACCTTGGTAGTTTGGTCTCTGTTGCTGATTCCATCCTTGACCCTATTGAGGACGAGAGTAGTTGTTGTTGACAAAATTCACATCCTCATGGGTCTCAGGGCAGTTGCTCCCTGAATGCCTAGTGTTTCTACACTTTTGACATGTCATGCGAGAATCATGAATGTGCATGACTTCTTGCTTCTCATTGGCTCAATCTTTGAGCTTCTTCATCAATAGATCCATTTTGGTAGACAACATGTCTACCTCCTTGAGTTGATGCATACCTCCACCTCTCTTGCGGGTCTGAAGACATTCTTCATTCCAACCTTGGTTGGAGGACATCTTCTTCACTAGTGCTGTTGCAGCTGGGATTGTGAGTGATCAAAATGCACCTCTAGCAGCAGCATCCATAGTCTCACGGGTACTATTGGTTAACCCATGGTAGAAAGTTTGGGGAGTAGCCAATTCTCTATCCCATGATGGGGACATTCTGATATGTAATATTGAAAGTGTTCCCTTGCCTTAGGGATAGATTCATCATGTTGTTGCTAAAAGCTTGAGATTCTCCCATGCAGAGCATTGGTCTTGCCTATGGGAAAGAACTTTGCTAGGTAGGCAGTGGAGTAGTTATCCCATGTAGTATTTCTTTCTTTGTTGGCATAGAACCATTGCTTTGCCTTCCCCAAGAGTGAGAATGGGAAGAGGCGAAGTAATATGGCATCTTGGGTTATACCTTAGATGGTGAAAGTGCTACAAATCTCTAGGAAGTGTTGGAGATGTGCACTTGCATCTTCATGTGCCTTTCCACAAAACTAGCTTGCTTGCAAGATGTTGATGAGGGCTAGCTTGAGCTCAAATCCATTGTCTCCAACATTGACTGTTGGTCCAGTACAGATGTTGGCTGTAGTTGGAGCAGAGAATTCAGATAGTCTTGTTAGCCATGGCTTAAAATTCTGGTGTTAAGCTTTGCCTTATCTGGTTGTCTTCTGATTCTAAAGCTAGGACTTTCTTGAGTTTAGCTCGAGTCCTCCTGATTAATGCTTCTGGATCATCAACGTAGTTTGTCAGGAGCTCAAAACCGGTCATACATTACCCTGCATAAGATATAAAAGTAGATAGTACATGGGTAATCCTGCTTGAGTAGGGGTAAATGGTTTTCTCGATTACATCAATAAGTATAAGTTTATCAATACTTCCTTTTGCCTAGCTACCTTCCCCAGCAACGGCGTCAGAAATGCTTGTTGGTATTTATTAACTTGTCACTTGTTTTAGTAGCCACCTATTATAAACCTATATCTCCTAACATTACTTTACTAGGTTGTCATCCCTAGTGATGATGATGCTAGATGTAACACCCTAGGTGTTTGGCTTCCACATTTTGCACTTGCATTTCATGAATATGAGCATCATTTATCCATTCATGAGCTTATATCACATGAAACATGTTTTCAAAACATTGCAACATATTGTATATTTCATGTGTGTTGTTTTTATGAAATGAATAGTGTGCAACACCCAAGTGCAACATGTGAAACTCACTTTAGTGAAAGATAGCTAGTTAGTACTATGCAACAAGATCATGAAACATGTGAAACCTAACTATGAAACAAATGTAACATTTCATTGGTTTTTCATTGTTTCAGTACATACAGTGCTTGATTCTTGTGTGACCAATGTGCGGTGTGGTTAACAATTCTCTTAAACAACTTAGTGACACCTAGAATGTCATTTGGAACATTGTTCATATTGATCATGTTGCCTAATTATGATTTCAAATAGTGGTTTGACTTGTTTTGACTCCTGAACCCTTTTGATTGACTGTTTAAAAAGTGTAGCTTAGAGTGTTTGCATGTCTGAGCAACCTAAAACAAAGTTGTAGCAAATTTATAAGGAACAAACTTTGTTTAGAAGCCAAGTCAAGAAAATGTGCACAACATGCTCAAAAAGGGCCCACAAGTCAGTGTTGAGGGCTGATTCGACACTTAGAAAATTTTCTAAGTGTGATAACTGAGTTTCAGTTTTATGAACTCAACTTTGGCATGATTTTACTCTGTATCTGTTGAGAATTAGTCCTTGGTACTTAAATAGAAATTGAAGATGGGAGTATGGGCTACAACTTTCATCTTGATAGTTTTCGCTGATGACCAACGGATTTAGAGTTTCATGATCATCAAGCATCGCTGTCTGGCATCGGAGCTTAATTGAATGGCGAGCTACAGTGCACCGGCCGGTTCAGAACTTGATTGCCGCATGGCGCCACGCGTCGCCGGCCACCTGACCACGCAAGTCATGCACTGTGGCTGGTCTGGCGCCGCTGCCCGCTGTCCACTGCAAAAGCCATGCCCTGCTGCCTCTCCGCTCGCCCACACGCGCTCTGCCTCCTCTTTTGCCTCCTCCGTTCGGCCGCCGCGCTGAAGCAACAGCTGCTGCAGCTCCGCCGTGCTCATGCCTGCTCAACGTGGCTCCATAGCCAGCACATTCTCGACCATAGCTCCGCCGTGCCCTCCTCTACCTCATCGACCTTCTAGCCGCGCCATCCGAGCCATAGGTGAGGGCCATTGGCCATTTTTCCACCGCCGTCTCCATGGCCGCACCTCGCCGGAGCGGAGCTCACCGTGGCCAACCACCACCGGGACCACCTCGTCTTCCTTTCTCTGCTTAGTTAGCTCTGTGGTGACCCCGTGAAGCTCGTATCAGGCTTGCAAGGGACATTGGGGGCTCACCGTCGTCAGCGCCTCATGTCGGAGCTCCACCGTGCCGCCTTCACCGACGACGAGCCACCTCCGATGAGCCGTAGGTCTTGTCGGTAGCACCAATCGACTCATCTCATCACGTAGATCACATAGGTGCCCTCGGTGTCACCGGAATCCTCGCCGTCGGTGAGCTAGACCACCACCGCGCCATCGCATGCCGTCTCCCCTATTTCCGTCTCACTAACCAGCGGGCCCGGCTGACATGTGGGTCCCACGCGTCAGTGACTACATATTCAAAAGCCAGTTCAATTAATTCCATTTTGTATGCTATTTTGTGAATTTTGTATCTCCAAATTGGTGGATCCAAATGGTGTGATTCAAATTTTGGTAGAATCATAGTGAAGTCTAGTATTTAAGAAAAATATGACATGAGCACTTGAAGTGGAAATTTTGGATGAATAAAATAGGAACTTGAAAAGTGTTTTTAAATGCATGTAAACTTGTTTAAATTATATCTTGAGTTTATGTGATCCAATAATTATGAAAGTTTGTGGGTAAGCTATTCTTGCTTAGTAGAAGCTGTGGTAAAAATTTGAGAGTCATTGCATGTATGGTTTTTGAGTTATAGATTTTCCTTTTATCATTGATTAATACTTGTGTGAATTTTTGTAAATTATCTAGGAATCCTATGACCATGAAACTTTGTGGGGAGTATCCTAGTACCTTATGGATGCTAGGAAAAATATGAAATCTGTTGCTTGACACTTTTCACTAAGGTTTCCTAATTATGTCATTTTAAGCCATTATGTCTTATCATTTTTGTGTAGGCTGTTATACTTGCTCAAATGGTGTGAAATTTGTCTAGTGGTCTACTTAGAGCATGTAGTACCTACTGTATTTTTTGTAGATTTAATGGTGTAGTTTTCATACATGTTTAAAATTTCCCCTAATTAATTAGATAAATTAAGAAAGGTATTAAAAGAAATGATTTGGTAATGAACACCTTACTTTCTGGTGTTCTTATGATATGTGTAATAAGTTAGTAGAGTTAGTTTTATCCAATTATGTGTTTACATCATAAGTTAATAATTAATTTGTTGGCATTATGTCCCTCTGGATAGATCTGGGGACTTTATAAAGTTCCCCATGATAAATTGGTTTGATGTGAATGTGGTGAATACAAAAGTTGTAGATAACGGATGTATCTAGCTCCTATCAAAATTTGGTGGCATTTGGCCAAGTAGTTTAGGAGTTACAGTCGTTTAAAGTTGGATCACAGCTTTGCCGTTTCTCTGTCTTGTTAAGACAAATATATGTTGATTAAAGAGTTCAACCTAGTAAAGGTTGGAATCATGCTTCGAGGTCTGAAAAATGAATTGTAGACAATTTTATAAGATTTCCTAATTGTCTTGTTGCATGTCATTTGGAGTTCTAAATCTCCAGTTATGGCCAGTTTACTGTACCGCTATATAGTCTCCATTTTGCTGAGATACAAATGCTTGAGTGTATGCTTGTTGCAATGTTTTTGTTGATTGTTTAGGAGCTAGCCTAACTTGAGAACATGCTTAGGTGCAGGTGCTAGGTCCTTAACTGAAGATGAGCAATTATACATTAGGTTGTATAAACTTGGTAAGTTAAAGTGATTTGAATAGAGCTTAAGTGGAATATGCGGACTGCAGTGAGCATGTGCATTCCCCGAGCATCCCTAACTTCCTTCATGTGCATCCATGATATTTATCGTGCGCATACATGCAATTGGTGTGCCGGAGGGAGTGACGCTGCTGGAGTTCGAGGGAGCCAACCAGGAGGAGGAGCCCGAGGTGCAGGAAGCCGACAAAGCAGCCGCCGAGGAGGAGTTGCCCGAGTGCCCTGACCACCGTCCTTCCTCTTTCTTGAAAGGCAAGCCCCGGAGCATATTAAGCCTCCTATGTTTTTACAAATACATTGAGTATCTTTTATTCATTGATGATGAATTAAGTATAGGAATTGGTTGGAACCAATTGTTGCATTATATTTATCCATCCTTGTCCAGATATCGCACTGGAATCCTAGTTAAGTTTAGGAACGAGTTAAATGCTTAGCCATGCTTAGTGCGGTAGAAGTCAGGTGATTTCCTGTCACCAGTGAGCTTTAGGATGAGGTGGATCACGGTTGGCTATATGTGCTATCGTGGAAAAGAACCATATGAATAATGAATTAAGACCGGGCGGAGTCTTGTGTAGGTTTGAACATAGTGACTCCGTCTGTGTCAGTTAAGGACCGATACACTGTACGTCCTCATGTCATGTTGAACACAGCCTAACACTTAGCTGGCCGGATAAGTCGTTCCGACCGTGAAGCCAAGTAGCTCAACTCAGGTCGGGATCCATGGGGGTTGGATGCATTTTGGAGGTAGTAAGGATGTGCGGAGAGCCATTGGCATAAGTCTAAGGGGAGTCAGGTGCTTAAAATCCTACACTTCCTGGCAGAGTGGTTCTCTAAGAATGCAAGGCGGCCTAGACCCGCGTCTTTTCTTTTATTTTTCTCCTGAGTTGTACCAAAGGTGACTCATTGCAACCCTGACGGGGGAAGCAGGGTTTGTGTTTAGGAATACCCCTCCAGCTGGATAGGAATCGATTCGAATCGCCGTCTCTCCCGGATAGTGAGAACTTGACTGAGCAACGACAACGTAGATTCAATTAATTTAAAGATATGGTTAAATGAATGATGATGATAATGTTGCCACGATTTATACCTGATATGGTTATTAATGTTTGCATCTTAATCAAATGATTGCTTAGTACAGGTGCTAATTTAGATGACAGGTTAATAGCTAAAAGTCACTGCTAGTTTAGGTTAAGAGTTGATCATTATTACTTATGCTTTTCCGCAAAAAGAAAGTGTCAGCCAGATCCACTAAATTAAGCTATGTATAATCCTTGGTGTCATTTGTTTTGGTTTATGACGGGTAAGTCTAGCTGAGTACATTCTCGTACTCAGGGTTTATTCCCTCTTGTTGCAGATGACCTTCTATATCAGGGATTCTGTAAGTATTGTCTCCACCCGGCGGGTGACAAAGACTAGATCATGGGCATGATTTCTGTTTCTCTTATCTGAATGCTTTTGCGGGTTGTGATCAGCGAACCAGTATTTGTATTTAAACTCGGGTGTGTAAGTTAAACTATTTGCTTCCGCGTACTTTACAAGACTTGTTTTGTAATAACGATGACTCTGAGGTGATGTAATCTATTTACAAACGTCGGTGAAATGATGTAACGTATGATATGTTATGTTGAATTACTATGATCTTGGTTGTATGCAAGTTGGTTTGAAATCCTTCAAGATTTCAGTTGACTACCGGGTTTATATGGGCTCAAGTGCGAGAATTTGATTGTTTCGGCGATTGTTTTTGTACTTGTGCTCTTATAAATTGGTCGGTTCTATGATAGCTGGCATCAGAGCTAGATTCAACATTAAACATGTCTTACGGCTATTTAAAACAAAAGCTTTTGTTGTGAAAATGGTTTTCCAACTTATAGTTATATATAAGTGTTCAAAAATCAAAATTTTTATGGTGTACTGGTGATCACATCCCTTGTTGCCCACTTAAGGACTTCTAGGTGGCTTATATATAATTACTAACTTGGGGGAAATTGATTGTTTCTATTTCATCGTCCATGCGGCATGATATTGCATGGGTGCCATTCGCTTGAATGGTAATATATGGATCAATTGCCTCTACGCTAAGGTAAGTGTGAGTTGCGAGAGCATGACCGTCCAACCGTCGGTCTAGGGGAGAGCTAGTTGTGGTTATTGGAGTATTTACATGTTGCATACATGTATATATGAAGGTACTTAATTGTGGGTATATCTGTCGGGTAGTTTGGATACTGAAGTATATATATCTAGGGATGTATATATGGAGAGTATCTTAGTTGCTACTTTTGTTATTAGCATTATATCTTGTTGGGTTGGGCTGCAATGAAGTTTTCTGCAGGTACGCTAATAACGCACCGTGTAGATCGACTAGTTACCGCTAATTGAGAGAACATATGTATGCCACCATATATCCCGCTAAAGCTTAACTTTTCTTAGGTTTGTGAGGACGTACGGAACGAGCATGCATCATATTCACTCATGTCATTGATATTGCATTACTCCCTCCCTTATAATTGCTTATCCCAAGTATTAAGTGCAATCTCTCAGCAAAATAATCCTCTCACGTGAGTTGCATTCCTTTTTGATATAGATGGCCGCACCCGTGTTTCCTACTGGTAGCAGCACCTTTTTGGACCAGTTTGGTACTCCCACTTTGCTCTAGAGGGTGCTCAATTCAGTTGGGTACCCGAAGGCACCCAGCTACATGTGGAGGCAGGCGGTACCATTGGGAGATGTACCATGGTACATCATGACCTTTATAGTGCCACAAAACCCCACAAGACCATTGTGGAATGGGTGGAGCATTGAGACTGATGGGCAAAGCCCATGGGAAGCTGCTCAGGTTGCTGCCCTTGATGTGCTGAAGGATATAGCATAGAGCTTCAGGGATGAGTTAATGGGTGGACCAGCTTCATCCATTCCCCGAGTGGCTCCTACTAAGGCTAAGTGGACTCAGGACGTTGGCTAGGCCTTGGTTCGAGGCCATGGCGAACATGTGCAGAGCGATAATGCTGGAATGAGTGCTATGATGGTAGCCCAGCACAAGTTTAGGTTGCGTGCCTGCAAGTATCGCCGTAGGGAGGATGCATGTGGGAGAGCTTAGCAAGAAGTTGATGAGATTCGCGGTATTGCAAATTATCGCCTACAACAGTGGGGTCAAACCGCACGTGAGAGAGACGAGCTTCATAACCAGCTGATGAACCTCACTATTGAGAGAGATGAGGCTGCACAAGAGTTGGATCATGTGACCCATCATAGAGATGCAGCTTTAGAGTTAGCAGAAGAAAGACGTCAGGGTTGGATTATGGCTAACCAAAATGCTTTCCATAGGGAGCAAGAACTCCAAGAACAGCTTGAAGAGCTTCAGGTTGAGCACCATCAACTGAACAACCGTCTGTTTCCTATTCCTCACCCCATACTGAGGTATCCTAATGTGGGTGGACCTCAAGTGATTGAGGCCAATGAGGAAGAAGAGGACGTGCAGATGGATGACGATGCAGCTGAGCCTGCAGATGAAGAAGAAGAGGAAGACCCCGAAGAAGTCCAAGGTGTCTCCGATGTGGACAGCGATCACTTCAATGAGTAGTTAGTTAGCAAGTCTCACTAGCTTAAGCTTTTGTAGTCATTGATGTAATGGACTTAAGTACAATGACTGATGTTGGATGTACCTTTTTAATTCGAACTTGGCATGTAATGTACTTTAATTTGCTCCCTTCGGGATGCGTGCCTTGATGGTTAAGTTAAAACTTGTCATGTTGGAATGCACTGCGTATGGCGCTAGTAAGCTGATTGATGATGTGGCGATTGGAGAATGAATTATTGCCTCTGTTTATTATATGAAGTTTTCATTCTCGCCAGTAAATTCAGTTTGGTGCAATTACATTGTTCCTCTCCAATGTGCTAACATCATCAATAATTACTGGTTGTGCATGGTTGCAGATGCCTCATACTCGTTCCACTGGTGCAGCTGGTGATGATGATGACCTTCCACCGCCACCACCACCCACACCAATGGAATGATGGCAATTCTTGCGGAAGGACAGCGCACTATGGCTGAGGCTCTCCGAACGATTGCAAATCATGATGGTCATGGTGCACGCCAAGGACCAGAACCAAATCAATACAGTGACTTCAAAGATTTCCTTGACACGAAACCCCCGATCTTCAAGGAGGCTGAGGAGCCCCTACAAGCTGATGAGTGGTTGAATACTCTCGAGCAAAAGTTCCGTCTGCTTCGCTTGACTGAGGTGCTAAAAACTAAGTATGCATCTCACCAACTGCATGGGCCAGCTGGTATTTGGTGGAGTCATTATTGGTCCACTATGCCCGCTAATGCCCAAATCACTTGAGATCAGTTCAAGTATGCTTTCAGGGGAAATTATATTCCTCCTGGTTTCATGGCAATCAAACATACAGAGTTCATGAAGCTAACCTAGGGGAACAAGAGCTTGAATGAATACCTGCAGGCTTTCAATAACCTTGCAAGGTATGCTACCGAGTTTGTTGACACTGATGCCAAAAAGATTGCTAGTTTCAAGCAGGGACTCAGCCCCAAATTGATGAAGACCATGGGAAATTGCAAGTGTGCTCATTTTAATGAGTTTGTAAGTGATGCTCTATCGCAAGAGAACAACAATGCTGTATATGCTGCTTCGAAGAATCATAAGAGGGCCTATGAGGCGGGTGCCTCACGATCCAAGGCTCTAGTCACATAGAGGGCTCCGTTTTGTCCTCCAGCATCAGCTGCTAAATTCTGCCCATCGCTGAAGAAGAATCCTAGCAAGACTGGGTTTCGCAAGGCATTTACATTTGCTCTTCCCAAGGGCACTACCAATCAAGGCAGTTCCAATGTGCCGCCAAGTAACATGCCGTGTTGGAATTGCAACAAGACCGGTCACTGGGCAAGGAAGTGTCCATACCCCAAGAAGAATAACTACCAAGGTGGCCGTCAGGGGCAGGTGAACCACATGAATATTACTGACATTCCTTTAGGAGAGGTAGTAACTGCTGGTAAGTTTCTGGTTGATCAACACCCCACAGTTGTACTATTTGATTTGGGTGCTTCGCATTCTTTTATTAGTCCAGCATTTGCATCCAAGTTTGTGTAGAAAACATACACTATTGAGGGAGAGGGTTATTGTATTAGGGCTACTAGTGGTACTATCCCAACCAAGCTTGTAGTTGGGGACGTACAATTTGAGGTAGAGGGGCGAAGTTATCAGGTTGATCTGGTAGTTTTGCTGGGGCTAGGTATCGATGTGATATTGGGAATGAACTGGATGAGCAGTCATGGAGTGCTTATTGATACATCGACTAGAGTAGTCATGCTCAGAGATCTAGGTAATCAGGAGGGTTTTCTAGTATAGCTACCTAGGGACATCAATCTCTCTTGCACAACTAATGCGGTGCAAGCAAAGTCTTTGGCAGATATCCCTGTCGTGTGTGACTTTCTGGATGTTTTTCCTGATGATTTGCCTGGATTGCCCCCAGACCGAGAAGTGGAGTTCAAGATAGAGTTGCTACTTGGTACAACGCCCATCTCTAGAAGGCCATATAGAATGCCTCCCAATGAACTAGCCAAACTTAAGACCCAGTTGAATGAACTTCTAAAGAAAGGCCTTATCCGTCCTAGTTCATCTCCGTGGGGGTGCCCAGCTATCTTTGTGAAGAAGAAGGATCAATCCCTACGCATGTGTGTAGATTATAGGCCCTTGAATGTAGTTACAATCAAGAATAAGTACCCTCTACCACGCATAGATATCTTATTTGATCAGTTATCTAAAGAAAAAGTCTTTTCCAAGATTGATTTGAGATCTGGTTATCATCAAATCAAAATTCGGCCTGAGGATGTTCCAAAAACTGCATTCTCTACAAGATATGGTCTGTATGAGTACCTTGTTATGTCTTTTGGATTGACCAACGCCCCCGCACATTTTATGTATTTGATGAATTCGGTGTTTATGCCCGAGTTGGACAAATTTGTGGTGGTATTTATAGATGATATCCTGGTTTATTTAGGAAATGAAGAAGACCATGTTGAACATTTGCGAGTGGTTCTCACTAGGTTGCGAGAACACCAACTTTATGCAAAGTTTAGCAAATGTGAATTCTGGCTTCGTGAGGTACCTTTTCTTGGACATGTGTTGTCCAATGGTGGAATTATGGTTGATCCCACCAAGGTGCAAGAAGTGTTGAACTAGAAGGCCCCAATCTTGGTGCACGAGGTTCGGAGTTTTCTGAGGTTGGCTGGCTATTATCGTTGCTTCATCCCGGATTACTCTAAAATAGCCAAGCCTATGACTCGATTGCTGCAAAAAGACATGAAGTTTGTCTGGACTTCTGAGTGTGATGCGGCTTTCCACACCCTACGAACTCTTCTAACGTCGGCTCTGGTTTTGGCACAACTGGATGTCGAGAAACCTTTTAATGTGTTCTGCGATGCATCAGGTATAGGTTTAGGAGGTGTTCTTATGCAAGAGGGTAGAGTCATTGCTTATACCTCTCGCCAACTTCAAAAGCATGAAGTGAATTATCCAACGCATGACTTGGAACTCGCTGCAGTTGTTCATGCTTTGATGGCCTGGAGATATTATTTGCTCGGCAATGTGTGCAACATCTACACTGATCATAAAAGTCTCAAGTACATCTTAACTCAACCAGAGTTGAATATGCGTTAGAGGAGATGGCTCGAGTTAATCAAGGATTATAACCTCCAAGTGCACTATCGCCTGGCAAGGCAAACGTCGTAGTGGATGCCTTAAGCAGGAAATCTCATTGCCACTCTTTGATTGAAAGTGATGTCCATTTGTCAAAACTCCTTCATCCTATAGTCCTTTACAACATCACTGTCAGTTGTGCTCTACAGAGTCGAATTATCGAGCTACAGAAGATAGATGCAGGTGTGTTCCACATCAAGCGCAAGATGAAAGAGCAAGAAACCAAACATTTTTGCGTAGATGAGAATGACGTGTTGTGGTTCAAGGATAGGTTGGTGGTTCTGAAGGAGAGAGAGCTTAGAAATCAAATCATATCCGAAGCCCATTACTCTAAATTATCTTTTCATCCTAGTAGTAGCAAAATGTATAATGATTTGAAGCCTCGCTTTTGGTCGACCAAAATGAAGAAAGAGATAGCCGCTTATGTGGCTAGGTGTGACACTTGTTGTCGAGTCAAAGCTGTGCACATGAAAGCTGGATTACTTCAGCCACTCTCTATTCCAGGTTGGAAATGGGAGGAGATAAGTATGGATTTTATTGTTGGACTCCCTACTACTCAGAGGAATTTTAACTCCATTTGGGTAATTGTAGACCATCTGACCAAGTCTGCACACTTCATTCCTGTCCGCATAGACTTTCATCCAACTGACTATGTGGAACTGTATTTTAATCAGATAGTCTGACTTCATGGGATACCTCGCACTATTGTCTCTGATAGAGGACCATAGTTCACTGCTCGCTTTTGGGAGCACTTACACGGATTATTAGGAACTAAGTTAGTAAGAAGTTCTGCATATCATCCGCAAACCAATGGGCAAACTGAACGAGTGAATCAAATCTTAGAAGATATGTTGAGAGCATGTGTCATCTCGGCTAAGGGTTCATGGGAAAAATGGTTGCCCCTAGCTGAATTCTTGTACAATAATAGTTATCAAGAGAGTATCAAGATGGCACCGTTTGAAGCTTTGTATGGCCGAAAGTGTAGAACCCAGTTGAATTGGGTAGAAGCCGGCGAAAGGAGATATTATGGAATTGATTTTGTTCAAAAAACCGAAGAACAAGTCCGTACTATCCAAACCCACATGGCCATAGCTCAAGCTAGGCAGAAAAGTTATGCCGATCGACGTAGGAAACCTATTGAGTTTGAAGTTGGAGACTTCGTTTATCTAAAAGTCTCACCCATGAAGAGTGTCCAATGCTTTGGTGTGAAGCGAAAGCTTGCGCCGAGATATGTTGGTCCATTTGAAATCATTGGACAAAGTGGTAAGGTAGCATACAAGATCCAATTACCTCCTGAGATGAGTGCTATCTTCAATGTCTTTCATGTATCCCAATTGAAGAAATGTCTTTGCGTCCCTGACGAGAGAGTTCCACTAGGGGATATCGAGTTAAAATCTGATTTGACCTTTGAAGAAAAGCCGGTTCGAGTGATTGACACTCGGGAGCGAGTGACTCGGAGTCGGGTGGTCAAGTTTTACAAAGTCATGTGGAGTAATCAGGGTAGTGAACGTGATGCAACGTGGGAAAGAGAAGATTATTTGAGGGATGGTTATAAAGAATTCTATCAACAATGGTACGCTTTTCAAATCTCGGGACGAGATTTTTATAAGGGGAGGGCTGTAACACCCCAGGTGTTTGGCTTCCACATTTTGCACTTGCATTTCATGAATATGAGCATCATTTATACATTCATGAGCTTATATCACATGAAACATGTTTTCGAAACATTGCAACATATTGTATATTTCATGTGTGTTGTTTTTATGAAATGAATAGTGTGCAACACCCAAGTGCAACTCACTTTAGTGAAACATAGCTAGTTAGTACTATGCAACAAGATCATGAAACATGTGAAACCTGACTATGAAACAAATGTAACATTTCATTGGTTTTTCATTGTTTCAGTACATACAGTGCTTGATTCTTGTGTGACCAATGTGTGGTGTGGTTAACAATTCTCTTAAACAACTTAGTGACACCTAGAATGTCATTTGGAACATTGTTCATATTGATCATGTTGCCTAATTATGATTTCAAATAGTGGTTTGACTTGTTTTGACTCCTAAACCCTTTTGTTTGACTGTTTAAAAAGTGTAGCTTAGAGTGTTTGCATGTCTAAGCAACCTAAAACAAAGTTGTAGCAAATTTTATAAGGAACAAACTTTGTTTAGAAGACAAGTCATGAAAATGTGCACAACATGCTCAAAAAGGGCCCACAAGTCAATGTTGAGGGCTGATTCAACACTTAGAAAATTTTCTAAGTGTGATAACTGAGTTTCAGTTTTATGAACTCAACTTTGGGGTGATTTTACTCTGTATCTGTTGAGACTTATTCCTTGGTACTTAAATAGAAATTGAAGATGGGAGTACGGGCTACAACTTTCATCTTGATAGTTTTCGCTGATGACCAACGGATTTGGAGTTTCATGATCATCAAGTATCGCGGTCAGGCATCGGAGGTTAACTAAATGGTGAGCTACAGTGCACCGGCCGGTTCAGAACTTGATTGCCACGTGGCGCCGTGCGTCGCCGGCCGCCTGACCGCGCAAGCCACACGCTGTGGCCGGCCGGGCACCGCTGCCCGCTGTCCACTGCAAAAGCCACGCCCTGCTACCTCTCTGCTCGCCCGCACACGCTCTGCCTCCTCTTTCGCCTCCTCCGTTCGGCCGCTGCGCCGAAGCAACAGCTGCCACAACTCCACCGTGCTCGCGCCAGCTCGCCATGGCACCACCGCCAACAAGCTCTCGACCACAGCTCCGCCGTGCCCTCCTCTACCTCGTCGACCTTCTAGCCACACCATCCGAGCCATAGGTGAGGGCCATTGGCCGTTTTTCCGCCGCCGTCTCCATGGCCGCACCTCACCGGAGCGGAGCTCACCGCGGCCAACCACCACCGGGACCACCTCGTCTTCCTTTCTCTGCTTAGTTAGCTCCATGGTGACCCCGTGAAGCTCATACTGGGCTCAGAAGGGACATTGGGGGCTCGCCATCGTCGGCGCCTTGCACCGGAGCTCCGCCGTGCTGCCTTCATCGGCGACGAGCCACCTCCGATGAGCCATAGGTCTTGCCGGTAGCACCAATCGACTCGTCTCATCACGTAGATCACATAGGTGCCCTCGGTGTCACCGGATTCCTCACTGTCGGCGAGCTAGACCACCGCCGCACCGTCGCATGCCGTCTCCCCTGTTTCCGTCTCACTGACCAGCGGGCCCGGCTGACACACGGGTCCCACGCGTCAGTGACTACATATTCAAAAGCCAGTTCAATTAATTCCATTTTGTATGTTGTTTTGTGAATTTTGTATCTCCAAATTGGTGGATCCAAATGGTGTGATTCAAATTTTGGTAGAATCACAGTGAAGTCTAGTATTTAAGAAAAATATGACATGAGCACTTGAAGTGAAAATTTTGGATGAATAAAATAGGAACTTGAAAAGTGTTTTTAAATGCATGCAAACTTGTTTAAATTATATCTTGAGTTTATGTGATCCAAGAATTATGAAATTTTGTGGGTAAGCTATTCTTGCTTAGTAGAAGCTCTGGTAAAAATTTGAGAGTCATTGCATGTATGGTTTTTGAGTTATAGATTTTCCTTTTATCATTGATTAATACTTGTGTGAATTTTTGTAAATTATCTAGGAATCCTATGACCATGAAACTTTGTGGGGAGTATCCTAGTACCTTATGGATGCTAGGAAAAATATGAAATCTGTTGCTTGATACTTTTCACTAAGGTTTCCTAATTATGTCATTTTAAGCCATTATGTCTTATCATTTTTGTGTAGGCTGTTATACTTGCTCAAATGGTGTGAAATTTTTTTAGTGGTCTACTCAGAGCATGTAGTACCTACTGTATTTTTTGTTGATTTAATAGTGTAGTTTTCATACATGTTTACCATTTCCCCTAATTAATTAGATAAATTAAGAAAGGTATTAAAAGAAATGATTTGGTAATGAACACCTTACTTTATGGTGTTCTTATGATATGTGTAATAAGTTAGTAGAGTTAGTTTTATCCAATTATGTGTTTACATCATAAGTTAATAATTATTTTGTTGGCATTATGTCCCTCTGGACAGATCTGGGGACTTTATAAAGTTCCCCATGATAAATTGGTTTGATGTGAATGTGGTGAATACAAAAGTTGTAGATAACGGATGTATCTAGCTTCTATCAAAATTTGGTGGCATTTGGCCAAGTAGTTTAGGAGTTACAGTCGTTTAAAGTTGGATCACAGCTTTGCCGGTTCTCTGTCTTGTTAAGACAGATATCTGTTGATTAAAGAGTTCAACCTAGTAAAGGTTGGAATCATGCTTCGAGGTCTGAAAATGAATTGTAGACAATTTTATAAGCTTTCCAAATTGTCTTGTTGCATGTCATTTGGAGTTTTAAATCTCCAGTTATGGACAGTTAACTGTACCACTATATAGTCTCCATTTTGCTGAGATACAAATGCTTGAGTGTATGCTTGTTGCAATGTTCTTTTTGATTGTTTAGGAGCTAGCCTAACTTGAGAGCATGCTTAGGTGCAGGTGCTAGGTCCTTAACTGAAGATGAGCAATTATACATTAGGTTGTATAAACTTGGTAAGTTAAAGTGATTTGAATAGAGCTTAAGTGGAATATGCGGACTGCAGTGAGCATGTGCATTCCCCGAGCATCCCTAACTTCCTTCATGTGCATCCATGATATTTATCGTGCGCATACATGCAATTGGTGTGCCGGAGGGAGTGACGCTGCTGGAGTTCGAGGGAGCCAACTAGGAGGAGGAGCCCAAGGTGCAGGATGCCGACGAAGCAGCCGCCGAGGAGGAGTTGCCCGAGTGCCCTGACCACCGTCCTTCCTCTTTCCTGAAAGGCAAGCCCCAGAGCATATTAAGCCTCCTATATTTTTACAAATACATTGAGTATCTTTTATTCGTTGATGATGCATTAAGTATAGGAATTGGTTGGAACCAATTGTTGCATTATATTTATCCATCCTTGTCCAGATATCGCACTGGAATCCTAGTTAAGTTTAGGAATGGGTTAAATGCTTAGCCATGCTTAGTGCGGTAGAAGTCAGGTGATTTCCTGTCACCTGCGAGCTTTAGGATGAGGTGGATCACGGCTGACTATATGTGCTATCGTGGAAAAGAACCATGTGAATAATAAACTAAGATCGAGCGGAGTCTTGTGTAGGTTTGAACATAGTGACTCCGTCTGTGTCGTTTAAGGACCGATACGCTGTACGTCCTCTTGTCATGTTGAACGCAGCCTAACACTTAGCTGGCCGGATAAGTTGTTCCGACCACGAAGCCGAGTAGCTCAACTCAGGCCAGGATCTGCGGGGGTTGGATGCATTTTGGAGGTAGTAAGGATGTGCGGAGAGCCATTGGCATAAGTCCAAGGGGAGTCAGGTGCTTAAAATCCTGCACTTCCTGGCAGAGTGGTTCTCTAAGAATGCAGGGCGGCCCAGACCCACGTCTTTTCTTTTATTTTTCTCCTGAGTTGTACCAAAGGTGACTCGTTGCGACCCTAACGGGGGAAGCAGGGTTTGTGTTTAGGAATACCCCTCCAGCTGGATAAGAATCGATTCGAATCGCCGTCTCTCCCGGATAGTGAGAACTTGACTGAGCAGCGACAACGTAGATTCAATTAATTTAAAGATATGGTTAAATGAATGATGATGATAATGTTGCCATGATTTATACCTGATATGGTTATTAATGTTTGCATCTTAATCAAATGATTGCTTAGTACAGGTGCTAATTTAGATGATAGGTTAATGGCTAAAAGTCACTGCTAGTTCAGGTTAAGAGTTGATCATTATTACTTATGCTTTTCAGCAAAAAGAAAGTGTCAGCTAGATCTACTAAATTAAGCTATGCATAATCCTTGGTGTCATTTGTTTTGGTTTATGATGGGTAAGTCTAGCTGAGTACATTCTTGTACTCAGGGTTTATTCCCTCTTGTTGCAGATGACCTTCTATATCAGGGATTCTGTAAGTATTGTCTCCACCTGGCGGGTGACGAAGACTAGATCATGGGCATGATTTCTGTTTCTCTTATCTGAATGCTTTTGCGGGTTGTGATCAGCGAACCAGTATTTGTATTTGAACTCGGGTGTGTAAGTTAAACTATTTGCTTCCGCGTACTTTACAAGACTTGTTTTGTAATAACGATGACTCTGAGGTGATGTAATCTATTTGCAAACGTCTGTGAAATGTTGTAACGTACGATATATTATGTTGAATTTCTGTGATCTTGGTTGTATGCAAGTTGGTTTGAAATCCTTCGAGATTTCAGTTGACTACCGGGTTTATATGGGCTCAAGTGCGAGAATTTGATCGTTTCGGCGATTGTTTTTGTACTTGTGCTCTTATAAATTGGTCGGTTCTATGACACCAGAGATGCTTGTTGGTACTACATAGCATAACTACTAGAATAATACTAAATAGTTCTTCATCATTTTATGTGACTAGAAAGAATATATAAATATATGAATGAAAATAATTTGTAAGCGCATAGATAATATACCATTGTAGTGCTTCACCCGAGAGTATTCCAAATATCGTTATTTATATTTTTACCACAAGGAAGGTGTAGCATGGACATGTATTGATAACTTATACTATTGATGGAGAAGTAAACCATAACCAATATTCTACTCATAACAGGAGTAAGTCATAGGATAAGATATATATATGTATATATCTCTTATCCTATGACTTACTCCTGTTATATATATATATATATGATAAGTATTGATCAATGACAATGATAAATCATTTAGAGTACTCCTTTCTGTGGCATTTGCATGGTCAGGTAGAATATTAGAGGAATAATTCCTAAGTCATTCTTAATTACAAGTCAAAGCATACATTGATTAGTGAAATTATACCTAGTAATTTGTGGGGGGTATGACCCCGGATACCCACGGCAGACTATATGGGCTGCTTCGCTAGGGGTGGTCTAGCCCATAGGACAAAGCCTTGCGGAGCATGGCACTGCTCAGTGTGCCTCGCAAGACACCGAAAAGATATCCTAAAGATACGGCGTAATCTGTTTGGATATGTTATGATCCCATGATTCATGTAATCTGTTATTACTTACCGGTTATCTCGCAGATCTAACCGACTTGTAACCCTACCCCCCAACTATATAAGGCAGGTAGGGGACCCCCTCAAAACACACGCAATATCATATGATAGCTAATACAAACCAACAGACCACAGGAGTAGGGTGTTACGTCACGCTGACGGCCCAAACCTGTCTAACTCTTGTGTCTCTATTGCCTTCTTCTGGATTACGCGCATCTCTACCGATCAATTTACCTTCGTGGGATACCCCTTGGAGGACTACCGATGATATTTTGTCGACAATTTGCACGCCAGGTAGGGGTGTACATGCTGTTTCCATGATGAACAAGATGGTACATTTTGCAGGCTCTTAATCCTCTTTAAAGCCCAGCCAGATCTTCACTGTTGGATTGATCTCCTGGGTCATCAAGGCTGACGGGGACGAAGAGATCATCGAGCCGGTGCAGATCGATTCTACGTCGACTACACCAGCACTTGCAACAACATATCTGATCTTGGAGCCACCTCTGAGGTCGTCTTCACCAACAACTCGCCACCTGCTCCCCCACTATTCGAGAAATAGATCAACAACGACGATCTGATCGCGTCCATCGATCAGGATGGCCAGAAGCTCACCGACTGCCTCTCCATTGTGGAATTGGCTCTGACCACTCTGGTTCAGCACCAACCACCCTTCGATTCTGATCTATCAGAGGCTGATCGGGAAACTCCAGGGGTTACAGTCGCCACCCATCAGGATGCCCTAAGGGGCAAATTCACCAACCAGGTGGGAGACATCTATCCTCTTGCCGACCTGATCACCGACCAGCTCTCGCCGACTGTCAATATGCTACAAATTGGCCGACGTCCCAAAGCATCCCTCCACACCATCCTAGAGGAAAACCCATTTTCTGAGTCCTAGGGCTCTATGGAGACTGTCGCTGAAATCGCCGCCGTCCAACCTCCTTTCCAACCCTTCCGTGGAGGTGGGATTTTTAATGTTAGCATCGATAGCCCTCCATGGGATGGAGAAATCAATGAGGACCACACAGCTTGTGTCAACAGAAATGCCAACCATGCACAGCGCTGAGCAAATGAGGCTGCCATTGTGCTAGCTGAGGCTGCTCACAACGGAGAGCAGCTTGACTCGCAAGGGAGGCCACGCCCACTCTGCCGCAACCTTGATGATGATTTCATCCATGTCGATGGCCACGATGTCTACTATGATAGAACCACCCAATCTATATAAGATCAAGTATGGCTGTCCCCGCTAACACGTTGACATGCGCATACTTTCACTTATATAAACCCGGTAGTCCACTGAGTGTCACGAAGGACCTTGGTAAATCAACATCACAACCAAGATCACATGATTAAGCAAACACACATCACATACGCAGAGTTGCAACAGAAATAATATTACAGTTGGGTTCACAAATAATAGTACAAGTTTGGGTTTCAAAACTAATTAGTGAAAACAACATAGCTTTCAAATGATTACATTAATATAAGTTTCCAAATACATTGCTAGCATAAGTGACATCCTCTAATAAAAGCATATAGATGAGAAGTAAATATAGAGTCACCGAGCCCACCAGTGGTTAGCAACCATCTTCAGCAGGCCAAGAACTTCACCTGCAACATGGTGGGATAAACCCTGAGTACTCAAATGTACTCAGCTAGACTTACCCATCATAAAACAGAAATAAAATGACTCTAAGGATCATGTAAGGCTTTATAGGTGGAGCCAGCTTGACAACATTTTGCATAAAACATGACTAATTCAGTTGTACAATTATACTTTGGTCATCAAGTTAATTATAGCTATCCATCTCTAGATTAGCAACTATCTTGTGCCAAACATGTGGTATATCATTTGATAGCATACAATAGTAACTATAGCCAGTGTAGTAATTCCATGTTTATCCGAACCATCATATTCCATAATCCAGTTACTATGATGTTGGTATTAGCCAAGTTTCTCACTATCCAGGAGAGACGACAATTCAAATCAATTTAAACCAGCTGAGAATTTATTCCTAATACAAACCTAGACATACTCGTGCCAAGGTAGTCTTAGGTCACCTTTGGTACAACTCAGGTCCACATTTCACGGGTTCGCCCAGCGCCGCACAATCAGGGACTGCCGATAGCTAGGTTGTTCAAGCCATGCATGCCCATGCTCCTAGACTAGGTCGCTCAGGTCATGCTTGCCCACGGTCTATAGATCCGCTCCCCACACATCCTTACTTCCATCCAGAGTGCGCACTTTGACAGAGTGGGGCCCGGCCTGAGTTGAGCTACTCGGCTTTGCGGTCGGAGAGCATGCAAAACCTGACAATGAACTTGTAAACTCTATGGCTCCTAAATTAACAGGCCTATGGTCATGAAAATTTAACACAAGCTATATAATGAAATTAGCTACTACTTTGGTATTCACTACAACCATAGAAAACATCATTTACACTACGAAAATAATTACACAAGCAAAACCGCACATGCAGCCCAAATAGCAATGGTACAGAAAACTGATAGGAACTTCAGAGAAGCATAACTGGAGTTCTAGACCTCTAACAAATATGAATCATAACTTTTTGAAAATATTATGAAGTTACCTACAACTTGATTCCTATCATCATAAGATGAGTCTACAGTTAACAAGGTCAATTAATACAATGAATGCATCTCTGTCCAAAACATGGATATAATCCTACATGCCACTTTCAACAGCTATAACTTGAGTTATACATGTCCAATAAATGTGGTTCTAGACTTTTTAGAAAGATTAGAAAATTATAAACAACTTTGTTATAAACACCTAGAGCTAATTCTACTATTAAAAAGGCCACACATTGCCAACAAGGCAACCCTGTCTGGATTTGGGCAGAAACAACCATAGAAATTTAAGCAACTATAACTAAAAATATACTTAACTTAAAATTATGCTATTTAGCTTTTTGGAAATCTTAAGAAAAGTACTACAACTCATGCATTGTCATTGGGTCATGATTCATAACTTAACTGAGCCAATTAATTCAAACATGTAGGCCTATTCAGAAATGCAGTTATGAAAAAGACAAGACACAACTAGTATTAAAAACCTAACTGCATACATTGATTTTTAAAGCAAAAACTTTCAACTAAATCATGCCATATCATAGATCTACTGCATGGATAATTTCATAAGGATTCCAAAAAGTCCTCATGTTGGTGTTTCGTACAAGCACCGGCAAGTAAATTTATAGTAATGCGCGTTAGGCTCGAATGGTGCGCTAAAGGACACAAGATTTATA
Source organism: Miscanthus floridulus (assembly GCF_019320115.1). Lineage (NCBI taxonomy): Eukaryota > Viridiplantae > Streptophyta > Magnoliopsida > Poales > Poaceae > Miscanthus > Miscanthus floridulus. The sequence continues at coordinate 56,314,745 of NC_089586.1, read as the reverse complement.
CTGGTTCAGGCTAAATATCCCTACGTCTAGTTTGTTGCTGCTCATGTTATTAGCACCATGAATGGTTCGTAGTAGGGGATACAAATGATCAAGAGAGGGACAGGTCCCAAGTCTCTGATGGAAGGGTCAAAAAGGAGGCCAAGAGCTTGGTAGCAGCTTGACTATGTGTGTGTGTCTCGTGTTTTTCGGTCCGTCCCCCAGTTGGAGGAAGCACATCCCCTTTTATAGATGAAGGGGCTGGCTTTACAAGGGTGATGGCTTAGGATGCGTACTCTACCTAGTCTTGTGGCTCACGTCTACCCAGCCTGGTTTCTCATTCTAATGAGTGCGAAGGATGATAAGCGCCTACAATATTGTTGATGCCCCTGTAGAATGTCAGGATGTTTGTAGAATACTGCCCTGTGCAGGGTATGGGCTGTAGTACAGTGGTTTTGACTTATGAACCTTGCCCAGCCTTGCTCTGCACGCCTTCTGGCTCCTATGAGTCTCTATCAGAGGGATGTAGGGTCGGGGTCTGGAGTAGCGCTGTGGGCAAGGTCCTTTGATTTGGTGGACCCGAGGGGTCGGGAAGCAGACGCCGCTCCCTTGGGTCCATAACATGGTGACGGTATGTCCGTCCTTCGTGGAGATCACAAATCCTTTTCTAGAGTGTAGTGGTTGTCATATATCTTCGTCGGGTTCCATGTCCTAGAGCTAAAGGCGGCGCCTACAACTCTACAGGGCGAGGAGCACGCGCCTGCAATACCTTTTGGGCTCTACGGCGCCTGAAAGGGTCTAAAGCACCCGTCTAGTCGCTCCCTGGCAGTACCTTTCCTGCCAGGGCATAGGGTATGGTCCTTGAAGCCATGGTTGACCCGAATGTCTTGTCTTGCTCTATACCCATCATCATGAGGGAATGGGGGAGAAGTTATCAGGTAAGATGAAACTAGTGGGCGAGGTTCATCCTTGGTCGTCAGGCGAGACAGAGTCCAGTCCTTATCCCTTGGGCATGACCGAGCCCACCCCCTGGGGGTCGAGTGAGGCAGAGTCTATCCCTCAACCCTCGGGCGAGGCGGAGCTGTCCCAAAGGCGTCGGGTGAGGCGGAGACTAGCCTTCAGCCCTCGGGCGAGGTGGAGCTGTCCCAAAGGTGTCGAGCGGAATGGAGGCCAGCCCTTAGCCCTCGGGTGAGGCGAGGCTGGCCCAAAGATGTTGGGTGAGGCGGAGACTAGCCCTTAGCCCTTGGGCGAGGTGGGGCTGGCCCAAAGGCGTCGGGTGAGATGGGACCAAACTTCCATCATTCGGGCAAGGAACGTAGCGGCGTCCTTGTCCATCCAGAAGTTTTTAATGTTCGATGGTTATTGGTTCCACCTCCTGGGGTACCCCAGTATTAGGTCCCTGAAAGTAGCCCCCGAGCCTCTATGTGATTCGGATAGAACCGCCTAGAGGGTGTTTTTTATTTCGTCGGAGTTACTTTGCCAGAGGGTGCGCGCGAGCGCACCCGATGCGTGTAGCCCCCGAGCCCCCGGGTGATTCGAGTAGGGTTGCCCGAGGGGTTGTATCGGACCCTTTGTGGGTAAGGCTGAAGGACTTAGTTTTTCATCAACTGGATATTTTTTCGAGGGGGTCATGGTATCCCGTTCGCGGGGATCTCATTCAGGGCTAACCTAACTAGGGCTTGATCATGGACCGAGATCTCAGTAATACTTGCGCCCTTGATTTTGGATCGTTCGTGGACCCATCCTTAGTTGGGTCGACCGCCAAGCTTCTAGGCCCTAGGTGGGCCAAAGAGAAAAAAGTCTTCGTGACCTACGTTTCCCAGGTGGGTAGAGAGTCCGGATTCGCCTAGGGAAGCCAAACCGTCCACCGTGATTTTTGGTGGGAGAGGATAGGGACTACACGCGCGTGTCCCACGACGTGACGCGGCGGTGCGCGTGGCAGGCCCGGAGATCGAGGCGGGCGGTTGCCCTTCTCGCGTCCGTCGCCCCTATAAAACCACGGGGTTCGCCCCCAAGGTTCCATATTTCGCTCCCTTGCCTTTGCGTCTGAAACATCTACCGCTAATTGCCCTAGCCTCCTACGCCCGCACCGCCATCGTCGACCGGCTTGCATCCATGTTGCAGCCGCCATCAAGCTTGCGCCTACCTTGTAGCCACCGTCGAGCTCGCGCCCACCTTTCTCCCCAATCGCTTTAATGGAGTTGTGGGGCAGATCTAGCATCACCTCTCGGTGTTTGGAGGGCCTCGTCCACCGTGGCCTTCTCCGTCCACTGTCCGCCATCCAGGAGTGGCTGCTACCTGGTGATGAGGGTGAGCCGGCGTCACCTAAAGGGTATGTCGTGTCTTTCGCCATCTTCCATGAGCGGGGATTTGTGGTACCCGCACATAGATTCCTTCGGGGGCTGCTGGATTATTATGAGGTGGAGCTACAGCATCTAACTCCCAACGGGGTTCAACATATGGCAGCGTTTGTTGCCCTGTGCGAGGGTTTCCTAGGGATCGATCCTCATTTTGATCTGTGGTGGTATTTCTTTACTGTTAGTTTGTCAAAGATGAAGATTGGGGGGAAGGATGTGAGCATGCCGATGGGATGTGCCAGCATTCATCTGCGCCATACCCGGTCGAGGGGTTACCCATTCATGCATTTGGCGACTTCTAACAAGGGATGGCACTCGCAGTGGTTTTATGTTAGGGATGATGTGAGTGCCACCCTGCTGAGGTACACCGGGCGCCTTTTGAAGAGGCTCCGGAGTCGTGGGCTTGGGGCGTCTAGTTCAAAGACAAGAAACACCTTTCTGACCTTCTTTCCGCCCTCCAAGTCCTGAAGGAATGGGGCATAAAGGGGGTGGGGATTATTGGCGCCTATCATGCGAGGAGGGTGGCGCCGCTGATGGCGCACGCGCTTCCCCTGCATCGGATGATGCCCGGGATGTCGTTCGAGGGGACGATGCCTTTTGACGAGGCGCTCCCTTTCTCGGAAGTGGCGCAGCGCATTAAGGAGGCAACGGAGCCGACGAAGGATTCTGTAGGTGGCATCCTCGACATTGTGTATCCGGTGCTTGGACATCCCCCAATGCGGCCAGAACCTGGGTTCTTCGAATTCGTAAGCCTTCTTCTCCCGTGCTCTTTCTTTTTCCTGAATCTCCATTTTTTTGATACTCGCTTTTGCGACATTAGGACCAGCCAGGGGGGCTAGTCTTCAAAGATAGTTCGGTTCCACTACCAAAGGACAAGGTTGTGGCGGTGGTGAATCAACTCGCGGCCGAGTGGGACAAGAATGCAAGGGAGCAGATGAAGAAGAAGAGACGATTGAAGCAGGAAGCATGGGATCGGGGAGAGGACGTGAGCAGTGATGATGATGACAACGATGATGACGATGACGATGAGGTAGCCATCGGCGTGGATTGGGGTGTCCTAGAGGACGAGGACACGCTAACAAGTGCCCACCCATCCGTGTAGGGACCCTTCCCGTTCCACGTGGAGGGAAGCGAGTCGGTGAGGTCGGTGGAGGCTGAAGAGTCCGCCACTTCACACGGCGTGCCAGCCAAGGATCGGTGGATGGGGGAAGGCGAGCCTACCGCCGCCGACCCCGAGGTGATGGTGGAGGGGAGTGGCTCTGGTGCCACGCCCCATGAGATGGTGGAGGGGAGCAGCTCTGGTGCCACGCCCCATGAGGTAAGGGAGATGAGTCCCCCTACCACAGAGCAGGGGGCAGGCTCGAAATGGTCCCACCCAGACAAGTTGGGGCAGGGATCTAGGGATCTGTCCCCAAAGCGCTTCCACCGTCTGAAGGCATCAGCGTAAGCCGCTGGTTCCCCTGCTTTCATCCTTTTCCCCTTTCTATTCTGATCTAATGGCTTTTACCTTTGTGTAGGTTCTTGCGGATGGGCCACTCCCTGGGGTTGGCGCCCAAGAAGAGCCTCGCCATTCAGGTGGGATGGATGGCGTTGCCCGGCATCGCCCCTGTTTTGGGCAGGAGTGGTGCCGATGTTGGAGCCATGTTGGCCAATCCAACGGCACCTGTGGTGGCGCCCGCGCCCTCGGTGGTACAGCCGGTCGAGGGTCTGGTATCGCCGACGGAGGTGGTGCCTGAGGGCGCAGCGCAGTCCATGCCGCCGGAGACCCAGGTGGAAGTGGCCGCGACCGTACCAAGCCCGGCAGGGCTAGATGTTGCTGTGATGGCGTCTGAGGGGGTGGCGCAGTCGATGCCATCGGCGGCCCAGGCCATGGCGGACGAGGCGGGCCGGATGGAGGCGGACATGGCCGGAGGGTCATCGAGCATGGCGGTGGTGCCACATAGGATCAGGAGGGAGCTGCCCCCGGCCCCTTTGTTGGGAGGTAGCCGTTGCCCCGTGTGGGGGGAGCCGCTGCTCCAGTGGATGGCCGCCCAGGATCCGACGTCGGCTCTTTTCTCTCTCGACGATCATGCCGAGAGCATGGAGCGGGAGGGTCTTGACATTGGGATCTCGACCATGCTGGACGCCTTGGACTAGGCCAAAGGAGCCCTGTGTGAGATCGTTATCCCTACTACCCAGGTATTTGCTTGGTTTTCTTCTTTCTTCGCATGTTTTTGTGTTTTTGTATTTCTGATACTGGTCTTCTTCTTCTTTAGATTCTCGTTGCTCGTAGTCAGAATAAATCCCGATTCCTTCATGAGCAGAAGGTGGAGTGGGATCACCTCTCTAAGGAGGCCCGGCTGTGAGCAGATATGGCCGCGCAGCTTGCTGCCGCCCAGGAGCGGGAGGCCGAGACGCGTCGGGACACAGAGGAGATCCATGGGATGTTTGCGGACCTGTCGACGAGGGTGAAGTTGGAAGAGGAAGAGGCCACTAGGATTCTAAAGGAGCGGGACGAGCTGCTCGAGAAGGATGCCCAGGCTAGTAAGCAGGCTATCGAGGTCCTGAAGGAGCTAGAGACAGAGTGGGATCTCAGGCGAAAGGCCGAGAGTAGGGCCACGGCCCTTCAGCAGAAGGTGGATAAGGACGTCAGGTGGTCCGCTCCCTCCAGGCAGATCTTGGTGATGTGGTGAGCCAAAGGTTGAGCACCGAGAACATCTCTGTCAAGCTGGAAAAGGAACTTGCCCATGTGCGAAGGACCCTTCAGGCTGAGAGCGACGAGCATGATCTTCTGCAAGCTGCGGTTGGGGTGGTCCTTGATGCCCTGAAGGTGGTGGAGCCGGTGGAGACCAGCCCACTCGCGGCTCGTGCCGCAGGTATCATGGCACGGGTGGGCCAACTTGAGGAAGATGCCTTTCATGCCAGGATCACCCAAGCCTTTGCTATCGCCCATTCTCATTATGATCGGGAGATCAATTTGAAGGTGATGAGTCAGGGCTTCATGCCTGTTTATGAAGATCCTGAGCTGGACAAGATGGAGAAGGCAGTGACACCTCTTGCGTGGGACCTGGCGGATAGATTGAAAGAAGCGGTTCTCCCTTCGCGGAAGTAGTCAGTCGAATGAACAAGATTTATATGTAATATGTGAACAAGTGTTGGTACTTTTGAGTCTGGAAGCAATTTTGTGATTTTGCTTCATAATTTCATTTTGTTAGATTTCACCTTCTTCCCGTGGTTGTCTGGTCATTTAGTTTTTGCGGTCTTACCAATCTGTTCCCCCAAATCTTGCCGCTGGTCTTGACGCGAGGAGGGAATCTGATGTAATGATTGTTTCGAAAAGAGGAAGGGAGGTAGCCGTACCTTAACCAGCCCCCGAGTAAGGTCCGACCCCTTGCATTTGCTAGGGTTAGGTGTTACTAGAGACTGGAATGTTCAGATGGAGTCCCATTCTGTGGTTTTTGTGACAGGGTCGGCGAAGTCCTTGGATGGCGTTGCACTATTCCCGCTCTGCCTTCCAATAGAATTCCCCAAATGGGGACTCTATGGGCTCGGCAAGGGGGGCCTTAGAACATGTGTCCCTATATCGAGCGGCTCGAGCCCCTGGGCCTTGTTAGGGTCTAATAGCGGTCGGCCGTAATTCACATGTTACCCTGCCCTCGACTTTCGTAATCAGAGGGGCTGAGTAAACAACACTTGCCTCGATGGCTTAAGTGTTGTGCTCAATGAGCTCGCTAACGGGTATGTTTGTGTGGAATCCATGTCCATCATTTGCTGATGGGGTCGGCAGAGCCCTCTGGTGGCATTCCACAACTTCTTAACCCGCCTCCCGGCAGATGCCTAAGCCGTTTGATAGGCTCAGGTGGCCCGATGGCCTCTCCTCGATGGAGATTCTATGGGTTTGGCTCGGGGTTAGAATCGAACGAGAAAAGGTTGAGACGTCCCTATTCGCTTTTGAGCGGGGTCGGGCAGGGCCACTGGGCTCATCTCAGTTATTTCTCCCTAGCTCTGTTTGGCCCAAGGTGGCCTCGAGCCCTTCGTGGGCCGACCTTCGAACCTCGGCCTGCTGCCACCCATATCAAATGAGGCGACGGCCGTTTCGTGACGCGACATGAAGCGTTGGGATGCAATGTTTTGCATATGTAATGCTTGAATGTATAATTTAATCAAAATAAAGGTGGGGTCAGTAACGTTACCTTGGTAGCACGAGTGATGGGAAGCTCCTACCAGATGTGTTCGAGACAGGTTTCTAGGTCTGATGTTTTCGATGAGGCCGGTGTAAACTGCATAAGTATTGCTAGTTCTATTTTTGTGATTGATTTTTAAGCGACCTACTAGCTTCCCCCTGAAGGGAGGGACTCTGCAAGTGGACCCCTCTAGAGTCCTTTTGGGAAGGTGGGAGCCAAGGCTAGCAGTGTGAGGAACTGTGAACGCGATTACGCTGGTGAACCAAAAAGACTCCGCAGCTGACGGAGCGAAGGGCCCGGTGGTTTGCCCAATTGTATTCGCCATTAAATTCCCACACGCCGTGCCTCATTGATTTCCTAAACATAAGGAGGGATCGGGCTAAGAGGGTGTTTAAACAAACATGCGCCCTCGGAAGCCCCCGAGCGACGTCTGTGTCCCTGCCGTTGCTAGGGTCGGAAGCTCGACAAAAAATTCAATACTCAAAGTAGATAAACAAGGGTGCTTATCTTACGATCGGTCATTCATTGTTCTGCCTGGGCCGACCGATCAACCTAGGGGGCCCATTGGGCTTCCCCCCGGATGGAGGTTCCATTGTTGGATCGTCCCTGGTCCTGCCTGGGGAAGCGGAGAGTCGCCTGTAGGTGAGTGTGCCCCAGCTCTTACGTCTAGGGTGCGTTAGTGGTGGGCCATGCCCAGGTGACATTCTGGCTTACCAGGCAGTGTCCCATCGATCAGAGCACGTCTCGTCATTTCTGGCGCATCACCTTAGATTCCTGTTAGCATTGATTTTGCATTTGTATTGAATAGGGGAAGGCAGAGATTTTTTCATTCGAACCTTTCGCCTTTCCTTAGCTGCCAAGCCCCCTCTTTAAATAGGGAGGGGGGAAGAGTTCTCGCTGCACCTCCTTGCCAGCCTTTGAACCGCCACCTCTGCTTCTTCCTTTCCACCGAATGTATCGGTTCCTAAGTAAGAGAGGGTAATGCCAGAGAGAAAGAAACCTCACAGATCCGCTCATGAATCTAGAGCGTGATGTCGAGCTCGAGGTCATCCAACATAGATGAGATGGTGCGAGCCGCCCTTGTTGAGGAGTCGCTGCTGCCGAAGGAGAAGGAGCACCGAAGGGCGCCGTATGTCATCGACTTTGCCATCGTTCGCTGTGTCCCTCCTTTGGCGGGAGGCGTTTCATGCCCTGACATCGTTGTCAGGGTTGCGGCTGACGACGATGGTGTAGTCCCTAGATGCCTCGGCGGAGGCGTCGCTGTCGGGGTTACGGCTGACGATGATGTCGTAGTCCCTGGACGCCCCGGCGGAGGCGTCACTGTCGGGGTTACGGCTGACGACGATGTCATAGTCCCTAGACGCCCCGGCGGAGGCTCTGCATTTGCCTGCGTGGAGCTCGACACTGTAGGTGACGGCGCCTTCGAGGACCCCACGAAGTGGTAGAACGCCGCCGATGGAGACCGTGGTGCGGCGGCCGTAGTAGACGCACTGGCCCGTGTACATGCCTCGGGCATTGCCGATGGAGAGCGTGGCACGGCGACCGCAGCAGTACTTGTAGTGAAGCAAGGCAGAGACTGTAATTGAATAAATTTGTGGGGGAGTCCCCGAGTAAACAGTCCTCTAAATTTACAAGTATATTAGTCCTTTTTGTAATGAAATCTCTTTGTAAGTGGTGAATTTGTGCAAAAATGAACAAATTTTCATCTTGTGTTATGGCAAACGGCCTTTCCTCTTTCTGTAAAAAAGGTTTTTGTGTCCTCCAACCCTTCCCATGGTTTAAGTCATAAGAAACTAGGAGTGCGTGCGAATTAATTCTGATCGTGCTGGTGAGCAAAGAGGTCGCAGCCTCTGAGGCGTGGATCTCCCGCAGTCCTACCAGTTATATTCAGAATTTGTTCCTGAAATCTTAGTCCTTAGGACTTTTTTACGAGAAGAACAGAAAACTTAGAGAATGTTTGCAAATACAACACAGGGAGTTTTTGCAAGCGTACTTGTATTATTCATGTCAGCCCCCGAGTGAGGTCTGACCCCTCGCAATTTGCAGGGGTCGGATGTCACTAAGGATCGAGGTTTCGTAATGACAAAAACTGATAAGGAAGAAACATGTGTTTATTTAAGGGAAAAACGATGTAGCTGCTCAATGTTCTAGGCGTTGGTGAAGACCTCGCCGTTGATGGTTTTCAACCTGTAGGCGCCCAGGCGAAGTACTTCCGCGATGACGTAGGGCCCTTCCTAGGGCGGGGAGAGTTTGTGGCGGCCCTTGTTGCTCTGGACAAGGTGGAGGATGAGGTCCCCGACGTTGAAGGCTCGACCCCGCACACATCGGCTGTGGTACCATCGCAATGCCTGCTGGTACTTAGCCGAACGGAGGAGGGCAATGTTGCGGGCCTCGTCCAGCTGGTCCATGGCATCTTGGTGAGATGCCTCGGCCCCCTGTTCGTCGTATGCTCTGATTCTTGGTGCTCCATAGTCAAGGTCCATTGGGAGAACGGCCTCGGAACCGTAGACCATGAAGAAAGGTGTGTAGCCAGTGGCTCGGCTAGGAGTTATCCTTAGACTCTAGAGTATGGCCAGAAGCTCAGCGAGCCAACACGCTCCGAACTTGTTCAACCGGTTGAAAATTCTTGGCTTAAGGCCTTGCAGGAGCATGCCGTTTGCGCGTTCGACCTGCCCGTTCATCCGGGGGTGCGCGACGGCTACCCAATCGATCCGGATGTGTTGTTCATCACAGAATCGAATGAATTTCTTACTGGTGAACTGTGTGCCATTATCTGTGATGATGGAATTCGGTACTCCAAAGCGATGGATGATGTCGAGGAAGAATAGCACAGCTTGCTCAGATTTGATCGTGGATATTGGTCGAGTTTTAATCCATTTTGTAAACTTGTCTATGGTGACAAGCAGGTGGGTGAAGCCCCTGGGTGCCTTTTTGAGTGGCCCAACCAGGTCGAGCCCCCAGACCGTGAAGGGCCACGTGATGGGGATCATTTGGAGTGCCTGGGCCGGGAGGTGAGTTTGCCAAGCATAGTACTGACACCCTTCGCAGGTGCGTACAATTTGCTTGGCATCAGCTACTATGGTGGGCCAGTAGAAGCCTTGTCGGAATGCATTCCCAACCAAGGTCCTTGGTGCGGCATGATGACCGCAGATTCCACCGTGGATATCGCTTAGCAGAAGTTTTCCCTGTTCGCTAGGGACACAGAGTTGCAGGATCCCAATATGACTTCGTTTGTAGAGTTCGCCCTCTACAAGAACAAAGGACTTGGCATGGCGCACGAGCCATCGGGCTTCTGTCTTGTCTGCTGGTAGTATGTCGTGGAGGAGGTAGTCGAGGTAAAGCATTCTCTAGTCGTCGGGAGGGTCGGACTCTGTTGCTGGGTCCTCTTTAAGCTCCATAACCTTGGGGTCGGGCGGAGCAGCTGGTGGATCGGCCCCTGGGGTCGGACTAGATGGGCCATCGTCGGCTTATTCCGACCCCACGTAGCGTACCGAGGGTTTGTGTTGATCGTTGGAAAACATGCCTGCTAGGACTAGCTCTTGGCTGGACACTGCTTTCATAAGCGTGTCGGCTACTTTGTTGAGGCGCCTTGGGATGTGATTGAGTTCGAGGCCGTCGAATCTATCCTTCAGCCGTCGGACTTCTTGGCAGTATGCCTCCATCTTGGCGTCGTGGCAGCATGACTTCTTCATGACCTGGTTGACGACTAGCTAGGAGTCGCCCCTGATGTCGAGGCGTCGTATGCCCAGCTCGATGGCGATTCATAGGCCGTTGATAAGCGCTTTGCATTCTGCAGTATTGTTTGATGAGGGGAAATGGAGCCAAACCATGTACCTCATGTGGACCCCAAGGGGAGATACAAAAACTAGTCCTACTCCGGCGCCCTTCTTCATCAGTGATCCATCGAAGTACATTGTCTAGTACTTTTGATTGATGACTGCTGGTGGCATCTGGACTTTGGTCCACTCCACGATGAAGTCAGCTAGTACCTGAGATTTGATCGCTGTTCGGGGGGCATAAGAAATGCCCTGATCCATTAGCTGGAGTGCCCACTTTGCGGTTCTTCCCATAGCGTCCTAGCTACGGACAACCTCACCGAGGGGGAACGATGTCACTACTGTCATAGGGTGTGACTCAAAGTAGTGGCGTAGCTTCCTCTTGGTGATGAGGACGGTGTATAGGAGTTTTTGGATTTGGGAGTAGCGGGTTTTGGAGTCGGATAATACCTCACTGATGAAATATATAGGGCGCTGCACCCTGAAGGCATGCCCCTCTTCTTCCCGCTCTACTACTAAGGCAGCGGGAACCACTTGCATGGTGGCTGCGATATATAGGAGGAGGGATTCTTCGTTGCTTGGAGGGACCAGAACCGAGGTTTAGTTAGAAATTGCTTAACCATGTCAAGCGCTTCCTGAGCCTCAGCTGTCCACTCAAAGCGGTCGGATTTCTTTAGGAGTCGATAAAGGGGGAGTCCTCGTTCACCAAGGCGCGAAATGAATCGGCTGAGGGCGGCAAGGCACCCTGTGATCTGCTGAACCCCCTTTATGTTTTGGATCGGGCCCATCTTTGTAATGGCTGATATTTTTTTTGGGTTGGCTTCGATGCCATGCTCGGAAACAATGAAGCCGAGCAGCATGCCCCTCGGAACCCCGAAAACACATTTTTCGGGATTGAGTTTGATGCCGTTTGCCCAGAGTTTCGCAAAGGTTTTTTCAAGATCGACGACAAGGTGGTCAGCTCGCTTGGACTTGACTACGATGTCATCGACGTAGGCCTCTACGGTCCGCCCGATGAGGTCTCCAAAGCAATTGAGCATACAGTGCTGGTAAGTTGCCCTAGCATTCTTTAGACCGAACGACATTGAAATGTAGCAGAACGATCCGAAGGGGGTGATAAAAGATGTCGCGAGCTGGTCGAACTCTTTCATCGCGATCTGGTGGTAACCAGAGTATGCGTCAAGGAAATAGAGGGTTTTGCACCCCGAGGTGGAATCAACTATTTGGTCTATTCGTGGCAAAGGAAACGGATCCTTTGGACATGCCTTGTTGAGGCCTGTGTAATCGACATACATTCTCCATTTCCCGCACTTTTTTTGCACAAGAACAGGATTTGCTAACCACTCTGGGTGGTGTACTTCCCTGATGAACCCAGCAGCTAACAATTTTGCTATTGGCGTCTCGCGTTCTCCAAAATTACTTGGAACTAAGTCAAATAGAGTCTCAAAAATTGAATCAGCGGCTGTTTTCAGACTTAGAATTTTTCTAAGTCTGGAATTCATCGTCGTCGCCATTGGCGTCTCGCGTTCTCCAAAATTCGTTAAGCAAAGTGAGCAGGTCCCAAAATAAAAGTTGGAGTATACATGATGGAGAAGAGCATGTATGAAGATGACACTCAGTTGACTTCATTTTGCCCATCAATTTCTGGAGGTTGTTAATTGCAGTTAATGCACTGACACTGCCATCTTGGAGTGTCGTTAACCGCTAATCTATTGCCCCAATGGCTATGATCCCTTAATAAAGTTTGTAGATTGTCAGAAGTGGAACAATTTTTATTCAAGGGTCATAGCCTAGTTCAGCACGCAAGCATCCCTATCACGGCCTCCAAGTCGAGCACCGCAACGCGCGCCACGTGTTTGAGGAAATGACGTCATGCCAACCATGCACAGAGCGCGCCCTGCCATGGCTACCGCGCATCCAAGCTCTGCACCACGCGTTGCCTCACACCCTGCTCCTCCAAACTGAGCGCCCGAGCTCTTTGCGTCCAGTTGCTCTCTCTGGAACTCCCTCGCGCACGCCTTCGCCCTCCTCCGCTCTGCTGCCGCGGGCGCCATGGTCTTGGCCGCCATTGCCAAGCGGCAGAGCTTCTCCCAACCACCGCCTGGCCCCTCTGTGGTGCCATGCCTTGCTGCTCGCTCCAACCGTCGCTCCCTTATCCCTTCTCCACCTTGGCACGCCGCTTCCCTGGCCGCAGCGAAGACCGGAGCCGACCTCCAGCCGGCCGCCGTCGTGGCTGGCGGGCAGCGCCGTGGCCAGGCCAAAGCTAGCTATGGCTGGCCGGGCGTGGGCCACGTGTAGGTGCGTTAACCTCCAACCTGCTCCCGCACCTCTTCCTCGCCACCGACGGCAACCTCACCGGCCGGCCGACGACCTCCGCTGCCGTACTCTGCTGAGACTCCGTGAAGAAGAAAAAGAGAAGGACCACGCGCGTGAATAGAAGCTTTTCTAGGGGGTTAACTGAAGCAACAGTGACTCAGTTGAACAGTGCCAAAAAGGATCCATTTGTTCGTGTTTAATTTGTGTTTTCCGCAGGGACCCTGATGCAAGATTTCAATTCCTTTTCTCTGGTTTTTGCAGATGTGAATGCTCCACTTTGAAAATTCGTAGTAATTTGTAGAAAAATTGTAAAAAAGTAAATGAGGACTCTTTGGAATCCTTGTGAAATTTTCTATGCAGTAGATCTATAATATTACATGTTTAAGTTTAAATAGTTTGCTGTAAAAATAGATTTAGACAGTTAGGTTCTTAATGCTAGTCATGTCTTGTTTTTTTATAACTGCAGTTATTTTACTCAAATAAATGTGAAATTTTTATGGAGTGTTACTGATGTGATTAGTGATGTCTGGTAAAAAGTTCAGTATTTTAGGCTTGATAGTTTAAGATCTATAAAAATAACAAATTACCTGTATTGCCTTACCCCTATTCTGAATAGGTCTGCAAGATTAAATTAATTGGATTAGTTAGGTTATGAATCATGACTTTGTGATAATACATGAGTTGTAGTACTTTTATTAAGATTTTCAAAAATCTAAATATCATGATTTTTGGTTAAGTAGATCTTGAGTTATACTTGCTTAAATATCAGTAGCTGTTTCTGCCCAAACTCTAAAAGGGTTACCTTGTTGGTATTGTGGGGCCTTCTTAATAGTAGAATTAGCTTTAGGTGTTTACAACAAAGTTGTTTAGAATTTGATAAGATTTCTAAAAAGTCTAGAACCACATTTATTGGACATGTATAACTCCATTTATAGCTGTTTAAAGTGGCCTGTCAGTTTCTGTCTATGTTTTGGACAGAGATGCAATTATTGGATTCATTGACCCTTCTAACTGTAGAATCATCTTAATATGAGAATAAGAAAGTTGTAGATAACTTCCTAGGCTTTTCAAAAAGTTATGGTTCATGTTTGTTGGAGGTCTAGAACTCCAGTTGTGCTTCTCTGAAGTTCTTATCAGTTTTCTGTACCACTGCTGTTGGGTTGCAATTGCAGTTTTGCTTGTGCAATTATTTTCTTGGTGTAAATGATGTTTTCTATGGTTGTAGTGAATACAAAAGTTGTAGCAAATTTCATGATCTTGCTTGTGTTCAAATTGTAAGGTCATAGGCCATATAGTGTAGGAGTTACATGACTTTTAAGTATTCTGTCAGGTTTTGATTGTATTCTGAGCAGATCTAAAAGATGCTATTGTTTGATCTAGTCAGGATTTGAATGAGCTTTTGGTGATAATAACAAAGTTGTAGATAATTCATGTATCTAGCTTCCGTTAAAATTTGGTGGTATTTGGTCTTGTGGTTTGTGAGTGATGCATATTTAAAGTTGGGCTTCAGAAATGACTGCTCTCTGTCAATTGTGGACCAGTGTCTGTAAATGGGTATATTTGATTTAGTTAGCTGGAGAATCATGCTAAGATGATTAAAGATGAATTGTATAAAATGTCATAAGCTTTCCAAAATGTTTTCTTGCAAGTCATTTGGATTTGTGTAACTCCAGTTATAGCTAAATCTTGTAGCTACTGTTTGCATGTCCAGAAATTGGCAAATTCCAATTATAGTGTTTGCTTGTATATTGTTAAGTGTGACTTTTGCCTTGAATGATGACTAAGTTAGAGCACCTGAGATCTTGGAAAACTTGTGTCATGCTTGGTGTTGTCGTCTTCTTTGCCATCTTAGCATGATAGATTATGTGATGTTTAAGTTAAGCATCGCAAAGTACTTAAGTGTGTTAGTGTAAACTATGCTTGTCTTGCTTGCTATTTTGTGATGCGTCTCATGGTACTATTCTTCATATTTATGCACTTGTATATTGCATCTCATCTAGGTACGCTAGATGCACCACATGAAGGATGCGATGTTGGAGCCAAACCCGAAGATTTGGTTTGGTGGATATATCCCGAAGATGGAAGGACTAAGCAAGTGCTAGGACCGGAGATGTCACCAGGACGGTGCAAACTAACTGAACTGACTTGTGTCGGATCCCAGGCAAGCCCCAGAGCATATTAAGCCTCCTAATTTTCGAAATGCAGTTAAAATATTATTGTTACATATATATATTGTTGCATTAAGTTTAGGTGTTGGATGCAAACACTTGCTGCATTGGTTATCCAATCCTTGTCCAGATATTGATACCCTGAATCCTATGTAGCTCAGGCTCGTGTAGTGCTTAGCCCTGCTTAATCGCGGTAGAAGTCAGGTGATTTCCTGTCACCTATGATATAGATGATATATATATGGCATGGTTGGCTATATTTGCTATCGTGGAAAAGAACCTGTCTTAATTTGAATTGAAGACCGGGTGGAGGCTTGCTGATTTGCGGTGACTCCATCTGTGTCGCTTAAGGACTGAATCTTGGAGCCTTTCCTATTCATGTTGAACGCATGCCTCTCTCTTAGTTGGCCGGGTCTGGAGACCGACCACGAAGCTGAGTAGCTCACCTCAGCCCGGGAGTCGATAAGTATATAGTACGCCTCGGAAGGGAGCCGTAGGCGTGAGTCCAAGGGCAGGTGATTTAAAAGTCCTGATCGTCCTGGTAGAAGGGTAATCCCTGAGAGTGCTGGCGCTGATCGAACCCGCGAATTTGGTTCCTGAGTTGTCCCAAAGGTGACCCACGGCTACCCTTGCAAAGTATGCTAGGGTGAGAGTTAGGAATACCCCCTCAGCTGAGTTGTAATTCGATTCGAGTCGCCGTCTCTCCCGATTAGTGAGAACTTGACGGGCTTATCTCCAAAGTAGATACACTAAATAACATAATGGTTCAAAAATGTTGATATGATGATGACAGCCTTATTATACCTGCTATTGTTAATATTGGTTGCTCCTAATAAGTGAGTGCTCTAGTATAGGTGCTAATCTAGTGGACAGGTAAATGATGATAAACTTGATGCTAAGTTTAAATTGGTCACTATATTCATAAGCTCTTTTATGCAACTGTGTCAAGCTAGCCCACCTCCTAAGCCTTGCATGACCCTTGGTGTTCGTTATTTCTGGTTTTGACGGGTAAGTCTAGCTGAGTACCTTCTCGTACTCAGGGTTTATCCCACCATGTTGCAGGTGAAGTTCTCGACCTGTTGAAGATGGTGGCTAACCATCGGTGGCTCGGTGATTCTATAGTTACTTCTCATTTATATGCTTTTGTCAGATGATGTCACTTATGCTAGCAATGTATTTGGAACATATATTAATGTAATCTTTTGAAAGCTATGTTGTTTTCACTAATTGATTTTGAAACCCAAACTGGTACTTTTAATTGTGAACCCAGTTGTAATATTATTTCCACTGCAACCCTGTGTATGTGATGTGTATTTGCTTAATCACGTGATCTTGGTTGTGATGTTGATTTACTGAGGTCTTTCGGGACACTCGGCGGACTACCAGGTTTATATGAGTGAAGGTATGTGTGTGTCAACGTGTTAGCGGGGACAGCCGTACTTGATCTTGTATAAATTGGGCGGTTCTATTACAGCTGGCATCAAAGCAAGATTAAGCATAATACTGTCATGTACATTGTTTTAAAAAAACAAAGTTTTAGTTTTAAAAAGCCTATTTTAACTAAAACTTTAGCTACAGGCAAAGTTATCAAAAACTATGCTAGCGACATCCTCCTTTATGCCCAGTTAAGGACTATTAGGTGGCTATCTAAGTACTAACATGGGGGTTTTTACTTTCGTCGTCCATACGACGTGCTATTGTATGGATGCTATTCGCTTGAATGGTAATGTATGGATCAATTGTCTCTATGCCCAGGTAAGTGTGAGTTGTGAGAGCATGACCATCCCACTGTCGGTCTAGGGGAGAGTTAGCTGTGGTTACTGGAATATTTACATGTCACACACATGTATATATGAAGGTACTTAATTGCGGGTATATTTATCGGGTAGCTATGGATATCGAAGTATATACATTTGGGGATGTATATATGGAGAGTATCTTAGTTTACTGCTTTCATTGTGTGCTTATTTATCTCTTGTGGGGATGGGCTACAATGAATTTGCCTGTAGGTACGCTAACCACGAATGCGTAGATTGAATATAGCTGACGACTAGCTATATATCGAGAGAGTACGTGTTATGCCACCGACATAGAACGTGATTGCCACCTTAGGCTAGCAATTTCGTGAGGACGAATAGGACGAGCATGCATCATGATTGTGCTTGTGCATAAATATGCTTCCCTCACCTTGTTCTAATACTAAGTAACTTGTGATCAATGTGATGTTACTATCTTCCCTGTGAGAAGCTAGCCAAAATGCCTTGTCCCATGCTGCTTGAATAGCTATGCTTGAAGTTAGTGTGTGATTAGCTTTGCCTCGTATGTTGGCTTCCAAAGGAAATAGATGATGAGTTAATAGTTAACAAAAAGTTCACCCCTTTGAAAACTAAATTGCTAAATGTAAGTAAAACTTGTTTTGTAGAGATATCCACCTACTCGGTAAAAAGAGAAATAAAAGATAACAATACCTTACCACCATGTTCGCATGTTTGTGTGTAGTGGTGTTGTTGTAGGTGACTACTTGTTAGGTGTGAGCTTTGTGCTTAGTAATAGTCGCTTAAGCTAATCGAATTGAGTGTTTCGAAATGCTCGCTTAAGAACATGATATATGTGTGGGTGCTCGTTATCTAGGTAGTGCCGTAGTTGTCACCCTTTTGTCCTCGGTAAGCATATGAGTGCGGAAGAGCGCTATCCTAGAGCAGCGTCCAAGTTTTGATAATCTCATGGTTGTCGTTTCCAATTAAGTTCTCTCTTAAGAGCCTGAGCCTATACACGTGGTTGCTAGCCTTGAACGTTGTGCTACGAAGACTTTATCTATGCCTTTGCTTGACCTTAGGTCCAAGCTTAGTTCCCTTGAATGCTTGCATGTTTCGTGGTTGTCCCGCTCCTGTGTGGGAGGACCCTGCTCAAAAATCCTTGTTGGACCTTATTGCTCTCTCTCCTACTGGTGAGCTAGTGCAACGCTAATCGCTATCTGCCCTGGCTTTGAAACCTTTTCTGCGCAGATCATGTCATTGCTTTATCAACTGAATCCCTAGTTAGTGCAATGGCTCTGTCCCTCGAATCTCATGTATTTTGTCTCCAACTCCTTCAAGTTTCTAGATGTTTATCAGTCTTGATCTCATGTTGCTGCACGGCAAGACCAAATCTCCTGTTAATCTTTACCTGGTAATCACCTTGGTGAACACAAGGCATAAATGGAAATTAGGCAAGAGTCCCCTGCTCAGTTGTCTTCGGCAATTAAGCTATGTTCTTTTGCGCTATGTTTTGATCTTCTGATCGCCTCCTTGTTGAGTCTTAACATTGTGACTACCTTTGTTTGCTATCCCTCCTTCTCATTGTGCTTGCTCCTATGTAACCAAATTTGTGCCATGTGAGAATTCTGGTGGGTTGTATGTTCAGTAATGGTGCCACGATTAGCGATCTACGGTGCCACGACGGAACCTAGGGCCTCCTTGTGGGTGGCTGACGCATGGTTGTGCTACTGGGTGCACACTGGTATCGAGGTTTCTAGTCATGATCCATTGCCGAACTGCACCGATGTGTTATTTTCACACGTACTCTTCCTTGATTATCTCTCCATATCTTATCGAAGATCCCTATATCCGACCGAAAGTAGTAGAGCTTTCTTTTGGAGTCACAAAAAGGATAACCTTTGAAGAACTGGTCACCGACATAAACATTAATAGACTACAAGAGGTGGTAGACAAGTGACTCCACTTGGTTGTCCCAGTATTGACGTCCGTCACCTAGTGAACAACTTATGTCATCCATGTTGGATCAGAATGGTACCCAACACTTAATGTTGGACAAGTTATCAATCTAATGATAATGTATGGCGATATCATGTGGTGTAACAAGTCACCGGGTGCTCATGAACCTCCCGTTCAAGTTCTTGATCTATAGGTGCATGATGGTCATACAGTTGAAATCAACCATCTCTAGTGTGACTCATTATCTGCAGACTTTGATGGCGACCGTCTGTTTGTGCCTCGATTGCAATTATTGTTGTGGTCAAAAGTAAGAATTTGGAACTTTGAGTGTTGAGAGACAATTGATTAGTTACTAGTCGGAAGCTTAACCTCCAGCTAGGTGACAACTTTTTGCTAATTGAAGGCTATGTCTCGCAGAGCAATGTAAGCAATGAAACAACAAGCCGCTTAGCAATGCAACTACTCCTTTGTTTTCCAAAACCTATGCTATCAAGTCAATTCCATCTTGGATAATCACACAGATAGTACAAAACATTGTATCAGCTACATAAGGAACTAGAGAAAGCATGTGCCTAGTTTCGATCAGCATCATTGTGCCCCTAGGTACCACAAACAGGTTTGTTCAAGGCTCTATTGGATGAAGTGCCAGAGAATATTCAGAAACAGTTCCTTATCTATATAGGGATGCCCTCCATATGGAGTAATGCTTCGCGCCCTGTGAAAATAGCCCACAAGTCCAATGCTTGTGCATCGTCAAGTTGGTGTCTAGATCAACGACGGAAATTGTTACCTAAGAAACATGTCAGGAAGACTATAGCCTCCATCTTCAGCTAGAGAAAGGCTGTTGCTGTTATGAGAAAGATTATAGAGTGCAAAACACACACCTCAATGTGTGAAGCAAAGAAAGAGAAGGACGAGAAATCGGTCTACATTTTAAGGTACAGAACCGAACATCTTCAAGCCAACGATTAGTGACTCAAACGAAGTTGGATTGACCCCAAACTTGGTGATCTCATTCCTTGCTTAGGACCCTTCAATGTATTAAGTTGGTTTGAGTATTGGTTGAGTAAAACATCGGATTTGAGAGATATCTTGTCGGCTTGGTTTGCTGCTATTTCAGAACAGAGCAGTTTTGGTAGATGAATTGTTTGGATGGTCAAATGGTGTCTGGTTGAGTTGAATTTTGGTGAGTACTTAGAAGACCCATGGATCTACATGTCCACCAAAATTTGTGCATATTGGATAACTAGTTTGTGAGATATGAATAGAAAACAAAAGGGTACAGAATCTGCAATTTCGCTGTGACCGCGATCATCCTTTGCATTAGACGGTTGTATTTGTAATTCATACCTAGAAATTACAACTTGTAGGTGTATTGCTGTTAGACAACCCTCCATACCCTTGAGAAGATTAATTGCACCCCTATGTGCCTTGCTTTTACCCTCTTAGATCAGCAATACATGAGCAGTCAAGGTGTTCTAGAAGCCAAATTGTGCCCTTGCAATTCGAAAGTAATTGGAAAAGTGTCAAACCATAGATTTTTGGATTATGGTTTTTGAGATATTGATTGACCTAAGAATGGAAGCCTCGACGTCAAATATAGTTTAAGAAAGCTGGTTTTGCTACGATGCAAGTAAACCCAACTTGCTGTGCAACTGCACCACGAAGGCAAATTGTACTTAACCTGCTTGGTAGTGAACTAGTCCCTAGTTTTGTGATTACTTGCAACTTATGTTGTCCTCCAAGCCTCACTAACATCCTTCTGCGTCAATGGTTCTCCAATGCTGACATGCCTTTGGTACCTTATATGTGTTTTTACCCAATAGGTTGCATCAGATTCAACCCAGATCACTGTTGCAACTTGGATCCAAAGGCTCCCTAAGGAATGATCATCGAGAACATTGAGCTGACTGAGTCAGCTATTACGTTTACCACTCACTCAACAGACTCAGATAATACAGTGTTGTTATCAGAGAAAGAGCACTACACACATGGAACATTATGTAGCTTTCCATCAGTTGACATCTGAGTGATTACACCGCTACAACCAGTTTGGATATTGGTTAACTAGCTTCTCATACCCTCAAAGGTTGTTTACCCCATCTATGATCACATCCTTTATAAGAAGTTGTGCTCAAGCCACTTTAGTAGAGAACTGCTTTTCAAACCTTGGGAGCAAATATAGCACCGTTGCAAGGAATATCCGTCAACCGACTACGATCTAGTGCAAAGTCCATAAGTTTTGTGCTATATCCACTAGGGAAGTAAATGTTACAAGTATTTAGTCTACGTTTGAATCACTCTTCGTACATCGAGGATGAAGTACGCAGGACAGTGCTATCTTGGATTCCGCCCAATGTAACAATGCTTTTTGGACGCCAACGAAGGAAATTCTTCATACAACAACTTACGATGAAGAGCAAGTATCAGAAAGTGTCGTGACCAACTTGGTCCCTCTGATACTCTAAAGTTAAGTAGCCTAATGCTATCACTAATGTTGGAAACTGGAGGATAAGTTTCTCTTCCCTTAAAAGTCTTTCGCACCGAATCTTGGGACATGATTCTTTTAAGGGGAGAGGGCTGTAACACCCCAGGTGTTTGTCACCAATTAAACAATGGGTTTAAGCTCAACCATGGCATGTTAAGTAGTGATGGAGATGTTAGGTTAAACATATGAAAATGAGTCACCACTTAAACTTGGACCATGCACCATTGCTTACATGCTGCCCTTTCTAAAGAGTATGCTTGGGAAATGCTGGATGTACTTGTTTCATGTGTCTCGCATCAATATCCATCTATATTGATCCATGGAAAAGTTTCGTGAAGTTTGGAATCAAGAAGTCACATGAAATGACAAGTTATGTCCTTGCTTGAATTGTTTTATAAAGTGAATGGAATTCTAGATCGCCAACCAAACCTTGTAACCTTACCCAAATGACTCTAATTGAACTCTACAACAAAAGTCATGAAGGGTTTATGTTGAGCAGAAGTCAAGAAAATGCCTCAATCGGTCAATAACTCTAATTTAAACTTTATAGTGATGATACTTTGACCTATGTTGACCAACCACTTACAGTGCTTGCATGGAGTTGCACCTTAAATAAAAGTTGAAGATTGAGTAGAGTAGAACAAACTTTGTTTTTGGAACAAGAGCCAAATCAACTTGGAACTAAGTCAAACAGAGGCTCAAAAATTGAATCAGCGGCTGTTTTCAGACTTAGAATTTTTCTAAGTCTGGAATTCATCGTCGTCGCCATTGGCATCTCGCGTTCTCCGAAATTCATTAAGCAAAGTGAGCAGGTCCCAAAATAAAAGTTGGAGTATACATGATGGAGAAGAGCATGTATGAAGATGACACTCAGTTGACTTCATTTTGCCCATCAATTTCTGGAGGTTGTTAATTGCCGTTAATGCACTGACACTGCCATCTTGGAGTGTCATTAACTACTAATCTATTGCCCCAATGGCTATGATCCCTTAATAAAGTTTGTAGATCGTCAGAAGTGGAACAATTTTTATTCAAGGGTCATAGCCTAGTTCAGCACGCAAGCATCCCTATCACGCCCTCCAAGTCTAGCACCGCAACGCGCGCCACGTGTTCGACGAAATGACGTCGTGGCAACCATGCACAGAGCGTGCCCCACCATGGCTGCCACGTGTCCAAGCTATGCGCCATGCGCTGCCTCATGCCCTGCTCCTCCAAACTGAGCGCCCGAGCTCTCCGCGTCCACTGGCTCTCTCTAGAACTCCCTCACGCACGCCTTTGCCCTCCTCCGCTCTGCTGCCGCGGGCGCCACGGTCTTGGCCGCCATTGCCAAGCGGTAGAGCTTCTCCCAACCACCGCCTGGCCCCTCTGTGGTGCCATGCCTTGCTGCTCGCTCCAACTATCGCTCCCTTCTCCCTTCTCCACCTTGGCACGCCGCTTCCCTGGTCGCAGCGAAGACCGGAGCCGACCTCCAGCCGGCTGCCGTCGTGGCTGGCGGGCAGCGCCATGGCCAGGCCAAAGCCAGCTATGGCTGGCCAGGCATGGGCCACGTGTAGGTGTGTTTAGCCTCCAACCTGCTCCCACACCTCTTCCTCGCCGCCGACGGCAACCTCACCGGCCGGCCGACGACCTCCGCTGCCGTACTCTGCTGAGATTCCGTGAAGAAGAAAGAGAGAAGGACCACGCGCGTGAATAGAAGCTTTTCCAGGGGGTTAACTGAAGCAACAGTGACTCAGTTGAACAGTGCCAAAAAGGATCCATTTGTTTTCGTGTTTAATTTGTGTTTTCCGCAGGGACCCCGATGCAAGATTTCAATTCCTTTTCTCTGGTTTTTGTAGATTTGAATGCTCCACTTTGAAAATTCGTAGTAATTTGTAGAAAAATCATAAAATAGTAAATGAGGACTCTTTGGAATCCTTGTGAAATTTTCTATGCAGTAGATCTATCATATTACATGTTTAAGTTTAAATAGTTTGCTGTAAAAATAGATTTAGGCAGTTAGGTTCTTAATGCTAGTCATGTCTTGTTTTTTTATAACTGCAGTTATTTTACTCAAATAAATGTGAAATTTTTATGGAGTGTTACTGATGTGATTAGTGATGTCTGGTAAAAATTTCAGTATTTTAGGCTTGATAGTTTAATATCTATAAAAATAACAAATTACCTGTATTGCCTTACCCCTATTCTAAATAGGTCTGCAAGATTAAATTAATTGGCTTAGTTAGGTTATGAATCATGACTTTGTGATAATACATGAGTTGTAGTACTTTTATTAAGATTTTCAAAAAGCTAAATATCATGATTTTTGGTTAAGTAGATCTTGAGTTATACTTGCTTAAATATCAGTGGCTGTTTCTGCCCAACTCTGACAGGGTTACCTTGTTGGTATTGTGGGGCCTTCTTAATAGTAGAATTAGCTTTAGGTGTTTACAACAAAGTTGTTTAGAATTTAATATTATTTCTAAAAAGTCTAGAACCACATTTATTGGACATGTATAACTCCATTTATAGCTGTTTAAAGTGGCATGTCAGTTTCTGTCTATGTTTTGGACAGAGATGCAATTATTGGATTAATTGACCCTTCTAACTGTAGAATCATCTTAATATGAGAATAATAAAGTTGTAGATAACTTCCTAGGCTTTTCAAAAATTTATGGTTCATGTTTGTTGGAGGTCTAGAACTCCAGTTGTGCTTCTCTGAAGTTCTTATCAGTTTTCTATACCACTGCTGTTGGGTTGCAATTGCAGTTTTGCTTGTGCAATTATTTTCGTGGTGTAAATGATGTTTGCTATGGTTGTAGTGAATACAAAAGTTGTAGCAAATTTCATGATCTTGCTTGTGTTCAAAGTGTAAGGTCATAGGCCAGATAGTGTAGGAGTTACATGACTTTTAAGTCTTCTATCAGGTTTTGATTGTATTCTGAGCAGATCTGAAAGATGCTAGTGTTTGATCTAGTCAAGGTTTGAATGAGCTTTTGGTGATAATAACAAAGTTGTAGATAATTCATGTATCTAGCTTCTGTTAAAATTTGGTGGTATTTGGTCTTGTGGTTTGTGAGTGATGCCTGTTTAAAGTTGGGCTTCAGAAATGACTGCTCTCTGTCAATTGTGGACTAGTGTCTGTAAATGGGTATATTTGATTTAGTTAGCTGGAGAATCATGCTAAGATGATTAAAGATGAATTGTATAAAATGTCATAAGCTTTCCAAAATGTTTTCTTGCAAGTCATTTGGATTTGTGTAACTCCAGTTATAGCTAAATCTTGTAGCTGCTGTTTGCATGTCCAGAAATTGGCAGATTCCAATTATAGTGTTTGCTTGTATATTGTTAAGTGTGACTTATGCCTTGAATGATAACTGAGTTAGAGCACCTAAGATCTTGGGAAACTTGTGTCATGCTTGGTGTTGTCGTCTTCTTTGCCATCTTAGCATGGTAGATTGTGTGATGTTTAAGTTAAGCATCGCAAAGTACTTAAGTGTGTTAGTGTAAACTATGCTTGTCTTGCTTGCTATTTTGTGATGCGTCTCATGGTACTATTCTTCATATTTATGCACTTGTATATTGCATCTCGTCTAGGTACACTAGATGCACCATGTGAAGGATGCGATGTTGGAGCCAAACCCAAAGATTTGGTTTGGTGGATATATCCCGAAGATGGAAGGACTAAGCAAGTGTTAGGACCGGAGATGTCACCAGGACGGTGCAAACTAACTGAACTGACTTGTGTCGGATCCCAGGCAAGCCCCGAAGCATATTAAGCCTCCTAATTTCTGAAATGCAGTTAAAATATTATTGTTACATATATATATTGTTGCATTAAGTTTAGGTGTTGGATGCAAACACTTGCTGCATTGGTTATCCAATCCTTATCCAGATATTGATACCCTGAATCCTATGTAGCTTAGGCTCGTGTAGTGCTTAGCCCTGCTTAAACGTGGTAGAAGTCAGGTGATTTCCTGTCACCTACGAGATATAGGGATATACATATGGCATGGTTGGCTATATTTGCTATCGTGGAAAAGAACCTGTCTTAATTTGAATTGAAGACTGGGCGGAGGCTTGCCGGTTTGCGGTGACTCCGTCTGTGTCGCTTAAGGACTGAATCTTGGAGCCTTTCCTGTTCATATTGAACGCATGCCTCTCTCTTAGTTGGCCAGGTCTAGAGACCGACCACGAAGCCAAGTAGCTCACCTTAGGCCAGGAGTCGATAAGTATAAAATATGCCTCGGAAGGGAGCCGTAGGCATGAGTCCAAGGGCAGGTGATTTAAAAGTCCTGATCGTCCTGGCAGAAGGGTAATCCCTGAGAGTGTTGGCGCTGATCGAACCCGTGAATTTGGTTCCTGAGTTGTCCCAAAGGTGACCCACGGCTACCCTTGCAAAGTATGCCAGGGTGAGAGTTAGGAATACCCCCTCAGCTGAGTTGTAATTTGATTCGAGTCGCCATCTCTCCTGGTTAGTGAGAACTTGACGGGCTTATCTCCAAAGCAGATACACTAAATAACATAATGGTTCAGAAATGATGATATGATGATGACAGCCTTATTATACCTGCTATTGTTAATATTGGTTGCTCCTAATAAGTGAGTGCTCTAGTACAGGTGCTAATCTAGTGGACAGGTAAATGATGATAAACGTGATGCTAAGTTTAAATTAGTCACTATATTCATAAGCTCTTTTATGCAACTGTGTCAAGCTAGCCCACCTCATAAGCCTTGCATGACCCTTGGTGTCTGTTATTTCTGGTTTTGACGGGTAAGCCTAGCTGAGTACCTTCTCGTACTCAGGGTTTATCCCACCATGTTGCAGGTGAAGTTCTCGACCTATTGAAGATGGTGGCTAACCACCGATGGCTCGGTGATTATTTAGTTACTTCTCATCTATATGCTTTTGTCGGATGATGTCACTTATGCTAGCAATGTATTTGGAACATATATTAATGTAATCTTTTGAAAGCTATGTTGTTTTCACTAATCGATTTTGAAACCCAAACTGATACTTTTAATTGTGAACCCAGTTGTAATATTATTTCCGCTGCAACCCTATGTATGTGATGTGTATTTGCTTAATCACGCGATCTTGGTTGTGATGTTGATTTACCGAGGTCTTTTGGGACACTCGGCGGACTACCGGGTTTATATGAGTGAAGGTATGTGTGTGTCAACGTGTTAGCGGGGACAGCCGTACTTGATCTTGTATAAATTGGGCGGTTCTGGTACATCCTTCTCTTCTGCGTCGTCTGTGGCGGGAACAAGTTCCTTCCCCTGCTCCCCTTTGTTAAGGCCCCCGGACAAGTATTTGCGCATGAGGCCACAATCCTTGTATAGATGCTTGGGCGGGAAGGCGTGGTTTGGGCAGGGCCCCTCGAGCATTTTCTCGAAGTGGTTCGGAGTGCCCTTCGTGGGCTTCCGACCACCTTTGAGGTTGGCAGTGGCCACAAGCGAGTTGTTGCGCCATTGCTTCTTATCTTTCCTTTTGGCGGGACAGTTGGAGGCGCCTTCACCAGCGTCCTTGTCCTGCCTTGTCTTTCCGTCGGAGTGGTCGAAGATGGCTCCGACCGCCTCCTCTCCAGAGGCATGACTGGTGGCGATGTCCAAGAGTTCCTTGGTAGTCCATGGGTCCCTGCGTCCTAGCTTGTGGACCAGGGATTCACAGGTTGTCCTGGATAGGAAGGCTCCTATCATGTCGGCGTCGGCGACGTTAGGGAGCTCATTGCACTACCGAGAGAAGCACCGGATGTACCCATGGAGGGTTTCATTAGCCTTCTAGCAATAGTTCTTGAGGTCCCACAGGTTTCTGGGGCATTTGTACATGCCCTGGAAGTGTGGCAGAACCTCCTAAGGAATTGGGCCCACGTGCACCTATCATTGTCTTAACAGACCTCAGATAGCGTACACGAGTTCCCAACAACTCAACAGGTCTGTCGGGTGTCCTCAGAAAACCCAAATCATCCATGATTCTCTTTTCAAACAGGATCCCAATCACAGTCATTGTAGATTACAACAGTTTATTCAAATATATACCCGAGTAAAAGATAGCGGAAGTCTTAAGATAACATAGTTACAAACCAGTTGTTTTCAAACTTACAATACCATAAGTGTCATACAACCATAGTAGCGGGATAATATTACATTAACTTTATTTATCATACAAACTAGTGCCTTGTCCAAAGGCCATTCATCACTCCTCATCGTCATTGATTTCAAACACAGACATGCAGCAGGGACCAAAACAAGCCTGCGCATGCGACTCACCTGCAACAAGGGTTAACAAACCCTGAGTACAAAGGTACTCAACAAGACTAACCCGACGTAATGGAGTGTAATAGTTTAGAGATGCAGGGGTTTGGGACAAGGTAAGGATGTAGCAAAATTCAAAGTCCTTTGCCAAAAGCTTACTATATTTATCCTATTCTCAAATTTTACCCCTAAGTCATTTTAGTTTATTATCTCAACTAAATGTACATTTCTCATATTCCATTCCTTCTCATTCCATTCTTTTCTCATATTTTAGTAATTCACCAGTCCTGCATTGCTTCTGTAATGAATCGAGTCTCCATATCCACGGAGCACCGGCAATTCGAATTGATTTAAGTCCCAGCTGGGGATTCCTTATCACACGACATATGTAGAACTTAATCTTGCATATATCAACCTCGCTACCGGATCCTCCTATACTAGGCCGTCTCCACGCCACCCGAGAGCACAACACACCTCAAATCCGGCCACATTCCAGCCATGAGGGTACACGCTACTCCCGCCATCTCTCCACTCCCAGTGCGTGGGCATTCATCTTAGTATCGGATTAGCTGAAGTAGGCTTACCGGAGTATATGACCAGTACTACAAAGTGTCTCGTTCAGAAGATCGACAATGAGTGGCCTTTAAGCGACCTAGTCAGCAACATTACCCAACATTCAAGATAAGTCACCCGACTAGTCTCTAGTTCATTCTACTTTCTTTCTTTCTTTGGCCAGTATGCCATCTTTGATTGTATCAAAACTTTTACTTTGAAAGCCTACCATAAAGCATACTAAGCATTCTATGCCTTTGTAAATGAAAACATCTTCAAGGATGGTAAACAATTAACAAGGTAGGCAATGCATCAAGTAGGTAACATTTGACATATCAACTTAATGCAATAAGTAACATAGGTGATAAACTTTTCAAAGTAAACAAGGTAAGGGTTTAATGCATAAACCAGGGCTTGCCTTCGTTGACGATCTCAGGTTTCGGATCAGTACCACAATTATCGAATCCCGTGACAACCGGGGACTCTTCTAGAACTTGCTCAACTAGAATCGTTTCACTCTCGGGTTCTACACGAAATGATAACATATGTTTTAACATGATGATAATGTAAACATGATGCTTTCATGGTACATGAAATGTAAAAACACCCACAAATGATTTTCTTTCACGGTACAGTTGCAAGCCAACAAAACCAACTTGCAATCCTACCATCAAGAACCACACATGTGACTTGACCAAATGGATCTTGAAACTCTACTAGTCACAAAACATGACCAAAACAAGATTCAACACTAATCAAACACTTAGGGTTTGCTTTTATTTATTTTTGAATTAATTTGGAAATAAGCCCAAAAATGAACTTGTTCCAAATGACCTGAAAATTTTATGTAAGCTTCCTTATGACAAATTAGTGTACCAAAACAAATTTCATAATTTTTGGAATTATACAGTGACCTACAAAAATCATGGAAATTGCATTTTTCAATTAATGGACTGAATATTTGAACATTAAAAATTTATTCAAATTTCAAGTTTCAAATTTTTAAACCATACTAGAACATGTACAGAAGCTACACACAAAATTTCAGAATTTTTGGAGCTATGATGAATTTCCTACAAATTCCCAAAGATTCAGCACTATTCACAATTTCAGAAAAATACAAAATTGCACTGTTCTTCTTCCTCACTCGCATTGACAGCCAGGCCCCGCTGTCAGTGACTCAAGGAAGACGCACGGTGGCGCTGTCAGTTCCAATCGACAAAACGCGCCTGCGGTGAAGCTCTGGCAAACAGACCGCACCTACATGATCTACTCCTTCCCCCGAACCGATCTCAGCTATTAGAAAGGAAAAAGGTGCACTGGAGACACCTCCACGCCGGGCATGGCGGACTGGGCATGACGGTGTACGGCGTAGCCACGGTGACGCTGCAGTAGGGACTAAAGCTAAACGATCTTCATGTTCAGGAGCTCACCGTGATCACGTAGGTAGATTCGGTGAAGACAGAGATGTACTGGATCGACGGGTCCACGGTGAGACCGAGGATGGCGAAGCTCCGGCCGGCTCCAAAGAAGACAAAGTCGCACGGCGGTGCTGACCGTCTAGAGGCGAGGCGAGCAGGTTGGGAATGAGCGGCAGGGCGAGGTGGAGCTTCTGGCCAAAGCAATTGGCCCTAGATACTACGGCGAGGACGAATTGCGCGAGTGCGGGCAGGACACCGGCGGCGAGCAGTCGACGGGAAAACTCCAAAATGACGACGGCGTGCTCCTATTTATAGCAAGAAGGAGGGCGTGCGGTGTTGACAGCACACGGGCGAACTCACCACGGAGGTATTGGCGTGTCACTGCGCATGAAAGCGACGAAATCAGATCGGCGGCGACATCCGCGTGGCGCCAGCGGCAAGCAGAGAGGTGGATGTTGATTTTTGAAATATTTACAGAACTGCCACTAAGTCCATTTTTCAAATTACTCCCAAATTTTCTAAAGAAGTTGAAAATCTCCAAAAATGAAAGTTGTTCAATTTTTCAAACTCTACAACTTTGCTTCTAGAAATATTTTCAAATTCTGCCTCCATTTTGAAATTTGAATTTGGGGTGCATTTGAGCATTTGAATCATTTCAAAATTACTCCAAATTTTATATGTAAACTTGAAAAACTTTGAATACCAAAGTTGATCTACATAAAATAATCTCCAACTTTGCTTTTTGCCTCAACCCCAAATTCCACATGGATTTTGAATTAGTCAAAAGGGGCAAAAATGACTTTTATAATTTGAATTTGAATTCAAATTTGATTTGTCTTCCTTTTACTTAAATTTTGATTTTTGACCAGTAACATGGCCCATTAGGGTTATTTGAGTCAAATGACACATGACCTCACATGATCACATGAATTTTGACCCTTGTAATCATGATCTTTATTTCGGATTTTGAATCACATCACATGAAATAACAACATTATGAAATAAACCTTATTTAGTGAA
Source organism: Miscanthus floridulus (assembly GCF_019320115.1). Classification (NCBI taxonomy): domain Eukaryota; kingdom Viridiplantae; phylum Streptophyta; class Magnoliopsida; order Poales; family Poaceae; genus Miscanthus; species Miscanthus floridulus. Next base: position 56,284,561 of record NC_089586.1, on the reverse strand, counting down.
TGCATTCAAAACTTTATACTATATGAATGCTTTGCAATGCACATGATGATATGTCAAATTTTAGTGCTGGGTTAAAACACCAGAGGTGTTACATGAAGTTGCCCACGAAGATCTCCGTCAGATCCGCCCAACTTTGAATGGCGTTGGACGGTAGGTGCTCCAGCCATGCTCGTGCCGAATCGGCCAAGAACAGCGGGAGATTGTGAATAATGAAATCATCATCACTCACACCACCAGCCTGACATGCAAGCCGATAGTCTTCAAGCCAAAGCTCGGGATTTGTTTCGCCAGAATATTTAGGGATGTTGGTAGGCGGCCGATACCTTAGGGGGAACACAGCGTTGAGGATGTGTTGGCCAAAGGCCTGAGGGCCTGGCAGGCCGGGGCTCGGGCTTTGGTCCTCGTTGCTGTCATAGCGACCGCCATGTCAAGGATGGTAGCTGCGGTGGGCCGCCTCTCCTGCGTCGCCGTGGACGCGCCTACGGGCGTCGATGGTGCTGCGCACATCGCGGTCGTGGCCAAGACATTGATGCACCAGGATGGCGGAGGGTGGCCTGCCGCCTGGTGGTGTATGGTGAGTGGATGCGTCCTTGGTGGGGCACACCAAGGGCGTTCACTGGCTGGTGTCGAGCTCACGTCGTCGGGACAATGAACTTTCTGCCTGCTGCACCGCCGCCCGCTCGAGTAACATGCAGATTTCTCAGTGGGCGCGGTGATCCTCGGACGTCGCGGCCTCCGGTAGGCCATGCAGCAAGGCGGTTGCTGCGGCGATGTTTTGGCTTGCTCGGGCGAAGTGAGGAAGGTTCCCATCGTCGGTGAGGATCCTTTGGTGTATGGTGCGGGCCATGGCGCGCGCGTGCCCCCTGTCTTTGCGGCGTTCAATCTCGCGATTGATGTCCACGTACTCCCGGATGAGCCCTTGCCCAACCTCATCGATCTCTAGCTGATGGGCCCTCAGTTGCTCCATCCTTAGGCGAGATGGGGCTGTCGTCTCTTCCCTGGATCTGCCATCAGGGTTGTTTGTCGGGTGACCTCTTCCCTGGAGACACTTTCGATGTGCCCCTCGGGGGTCTGCGCCATGAAGCATTCCCGGGAAGGGTGGTGGCTCCCCCTACTGGAGTCCGAGCTGGAGAACGATCCTAGCTCCTTGTTGAGGAGCCTGTAGAGAGTCTCCGTATCATGCTCAATCGTCCCCATGAACTCGCTATCCATGGGCGGCTGAACCATACGTAGTGCCAAAAGGTGGCCAGCGGTCGCCATAGTGTTGCGGAGACCGAACAGAAATGCTGTCGGGGCGCTCCGTATGGGGCCTTCCGGAAATAGGGCGACGTTGCGCGAGGCCTCCCTGGATAACTGGGGTCCAAGGGAGTTGCCCGGTGGGCCCTCAAGCCTCAGATGGCTGAGGTTGATGGAAGGGAGAGACTGGGCGGCCGTGTGGGTTAGCGCTAGTTCTCCTCCTAGTGTGACGATGAAATCTAGGTCGCCAAAACGCACGTGTGCGCCCGGGGCCTAGCTGATTGCATGGGTGGCCATCCGAGGCCTGATTTGGAACGTGTAAGGCCCCTACCTGGCGCACCAACTGTCAGTGTTTCGTATAAGCACCGGCAAGTAAATTTATAGTAATGCGTGTTAGGCTCGGATGGTGCGCTAAAGGACACAAGATTTATACTGGTTCGGGCTGAATATCCCTACGTCCAGTTTGTTGCTGCTCGTGTTATTAGCACCGTGCATGGTTCGTAGTAGGGGATACAAACGATCAAGAGAGGGACAAGTCCCAAGTCTCTGATGGAAGGGTCAAAAAGGAGGCCAAGAGCTTGGTAGCAGCTTGACTATGTGTGTGTGTGTGTCTCGTGTTTTTCGGTCCGTCCCCCAGTTGGCGGAAGCACATCCCCTTTTATAGATGAAGGGGCTGGCTTTACAAGGGTGAGGGCTTAGGATGCGTACTCTACCTAGTCTTGTGGCTCACGTCTACCAGCCTGGTTTCTCATTATGATGAGTGCGAAGGATGATAAGCGCCTACAATACTATTGATACCCCTGTAGAATGTAAGGATGTTTGCATAATACTGCCCTGCGCAGGGTATAGGCTGCAGTACAGTGGTTTTGACTTATAGACCTTGCCCACAGCGCTCCTCCAGACCCTGACCCCACGTCCCTCCGACAGAGACTCATAGGAGCCAAAAGGTGTGCGGAGCAAGGCTGGGCAAGGTTCATAAGTCAAAACCACTGTATTGCAGCCCATACCTTGTGCAGGGCAGTATTCTGCAAACATCCTGACATTCTACAGGGGCATCAACAGTATTGTAGGCGCTTATCATCCTTCGCACTCATCAGAATGAGAAACCAGGCTGGGTAGATGTGAGCCACAAGACTAGGTAGAGTACGCATCCTAAGCCCTCACCCTTGTAAAGCCAGCCCCTTCATCTATAAAAGGGGATGTGCTTCCTCCAACTGGGGGATGGACCGAAAAACATGAGACACACACACATAGTCAAGCTACTACACCAAGCTCTTGGCCTCCTTTTTGACCCTTCTATCAGAGACTTGGGACCTGTCCCTCTCTCAATCGTTTGTATCCCTTACTACGAACCATTCACGATGCTAATAACACGAGCAGCAACAAACTGGACGTAGGGATATTCAGCCCAAACCAGTATAAATCTTGTGTCCTTTAGCGCACCATCTGAGCCTAACGCGCATTACTATAAATTTACTTACCGGTGCTTGTACGAAACACCGACACCTCATTTACTATTTTACAATTTTTGTACTAATTACTATGAATTTTCAAAGTTTATCATTCAAATCTACAAAAAAATCAAAGAAAAGAAATGTAAATCATGCATCGAGGTCCCTGCAGAAAACACAAATTAAACGCTAGCGAACTGATCCTTTTTAGCACTATTCAAATGAGTCACTGATTCTTCACTTAGCTCCCTGGAAAACATCATATTCATGCACGTGGTCCTTCATCTTCTTCCTCACGACGACAGAGCAGGGAGGCTGGCCAGCACGTGGCTCTAGTGGCTATAGTCATCGATGGTGGCGGTGGAGTGGCAAGGAAGGACCAAGGGGACCACGCGCACCCTCTAGGCTTCCTAGCTTGGCCCGAGGCGGCCTGTGGTGGCACGGCCACTGTAGCTAGCGGCGGCGACGGCAGCTGCTCCGATGGCGTGGGGCAATAGCAGTCAACAGCACTAGTCAAGGAGGTCTAGAGGTGTGGCGTGAGCTGCACAAGGAGGTGCCATGGTCAGCAGGGAGCGGTGGAGCATAGAGGTGAGGGGGCATGGCGATGCCGCGAGCTCTGTGGTGGCGTTCATGGTGGCTGAGCTCTAGCGCGTGCACGGCACCGAGAGCGAGCGAGAGCGTAGAGGGAGGGCTGAGGGAGTGAGGGCGAGTCGCTCTGGTACTCCACTACGGTGAGTGAGGCATGGGGCATGCAGTAAAGAGTAGGGATGCATGGCATCCACATCCACAACATGCATCGTTCATTGAGGCAAAATTCCGAACAGGTGGTCGGCGACGATGAGGGTGAGGTGGGGAGCCAATTTGGGCCATCTCGGGTGTGAATTGGACATTGGGCCTAAAATGAAGTTTGAAGCCCACAAATTGCTCTTCATTTTTCATTTAGAGACCATGGTCATTAGAGCTCTCCATTAGTGGTTAATTAAGGCCCAAGTTGATAGCGTCAATGACTTGACGAGGTTTAAGCCTTGCTCTGCTTGTGCTCCAATTACGTGGTCCAAACATGGTCAAACTGATCCCAACCTTTTGTATGCTCTTCTCCAATGAATTAGCCCCAACTTCTATTTTTGGATCAAGACAAGTTGCTTAATAAAAATACGAGAACACGACACGCCAACGCTGATGACGATGAATTCCTGACTTAGAATATTTCTAAGTCTAAAAATAGCCGCTGATTCAATCTTCGAGCGTCTGTTTGACTTATTTCCAAGCTGATTTGGCTCTTGGTACAAAAACAAAGTTTGTTCTACTCCACTCAAACTTCAACTTTTATTAAAGGTCAAACTTCATATCTAGTACATGAACCAACTCTTCATCTCGGTCAAAGCAGCATCTCGTTAACCCCAAATTAGGGTTTTCGACCAGTTGAGGCCTTTTCATGACATGTGCTCAACACGAACCCTTCATAACTTTTGTTGTAGAGTTAAATTAGAGTCATTTGGGCAAGGTAGCAAGGTTTGGTTGATGACCTATAATTCCATCCACTTAATAAAGCAATCTAAGAAAGATTTTAACTTCTCATTTCACGTGACTTCTTGATTCCAAACTTCATGAAACTTTTCTAGTGACCCCTATAGATAGCAGAGGATGTGAGGCACATGGAATAAGCATATTTAACATTACTAAATCACATGCTCAAAAAGGGTAATCACCATCAAACTAACTTTGCTCCTTGTCTTCCAAATAGTTGAGTCGGGCCTCATTCTTAGTGAGTTGAAGTTAACACCTTGTCACCTCTTGCAAGACTTGAACTAGATCCCCTGATCATCATTAATATGTCATGATTGAGTTCAAACCCATTGCTTAACTAGTGACAAACACCTAGGGTGTTACAACCCTCCCCCTTATAGGAATCTCGCCCCGCGATTTGGTGTGGAAGACTTTTAAGGGAAGAGAAGCATGTCATCCATTTTCCAACATCAGTGATTGTGTTAGGCTACTTAACTTTGGAGTATCAGAGAGGCTAATTTAGTCAAGACACTTTCTGATACTTGCTCTTCGTAGTAAGTTTTGTTTGAAGAATTTCCTTCGTTGGCTTCCATGAAGCATTGTTACTTTGGGAGGAATCCAAGACAGCACAACACTTCATTCTCATGTTACGGAGCGTACTACAGAGCATAAACTAATTACCCACAATCTCTAATTCCCTAATGAATATAGCATGGCCATGTGAACTTTGCATTAGGCTGCAAGCTTTAGAAAGCTACTCATTACAATGGTTCCATGTTCATTCAAGAAGTTTGAAAAGCAGTCCCCTACCAAAGTAGCTTGAGTACAACCTTTCATAAGGGATGATATCGCAGATAGGGTAAGCATCCTCTGAGGTTGTGAGAAACTGAGTAATCAACAGACAATACCTATGCCGACCGTAACCATTCGATCACTCAAATGCCAACCAATGGAAAACTACATAATGTTCCATGTGTATAGTTCTCTTTCTCTAATGATAACACTATATCATCTAAGTCCTTTGAGTGAGCGAATCCTCATAGCTGACTCTATTGACTCAATGTTTTTGACGATCATTATTTGAGGGAATCCTCGTATCCATGTGGCAACAGTTATCTGGGTTGAATCTAATGCGACCTCTTAGGTAAAAACACATGGAAGGTACCAAGGAACAAGTCTATCTTGGAAATCTTTGCTGAAGAAGGATGACAGTGAGGTCTGGAGGTCAACGAAAGTTGCAAGTATACACCAACTGGAAAAAATAGTACACTACTAAGCAGGTTGAGCACAATCTGCCTTCATGGTGCAGTGGCACTGTGAGTTCGGTTGACTTACACTGTCGCAAAATTGGCTTTGTGGGACTACTTTTGACATTGAGGCTTCCTTTCTACTATCAATCAACAACTCATAAGCAACTTGAAATCTATTGTTTGACACTTTTTAAATTGTTCTTGACCCGCAAAGGCACAAATTGACTTGTAGAACACCTTGACTACTCCAACGGTGTTGATATGAGAGGGCAAAAGCGAGGCAAAAAGGGGTGCTAGGAGTCTTCGCTAGGGCATCTAAAGTATTACCATCATCACACTGCCCACATGACCTGAACTACAAACACAATCATCCAATACGAAGGATGATAGTAGTCAAACAAGAAGATTATAGATTCTATTCCCCCTCGGTAATCAATTCATATCCTGCAAACTACTACTCCATTGTGCACAAATTTTGGTAAATGTTTTGATCCAAGAGTCCTTTAACTATTGACCAAAAGTCAGCTCAAACAGACACCATTTGTCTATCCAAACAATTCATCTACCAAAACTGCTTGTTTTGAAATTTTGGGACCAAACTATCAAACATCTCTCAAATCTGATGCTTTATTCAGCCGATCCTCAAACCAACTTAAGAGTTCGAAGTATCCTAAGCGAGGAATGAGATCACCAAATTTGGTGACAATCCAACCATGTTGATCCTCTAATCACCGACTTAAAGGTAACCAGTTGAGTGCCATGAAATCTCGACAATTTTTCCCACTCTTCTTTTCCTTTGCTTCACACATTCAGAAGTGTGTTTGCAGTCTTTAACTCTTTTTATGATAGCGGTAGCTTTCTCATTGAGGGTGGAGGCTAGGGTTTTCCTTACATGCCTCTTAGGAAACAATCTCAACCGTTGATGTAAGCGCCAACTCGACGATACATGAGCATTGAACTGGTGGGATGTTCTTGCAGGGCATAATGCATACTTCCCATTGAGTGACAGTCCTACATGATAAGGAAACATTTCTGATTATCCTTCTATGATTTATCCATTATAGTCCTGAACAAATCCTTTGGTAGCACCATATCCATAACAATACTGACCGAGACTAGAGATGTGCTTTCTCTAGCTCTTTACTTAGCCGATACAGCATCCTACACTATCTATGTGATTGTCCAAGATGGAATTGATGACACATGGCTTGGAGAAGAAAGCAGTACTGGCATCGCTGACCGTCTTTATTGTTTCTTTGCTTAACATTGTTCTATGAGATTTGGCCATCATAGTTACCAAAGAGTCGTTACCTAGCTAGAGATTAACCTTCCTACTGGTAACTAATCGGTTAGCTCTCAACACTAAAAAGGTTCCAAATCTTCACTCTTGACAATAAAAATTGTGGTCGAAGCATAAACAGATGGTCGCCATTGAAGTCAGCAGAAAGGGGTCACACCAAAGAAGGTCGGTTGATCATCTTGCACATAAGGGTCAAGACTTAGATAGAAAGCTCATGAGCACCAGGTGACCAATTACAACACCTAATATCCTAATCCATTTATCATCCAACTGATAACTTGTCCAACTTTTAAATATTGTGTAGCCTTCTAATCCAATGGGGATGACATAAGTTGCTCACTAGATGACTGACATCATTATAGGGACAGTCACGTAGAGTCACTTGTCTACCATCCTAGCAGACTGTTAAGTTCATGTCAGTGACCTGTTCTTCAAAGGTTATCCTTTGGACGACTCCAGAAGGAGGTCCTATTGCATCTGGTTTGACTTATAGATCTTCCAACAAGATAAGGAGAGATAACCAAGAAAGAGCTCACATGAAAATAACACATTGGTGTAGTTCTGCAATGGATCATAACTAGAAACCTCGATACTAGCGCATGTCGAGTAGCACAACCTTGTGTGCACGCCCACAGGAGGCTCTCAGTTTTGTTGTGGCACCGTAGATTGCTAATCATGGCACCATTACTGAACATACAACCCACAAGAATTCTCACATGGCACAAATTTGGCTGCATAGGAGCAAGCACCATGCGAAGGAGGGATAGCAAACAAAGGTAGTCACAAGGTTAGGATTCAATAAGGAGGTGATCCAAAGATCAAAACATAGCGCAAGAGAACATAGCTTAAGTGCCAAAGACAACTAAGCAGGGGACTCTTGCTTTATTTCCATATATGCCTTGTGTCCACCAAAGTGATTACCAAATAATGATTAACATGAGATTTGGTCTTGTCGAGCAGCAACATGAGATTATGACTGATAACATCCATAGACTTGAAAGGGTTGGAGGCAAAATAAACGACATTTGAGGGACAAAGCCATTGCACTGATAAGGGATTCAGTTGATAAAGCAATGACATGATCTGCGAGGAAAAGGTTCCAAAGCTAGGGTAGACAGCGATTAGCATTACACCAGATCATTTGTAGGAGAAGGAGCAATGAGGTCCAACAAGGATTTTCTGAGTAGGGTCCTCCCACACAGGAGCAAGACAACCATGACACATGCAAGCATTCAAGGGAACTAAGCTTGGGCCTAAGGTCAAGCAAAGACATGGATAAATGTCTTCATAGCGCAACATTCAAGGGCTAGCAACCACGTGTATAGGCTCCTAAGAGAGAACTTAATTGGAGACGACAACCATGAGATTATCAAAACTTGGACGCTGTTCTAGGATAGCGCTCTTCAACACTCGTATGCTTACCAAGGACAAAAGGGGTGACAGCTATGGCACTACATAGATAACGAGCATCCACACCTACATCATGGTCTTAAGCGAGCATTTCGAAATACTCAATCCAATTAGCTTAAGCGACTATTATTAAGCACAAAGCTCACACACAACAAGCAGTCACCTACAGCAACACCACTACACCTAAGCATGTGAAACATGGTGGTAAGGTACTGTTATCTTTTATTTCCTTTGGAACCAAACATACAAGGCAAAGCTAATCACATAGGGAAGATAGTAACATCACATTAATCACAAGTTGCTTAGTATTAGAACAAAGTGAGGGAAGCATATTTATGCACAAGCACAATCATGATGCATGACCGTCCTATTCGTCCTCACAAAATTACCAGCCGAAGGCGGCAATGACATTCTATATCGGTGGCATAACACGTACTCTCTCGACATATAGCTAGTCATCAGCTACATTCAATCTATACATTCATGGTTAGCGTACCTACAAAAGGATTTCATTTCAGCCCAACCCCACAATTATATATGCAGAAATGAAAGCCTAGGCTCTAGGTTGCAAGCTAAATACTTTCATATATATACTTTCATATCAAAGCTACCCGATCATTGAATTTTCTACCCACAATTAAATACGCACCATACACACATGCAAGCATGCGTATATAGTCATATCAAAGCTTGCTCTTCCCGACCGCACAGTCACACTTGCGGTCATGCCACTCATCAACTTACCTTCTTACCTGGGCATAGAGGTATAGTGATCCATACATTACCATTCAAGCGAATGACATCCATAAAATAGCACGCCGTATGGATGACGAAATAAAAATTGCAAGAAGTAAACCCCATAGTTAATGTTAGTTTACTTATTGCCACCTAGTAGTCCTTAATTGGGCATAAAGGAGGATGTCGCTAGCATAGTGTTGCAAATTAGTTTTGACAAGTTTGCCTGTAGCTAAAGTTTTAGTGAAAATAGGCTTTTTAAAACAAAACTTTGTTTTTAAAACTATGTACATGATAGTATTATGCTTAATCTTGCTCTGATACCAGCGTTGACAGAACCACCCAATTTATACAAGATCCAGTACAGCTGTCCCCGCTAACATGTTTACACAGGCATACTTTCACTTATATAAACCCGGTAGTCCGTCGAGTGTCACAAAGGACCTTGGTAAATCAACATCACAACCAAGATTGCGTGATTAAGCAAACACACATCACATACACAGAGTTTCAGCAGAAATAATATTATAGTTGGGTTCACAAATAAAGTACAAGTTTGGGTTTCAAAACCGATTAGTGAAAATAACATAGCTTTCAAATGATTACATTAAGATAGGTTTCCAAATACATTGCTAGCATAAGTGACATCCTCTGATAAAAGCATATAGATGAGAAGTAAATAGAGTCACCGAGCCCACCGGTGGTTAGCCACCATCTTCAGCAGGCCAAGAACGTCACCTGCAACATGGTGGGATAAACCCTGAGTACTCGAATGTACTCAGCTAGACTTACTCATCATAAACCAGAAATAAAATGACTCCATGGATCATGCATGGCTTTATAGGTGGAGCTAGCTTGACAATATTTTGCATAAAATGCGACTAATTCAGTTGTACAATTATACTTTGGTCATCAAGTTAATTATAGCTATCCATCTCTAGATTAGCAACTATCCTGTGCCAAACATGTGGTATATCATTTGATAGCATACAATAGTAACCATAGCCGGTGTAGTAATTTCATGTTTATCCGAACCACCATATTCCATAATCCAGTTACTAAGATGTTGGTACTAGCCAAGTTTCTCACTATCAGGGAGAGACAGTGATTCGAATCAATTTCAACCAGCTGGGAATTTATTCCTAACACAAACCCAGACATACCTGTGCCAAGGTAGTCTTAGGTCACCTTTGGTACAACTTAGGTCCACATTTCACGGGTTCTCCCAATGCCGCACAATTAGGGACTAACGGTAGCCAGGTTGTTCAAGCCATGCCTGCCCATGGTCCCGGACCAGGTCGCTCAGGTCATGCTTGCCCATGGTCTATAGATCTACTCCCCGCACATCCTTACTTCCATCTAGAGTGCACACTTTGACAGAGCGTGGCTCAGCCTGAGTTGAGCTACTCAGCTTCACGGTCGGAACAAGTTATCCGGCTAGCTAAGTGATAGACATGCGGTCAATCTTGTCAAAAAGCGTCAATAATGGTACGTTCCTTAATCGACATAGACAGGGATAGATCCACACCCAAGACCTCCATGTCTTGTTGCTTCTCTATCGACATCCCGCCCGATCTCCATTTACATTACCCCATGGTTCTTTTCCACGATAGCAAATATAGCCAACCGTGCTTCAGTATCTGATAAGGACATCAACCCTGACACAGGAATGGCTACTCCAACTGAACCAGAACAGGCGCCACTAGGACCACTCACTCGAGCTCGTGCACGTGAATTAAACTTCGTGATGATTTTGAAGAATGAAGGACCAGAAGTTTCCTAAGTGCATGCACCATCTATGCTCATGATGAACCTAGCCAGAATAATGTCTAGGTGCTGCGCCACCTATGTGTTCTTTTTAGTTTTGTCAAGAAATAACCAGGAAGGTGCTGCGCCACCTAAATTAGGAAAGGGGATCAAGGAGATGGCGTGTAGCTATTTGGGCGCCTATTTCCTACCTAGTGGGTAGGCTGGGCGCCTTCCTTCCTCATGCCTCCTCCCCCTATTTAGCCAAGGGCTGTGCCCCCCCTGTTGCTCAGGTTTTGTTTTGCTTAAGTTAGCCATTGCTACTTTCCGAAGCTTCGTCTTCGTGTAATTCAGAACCCCACCTTTCGAGTAATATTCAGGGTTGCTCGCCTCAAATTCTTGCTTGTTCTTCGATTGCCAGCAGGAATTGATCTTCGTGATCAGGTTGATCTAGCACCAGCAAGGTCAATAACCATCGGGAGTTGGTTCAGCGATTGCTAAGGCGCCACGGACATGTTTGTCATAGTCGGATCGCGAGGGTCGACACCCACCAAATCGTAGTTATCCTCCACTCACCGAAGGATCGGGCACTCCAGCTCTATCAAGTGGTATCAAAATTCAGGTTGATCGGTGAGTTTTATCGAGTTTATCCTTGAGCTTTGTAGATTGTTCATCATCCTATCGTCCACAAAACCAAAACAACACTCAGGTTCGACCTTTGTCCTAGCACCTTTTGAGCCTTGCACATTTCATTCAGTAATTTGCGTTGTTGAATTTGTGTGCTTTTGCGTCAATAGTTGCTGGTCACTTTGTGTTCATCGCCGTTGTTTTCACCGTCGTTTCTGTCCACCACCACCACGCCGCTCTTTTCACCATTTTTCCCCTCCCTGTTGCGCCCCCCCCTGCCACATTTTGGAAAGTTTGCCTCGGTTCGGTTATGGCAAGTTTTGTTTGTGCGCCAAAGGGAAAGTATCCAGAAAAGAAAAAAAAAGGCAAGGTGCCAATCTATTCAAAAAAAGGCAAGGTGCCAATATATTAAAACAAAAAAGAAAAAGAAGGAAAGGAAAAGCCGCACCATACAAGGCAATAGAATTACATTTGGGGGGCAGGTCTTTTTCCCTGTTGGGCGCCACCCCCCTTCCCTGTTTTGGGATTTGGTGCAATATTCTTCCTTATTTCAGATTGTCAAGTTTTGGAAAGAAGAATTCCGGCTGTTGTGAGCCACCCTGATTTGGGCGCTGGTCTTCCTCTCAGGACAGGAACACACCAGGGCGCCTCCCCCCTTGGGCGCCACCACCTTTGCTGCCTTTGCACGTTTACACTTGTTTCCAGCAACATAGCGACGTGTTTAGCGCTATTATTCAACCTTGCATTGCTGTTTGATTGTGCTAACCCTTGCAATTGAGTGCAACCTTCCTAGAACTCCACAAAATTTCTACAACGATCAAGCTCTGTGTCCTCTAGCAATCGCTCCATTCAATCTTTAGAAGGTTGTACCGCTGGTTGCAAGTCACCCCTACGAGCTTGGTAAGAACGGGTAAGAGTTTGATAACAGCTTTAGTTTGAGTGCCTTGATCAGCACCACATCCTATAGGCTTTAGGGCACATACTTGTTTTCGTGTTCATTGTTTTTTTCCACTAACAATGATAGGGGAGCCAGCTGATCAGGATGCCATGCCTCAGTCCCCACGCACTAAAGGCATCATTCACCACTTCAATCGCAAGATGAACGAGCACGTGGAGGGCTTGGCAGAGGAGATTTGGATTGCCAATGAGCAAGTGGGTCAATTTCAGGACGCTCAAATGGCCACAAATGCTACGCTTGCAGAGATGCAGCAAGCACAAGCTGCCCATGCCACCGGCCTTGCCACGCTCACTACACGCCTTGATGAGTTGGTACAACAACTTGCTGATCAACGTGCGGAATTTGATTATGGTGGCGATACCGAGATCGACGATCAGGACCACCATGGAGGGTGCCACCGCAACCACCATGGTGAGCACGTGGTACGTAATCGAAATGACTCATTTACTAAGATTAAGTTCACGATTCCTTCATTTAATGGCAAATATGATCCGGGTGCGTATCTTGATTGGGAACATGCGGTAGATCAGAAATTTCATTGTCATGATGTTCCTGCACAATATCAAGTTAGGGCTGCTACTAGTGAGTTTACAGATTTCGCATCCATTTGGTGGCGTGAGCATCACAGCAAACACCCTAATAACATTCCCACAACTTGGGAGCAATTAAAAACTGTCATGCGACACCGATTTGTTCCTTCCTATTATGCACGAGACTTGCTTAATAAAATGTAGCATTTTCAGCAAGGAACCAAATCTGTAGAAGAGTATTATCAGGAGTTGCAAACCGGCATGATTCGTTGTGGTTTAGTTGAGACTAATGATGCTGCAATGGCACGATTTCGTGGTGGTTTGAACCGTGAAATTTAGGATATTCTTGATTATAAGCACTATGATGATATTACTACTTTGTTTGCATTTGCTTGCAAAGCTGAACGTGAAGTGCAGGGACAACGAGCAAGGACCCATTCTAACTCTTTTGCAGGTCGCACTACTTTGACCCCTTCAGTCCCTACGGCGCCCTCCCCACCTAGCAGTATGTCACGTGACAAGGCAGTAGCTCCACCTCCAGCGCCCCTTTCAGCTAATAAGAGCGCCTCCTCTTCCACTAGCCGCACAGAGGACATTCAATGCCATCATTGCAAAGGTTATGGGCATGTGATACGGGACTGCCCCAACAAGCGTACGTTGATTATACGTGACGATGGTGAGTATTCTTCCGCTAGTGATTCCAATGAAACTATATATGCTATGCTTGCTGCTGACATTTCAGGACATGCGGAAGAACACGTGGCTGCCACTGACGCTGACAAGTATGAGAGTCTTGTTGTGCAGCGAGTCCTCAATACACAGGTTGCATAGCCTGAGCAGAACCAGCGCCACACTTTGTTCCACACCAAAGGCATTGTGCAAGAATGATCCATTCGCATCATCATTGACGGCGATAGTTGCAACAATTTGGCAAGTTCGGATCTGGTGGAGAAGTTGTCTCTTCAAACGCGTCCACATCCACATCCCTACCACATTCAATGGCTCAACCAAGGTGGCAAACTCAAGGTAACATGCTCAGTACGTGTTCACTTCTCCATGGGTTCTTATTCTGATTATACGGATTGCGATGTTGTTCCTATGGAGGCATGTTCGTTGTTGCTTGGTAGGCCCTAGCAATATGATACTGATTGTTTACATCATGGTTGCACAAATCATTATTCATTACTGTTTAAGGGCAAGAAAATTATTCTTCATCCAATGACCCTTGAACAGATTGTGAAAGATGACATTGCTCGGGCAACTAAAGCATTAAAACAATGCCAACAACAACCAGCCACGTCTAAAGAGATTAAGCTACATGCTCCTATTTTACTTGCTACACGTGCTGATTTTGATGAACTACATGTTGATAATATGCCTTGCTATGCGCTTGTATGTTCTCATGTGCTGGTTTCACTCGATGATGCAGCATCTTTGGATATACCCCCTACTGTTACTAAGCTTTTGTAGGACTTTGCCGATGTGTTTCCGAAGGACTTACCACCAGGTCTTCCTCCCATTCGTGGCATTGAGCACCAGATCAACCTCATCCCGGGCGCCCAGCTTCCCAACCGCGCCCCGTACCGTACCAATCCCGATGAGACAAAGGAGATTTAGCGCCAAGTCCAAGCGCTCCTTGATAAGGGCTACATTCGTGAGTCTCTTAGCCCTTGCTCTGTTCCTGTACTACTTGTCCCAAAGAAAGATGGTACCTGGCGCATGTGTGTAGATTGTCGAGCGATTAACAATATCACAATTCGTTATCGTTATCCTATACCTCGCCTTGATGATATGCTTGACGAGCTTAGCGGTGCTATTATATTCTCCAAGGTAGATTTGCATAGCGGGTACCATCAGATTCAAATGAAACTTGGGGATGAATGGAAAATGGCTTTTAAGACAAAATTTGGCTTATATGAATGGTTAGTTATGCCGTTTGGATTGACTAATGCTCCCAGCACATTTATGCGCTTAATGAATGAAGTTTTGAGGCCTTTCATAGGATTGTTTGTGGTTGTTTATTTTGATGATATTCTAATTTACAGCAAGTCTATGAAAGAGCATTTGGAACATTTGCATGCTATTTTTGATGCTTTGCGCGCTGCCCGCTTGTTTGGTAACTTGGACAAGTGCGACTTCTGCGCACAACGTGTTTCGTTTCTTGGCTATGTTGTTACTCCGCAGGGCATTGAAGTGGACAGCAGCAAGATTGACGCCATCCAGAGCTGGCCCATGCCTACGACGGTTACGTAGATTTGGAGTTTTCTTGGGCTTGCAAGTTTCTACCGACGGTTCGTGCGTGACTTCAGCTCCATTGCTGCCCCGTTGCATGAGCTCACCAAGAAGGGCATTCCTTTCTCCTGGGGTGCGGCACAAGACGAGGCATTCACCATTCTAAAAGATAAGTTGACACATGCCCCCTTACTACAGCTACCTGATTTCATTAAGATGTTTGAACTTGAATGCGATGCTAGTGGTATTGGCTTAGGCAGTGTTTTGCTGCAAGAGGGCAAGCCAGTTGCTTACTTTAGCGAAAAATTAAGCGGTGCTAGTCTGAATTATTCAACTTATGATAAGGAGCTTTTCGCTTTGGTTCGCACACTTCAAACATGGCAGCACTATCTTTGGCCTCGCGAATTTATAATTCATTCTGATCATGAGGCATTAAAACATATTCATAGCCAAACTAATCTGAATCGTCGGCATGCTAAGTGGGTCGAATTCAAAGTGTCTTTTCCTTACATCATCAAACACAAGAACGGGAAAGACAACATTATTGCTGATGCTTTGTCGCGTAGATACACCATGCTGTCCCAGTTAGACTTTAAAATTTTTGGTTTACAAACTGTGAAAGAACAATACACCGATGATCCTGGCTTTAAGGACATCATGCTGCATTGCAAGGATGGTAAACCATGGGGTAAATTCCATGTCACCAATGGGTTCTTGTTCCGCGCTAACAAGCTATGTATTCCCGCAAGCTCGGTTCGTCTTTTGCTGTTGCAGGAAGCGCAAGGTGGCGGCCTCATGGGACACTTTGGCGTTTACAAGACACAGGAGATTTTGGCCGCACACTTCTTTTGGCCCCAGATGCGCCACGACGTGGAGCGTTTTGTTGCACGCTGCACCACGTGCCAGAAAGCTAAGTCACACCTAAACAACCACGATTTGTATATGCCATTACCTGTCCCTACTTCTCCTTGGCTAGATATTTCTATGGATTTTGTTTTGGGCTTACCTCGAACTAAGAAGGGGAGGGATAGTATCTTTGTGGCTGTTGATCGATTCTCTAAAATGGCTCACTTCATACCATGTCATAAAACTGATGATGCTAGCAGCGTTGTTGAGTTGTTCTTTCGCGAGATTATTCGTTTACATGGTGTTCCAAATACAATAGTCTCAGATCGCAATGCTAAGTTCCTAAGTCATTTTTGGAGATCTCTTTGGAATAAACTAGGAACTAAATTGCTTTTCAGCACCACTTGTCACCCACAAACAGATGGGCAAACTGAGGTTGTGAACAGAACCTTATCTACCATGCTTAGGGCAGTGTTAGACAAGAATCTAAAACTTTGGGAGGATTGTTTGCCCCATGTCGAGTTTGCTTACAATCGTGCTACACATTCCTCCATGAAAATGTGCCCTTTTTAGGTTGTCTATGGTTACATTCCACGGGCGCCAATTGACTTGCTGTCCTTTGATCCTTTGGACGTCCCACATGTAGATGTTGTTGCACGTGTTAAACAAATGTTGGACATCCATGAGCAAACATAGCAGAACATTGCGCACACTAATGCTAAAAATCAGGTTGTTGGTAGTAAAGGATGTAAACTTGTTACTTTTGAACATGGTGACTTGGTTTGGTTGCATTTGCGCAAGGATCGCTTTCCTAGTTTGCGCAGGTCTAAGCTGATTCCCCATGCTGCTGGTCCCTTCAAGGTGTTAAAGAAAATTAATGATAATGCTTATATACTTGACCTGCCTGTAGACTATGGTGTTTCCTCTAGTTTTAATGTTGCAGATTTGAAACCATATGTGGGCGAGGCTGAGGAGCTGCCGTCGAGGATGACTTCGATTCAAGAAGGGGAGGATGATGAGGACATCAACCCCGACATGGGAATGGCTACTCCAACTGAACCAGCACAGGCGCCACCAGGACCACTCACTCGAGCTTATGCACGTGAATTAAACTTCATGATGATTTTGAAGAATGAAGGACCAGAAGTTTCCTAAGTGCATGCGCCATCTATGCTCATGATGAACCTGGCTAGAATAATGTCTAGGTGCTGCGCCACCTATGTGTTCTTTTTAGTTTTGTCAAGAAATAACCAGCAAGGTGCTGCACCACCTAAATCAGGAAAGGAGATCAAGGAGATGGCGTGTAGCTGTTTGGGTGCCTATTCCCTGCCTAGTGGGTAGGCTAGGCACCTTCCTTCCTCATGCCTCCTCCCCCTATTTAGCCAAGGGCTACGCCCCCCTGTTGCTCGGGTTTTGTTTTGCTTAAGTTAGCCATTGCTACTTTCTGAAGCTTCATCTTCGTGTAATTTAGAACCCCACCTTTCGAGTAATATTCAGGGTTGCTCGCCTCAAATTCTTGCTTGTTCTTCGATTGCCAGCAGGAATTGATCTTTGTGATCAGGTTGATCTAGCACCAGCAAGGTCAATAACCATCGGGAGTTGGTTCAGCGATTGCTAAGGCGCCACGGACTTGTTTGTCGTAGTCGGATCGCGAGGGTCGACACCCACCAAATCGTAGTTATCCTCCACTCACCGAAGGATCGGGCACTCCAGCTCTATCAGTATCCACCTATATCTCGCAGGTGATAGGAAATCACTCGACTTCTACTGATCTAAGCATGGCTAAGCATATATTCAATCCTAGACCTATATATGGTTAAAGGTATATTTCTGGACAAGGTAGTTCTATGCATCAAGTGGTTCCAATCAACTCTTATAACCTAATGCATCAAACATAAATAACTCAAGTGATATTTGTAAAAACATAGGAGGCTTAGAATGCTCCGGGGCTTGCCTGGAATCCAACACTAGGTTAGTGTTTGTTAGCTGACACTTGTTTGGTGAGTATCTCCCATCCTAGCACTTGTCTAGTCCTTCCATCTTCGAGATAGGTCCACCATACACCGTCTTCAGGTTCGGCTCCAACATCACGTCCTTCACATGGTTCATCTAGCGTACCTAGATGAGATGCAAGATGCAAGTGCATGAATATAAAGAATGGTAATATGAGATGCATCACATAATAGCATTCAAGGCAAACATAAGATCATGCAAGACATAAGCATCTAGAGTTATTTAACTAAACATCACACAACCTATTATAGAGGGATAGCAAGCATATTAGGCATGGCACACAAAGTGAACTTAAGTTCAGATATTGCACACATGCATCGATCAAGAACTAACCAACATGTTTAGCCAAATCAAGAGCAAGCTAAAGCAATCACCTAGCACATGTATAGAAATATGGACAGCAGCACAATAGCCACTTGTTTTACCCATAACTAGAGATCTAGACATCCAAAGAAGGTGATCCTAGACTTTCTGGAAAGCTAATGAAATTGCCTACAACATTGTCATTATCACCAAAAGCTTATTCCAAAGCTAACTAGGTCAAACATGCCAATGTTTTAGATCTGCACCGAACTAGGACAAAAAAGTAGTAGTAGTTTCAAAAAGGCATAACTGGAGTTACAAACATCAAACAAGCATGAACCTTAACTTTCTAGAAAGTTTATTAAATTATCTAAAATATTTTTATTATCATCACAAGATAATTCCACCATTAACAAGGTCAATCAAGCACAATTGAGCACCACTATCCAGACTTGGACAGATTCTACCATGCAACCTCACAAGCTTATAACTGGAGGAGTGATATTTAACAATTTGGAAAGATCACGAAAATAAATACACTTATTATATTATCTCCAAGACATGATTCAAAGCTTAGTTGGGTCAAACAACACAATCATTCAGATCTATACAGAGAGCATGCAAAACCTGATAATGAACTTGTAAACTCTATAGCTCATAAATTAACAGGCCTATGGTCATGAAAATTTAACACAAGCTATATTATGAAATTATCTACTACTTTGGTATTCACTACAACCATATAAAACATAATTTACACTATGAAAATAATTGCACAAGCAAAACTGCACATGCAGCCCAAATAGCAGTGGTACAAAAAACTGATAGGAACTTCAGAGAAGCATAACTGAAGTTCTAGACTTCCAACAAACATGAATCATAACTTTTTGAAAATATTATGAAGTTACCTACAACTTTATTATTATCATCATAAGATGATTCTATAGTTAACAAGGTCAATTAATCCAATGAATGCATCTCTGTCCAAAACATGGATAGAATCTTACATGCCAATTTCAACAACTATAACTGGAGTTATACATGTACAATAAATGTGGTTCTAGACATTTTAGAAAGACTAGAAAATTATAAACAACTTTGTTATAAACACCTAGAGCTAATTCTACAATGAAAAAGGCCACACATTGCCAACAAGGCAACCCTGTCTGGGTTTGGGCAGAAACAACCACAAACATTTAAGCTACTATAACTAAAAATATACTTAACTAAAAATTATGCTATTTAGCTTTTTGGAAAGCTTAAGAAAATTACTACAACTCATGCATTGTCATCATGTCATGATTCATAACTTAACTGAGCCAATTAATTCAAACATGCAGGCCTATTTAGAATAGGAGCAAAGCAACATAGGGCAATTGTTATTTTTATAACTCTTAAACCATCAAACCTAAACTCCTGAAATTTTTACTAGACATCAACCATCACCTTAGTAGCACTCCATAAAAATTTCACATTTATTTGAGCAAAACAACTGTAGTTATGAAAAAGACAAGACACAACTAGTATTAAAAACCTAACTGCATACATTGATTTTTACAGCAAAAACTTTCATCTAAATCATGTCATATCATAGATCTAATGCATGGATAATTTCATAACGATTCCAAAAAGTTCTCATTTACTATTTTACGATTTTTGTACTAATTACTATGAATTTTCAAAGTTGATCATTCAAATCTACAAAAAATCAAAGAAAATAAATGTAAATCATGCATCGAGGTCCCTGTAGAAAACACTAATTAAATGCTAGCATTCTGGTCCTTTTTAGAACTATTCAATTGAGTCACTGATTCTTCACTTAGCCCCCTAGAAAACATCATATTCATGCACGTGGTCCTTCATCTTCTTCCTCACGATGGCAGAGCAGGGAGGCTGGCTGGCTCGTGGCTCTGGTGGTTGTAGTCGTTGACGGTGGTGGTGGAGTGGTGAGGAAGGACCAGGGGGACCGCGCACACCCTCTGGGCTGCCCAGTTTGGCCTGAGGTGGCCTTTGGCGGCACGGACACTGCAGCAAGTGGTGGCGACGGCAGCTGCTCCGATGGCATGGGGCGATAGTAGCCAACAGCGCTGGTCAGGGAGGTCCAGAGGTGCAACATGAGCTATGAAAGGAGGTGCCATGGTCAGCGGGGAGCGGTGGAGCACAGAGGCGAGGGGGCATGGCGATGCTGGGAGCTCTGCGGCGGCGTTCATGGTGGCCAAGCTCTAGCACGCACGCACGACACCGAGAGCGAGCGAGAGCACATAGGGAGGGCCGAGGGAGTGAGGGCGAGTCACTCTAGTGCTCCACTACGTCGAGTGAGGTGTGGTGGGGCATGCAGTAGAGAGTAGGGGGCATGGTGGCCACGTCCACAACACGCGTCGTTCATTGAGGCAAAATTCCGAACAGGTTGCCGGCGACGATGAGGGTGAGGTGGGGAGCCGATTTGGGCCGTCTCGGTTGCGAATTGGACATTGGGCCTAAAATGAAGTTTGAAGCCCGCGAACTGCTCTTCATTTTTCATTTAGAGACCATGGTCATTAGAGCTCTCTATTAGCCGTTAATTAAGCCCCAAGTTGATAGTGTCAATGACTTGACGAGGTTTAAGCCTTGCTCTGCTTGTGCTCCAATTACTTGGTTCAAACATGGTCAAACTGATCCCAACCTTTTGTATGCTCTTCTCCAATGAATTAGCTCCAACTTCTATTTTTGTATCAAGAGAAGTTGCTTAACGAAAACATGAGAACATGACACACCAACGCCGATGACGATGAATTCCTGACTTAGAATATTTCCATGTCTAAAAACATTTGCTGATTCAATCTTCGAGCATCTGTTTGACTTATTTCCAAGCTGATCTGGCTCTTGGTCCAAAAACAAAATTTGTTCTATTCCACTCAAACTTCAACTTGTATTAAAGGTCAAACTTCATATCTAGTACATGAACCAACTCTTCATCTCGATCAAAGCAGCATGTCGTTAACCCTAGAATTAGGGTTTTCGACCAATTGAGTCCTTTTCTTGACATGTGCTCAACATGAACCCTTCATGACTTTTGTTGTAGAGTTAAATTAGAGCCATTTGGACAAGGTAGCAAGGTTTGGTTGATGACCTATAATTCCATCCACTTAATAAAGCAATCCAAGAAAGATTTTAACTTCTCATTTCATGTGACTTCTTGATTCCAAACTTCATGAAACTTTTCTAGTGACTCCTATAGATAGCAGAGGATGTGAGGCACATGGAATAAGCATGTTTAACATTACTGAATCACATGCTCAAAAAGGGCAATCACCATCAAACTAGCTTTGCTCCTTGTCTTCCAAATAGTTGAGTTGGGCCTCATTCTTAGTGAGTTGAAGTAAACACCTTGTCACCTCTTGCAAGACTTGAACTAGAGCCCCCTGATCATCATTAATATGTCATGTTTGAGTTCTAACCCATTGCTTAACTAGTGACAAACACCTAGGGTGTTACAGCCCTCCCCGCCTTATAGGAATCTCGCCTCGAGATTCGGTGCGGAAGACTTTTAAGGGAAGAGAAGCATGTCATCCATTTTCCAACATTAGTGATAGTGTTAGGCTACTTAACTGCGGAGTATCAGAGAGGCTAATTTGGTCAAGACACTTTCTAATACTTGCTCTTCGTAGTAAGTTTTGTTTGAAGAATTTCCTTCGTTGGCTTCCATGAAGCATTGTTACTTTGGGAGGAATCCAAGACAGCACAACACTTTGTTCTCATGTTACGGAGGGTACTACTGAGCATAAACTAATTACCCACAATCTCTAATTCCATAATGAATATAGCATGGACCATGTGAACTTTGCTTTAGGCTGCAAGCTTTGGAAAGCTACTCATTACAATGGTTCCATGTTCATTCACAAAGTTCAAAAAGCAGTCCCCTACCAAAGTAGCATGAGTACAACCTTTCATAAGAGATGAGATCGCAAATGGTGTAAGCATTCTCTGAGGTTGTGAGAAATTGAGTAATCAACAAACAATACCTATGCCGGTCGTAACCGTTCGATCACTCAAATGCCAAACAATGAAAAACTACATAATGTTCGATGTGTGCAGTTCTCTTTCTCTAATGATAACACTGTATCATCTAAGTCCGTTGAGTAAGCGGTGAATGTAATAGCTGACTTGGTTGACTCAATGCTTTCGACGATCATTATTTGAGGGAATCCTCTTATCTAAGTGGCAACAGTTATCTGGGTTGAATCTAATGCAACCTCTTGGGTAAAAACACATGGAAGGTACCAAGGAACAAGTCTGCCTTGGAAATCTTTGCTAAAGAAGGATGACAGCGAGGTCTGGAGGTCAACGAAAGTTGCAAGTATACACCGACTGGAAAAAATAGTACACTACTAAGCAGGTTGAGTACAATTTGCCTTCATGGTGCAGTGGCGCAGTGAGTTGGGTTGACTTACACTGTCGCAAAATTAGCTTTGTGGGACTACTTTTGACATTGAGGCTTCCTTTCTACTATCAATCAAAAACTCATAAGCAACTATGAAATCTATTGTTTGACACTTTTCAAATTGTTCTTGACTCACAAAGGCACAAATTGACTTGTAGAACACCTTGACTGCTCCAGCAGTGTTGATATGAGAGGGCAAAAGTGAGCCAAAAAGGGGTGCCAGGAGTCTTTGCTAGGGCATCTAAAGTATTACCATCATTACACTGCCCACATGACCTGAACTACAAACACAATCATCCAATACAAAGGATGATAGTAGTCAAACAAGAAGATTATAGATTCTATTCCCCCCTCGGTAATCAATTCATATCCTACAAACTACTGCTCTATTGTGCACAAATTTTGGTAAGCATTTCGATCCAAGAGTCCTTTAACTACTGACCAAAATTCAGCTCAAACGAACACCATTTGACTATTGAAACAATTCATCTACCAAAACTGTTTGTTTTGAAATTTTGGGTCCGAACTATAAAACATCTCTCAAATCCGATGCTTTATTCAACCTATCCTCAAACCAACTTAAGACATCAAAGTATCCTAAGTAAGGAATGAGATCACCAAGTTTGGTGGCAATCCAACCATGTTGATCCTCTAATCATTGACTTAAAGGTAACCGGTTGAGTGCAATGAAATCTCAACAAATTTTCCCGCTCTTCTTTTCCTTTGCTTCACACATTCATAAGTGTGTTCACAGTCTTTAACTCTTTTTATGATAGTAGTAGCTTTCTCGCTGAGGGTGGAGGCTAGGGTTTTCCTTACATGCCTCTTAGGAAATAATCTCAACCATTGATGTAAGCGCCAACTCAATGATACACAAGCATTGAACTGGTGGGATTTTCTTATAGGGCACAATGCATGCTTCCCGTGGAGTGACAGTCCTACATGATAAGGAAACATTTCTGATTATTTTTCTATGCTTTATCCATTAGAGTCCTAAAGAAATCCTTTGGCAGCACCATATCCATAACAATACTGATCGAGACTAGAGATGTGCTTTCTCTAGCTCTTTACTTAACCGATACAGCATCCTACACTATTTGTGTGATTGTCCAAGATGGAATTTGTAACAGAACCGACCAATTTATAAGAGCACAAGTACAAAAGCAATCACCGGAGTGATCAAACCGTCATACTTGAACCCATATAAACCCGGTAGTCAACTGAAACCACGAAGGATTTCAAACCAACTTGCATACAACCAAGATCATAGTAATTCAACATAACAAGCCACATGTTACATCCATTTCACAAGTAGTTCATAAGTACCACATACATCAGAGTACACATAGTTATTACACAACAAGTTCACAAATAGCGGAAGCAAAGTAGTTTAACACCATCACGCACACTTAGTTCAAATACAAGCCAGTACCATAGTCATATCCAGCAAAAGCAATAAGATAAGATAACATAGATGATCATGCCCATGATCTAGTCTTCATCCCCTGCAGGGTGGAGACAATACTTGCAGTAGCCGTTATATAGCACGTCATCTGCAACAAGGGGAAATAAACCCTGAGTACGAGAAGGTACTCAGCTAGACTTACCCGTCGTAAACCAGAAATAAATGACACCAAGGATTATGCAAGGCTTTATCGGTGGATCTAGCTTGACAAGCATTTTGCAAAAACGCTTTAGTGATACGAGAGCATAATTTGCTTTATGAGTAAGCAGCCATTTAACAATATTAACCTATCAACTAGATTAGCACCTGTACTAGAGCAAGCAATTGATTAACTCCAAACATTAGTAACCATATCCGGTATAATGTGGTATCATCATCATCAATTTAACCATCAAGTTCAATTAAGTGCATCTACGTTGCCGCTGCTCAGTCAAGTTCTCACTATCCGGGAGAGACGGTGATTCGAATCGATTCCTATCCAGCTGGAGGGGTATTCCTAACACAAACCCAGACATACCTCGCGAAGGCAGCCTTAGGTCACCTTTGGTACATCTCAGGAATCGCGGCTCCGAGCAGCGCCGCACCCTCAGGGAGTCCACTCTGCCAGGTGGTCAATCTCACCTCGGACTTACGCCAATAGCTCCCCGCACATCCTTACTACCGCCAGGGTGCGCACTTTCACTTCTCGGTCTTCCGGCCTGAGTTGAGCTACTCGGCTTCACGGTCGGAACGAGTTATCCGGCCAACTAAGTGATAGGCATGCGTCCAACATGACATGAGGACGTACAGCGAATCGGTCCTTAACCGACACAGACGGGGATAGATCCACAACCAAGACCTCCTTGCCTTGTTGCTTCTCTATCGACCTCCCGCCCGGTCACAATTCATTATTAACACATGGTTATTCTCCACGATAGCAATTATAGCCAACCATGACCAGACATTTTTCTAATATGCAGGTGACAGGAAATCACCTGACTTTTACCGGTCTAAGCATGGCTAAGCTTTGATTCGCTCCTGGACCTAAATAGGATTCAGGGTACGTATACTGGCCAAGGAATAGATATATATATGCAACAAGTGTTCGCATCCAATTTCCTATCACTTAATGCAGCAATAAATAAAGATACTCAAAGTAACCATTTTGAAAACATAGGAGTCTTAGAATGCTCCGGGGCTTGCCTTTCAGAAAAGATGAAGGTTGGTGATCGGGGCACTCAAGAACTTCTTCGCTGACTCCTTCTTCGGGGGCTTGCACCTCCTGCTCCTGAGCTTGCTGCTGCTCCTCCGGAAGTACTGGCTTGAATTCCAGAAGCGTAACTCCCTCCGGAACACCTATTGCATGCATATGCATAGTAAGAATCGTGCATGCACAAGAGATGGAAGATGATGAAATATATAGCCATGTATGAATGGACGCATGAAGACATAATGATGCAAGATTAACATTGATTTTTACCGAGTAGGTGCATATCTCTTTTGGAAAACAAGAATGGCACACTCACCAAGTTCTAATAACCTAAGATAAAGTTGTTCATCTTCGGTAAGAGGTCTAGCACCTGCAACTAACAATTTATCTTAAATTAACCTAGCATCTAAATCATCACATCAACTCATATAAAGCAAACCATTCAGTTACTGCGCTCAATAGTTTTCAGGCTGTAAACAGCAGCTACAAGTTTGACCCATAACTGGAGTTCTACAGATCCAAATACCATGATTTAAGACTTTCTGGAAAACTTATAAAATTGTCTACAACTTTGTTTTTGACCACTTTCCCAGTAAACCAATTTATCATGGGGAACTTTATATAGTTCCCCGAATTGTCCAGAAAGGCACAACGCAAGAAATAATTATTAACTTACGTTGCAAACATACAAACAGACAATACCAACTTTCCTAACTCATCACACATGTTGAAAGAACACCAGAAAACATAGTGTCCCTTCCTAACTAACTTATTCTCATGCCTTTAATAAATTATTTAGATACTTAGGTTAAATAATAAATACTTATCCAAAGTGTACATAAAATTCCACAAAAATTACAGTAGCTTATACATGTCTCCAATAGGCTACTACATAAATTTCACATCCATTTAACAAGTATCTCATCCTACACAAAAATGACAAGGCATAAAGGCTTAAAATGGCATAAATAGGAAACCTTAGCGAAAAGTGTCAAGCAACAGATTTCATATTTTTCCTAGCATCTTTCTAGCATAAGAACCTTACTCACCAAATTTTACCTACACTGGATCTATAGAAAAATTATGAAAATTCACATAAGATCCATCCATTGATAAAAAGAAATTCTATAACTTAAAAACTATACATGCACTAGCTCTGAAATTTTAACCATACCTTCTACTAAGCAAAAATAGATGACCCACAAAATTTCATAATTTTTGGACCACAGAAACTCAAGTTAAAATTCAAACAAGTTTGCATGTATTTAAAAACACATTTCAAGTTCCTATTTAATTCACCCAACATTTCTGAAACATGTGCTCATATAATATTTTTGTTAAATACTAGATATGACCAGGAACTTAACAAAATTAGAACCACAGCATTTGGATCTATATACTAGGAGATACACATTTTTGAATCTATATGCCAAACTGTGAAATAAAACAAACAAACAAATAAGAAAACAGTCTACTGCTATTGGGCCGGCCCGAAGAACGGCGGCCCGCGAGCGACGCTGGCGCGGCCCAAGACGCGGCGCAAGCGGCCCAACCGGTGGCTTCCTCAGCAGCGGCGACTGACAAAGGGCCCCGCGCGCCAGTGAGAGAAAACAGGGGAGGAGGAACGGCGGTGGCGCAGTTCGCCGCCGGTGGCTTCTCCGGCGAAGGGTGTGGCACCAACGTGCTCAGCTCACTGCCCCGCACCGATGGGAGAAGAAAACGGACTTCCTAGCTACCGAGGAGGGGGTCGCCGACGGCAATGGCGCTTGCGGCGGTGCTGCGCAAGGCATGCCGGCCAACTTCGACCATGGCGGACTGACCTAAGCCAGGCGTGAGCGTCAGGAGTTCGCAAAGACAACGAGGGATGGGAGAGAAAGGAAAGAGGGAGCTCCGGTGGTGGTTGGCCACGGCGGGCTCACCTCCGACGAGGTTGCAACGGCGCGGGAATGCCGAAAGCGGCCTCACCAAAGGTTGACTAGCTGCGTGGAGGCGACGACGAGCAAGAGGAGGTCGCGGCGGAGCTTGGAGCTAGCTGGCGACAGCGTTTTTGCAGTGGTGCGAGAGCGAGGTAACGGCGGAGGCTCGGCCGGCAATGGCGAGCGGCTGCGGCTCGGTTCTGGCGAATAGGCGAGGCGAGACGCGGCGTAGGCGAAACAAATAGGCCGGCCAGCAGGCGCGTGGCATTGTCGTGTCCGCGATGGCCTGACCCGCGGGGCCAACGCCGGCGTACGGCCGCCACTTGGCGCGCGCGGCCTGAGCTCGGTCAGCCATGACTGACCGGCCGAAGCACTGTAGACGCGATTCAGAGAAACATCGCTGGAGCCTGACAGCGAGTTTTTGACGATCATTAGTTCTTAAACGGTGCCGATTTAGCTCTAGGTTAAGTTGACAAAGTTGGAGATTGAGGTGAGAACTACAACTTTTCTAATTGGCACATGAGCTGATTCGGTTAGGTTAGGGAGATACAAGGCTCCAAACAATGGTACAAGAAACTGAAATTCAGCTTTTGGACTTAGAAAATTTCTAAGTGTAGAATCAGCCCCAATTCTGACTTGTGGGCCATGTTTGAGACTGTTCCACACATTTTCATGACTTGACCTCTAAACAAAGTTTGTTCCTTATAAAATTTTGTACAACTTTGCTTTAGGTTGCTCAGACATGCAAACACTCTAAGCTACACTTTTTAAACAGTCAAACTCAGGAGCTCTAGGGATCCATAATGGTCAAACCATGACTTGGAAACCTAATTAGGCAAAATGATCCACATAAACATTGTTCCTAATGACATTCTAAATATTACTAAGTTGTTTAAGAAAATTATTAACCACACCACACATTGGTCACACAAGAATCAAGCATTGCTCGTACTGAAACAATGAAAAACCAAAGAACTGTTGCATTTGTTTCCTAGTCATGTTTCACATGTTTCATGATCCTGTTGCATAGTACAACTAGCTATGTTTCACTAAGTGAGTTACACATGTTGTACTTGGGTGTTGCACACTATTCATTCCATGAAAACAATACACATGAATTATACAATATGTTGCAATGTTTCGAAAACATGTTTCATGTGATATAAGCTCATGAATGGATGAATGATGCTCATGTCCATAAAATGCAAGTGCAATTATGCAAGCCTAACACCTAGGGTGTTACAGCCCTCCCCCCTTATAAAAATCTCGCCCCGAGATTTGAAAAGCGTACCATTTTGAATAAAAGGTAGGGTATACATCCTTCAAATAATCTTCCCGCTCCCACGTTGCATCGCTCTCACTACCCTGGTTACTCCACGTAACCTTGTAGAACTTAACCACACGATTCCGAGTTACTCTTTCTCTCGTGTCGATAACCCGCACTGGTCTTTCTTCATAGGATAGATCTGATTTCAACTTGACATCTCGAAGTGAAACTCTTTCTTCGGGGATACGGAGACATTTCTTCAATTGAGATACATGAAAAACATTGAAGATAGCTCTCATCTCGTAAGGTAACTCTATCTTGTAAGCTACATTCCCACTCTTCTCTATGATCGGATATGGACCTACATACCTAGGTGCAAGCTTTCTCTTCACTCCGAATCGCTGCACACCTTTCATCGGGGATACCTTCAGATAAACATGATCACCCACTTCAAACTCAATGGGCTTTCTTCTTTTATCCGCATAGCTTTTTTGCCTAGCTTGAGCGGCTTTCATATGTTTTTGGATAGTGCGGACTTGTTGTTCAGCTTCTTCAACAAAATCAATGCCATAGTATCTCCTTTCTCCAGATTCAACCTAGTTCAAAGGAGTTCTACACTTGCGACCATACAATGCCTCAAAAGGGGCCATCTTGATGCTTTCTTGATAACTATTATTATAGGAAAATTCAGCCAAGGGTAACCACTTATCCCATGAACCTTTGGATGATATGACACAAGCTCTTAACATGTCTTCCAATATTTGATTTACCCGCTCCGTCTGTCCGAAGGTTTGGGGATGATAAGCAGAACTTCTAACTAAGTTGGTCCCTATCATCTTATGCAGTTGTTCCCAAAAACGAGCGGTGAACTGAGGTCCTCTGTCAGATACAATGGTTCTAGGAACACCATGGAGACGTACTATCTGGTTAAAATATAGCTCAGCATAGTCACTTGGCCGATAGTCAACCCTAACTGGTATGAAATGAGCAGACTTTGTTAAACGATCCACAATCACCCATATGGAATTAAAATTCTTTTGGGTAGGGGGAAGTCCAACAATAAAATCCATACTAATCTCTTCCCACTTCCATCCTGGTATAGACAATGGTTGGAGAAGTCCAGCAGGCTTCATATGAATTGCTTTGACTCTACAACAATTGTCGCACCTTGCAACATAAGCTGCGATTTCTTTCTTCATCTTTGTCCACCAAAAGCGAGATTTCAAATCTTGATACATTTTACTACTTCCTGGGTGGATAGATAACTTGGATGAGTGAGCTTCTTCTAAGATTTGGTTTCTAAGCTCTTTGTCCTTCGGTACTACCAGTCTATCCTTAAACCATAGAACACCCTTCTCATCAATACAAAAGTGTTTTGTCTCTTGTTCCTTCATCTTTCTTTTGATGTGGAACACACCCACATCGGTTTTCTGAAGCTCGATGATCTTACTTTCTAGAAAGCAACTAAGGGTAATACTGTGCAACACAGCAGGATGTAACAGATGCGCCAAATGATAATCTGCCTCCAATAGAGAATTACAGTGGGATTTCCTACTCAAAGCATCGGCAACAACATTTGCTTTACCCGGATGATAATGAACTTCTAAGTTATAATCTTTAATCAACTCTAGCCATCTTCGTTGTCTCATGTTCAATTCTGGTTGAGTGAATATATACTTGAGACTTTTATGATCGGTATAAATATGGCACACGTTACCGAGCAAGTAATGCCTCCATATCTTCAAAGCATGCACGACCGCAGCTAACTCAAGATCATGAGTTGGATAATTAGCTTCATGCTTCCTTAGCTGACGTGAGGCATAGGCGATAACTCGACCTTCCTGCATAAGGACACATCCAAAACCGGTACCTGATGCATCACAAAACACATCAAAAGGTTTCTCGATGTCAGGTTGTGCCAACACAGGAGCTGATGTCAACAAGGTCCTCAAAGTGCAAAAAGCAGTCTCACACTCTGGAGTCCAAACAAACTTTACATCTTTTTGCAGCAACCTGGTCATGGGCTTGGCTACCTTAGAGAAATCTGGGATGAATCGACGATAATACCCAGCCAAACCAAGGAAACTTCTTATCTCATGTACTGAAGTTGGTGCTTTCCAATTCATGACTTCTTGCACCTTGGACGGATCAACCGAAATCCCTTCATCGGACAACACATGACCTAAGAAAGGTACTTTCTTAAGCCAAAACTCACATTTACTGAACTTAGCATAAAGCTTATGCCCTCGTAGCCTAGATAAAACAACTCTCAGATGCTCGGCATGTTCTTCAGCATTTACAGAAAAGATTATGATGTCATCAATGAAGACAACTACAAATTTGTCCAATTCTTCCATGAACACAGAATTCATCAGATATATGAAGTATGCAGGAGCATTGGTCAGGTCAAAAGACATAACCAGATACTCATACAACCTGTATCTGGTGGAGAAAGCAGTCTTAGGCACATCCTCCGGTCTAATCTTTATCTGATGATAACCAGATCTCAAATCAATTTTTGAGAATACCTTTGCCTTAGACAACTGATCAAACAAAATATCAATGCGGGGCAATGGGTACTTGTTCTTGATTGTCACCGCATTGAGTGGACGATAATCCACACACATGCGCAATGACTTGTCCTTCTTCTTCACAAATATAGCAGGACAACTCCAGGGAGAAGCACTAGGTCGGATAAGACCTTTCTCTAACAAGTCTTGTAACTGTACTTTAAGCTCTGCTAACTCATTGGGTGGCATCCTATAAGACCTTCTAGAAATAGGTGCAGTGCCCGGCACTAACTCGATCTTGAATTCAATATCTCGATCCGGCGGTAAACCAGGTAGATCATCAGGAAAAACATCTGGAAATTCACACACTACTGGGACGTCCTCAATTCTCGGGGTCTGGATAGCATTAGCAGTGTTGTGGAGTTCTAGCTCTCTGGGAAGTGGCACAAGGAAGGCTTCATTGCTGATAGGATCCCTCAACATAACGACCCTAGTGGAAGTATCAATGAGCACTCCATGACCGCTCATCCACTTCATTCCCAAGATTACATCTATCCCTAATCCCGGTAGGACTACCACATCGGCCATGAACACTCGGCCCTCTATTTCAATCCTTACCCCCAGCACTATTTGATTGGTCGAAATATTACTTCTAGCTGCACTAATGCAATAACTACTCGTGGATACTGTAATTACCTTCTGATTGTATTTTGATGCAAAAGCTGGACTCATAAATGAATGCGAAGCACCAGAATCAAATAGTACAACTGCCGGATGGTGATTCACAAGAAACTTACCCGCGGTGACTACCTCTCCTGAGGGTATCTCGGTCACGTTGGTGTAGTTAACATGTCCTTGACGAGCACCAGAATTCCCTTGCTTCTGATTGTTCTTCTGAGGATACGGACAATTCTTGGACCAATGACCTGTCCTGCCACAATTCCAGCAGGGCCTATTAGCTGGCGGAACAAAAGAATTTCCAGGTCCTGTGGTACCCTTTGGAAGAGGTACAGTGAATGCCTTCTTGAACCCAGTTGTTGCCTGGTTCTTCTTTTGTGGCGGCCTATACCGAACGGCTGTAGTCGGTGGGCGAAACTGAGTCTTCGCTACTGGAGCTCTAGCCTGAGAGACACCTGCCTCAAAGGCCCTCTTGCGACTTTTGGAAGCAGCATAGACATTATCGTTATTCTCTTGAGTAAGAGCATCACTTACGAACTCATTGAAAGTGATACTTTTGTTGTTCCCCATGGACTTTATCAGTTTGGGACTAAGCCCTCTTTTAAAGCTAGCGATTTTCTTCGCTTCTGAATCCACGAATTCTGGAGCATACCTTGCCAGATGGTTGAAGGCATGAAGATATTCAGTGAGTGTCTTGGTGCCCTGCACCAACTTCATAAACTCATTGTGCTTTATGGCCATCAACCCGGGAGGAATATAATGACTCTTGAAAGCCTCCTGAAATCGATTCCAAGTGATCTGGGCATTTTCTGGTAGTGTGGACCGATAATGTCGCCACCATATACCTGCTGGTCCTTGTAGCTGATGCGAAGCATACTCCGCCTTCATCTACTCTGTCACCCTGAGTAAACGGAACTTGTGCTCAAGCGTGTTTAGCCACTCTTCTGCTTGGAGCGGCTCTTCAGCTTCCTTGAAGATGGGTGGTTTGGTATCTTGGAATTCCTTGAAATCACTAAACTGGTTGGGCTCTGGCCCCTGACGTTGATTGCAGCCTTGGGCTTGATGCTGGGCCATGGTACGCATAGCATCACCCAACGCACGCTGACCTTCCACGAGCATAGCCAACAGATCAGACGGTGTGGGCGATGGTGGCGGTGGAAGATCGTCATCACCACTACCCCCACCACGTCCTGAACGCAGATTGCGCGACATCTGCAGAAGCGCATTTGTGAGTAATGATGGACGATGTCAGATATAATGCAGACGGATTGTAGAATTATGCCAACTGAACTTATTGGAGAGATTAATTTCATACAATAAACAGAGGCACAATAATTCATCCTCATAACATCGCCATAACTTTACTCCGCACATTCATGTGATGCAGCCACTCATATGCCAAATTTTTGATCAACTTCACGTTTCAGAAATTTCATCTAAGTATAACGAGACTGCTCCAGGGCGGTAGTGCTAGTGCGGCCATCAGTAGTAGCATGGCAACTTGGGTGTGAGAGGATTACCTTACAGGATGAGAAACTATAACGGAATAATTAGATAAGGGAGGGAGTGATGCAAAAATGGAATGGCATGAGTAAACATGATGCATGCACGTTCCGTACGTCCTCACGAATCTTAAGAAAATTTAACATTCTAGCGACATAGACGGTGGCATACATACGTTCTCTCATATACGTATCTAGTCGAGCTACGCGTTGCGTTGTTAGTGTTCCTACAGAAAATTTCATTGCAGCCCATCCCAACAAAAGAAATAAGTATGCAATGAAAGCAGTAAACTAAGATACTTTCCATATATACATCCCTGGATATATATACTTCGGCATCCAAAGCTACCCGATTGATACACCCACAATTAAGTACCTTCATATGTACATGTGTGCAACATGTAAACATTCCGGTGACCAAACTAACTCTCCCCTAGACCGACAGTTGGACGATCATGCTCTCACAACTCACTTTACCTGGGCGTAGAGGCAATTGATCCATACATTACCACCCAAACGGATGGCATCCATACAATAGCACGCCGTATGGACGACGAAATAAAATGAAGCAATTACCCCCCCCCCAAAAGTCATTACTTAAATAAGCCACCTGAAAGTCCTTATTTGGGCATAGAGGATATGACAACTGGCACACCTAGATAAAATTTCAGATTTGAACACCTATATATGTAGCTATAAGCTGTCAAAACTGATTTTTACCAACAAAAGCTTTTGTTTTAAATACACATATGACATGTTTAATGTTGAATCTAGCTCTGATACCAGCTGTAACAGAACCGACCAATTTATAAGAGCACAAGTATAAAAGCAATCACCGGAGTGATCAAACCGTCATACTTGAACCCATATAAACCCGGTAGTCAATTGAAACCACGAAGGATTTCAAACCAACTTGCATACAACCAAGATCATAGTAATTCAACATAACAAGCCACATGTTACATCCATTTCACAAGTAGTTCATAAGTACCACATACATCAGAGTACACATAGTTATTACACAACGAGTTCACAAATAGCGGAAGCAAAGTAGTTTAACACCATCACGCACACTTAGTTCAAATACAAGCCAGTACCATAGTCATATCCAGCAAAAGCAATAAGATAAGATAACATAGATGATCATGCCCATGATCTAGTCTTCATCCCCCGCAGGGTGGAGACAATACTTGCAGTAGCCGTTATATAGCACGTCATCTGCAACAAGGGGAAATAAACCCTGAGTACGAGAAGGTACTCAGCTAGACTTACCCGTCGTAAACCAGAAATAAATGACACCAAGGATTATGCAAGGCTTTATCGGTGGATCTAGCTTGATAAGCATTTTGCAAAAACGCTTTAGTGATACGAGAGCATAATTTGCTTTATGAGTAAGCAGCCATTTAACAATATTAACCTATCAACTAGATTAGCACCTGTACTAGAGCAAGCAATTGATTAACTCCAAACATTAGTAACCATATCCGGTATAATGTGGTATCATCATCATCAATTTAACCATCAAGTTCAATTAAGTGCATCTACGTTGCCGCTGCTCAGTCAAGTTCTCACTATCCGGGAGAGACGGCGATTCGAATCGATTCCTATCTAGCTGGAGGGGTATTCCTAACACAAACCCAGACATACCTCGCGAAGGCAGCCTTAGGTCACCTTTGGTACATCTCAGGAATCGCGGCTCCGAGCAGCGCCGCACCCTCAGGGAGTCCACTCTGCCAGGTGGTCAATCTCACCTCGGACTTACGCCAATAGCTCCCCGCACATCCTTACTACCGCCAGGGTGCGCACTTTCACTTCTCGGTCTTCCGGCCTGAGTTGAGCTACTCGGCTTCACGGTCGGAACGAGTTATCCGGCCAACTAAGTGATAGGCATGCGTTCAACATGACATGAGGACGTACAGCGAATCGGTCCTTAACTGACACAGACGGGGATAGATCCACAACCAAGACCTCCTTGCCTTGTTGCTTCTCTATCGACCTCCCGCCCGGTCACAATTCATTATTAACACATGGTTATTCTCCACGATAGCAATTATAGCCAACCGTGACCAGACATTTTTCTAATATGCAGGTGACAGGAAATCACCTGACTTTTACCGGTCTAAGAATGGCTAAGCTTTGATTCGCTCCTGGACCTAAATAGGATTCAGGGTACGTATACTGGCCAAGGAATAGATATATATATGCAACAAGTGTTCGCATCCAATTTCCTATCACTTAATGCAGCAATAAATAAAGATACTCAAAGTAACCATTTTGAAAACATAGGAGTCTTAGAATGCTCCAGGGCTTGCCTTTCAGAAAAGATGAAGGTTGGTGATCGGGGCACTTAAGAACTTCTTCGCTGACTCCTTCTTCGGGGGCTTGCACCTCCTGCTCCTGAGCTTGCTGCTGCTCCTCCGGAAGTACTGGCTCGAATTCCAGAAGCGTAACTCCCTCCGGAACACCTATTGCATGCATATGCATAGTAAGAATCGTGCATGCACAAGAGATGGAAGATGATGAAATATATAGCCATGTATGAATGGACGCATGAAGACATAATGATGCAAGATTAACATTGATTTTTACCGAGTAGGTGCATATCTCTTTTGGAAAACAAGAATGGCACACTCACCAAGTTCTAATAACCTAAGATAAAGTTGTTCATCTTTGGTAAGAGGTCTAGCACCTGCAACTAACAATTTATCTTAAATTAGCCTAGCATCTAAATCATCACATCAACTCATATAAAGCAAACCATTCAGTTACTGCGCTCAATAGTTTTCAGGCTGTAAACAGCAGCTACAAGTTTGACCCATAACTGGAGTTCTACAGATCCAAATACCATGATTTAAGACTTTCTGGAAAACTTATAAAATTGTCTACAACTTTGTTTTTGACCACTTTCCCAGTAAACCAATTTATCATGGGGAACTTTATATAGTTCCCCGAATTGTCCAGAAAGGCACAACGCAAGAAATAATTATTAACTTACGTTGCAAACATACAAACGGACAATACCAACTTTCCTAACTCATCACACATGTTGAAAGAACACCAGAAAACATAGTGTCCCTTCCTAACTAACTTATTCTCATGCCTTTAATAAATTATTTAGATACTTAGGTTAAATAATAAATACTTATCCAAAGTGTACATAAAATTCCACAAAAATTACAGTAGCTTATACATGTCTCCAATAGGCTACTACATAAATTTCACATCCATTTAACAAGTATCTCATCCTACACAAAAATGACAAGGCATAAAGGCTTAAAATGGCATAAATAGGAAACCTTAGCGAAAAGTGTCAAGCAACAGATTTCATATTTTTCCTAGCATCTTTCTAGCATAAGAACCTTACTCACCAAATTTTACCTACACTGGATCTATAGAAAAATTATGAAAATTCACATAAGATCCATCCATTGATAAAAATAAATTCTATAACTTAAAAACTATACATGCACTATCTCTGAAATTTTAACCATACCTTCTACTAAGCAAAAATAGATGACCCACAAAATTTCATAATTTTTGGACCACAGAAACTCAAGTTAAAATTCAAACAAGTTTGCATGTATTTAAAAACACATTTCAAGTTCCTATTTAATTCACCCAACATTTCTGAAACATGTGCTCATATAATATTTTTGTTAAATACTAGATATGACCAGGAACTTAACAAAATTAGAACCACAACATTTGGATCTATATACTAGGAGATACACATTTTTGAATCTATATGCCAAACTGTGAAATAAAACAAACAAACAAATAAGAAAACAGTCTACTGCTGTTGGGCCGGCCCGAAGAACGGCGGCCCGCGAGCGACGCTGGCGTGGCCCAAGACGCAGCGCAAGCGGCCCAACCGATGGCTTCCTCAGCAGCGGCGACTGACAAAGGGCCCCGCGCGCCAGTGAGAGAAAACAGGGGAGGAGGAACGGCGGTGGCGCAGTTCGCCGCCGGTGGCTTCTCCGGCGAAGGGTGTGGCACCAACGTGCTCAGCTCACTGCCCCGCACCGATGGGAGAAGAAAACGGGCTTCCTAGCTACCGAGGAGGGGGTCGCCGACGGCAATGGCGCTTGCGGCGGTGCTGCGCAAGGCATGCCGGCCAACTTCGACCATGGCGGACTGACCTAAGCCAGGCGTGAGCGTCAGGAGTTCGCAAAGACAACGAGGGATGGGAGAGAAAGGAAAGAGGGAGCTCCGGTGGTGGTTGGCCACGGCGGGCTCACCTCCGACGAGGTTGCAACGGTGCGGGAATGCCGAAAGCGGCCTCACCAAAGGTTGACTAGCTGCGTGGAGGCGACGACGAGCAAGAGGAGGTTGCGGCGGAGCTTGGAGCTAGCTGGCGACAGTGTTTTTGCAGTGGCGCGAGAGCGAGGTAACGGCGGAGGCTCGGCCGGCAATGGCGAGCGGCTGCGGCTCGGTTCTGGCGAACAGGCGAGGCGAGACGCGGCGTAGGCGAAACAAATAGGCCGGCCAGCAGGCACGTGGCGTCGTCGTGTCCGCGATGGCCTGACCCGCGGGGCCAACGCCGGCGTACGGCCGCCACTTGGCGCGCGTGGCCTGAGCTCGGTCGGCCATGACTGACCGGCCGAAGCACTGTAGACGCGATTCAGAGAAACATCGCTGGAGCCTGACAGCGAGTTTTTGACGATCATTAGTTCTTAAACGGTGCCGATTTAGCTCTAGGTTAAGTTGACAAAGTTGGAGATTGAGGTGAGAACTACAACTTTTCTAATTGGCACACGAGCTGATTCGGTTAGGTTAGGGAGATACAAGGCTCCAAACAATGGTACAAGAAACTGAAATTCAGCTTTTGGACTTAGAAAATTTCTAAGTGTAGAATCAGCCCCAATTCTGACTTGTGGGCCATGTTTGAGACTGTTCCACACATTTTCATGACTTGACCTCTAAACAAAGTTTGTTCCTTATAAAATTTTGTACAACTTTGCTTTAGGTTGCTCAGACATGTAAACACTCTAAGCTACACTTTTTAAATAGTCAAACTCAGGAGCTCTAGGGATCCATAATGGTCAAACCATGACTTGGAAACCTAATTAGGCAAAATGATCCACATAAACATTGTTCCTAATGACATTCTAAATATTACTAAGTTGTTTAAGAAAATTATTAACCACACCACACATTGGTCACACAAGAATCAAGCATTGCTCGTACTGAAACAATGAAAAACCAAAGAACTGTTGCATTTGTTTCCTAGTCATGTTTCACATGTTTCATGATCCTGTTGCATAGTACAACTAGCTATGTTTCACTAAGTGAGTTACACATGTTGTACTTGGGTGTTGCACACTATTCATTCCATGAAAACAATACACATGAATTATACAATATGTTGCAATGTTTCGAAAACATGTTTCATGTGATATAAGCTCATGAATGGATGAATGATGCTCATGTCCATGAAATGCAAGTGCAATTATGCAAGCCTAACACCTAGGGTGTTACAGAATTGACAACACAAGGCTTGGAGAAGAAAGCAGTACTGGCATCACTGACCGGCTTTGCTATTTCTTTGCTTAACATTATTCTGTGAGATCTGGCCTTCATAGTTACCAAAGAATCGTTACCTAGCTAGAGATTAACCTTCCTACTAGTAACTAATCAGTTAGCTCTCAACACTAAAAAGGTTCCAAATCTTCACTCTTGACAATAAAAATTGTGGTCGAAGCATAAACAGATGGTCGCCATTGAAGTCAGCAGAAAGGGGTCACACCGAAGAAGGTCGGTTGATCATCTTGCACATATGGGTCAAGACTTAGACAGAAAGCTCACGAGCACCAGGTGACCTATTACAACACCTAGTATCCTGATCCATTTATCATCCAACTAATAACTTGTCCAACTTTTAAATATTATGTAGCCTTCTGATCCAACGGGGACAACATAAGTTGCTCACTAGATGACCAACATCATTATAGAGATAGTCATGTAGAGTCACTTGTCTACCATCCTAGCAGACTGTTAAGTTCATCTTAGTGACCTATTCTTCAAAGGTTGTCCTTTGGACGACTCTAGAAAGAGGTCCTATTGCATTTGGTTTGACTTACAGATTTTCCAACAAGATAAGGAGAGATAACCAAGGAAGAGCTCACATGAAAATAACACATTGGTGTAGTTCTGCAATGGATCATAACTAGAAACCTCGATACCAGCGCATGTCGAGCAGCACAACCTTGTGTGCACGCCCACAGGTGGCTCTCAGTTTCATCGTGGCACCATAGATCGCTAATCATGACACCATTACTGAACATACAACCCACAAGAATTCTAACATGGCACAAATTTAGTTGCATAGGAGCAAGCACCATGCAAAGGAGGGATAGCAAACAAAGGTAGTCACAAGGTTAGGAGTCAATAAGGAGGTGATCCAAAGATCAAAACACAGCGCAAGAGAAGATAGCTTAAGTGCTGAAGACAACTGAGCAGGGGACTCTTGCTTTATTTCCATATACGCCTTGTGTCCACCAAAGTGATTACCAGATAATGATTAACATGAGATTTGGTCTTGTCGAGTAGCAACATGAGATCAAGACTGATGACATCCATAGACTTGAAAGGGTTGGAGGCAAAATAAACGAGATTTGAGGGACAAAGCCACTACCCTCACCAACATGACCAAGAAGTCGACCAAGATGTCCGAGCACACATCAACAACCTCTGAGATGCACGACGTCATATCGACAGGCACCATTTCTCTTGGCATGAAGAGGAAGTACGTTGGTGTCAAGAATACGAGCAATAATTCGGTAATCCGGATGCGGCCCTCCAGCCAATTAACGCCGGCAACACCGCTGATCCTGACGGTGATGATCCCAAAGGGCCCCGAGCATTCACAAGAGCACTTTGAACACTCCAGTGGCCTCGTGGTTTCAAAATCACCAGGGTCGAGCCCTACGAGGGGCGGATGAACCCCACATAGTGGCTACAAGCTTATGCCACTGCTGTGCGCACTGCCGGGGGAGATACCAGTGTCATGGCAAACTATCTTCCCATCATGCTCATGCAAACCGCAATGAACTAGCTCATGAGCCTTGCACCGGATTCCATTGGATCTTGGGAATAGTTGAAGAAGGTCTTCACCAACAACTATATGGCTACGTGTACTCGGTCGGGCATCAAGCATGATTTGAATCGTATTTATCAGAAACCGTCCGAGCTCCTCCGTAGCTACATTAGATGTTTTTCCGAGATGAGGAATTCTATTCCCAACATCACGGAAGCAGATTCATCACCGCCTTATTCCGAGGACTCCATCACCATGACCTCTGCTCCAAATTCAATCGTAAGCCACCAAAGGGGATTGGTGAGATGATCACGACCGCCAATTAGTACGCTGACGCTGAAGAGGCCGAAGTTCACTTCAATGAGGAAGCGGGCACTCACCGCCCAACTCACCATAGCGATGAGCACCCCGACGAGCGCCTTGATGAATGACGCCACAGTGGCCGCCACCACGACGACTGCGGCCACCATCAGGACAGTGGCCGTGATTGGTCGGAAGGGTCCAGAGCTGGTCAATATCGCCACCGCCGACCAGACAACATCGTCGCCACCATTGACGAAGCTCACGCCAAATGCAACTACGATGTGCAGAACAAGAAAATCCTCGTAGGCTCGTGTCCCCTCCACAAGAACATCAAGCACAAGATGAAGGACTGCCTTGGCTTGGCTAAGGAGTTCTAGACCGAGAAGAAGGATGACGACAACAACAACAGAGCTAGAGGTCACCGACCACCTGGGGACAACAACAACGCCTTCCAAGATCATGACAAAGTGGTTGCTACTATCTTCGGGGGCCTCACCGCCGCCAAGAGCAGAAGAGATCGAAAGGTCATCGCCCGCCGGGTGCTCGTCATCAGCACAGAGGATGCTATCGCCAACCCCAGCTATCACCCCTAGTCTAAGGTCCCCATCACCTTTAGTAGGGCTGACCAGTGGGTAGACATCCCTTACATAGTGTGTTTCCCCTCTTTCTCAATGCAACCATCAAGAAAGTACTCTTTAGGAAAGTACTCGTCGACGGCGGAAGTGCTCTGAACCTCCTCTTCACTAGAGCACTAAAGGAGCTGGGCCTTGGAATAGAAGACCTCACTCCCTCTAACTCCTCCTTCTAGGGGGTGGTACCTGGCAGGGCATCCAAACCACTTAGAGAGATCACCCTCCTAGTACAATTCATCATGGCTAGCAACTTCCATGTCGAGCACATCAACTTCTACATCGCTGACTTCAACACCACCTACCACGCCATACTTGGTCGGCTAGCTCTGGCCAACTTCATCGCCATACCGCACTATGCCTATCTGGTATTAAAGATACCTTTGCCTATATGAGTTCTAGCTCTGTGGGCCAACCTGTCTATCGCCTACACAATGAAATAGAGAGTCTCTCCCTCGCTGAAGCCACCAACCTCTCCATCTAGATGGCCAGCATGGTCAATGACACCAAGATGGTGCCCACCGACGACCTAGAGATCCTAGCGCTAGAGCCTCCTCGTGCCTCCGCCAAGTCTAAGGAAATGAAGGAGGTTAGCCTCGGCCTCGATGACCCCACCAAGACCACCAAGATTGGGGCTCATCTCGACCACAAATAGGAAAGCAAGCTCATCTCCTTCCTACATGCCAATGCCGACGTGTTTGCTTGGAAACCTACAGACATGCTGGGG
This sequence comes from Miscanthus floridulus, assembly GCF_019320115.1. NCBI lineage: Eukaryota > Viridiplantae > Streptophyta > Magnoliopsida > Poales > Poaceae > Miscanthus > Miscanthus floridulus. The sequence goes on along the minus strand of NC_089586.1, from coordinate 56,242,776 downwards.
GTACCACGGGAGAAGATCAAGCACTCCTTGAATGTCTCATCGATCGCCAAGCCAACCAAGTAGAAACTCTGACGATTCATGCCAGACAAGAAGGAGGCTATTAGGGTAGAAATAAAATGGCTCCTAGCAGCCGGATTTATTAGAGAAGTGTACCATCCTAAGTGGCTCACAGGGTGCATGGTTGCTCTCAGCCGCTTTATATCACACCTTAGCGAAAAGGTACTACCATTCTTTGAACTACTCAAGGCCTTCGAGTGCTTCTCCTAGTCGAAGGAGGCTGATACAGCCTTTGAGCAACTCAAGTTGTTTTTAACGAAGCCTTCAATCATGATGGTGCCTCTACCAGATGAAACCCTATTGATCTACACCGCTGCTACCTCTCGCGTCGTTAGCACAGCTATCATCGTTGAGCGCGAGGAGGCCGGACATGCCTATAAGGTGCAACGTATGGTCTACTTCATAAGTGAGGTTCTTAATGAGTCTAAAACTCGTTACCCTCAGGTTTAGAAGCTATTATTTGCCATTCTGGTCGCATCGCACAAGCTCCGCCATTACTTCGATTACTACAAGATCGCCATGGTCACCGAGTTCCCTCTAGGGGACATCCTCCATAATAAAGAGGCCAATGGTCACATCATCAAATGGGCAGTCGAGCTTGGCACTTACTCCATAGAATTCAGGAGCAGGCCGACCATTAAGTCGCAGGCGCTGACTGATTTCATTGTTGAGTGGACCAAGATCCAAGAGCACATCCCCGCTGCTTGCCCTGAGCACTGGATAATGTATTTCAATGGTGCCCTCAACATCAACGATGTTGGCACCAACATTTTGTTCATTACTCCAACTAAGGACAAGCTCTGTTATGACCTCTGAATTCATTTTCTAGCTTCCAACAACGCCATGGAGTATGAAGCATGTCTCCACGGACTCCATATAGCCATCGAGCTTGGTGTCAAATGCCTCATGGTATACAGTGACTCCATGCTGGTCATTAACTAGGTCAACAAAAATTGGTCCTATTCCAGTGAGAAGATGGACGCATACTGCATCGAGATTAGGAAACTCGAAGGAAAGTTTTACGGTATCAAGAACCACCATGTGGTACAAGATCAAAATCAGCTCGCCGACCACCTATCTAAGATAGGTTCCTCTCGCGCCGTGCTTCCACCTAGGGTTTTCATTCAAGACCTCTTTACGCCATCTATTAAGGAAGAGAAGGAAGTTCAAGAAATCCCCCCCGCCGAGCAGTTGGTACTTATAGTACCTTTGCCAGTCATAGATTGTAGGGAATAGTTCATCAAGTACATCACTAGCACCGACGTACCCGCCGATAAGACCAAAACTTAATGCCTTATCTGTCACAGCAAGCATTATGTGCTGGTGGACAGGAACTTGATGAGGAAAAGCGCCAAGGAAGGGATACTGCAGAAATGCATCACCCAAGAAGAGGGAGTGAAATTACTTCTTGAAATTCACTATAGTTTCGGTGGCAATCATGTGGCCTCCAGAAACCTAGTTGGCAAAGTGTTTCGAGCTAGTTTTTATTGGCCCACGGCCATCTTCGACGCAGAAGGCCTCGTCTGACATTGTGAAGGATGTCAATTTTTTGCCAAGCAAATACACGTGCCAGCGCAGGAATTGCAGACCATCCCAGCTTCTTGGCCTTTTACATGCTAGGGACTAGACATGATCGGGCCTTTCAAGCCCACTCTAGGTAGTTTTTGGTACAGATATGTCACCATTGATAAGTTCTCCAAGTGGATTGAGTACAAGCCGCTTGTTTTGGCTACTACAAAGAAGGTAGCCGAGCTCTTCGAAGATATCATCCATAGATTTGGTCTCCCAAACAGCATTATCACCAACCTCAGAACTACATTCACTGGCCACCATTTTTGGGACTTCTACGAAGACTGATGCATCTCTAACAAATATGTCTCTGTTGCCCATCCTAGAGCCAACGGCCAGGTCGAACGGGCGAATGACATGATCCTAAATGCCCTCAAAAAGAGACTATACCAGAAAGAGGAAAAGCATCTAGGAAGATGGCTCAAAGAGCTCCTAGCTATCGTCTGGGGACTACGCACTCAAGCTAGTTGCAACACCGGTGTATCTCCATATTTTTTGGTCTATGGCTCAAAGGCCATACTTCCCGTGGACATTGCCTTTCCGAGCACCTAGAGTGGAGCATTATAATGAAGAGCAAGCCACAGCTGTTCAGATAGAGGACATCGACAGGGCCAAAGAAGAATGCCTGATCACTTGCATCCGCACAGCCAAATACTTAGAAGGCCTACGGAGATACTACAATCGCAATATCAAAGGTCGTTCATTTACGGTTGGCAACCTCGTTCTTCGTAGAAAGAAAAAAACCGAAGGGGTGCACAAGCTCTCCTCCCCCTAGGAAGGGCCTTACATGGTCAACGAGGTTACCCAACCATGGTCTTACCAGCTATGTGACAGGGAGGGAGTCGATGTCCCCAATTCGTGGCACATCGAGCAACTTATATGTTTTTATCCTTGAAACGCTCTAGATATGTACTCTTCACTCCATAATGAATGAAGTTTTTGTCACCATAATTTGTCTCCATTATTTCGCCACTCTTGTTTAATCTCCACTTACAATTACCAGCTCCAAGCTACTCCTAAACAAACTTCAACAATTATATGTGATCTCCATATATGCTCTGCTCAGTTTCTCCATACTAAAATATCTTTAAGATATTCTGCCAACCATCGAGCAGCACATGTTCCGCTCTATGTTCTTTGGAGAAAACCCTATCTCCAATCTCTCCCTACACGTGCTATGGGCCCCGAGCATTCACAAGAGCACTTCGAACACTCCAGTGCCCTCGTGGTTTCAAAGTCACCAGGGTCGAGCCCTACGAGGGGCGGATGAACCCCACATAGAGGCTACAAGCTTATGCCACTGCTGTGCGCACTGCCGGGGGAGATACCAGTGTCATGGCAAACTATCTTCCTATCATGCTCATGCAAACCGCAATGAACTAGCTCATGAGCCTTGCGCCGGATTCCATCGGATCTTGGGAATAATTGAAGAAGGTCTTCACCAACAACTATATGGCTACGTGTACTCGGCCGGGCATCAAGCATGATCTGAATCGTATTTATCAGAAACCGTCCGAGCTCCTCCGTAGCTACATTAGATGTTTTTCTGAGATGAGGAATTCTATCCCCAACATCACAGAAGCAGATTCATCACCGCCTTATTCCGAGGACTCCATCACCATGACCTCTGCTCCAAATTCAATCCTAAGCCACCAAAGGGGATTGGCGAGATGATCACGACTGCCGATCAGTACGCTGACGCTGAAGAGGCCGAAGTTCACTTCAATGAGGATGCAGGCACTCACCGCCCAACTCACCACAGTGATGAGCACCCCGACGAGCACCTTGACGAATGACGCCACAGTGGCCGCCACCACGACGACCGCGGCCACCATCAGGACAGTGGCCGTGATTGGTCGGAAGGGTCTAGAGCTGGTCAATATCGCCACCGCCGACCAGACAACATCGTCGCCACCGTTGACGAAGCTCACGCCAAACACAACTACGATGTGCAGTACAAGAAAATCCTCGTAGGCTCGTGCCCCCTCCACAAGAACATCAAGCACAAGATGAAGGACTGCCTTGGCTTGGCTAAGGAGTTCTAGACCAAGAAGAAGGATGACGACAACAACAGAGCTAGAGGTCACCGACCACCTGGGGACAACAACAACGCCTTCCAAGATCATGACAAAGTGGTCGCCACTATCTTCGGGGGCCTCACCGCCGCCAAGAGTAGAAGAGATCGAAAGGTCACCGCCCACCGGGTGCTCGTCATCAGCACAGAGGATGCTATCGCCAACCCCAGCTATCACCCCTAGTCTGAGGTCCCCATCACCTTTAGTAGGGCTGACCAGTGGGTAGACATCCCTTACATAGTGCATTTCCCCTCTTTCTTGATGCAACCATCAAGAAAGTACTCTTCAGGAAAGTACTCGTCGACGGCGGAAGTGCTCTGAACCTCCTCTTCACTAGAGCACTAAAGGAGCTGGACCTTGGAATAGAAGACCTCACTCCCTCTAACTCCTCCTTCTAGGGGGTGGTACCTGGCAGGGCATCCAAACCGCTTAGAGAGATCACCCTCCTGGTACAATTCATCATGGCTAGCAACTTCCATGTCGAGCACATCAACTTCTACATCGCTGACTTCAACACCACCTACCACGCCATACTTGGTCGGCTAGCTCTGGCCAACTTCATCGCCATACCGCACTATGCCTATTTGGTATTAAAGATACCTTTGCCTATAGGAGTTCTAGCTCTGTAGGCCAACCTCTCTATCGCCTACGCAATGAAATAGAGAGTCTCTCCCTCGCCGAAGCCACCAACCTCTCCATCTAGATGGCCAGCATGGTCAATGACACCAAGATGGTGCCCACCGAGGACCTAGAGATCCAAGCGCTAGAGCCTCCTCGTGCCTCTGCCAAGTCTAAGGAAATGAAGGAGGTTAGCCTCGGTCTCGATGACCCCACCAAGACCACCAAGATTGGGGCTCATCTCGACAACAAATAGGAAAGCAAGCTCATCTCCTTCCTACGTGCCAATGCCGATGTGTTTGCTTGGAAACCTACAGACATGCCGGGGGTACCACGGGAGCAGATCAAGCACTCCTTGAATGTCTCATCGATCGCCAAGCCAACCAAGTAGAAACTCTGACGATTCATGCCAGACAAGAAGGAGGCTATTAGGGTAGAAATAAAATAGCTCCTAGCAGCCGGATTTATTAGAGACCAAAACTTAACGCCTTATCTGTCATAGCAAGCATTATGTGCTGGTGGACAGGAACTTGATGAGGAAAAGCGCCAAGGAAGGGATACTGCAGAAATGCATCACCCAAGAAGAGGGAGTGAAATTACTTCTTGAAATTCACTCTAGTTCCGGTGCCAATCATGTGGCCTCCAGAAACCTGGTTGGCAAAGTGTTTCAAGCTAGTTTTTATTGGTCCATGGCCATCTTTGATGCAGAAGGCCTCGTCCGACATTGTGAAGGATGTCAATTTTTTGCCAAGCAAATACACGTGCCAGCGCAGGAATTGCAGACCATCCTAGCTTCTTGGCCTTTTGCATGCTAGGGCCTAGACATGATCGGACCTTTCAAGCCTGCACCAGGTAGCTTTTGGTACAGATACGTCACCATTGATAAGTTCTCCAAGTGGATTGAGTACAAGCCGCTTGTTTCGGCTACTACAAAGAAGGTAGCCGAGCTCTTCGAAGATATCATCCATAGATTTGGTCTCCCGAACAGCATTATCACCAACCTCAGAACTACATTCACTGGCCACCATTTTTGGGACTTCTACAAAGACTGATGCATCTCTGTCAAATATGTCTCTGTTGCCCATCCTAGAGCCAACGGCCAGGATGAACGGGCGAACGACATGATCCTAAATGCCCTCAAAAAGAGACTATACCAGAAAGAGGAAAAGCATCTGGGAAGATGGCTCAAAGAGCTCCTAGCTATCGTCTGGGGACTACGCACTCAAGCTAGTTGCAACACCGGTGTATCTCCATATTTTTTGGTCTACGGCTCAAAGATCATACTTCCTGTGGACATTGCCTTCCAAGCACCTAGAGTGGAGCATTATAATGAAGAGCAAGCCACAGCTATTCAGATAGAGGACATCGACAGGGCCAAAGAAGAATGCCTGATCACTTGCATCCGCATAGCCAAATACTTAGAAGGCCTGAGGAGATACTACAATCGCAATATCAAAGGTCGTTCATTTACGGTTGGCAACCTCGTTCTTTGTTGAAAGAAAAAAACCGAAGGGGTGCACAAGCTCTCCTCCCCCTAGGAAGGGCCTTACATGGTCAACGAGGTTACCCAACCATGGTCTTACCAGCTATGTGATAGGGAGGGAGTCAATGTCCCCAATTCATGGCACATCGAGCAACTTATATGTTTTTATCCTTGAAGCGCTCTAGATATGTACTCTTCACTCCATAATGAATGAAGTTTTTGTCACCATAATTTGTCTCCATTATTTCTCCACTCTAGTTTAATCTCCACTTATGATTACCAGCTCCAAGCTACTCCTAAACAAACTTCAACAATTATACGTGATCTCCATATATGCTCTGCTCAGTTTCTCCATACTAAAATATCTTTAAGATATTCTGCCAACCATCGAGCAGCACATGTTCCGCTCTATGTTCTTTGGAGAAAACCCTATCTCCAATCTCTCCCTACACATGCTATGGGCTCCAGCGCTCTGTGTTATGGGTGGTCGGCTATGGTTCCTCGGTCACATCTGTTCCTCCTACACGTGCACGGGCTCTAGTGCTCGACGTTATGGAATACGAGCTAACTAAGGCCAAGAGCCCAGTAATGAACTAACTGCTTGGATGCTACTTATACCACATATAAATGTGTTAGGGTTAACAACACGTCTCTTTTTCATTGCAAGCGCTAGCAAGCCACCTGAACATGCACATGTTGTCTACTTACAACATTTATACAAGACACAAATGTTAGTTTATGCCCTCGCGCATTTAACTCTCCTTTCTAGTTCTCCCATATAGGTTTTTCTCTACTCAGGCTATTAGGCTTGGTCGTCATTGTCTACCTCGCCGAACAGATGAACATCGCTGGACAGTTTCTTCACCTCATCCTCCACCTCATCTTTCAGCTTCTCCTGCTTCGTTGCACCTGTCCCTCTAGCGAATCTAGCCCCTATCGCTTGAAGATTGATGGAAGGGTAATGAGACCAGACTACCGCTAGGGCATGCGTCACAACAGAGACAGTGACATCTCGATTGAAGCCTTTGAAGTTCTCCTATGCCACCTTACACCTGTCAACAATGGCGTCCAGACGTGGCGGCCTATTGTTGGGTTGAGGAGCTACCTCCATGTCGATACAGTCGAGCACCGGCCTGACTCTAGCCACCATAGCATCAAGTTTTCCCCTCTGGGTTCTTGCCTCTAGTTCTAGCATGTCGAACTACGCCTTGGTCCTTTCACGGTATTCTGCAGACACCAAAGGGATTTGTCAAACGAAGAAATCATTCCACCAGTAACTTCGACCATGAACTACTCACCTTCTAGATCCTCAGCTAGTTTCTTTGCTCACCTAGATGCCTTCTCCTTCTCCTCTTGGAGTTGGCTGACGACCTGACGCAACCAGCTGAGCTCTGCATCTTGCTCTACAAACATAACGGTCGATGACAACATCAAGACTGTTCGGTAATGCAAGAACAAATTCACCATCCACAATACCTTTCTTCTATTCAGAGATGCTTTTCAGCTGCTCGGAGGAGCACTCCAGCCACTCGGAGCTACTTCCTAGCTGCTCAGAAGTGCACCCTAGCTGCTCGGAGATGATCTTCAATTGCTTGGATAAGTTCCCTTTTGGTACTCTAGGTCTCTCACATTTTAGTCAGCAAGATCCCTTTCGCGCTGGGCCCTCTGGACATTCTTCTCCATCAGCTTCATCGCCTCTATTAGCTTCTCGTTCTCCTCAACGAGGGGCTCCATCCTTTTGATCAACTGCTGCCATTGTATAGCAGTACAAGCTATGCCATGCAAAGCACCAAGATTATAAAGGCCCATAGTCTCCAACACCAAAGACGGACACCGCTGATGCAATACTAACCTCAATTTGCTTCATAGCTATGGAAAGGGTGGACCATAGCCTCCTCACCTCCCTAGTGGTGTCCTCCTCCTCCATGACCACAACTTCATCACCTCACTTGCGAAAGATGTGGATGGTTTGGGATCGTGATCCTTTACGCTCAATCTCCTCAACCTCACCCTCTTCCTCCATAGCCAGTGGCACTCTCTAGGGGCTCGGGGGCCGCATAGAGTGACCGACCATGCCCTGTGGCATCTTAGGGTGCGCCGCTTGCTCCTTCGACGCTGTCGGCCTCTATGCCCTAGACTCTGGCACAGCGTCGGCAGCTCCCACCTCTAAAGACTCGATGGCTCTTGCTATTGCTCCTGGCATCTCCACCGAATCATCTACTATTGTCACCAGCTGCTCTCCACCTCTGACTCCATCAGCAGTGGTGGTCGAATCCTCCGCAAACTGACGAGCGCTCGGGAACTCTAGGATGGAGTCCGTCCATAATGTCTCCACCCTAAGACCAACCCCTAGATGCTCGCTAGCCTGGCCTAAAGGATTCAGATCCTCTGTGTGCCCTATTCTGCATCAGATCAGCTCATCGGTCACCGCAACTATAAAAATCAGATAGCTACCGATCGCAAGGCAAAAATACTTACACATTAGCTTCTCGGTAAATGGGTCTAAACTAGTGTTGCCTCCTAGAGCACCTAGGCACTGCCCTAGGGTCAACCCATGTGTCTTGGGTTGGTGGTCTTGCAGCCCCCACCATCGGTGTCTCCTCCACCTGCTGCTCGGGGACTCCTTCCCCTCCCTCTATTTGCACCTATGCATGCGTGTTGCGAGATGATGCCTTAGTGCTTGGAGGGGGAGCTACTGGAGCCTCATCATCATCTGACCACTCTGATATCATCGCACTCTATGTCCAAGCATTCTAACTGCCCCCAAGCAAAATACCACCTGGCTTGCGGGGAGCTACATCCGTTGTTCTTCTCTTCTTTTGGGCTGGCTCATCTTTCACTGCCCTTTCCCTCCAAACTTTCTCTGATACTGGGGTGGGACTCTCTTTCTGGCCAGCACCTTTGCCTTTGGATTTAGATGAGGCGTTGATGGCACCTTCCTCTGGCTGAGTGGTTGGCATGGCATCCACAATCTTTGGCCAATCGCTCCTTGGCATGCCCAAGAAGTATGCCACCCATTCCTAAAATGGATCTTTGCACAAGCGAATCAGTCCACTGCTCGGCACTAGCATGGGATAAAAAGCACCAGGCACAATAGTTGAGATTTTTACCTAAGGAGGTGGGTTCGTGCAGTTGAAGGTTCTCGGTTGCCCTGGCATGCAGTATGGCACATTTGGAGCAAATAGTTTAGTGGCCCAGTGTAGCACAGCCTCCTTCGTTAGTCTCTCCATCCTCTCCTAGGTGCCATCAATATCTCCCTTGAAGTCAAAGCCCGGATGAGCCCTCTCCTTACAGGGCTAGACATGGCACATTATGAAGTTCACCGCCACCACCACTCCATTCATCTTTATGCCCCTTATTAGATCAAGGAGCTCCTTCACCTGCTCCATGTCAGCACTGGTCGGTTTCTCCGACCAGCTCCTTTGATTCTCTGGAATCTGGTCGGCGTCGCATTGGATGGCAGGATGACTTTGTTTCATGTAGAACCACCTAGCATTCCACCCCTTCAGTGAGGTATTTAGTGGCATAGTAATGTATTTGCCCACCATCCCATCGTAGAGCTATAGATACACACCACCGACCACTTTGGAATCGCCCCCTCCTTTCTTCTTGAACTAGAAAAGGTGTCGGAAGAGATTGAAATGGGGAAGAATGCCAAGATAGACCTCGCAGAAGTGGATAAACACATAAATGTGCAAAATAGTGTTCGGATGGAGATTACACAAGCTTACTTCCCAATACCCCAACAAACCTCACAAGAAAGGATGTAACGAAAGTCCTAATCCACACCAGAAATAATCTTCGAATACAACAACTTCGTCGGTGTGTGACATCGGATAGGGCTCATCGTCGGTCAGATGCCATCCGGCGGTGATATGGTTAGGAAGAATGCCTGCCTCCACCATCTCGTTGAGCTCTGTCTCCCCCATGAGTGATGGCACCCATTCCTTGTCACGGCTCGCCCCGACGGCGGCCTTCTTTGGGTTACCACCTCTCCTCTTTGGCGCCATCTCTTAGATCTATATCAGAACTGGACAATTTGTGAAAACTTTTTAGCCCTAGTGGTGGAGCGCATGTGAATGCAAATGAGGGAGTGTGAGGGCAAGGAGGAAGACGAAGTGGCGGAGTGGCAAACTTGGGAGCGCGGAGTGTGGCGACACAGTTTTAAAGAAACCGTACCCACTTTTCGCATTCAAGGTTTTTTGGGAAACCGCACCATATTGATTTGCGCCCTTCTGAATTTTTCAAAGCGGCATGGTGGGCCGTTATCTAGGCTTCCACACAACTGTGGCCCATATTGCCCATTTTTTTACGCAACTTGGTACTGCACACCGAATACTCGCTGACTTCTCCGAAATGTCATCAAGGCTTAGTAATTTCTACTATACAGCCATTACTCTAGTTTTTTCTCCATGATTATGTAATCGGTCCTTCTTGATTTATCCGAGATTTCCACTTATGGCTCATGGATTATGTCATCATTATGATTTGGTCTCTCACCATACTGGGGACTTTTTTGGTCACTGTTGTTTTTGACCCTGGCACCATGTGACCACGTCACCTACTGTCAGACTTAGGGACTAAGTGGGCACACTTCACCTTGCGGTGAATGTGTGGTTTTCATTTTAGGGCTCTGCCCATGGACTGGTTGCCTGCTTGGCTAGTCTTCTGCCTTTCTTCTACTTTTTGGACCCTGGCACCAAGTGACTATGTCACCTATGGTCAGGCTCAGGGATTAAGTGGGCACACTTCACCTTGTAGTGAGTGTGTTTTTTAATCTAGATGACTCCATGCCTCCTGAAGTTGAAGAAGATTATCTCCCTTCTCGTGGTTGGACTCTAAGTGGGCACACTTGGTTCACTGTGAAGAAATTTTCGATTTTGAACTTGAGCTCCTTACATCCTTCTAGCAAGCCTTACTTGAGTAAGCTCATGCTCAGCCGGATAGTTAGGCTGGTTGGTTATGGTTCACAACTGCTTGGTGACTCATTAAGGTGGTCAGACTATGAGTCTGACTGCTCGGCTTTATCACTAGAAGTGGAGGTGAAGTGGTCTAGGTCTGCTCGGTGGACTTGATAGCTAGGTTGGCCTGTGGAGACTCTAAAGCTATGGTAGTAGCCTGACCCTATGCCTCAAGTGTGGGAGTGACTATCGAAGGCAGCTCGGACGAAGGAACAGAAGATGTGATCGTCTCGGTAGTCCCTATGACCGGAGCAGCTATGGTAGGAGCAAGAACTCAGAACTTAGGAGGTGTAGGTTGTCCTATGAGGTCACTAATAGTAGCACCCAAACTCCTAGACACTGAAGTGTCTGTCACTAGCACTGACTCAGACTAAGTAGCAGTGAAGCCCGTAACTATAGGAGTGAAGCATTGAGCCTGCTCCATCCTTGGTGAAGCAAACCACTGAGACACCTGCTCGGTAGGTGAGGCAAACTGTGCAGATGGCTGTCCCTGACTCTGAAGCCCATCAAGCTATATAGCTAGAGTCCCTAGGGTAGTAGTAATAGTCTAACCGATCTGCAACATGGGCTACAAAGAAACAATTCCTGTAGCCAAAAGGATATGCTGCATGAAACCAAGAAGCTGCTGCTGAGTGGCCTATTGCTACTGCTAGAACTGATCCTGTCATGCATGCACCTAAGCAATGGCAGCTGCTATTTCCTATGCCTGACGAGCCTGGTCCTACCGCATGCGCTCAAGTATAGCTAGCAAGGTGGGGTATGTCTGTGGCGGTTGTGGTGGAGCTAAGCTAGAGCCACCGGCCTCTCTACCATGTGCACATGGTGGCATATGTGGGATAGGCGGGTAGTCCTCGTCGGAGCTGTCAGTCAGGTCACTCTCGACCATGTCCTACTGTTGTGCCTATTGCTGCTTTAGCTCGATCTTAGCAATGGCCCTGATGGCCTTGTCCTGCTCAGCTGCAATCTCTGGCACCTCTAGTCTATGGCTCGCATGGCTAGGAGTCCTCCCACGACTATGATGTAACAGCTGGCTCATGTCGTACTTTGGGAACTTTATAGTAGCACCATTCCACTCAGCCACTGTCGCTGGGGACATCTGTTATGGGGGATATGACCCCCAGTATCCATAGGACAAGACATGGGCCACACCATCAGAGGTGGCCTAGCCCACAAGATCAAGGCGTGCGGCGCACGGCACTGGTCGGCGTGCACCATAAGGTTACAAAAAGATGTGATTTATTACATATTGTATAATACCAAATAGGATACTTTCCTTGTAACCCGACCCCTCTAGAGCATATAAGGAGGGGTAGGGGTCCCCTAGTTGACATCTAGGCTTATCCTAAGGCATCTGATCACACGCAATATTATATGATAGCCAATACAAACCAACAGACCATAGGAGTAGGGTATTACGTCATGCTAATAGCCCAAACCTGTCTAACTCTTGTGTCTCTATTGCCTTCTTGCTCTTGATCTCGCGCATCCCTCCGATCAATCTACCATCATGGGGATCCCCCTCGGTGGACTACCGAGCACATTTAGTCGACATCTATGAAACTGCCTTCCAAATAAGAAACATGATCTAGTGTGCATATGGCAACTGATGATGTCCCCTAAATCCCTCTGCTAAGGTGTCCTCCATCTCTAAGAGCATCACATCCCAAATATCAAACATAGTTTGAGAGATCAAGTGATGGACTAACCAAAGCTAAATATGTGTCAATCCCTCATGGTAGCCACTCCTCGAGAGAAAAGACCTCCTCATGACCAAGTCAAGGATATGAGCTATAGGTGTAAGGTCATGTGGTGTGTGGCTCGATCCCTCTCCAAATAGCTTAGTGAAGCAAGCTCTAACTAAGTCCATGGGTGGTACTCGTCTGCCATGAGGGTGTCTCAGTGGCTCTGTCTCTCCATAGCAGATCTCATGAATCCAAATAGAGGACTCTGGAATCCTCAGTATCTCTCTAACCCTTGAGCTCTATAACCTATAGTCATGACCTCTGAAAGCAAAGTGAATGTACCTGTTCCTTGGGTCAATCCACAAAGAAGCATAGAACTCTCTAACCCATGATGGAACATATCGACCAGTCTATCCTAACAGATCTGCCAGACCTAGTAGGTAGCTGAGGTGGGGATGGATCTGCTCTCCTACAACTACAATTATAGCCTCTAAGGAGCACACTCTCTAAGATTTGAATGCCACACCACTGTTGACATAGGCATTGTAGAAGTCCTTTGCAACACTGGGTAGAACTACTTCGAAGCTCGCTCATCCTGCCTCGGTCGAAACCACTGCTCAAACTCCACAAAACGAAGCTGCTGCACTTGCCTAGCTATGGCTGCCCTTAAGTCCAAGTGTACCACTAGGGGCGGACCCTGTGGTCTGGGAGGTGGACGAGAACCATGTCTCTATGTCTCAGGCCTCAATGATACCTAGGTGCGAGTATGACTAGAACATCAAAGCCATGGCTGCTCTGCCTGCTCCTGGTGCTGCTCGGTCTCCTCCTGGGGCTCAATCTCCTCCACATGAGTGCCCTCTGGTGCATCCTCTAGAGATACATGCTGACCTCCAAGCATGATAGTACCATGTCGACTACCATGCCTAGCCTCAAGCTCCTCCACTATGGCCCTCTGAGGTAGTGACAACTGATCACCAATACGAACACCACTGCCTCTGCCACCTCTCTCAGCACGCTCTATGGTGGTAGCCACTACTGCTACTCTCTCTGCCTCTATGTCACCACACTTGTGCTTCTTCTTTATAACTATCTTCTTTGGCCCTTTCATCTTTTCCTGCTCTGTCAGACAAGATGGAGGCCTCTCATCATTGCTGGGACCACCCTCGATGTTCTTGCAACAAGCCATGACTGACAACTGAGAGAACAACTATCCCTGAACAATATCAAGCAATCAAGAACTCCACCTGACTTAGAGAATCACTGCCACTAACAAGCTCAACTGCAAGAACTACTGCCACTGACTATGCAATCGCTGCCCACTGACACTTGCAAGGCTTAGCCTTAATCCATACTCATGGGCTTGGCCCCGAGTTTATCTATCATTGCGCTCTGTCAATGTTACTTCACTGCCACAACTCGTTGCACGCATAGAAATAAATAGAATACTTATAAGCAACATAGTTCACTAGAGAAAAGAATATCCTATGTAGCAACAAGCATATTTAGATAAGAAATAGAGACATGATGGCTTGCTACCTTACACAACCCTGTGAATAGGTGAGAACTGAGCACAATGGCGCACCACACAATCATGACAAGGAATCTACAAGCGAGAGTAGCTGAGGAAAGAATAAAAAAATGGTGCTAGACTTGTAGAGGCATTCTATCAAGCATGTAGGGGTTAGGCAGAGTGTTCACCCTAGATGAAACTGCAATGGACCAAGGAATCGCTGGAGCAGCGACTCTAGAGGTTGAGGCTGAGGTCGCGAGGGTGAACCGATGGAGAAACGACGCTGTGGTAGCGGTGGAGTGTGGCCAGGCGTGGTCACGAGGAGGGCGTGAGTGCTGAGGGCACAAGCGCATGCAGCAGTGAAGAGGCAATGTGAGGGCATGGCATGTCGGTGATGGTGAGGAAATGCGCATGCGACGAGAGGCGCAGGTGCATCAGCGATGGTGGCACGATGGCCAGAGTAGCGCAGGCGCGGCGGTGGTCGGAAGGGAGTTATGGCAGAACCTCCTAAATTATAGGACCCACATGCACTTGTCACTGTCCAACGACCTTTGACAACTATGCATATGTTCCTGGTAACTTAAGAAGTCTGTCGGGTGTCCTCAGGGAACCCCAAATCATCCACGATTTCTGAGCAGGATCACATTACAGTGTCATTGCAGTATTACAACATTTATTCAAATATCAACATCAGAGTAAAATAGCAGAAGTCTTATGATAACTTAATTTACAAACCAGTTGTTTCAAACCTTACAAACTAAGTTCAATAATTATTACAAACCATAGTAGTAGTGGAGTGGCATAATTAACATAAACATAACACACAAAATAAGCATCCTACCCAAGGATCACACATTCACTTATCATCATCGACCGGAACAAAAGTCATGCAGCACGGTCCAAAATAGACCTGCTCATGAGGCTCACCTGCAATGAGGGTCAATGAACCCTGAGTACAAAAGTACTCAACAAGACGTAACCGAAATAAAAACTAAGAAGACTCAGGAATGCAGGCTCAGGGATTCAAGGTATGGCTTCAGCAATAATCAAAGTTCTTTTTGCGTAAAAGCTCTTTAACAAAATTCTTTATATCAACATTTTTATCTTTAAAAAGATTATATACAAAGCTGACATGATCCGTAATGAGATCATGAAACTTCATATCCCACACTTTCTCAAACCTTACTCAAGTTCTAGTTATTAACTACGATGATGAACAGTGAGTTGAGTCTCCATAACCGAGGAGCAACGACGATTCGAACCGATTATAAACCCAGCTGGGGATTCCAGACCACATGACATATGCAGGTCCCTGACTTACATATATCAACCTACCCTCAGATCTTCTAAAACAAGAACGGGTCCGCGCCACCCGAGAATACAGTACTCTACCAATCCAGCCCATTGCCACGTGGGTACACGCTATTCTTGCCATCTCTCCATTCCTAGTGCGCGAGTAGCCATTCTTGTAATAGAATAGCCAAGTTAAGGCTTACCGGAGTATGTGGTTAGTACTACAAAGTCTCACCTCATGCAATTCAACAACGGACGGACCTTAATCAACACAGGTGGAAAGAAGCCGCTCACAAGACCTCCATGTCTTGTGGCTCTCACACACCGAGTCCACCCGGTCTAGATTTATTACTTCCCATGTTCATATCTCATGATAACATAAGTAACCAAAGATCCATTTGAAACTCGCAGGTGATAGGTAATCACCCGACTAAGCATGACTAAGTATAACTAGACATTTACGAATAAAACAGGTAACAAGGTAGATATGGAAAAACAAGGTTGGTGATGCACCAATTAGGTTTCCACTTGACTCCTAATCACTTAATACAGTATAGAAAAGCAAAAGCGATAAAATTTGTTAAACACAAGGTAGGGTTAAATGCATCCGGGGCTTGCCTTCGTTGATGGAAAAGTTAGGTTCCTACGACGTTCCACAATTATCAGGTCTGACCTCAACAAACGGATTAACTTCCTCCACAACTTGATTAACTACCACAAGTTCACCTTTGTTCACTACACATAGTAACAATGCCATGTTTAACATGATGCGGGATACAAAACATGATGCTTGATGATGGATGCAAAATTAACAACTTGAATACGACTTTCCAACGCGGTACAGTTGCAAGTCAAACGAACTAAACTTTTTTGTAACACATACATCAATTGCCAAGGATCATTACCAACTAATGATCCAAGGTCATCACTCAATCCAAAATTTCAAATAAAACCTAAATCATTAAAGGTTACTATTTGCTTTTATGAATTAATTATTTAATTCAAAATTATGAAATAAATCAACTTATTCTAATTGAGCTAAATTTTTTTGTAAATGTTCATCACATGATATCTAAGTGGCAAAACAATTTTCATAATTTTTGGATAATTAATTAAGCCTAGAAAAATCATGGAAACTCATTTAGTAATTAATTGAGCAATTTTCATCACATTCAAAAGGTACTGAAAAACAACATTACATATTTTTCTTAAATAATGTACATCACAGAGAGGTCACACAAAAATTTTCATAATTTTTGGAACTCTAAATAATTCTACAAATAACAAAAACTATCACTATTCATTCAAATCTGCAAAATAGAAAAATCCATTTTGAACGCTGAGTCATTGACAACCGACCCCACATGTCATCTTCAACCTTCGACGCTAACCATGGCAACGACGTGCTGACCAGCGATAACTTGCCGCCGGTGAGGTCCCCGGCCAAGGCAAATGTACCAACACACTCCCCACACCACCCCGCATCGATTGAAGGCACTAGCTTAAGCAATTACAGCGAGGATCGAGGTTGACGCCATCCATGGCAGACGCGACTACATGGCGGCGCTACGCCGACGACAGGAGATCGGTAACAGTTAAACAAAGGGTCTAGGAAGCACCAGTAGCTCACCCCAATCACGTTGAAGGCGATGGATGAGCTGGAGGAACAACGGAGAGGCGGGTCGACGGTCACGGCGATCATGGTGGAGCAAGGATCGTCGGTGGCAGTGTTTCGGCGACTATGGTGCACAAAACGGTCACTCAACCGAGTACAAAGCACCATGGCATCATGGCGAAGCTAAATCAAGACTCCGCAAGGTCAGAGACTCACCATAGAGCTCTTGCCACGGTGAAGCGGGATCACCAGTGACGCTGCCGGCCACGAGGAAGAAACATGACGAGCACGGTTCTTAGCGAAGTCAGGAGACCAGAGCTAGCTGGCTAGATGCACAAGAACTAGGCGAGCTAGATCTAGTTTAGCTATGACGGTGGAGGCACTACAGCGACGGCGCAGGCTCGCCGGAGTTGAGCGGTGGCGATGGAAAAAACAGAGGAAAGAATGGGAACAAACGGCGACGACTCCAGGGCTTTATAGGGCGGCAAAAATGCAAGGAGGTGACACGCAGTGGCCTGCTCGTGCCAGCGCGAAGCCGAGGGCGGCCACAGGGGCGACTGGAAGCCAGGAGAAGGACGCCGGCGGTGTGGATTAAGCAGCGAGCACTGTTCACCATATTTATAGAATTAACATTCGTCTAAATTTCCAAATTACTCCCAAATTTGTATAACAACTCAAAAATTCCAAAAATAAAAGTTGCTCAAAATTCAAAGTTCTACAACTTTGCTTTTATAACCACCCCCTAATTTGGTCTACATTTTGAAATGCAAATTTGAATTCAAATAGGGGACATTTAAAGAATTTTGCCTTTTCAAATTACTTCAAATTTTTCATAACAACTTTGAAAACTCCAAAACAAACTTTGTATAACTTGACAAGCTCTACACTTTTGCTTTTAGGCTCAACCCCAAAATATGCTTAGATTTTGAAATGAGTTTTCAGGGTAGGATTTAAATACTGAAAATCAGGGTTTTTCTTGAAAATTCAAATCCAAACAAAATTTTGAACTTGATTCAAACAATACAATTCAACACATACCACATAAAGGTAAACTTGTTTTAGTGTACGCATATCAAAATTTTCACTAATACATGAATGATGCGCTATGCATATGATGACATGGCATATTTTAGTATTTAAACACCTGAGGTGTTACAAGAGTCAGGCTCGGGCGGTTGCCGAATAAGGAAGGAGGGGTCGTGCTAGCCCACTTGACAGAAAAGAACAAGCACAGGAGTGGTTGCCGATTAGGGAAGTGCGAGCCCATGTGTCAGCTAGAGAAAAAACTTTATGCACGAGCATTGTTGCGATCGGACACACAGACACAAATGACCTGACACTGCTCCTCTAGAGTCCAATCACAAACAGAGAGCTCTAGAATGCCTCCAACATTGACCTAACGCATTCGATTTCTACCGACCGGATGCAGAAAGGAGTCTGGTCATTCCCTGTCTTCCATCTTGCGCTGATCGGACACGGATTCAACTTGTCACTGGACACGTGTGAAAGACTATTCATCATCCGGGCTTTCTTCAGCAACTGTATCTCCTCCTAATGTACTGACCGAATGCTGCAATTGGTGAGTCCGATCCTTGCGTCCGGTCCCTCTTCAACTGCAGTTTTCCCTCCTTTCTCCATGACGCTTTCTACCAATCAAGTGCCAACTTCAACAAGAGCCAAATAAACACCAATTGGGACTAAAATGGGAACTGTCTCTCAAACCCTCAAGTTTTCAAATTATTGTGCCATAGGCTATGTATCTTTTTATGAAAATAAGCAATAAAACAGGGCGAGGAGCACCATGTGGCCACACAATTGAGAATTTAACCAAGGGGAGCCTCAAATGCTCTCTCTATTTGTGGACGAACACAATAGATACTCAAAGGATAACCAAAAAGAAACGACAAAGCAACATACATGAATATGCAATGCAATATCAGAAAGGTAAAGCTAGTTTCTTGTCAAGTTTGATCTAAGGTTAAGCTTTTTCACACGCTTTTCAGTGGTTATCTTAACCATGTTAGACAATCCCTAAGTGCATTACAAAAAAATAAACATGTTTTATATTACAATGCAATGCAAGGGACAACACAAGCTCATTTTTAGTGAAGTTACTTAGGTCAAGCACATTGAGCTCATTCCTCAACCGATAAAACATAGCCTCATCTAGTGGTTTTGTGAAGATATCCGCCAATTGATTCCCGATCCTTAGACCATCTAGTGACATATTATTTTTAGCAACATGATCTCTAAGAAAGTGATGATAGATATCTATGTCATACAATAGGGGTACCTTTTCTAGAACTACACCATAGTCTAGACGAGTTTGCTTCATGTAAAGGATTTGTGCACAACAAGCACCCATGGCAATGTACTCCACCTCGGCGGTGGACAAGGCCACACTATTTTGCTTTTTAGAGGTCCAAGACACTAATGATCTACCAAGCAAATGGCACCCTCCTTGTGCTTTTTCTATTAATTTTGCAACCAGCATAGTCTGAATCGGAATAGCCAACTAGTTGGAATCTAGATCCTTTGGGATACCAAAGACCAATGCTTGGTGTGTGCTTAAGGTACCTAAGGATTCTTTTAACGGCAACCAAGTGAGCCTCCTTAGGATTAGCTTGAAATCTAGCACACATACACACACTAAACATGATGTCAGGCCTAGATGCGGTCAAATATAAGAAGCTACCAATCATAGAATGGTAGAGAGTTTGATCAACTAATTTACCTCCCTTATCTAGGTTGAGATGTCCATTAGATGGCATTGGTGTCTTGATTGGCTTACATTCATCCATTATAAACCTCTTGAGAAGATCCTTGGTATACTTTTCTTGAGAGATGAAAATCCCTTCTCTCATTTGCTTGACTTGAAAACCAAGAAAGAATGTAAGCTCTCCAATCATAGATATCTCAAACTCCTTCAACATCAATGCACCAAACTCTTTGCAATAGTCTTCATTTGATGAGCCAAATATGATATCATCAACATATACTTGACAAATGAAGATCTCTCCATCAAGCTTCTTGGTGAAAAGTGTGGTGTCAACCTTCCCAATGGTGAAGCCCTTTTCAATGAGGAAATCCTGAAGACGCTCATACCAAGCTCTTGGGGCTTGCCTTAGCCCATATAGCGCCTTGGACAACCTAAAAACATGATTAGCATATCTATGGTCTTCGAACCCAGGAGGTTGATCAACATAGACTAGTTCATTTATAAAGCCATTTAAAAATGCACGTTTAACATCCATTTGATATAATTTCATTTTATGATGAGATGCATATGCAAGAAGGATACGAATGGCTTCAAGTCTTGCAACCAGTGCAAAGGTCTCTCCAAAATTCAACCCTTCCACTTGAGAGAACCCCTTTGCAACTAGCCTTGTCTTGCTCCTCACAGCGACGCCTTGATCATCTTGCTTGTTGTGGAACACCCACCTTGTTCCAAAGACTCTTGCATCTTGTGGTTGCTCTTTAAGTGTCCAAACTTCATTGCGGGTGAAGTTGTTCAATTCTTCATGCATGGCGTTTATCCAATCCAAATCTTGAAGAGCTTCTTCTACATTCTTAGGCTCAATGCAAGAAACAAATGAGTGGTGTTCAATAAAGGAAGCAAGTTTTTGAGAGCGAGTCATTACACCCTTTGAAGGACTCCTTATGATAAGATCTTTTGGATGTGCTTGAAGTATAGGAGGATTTCTTCTATCAACCACTTGAGGAGGAGGTTGTGGAGCATCAATATCTTGAGCTTGTGCTACCATTTGGTCATGAGAGACAAGAGTATCTTTATTTTCTACTATCCCATCTTTATCATCATCTTGTGGCACATTTGATGAAGAGGGTGATGAGGACATGGCACCTTCGGATACGAACAATGATTATAAGGTGCGCTCGTTCCTACATTTGCATAGTGGCTTTGGTTATAATTCACTTGGTTCCACATGTACATGTCACTATTTGATTGTAGGTTCAAATGTGTTTCATAATGGAAGTTCATCAAAGTTGAACTTTCGGTTCGTCGACAGCCCGACAGTGTCTCAATGGGAAGGCCATAACTCATCCATCCGGAGTGCGATCGAGGTCAATGAGCACTTGATGGAAAGCTTGTTTGATAAGATTTCAAATAGATCTGGTTCTATCTCAATATCACATCGGCAAGGCCTCCAAATCACCAATATATTCTATCGCTGTTTCTGCTAGGAGCTACACTGTCGTTATGGGCTTGTTATTCATCCTTGGGACCCTGGCCCAAGTGGCAGCACACCCCAAGGACTTTGAGAACCCACCAAGAAAGCCCTTGGACGTCCTCATCCTTGGCCACAACCTTAGGAGGCTAGCAAGGACGTCCAAGCCAAGCCAGAGGCCCAGTCCAATCCGAGTTCGAGTCTGCCTCGGCCGTCAGGACCAGTATGCAATAAAACGGACGCCCAGGACGCATCCGAACTCCGTTTTTAATGATCCATATATGGATGGAAAGATAATTTCATAAGGAAATCAATGGAAGTGGTCCCACATCAAAATTCCATCAGAATCAATGGGAATCATCGAAACAAGTTGATGTCCAGATTCTGTCACGGTGCTGCGTCGTCGTCTTTTGGGCCGTTGGGCCTTATAACGTGTTGGGACACCTTTAGGATGTGAAGAGGGATCCTTGGACGTCCTTTAGGCTACATAATCAGTAGACACCACCTACATTAGGGTTTGGGTTTTGTTTTAGATCAATCTGTCATTGAACAGTCGCCGTTATTGGTTTGCAAGACCCCAACTTCGAGTGCTTAATCATTCATCTGCAATTGTCACTTTAATTGAGTTGCTTTTTATCTTGTTCTTGCTTGTGTTCTTTGATTCGCAGCAGGGATTAGCCTTCTTGGCGAGGTCAACCGGATTGTGTCACGGTTGATAACCAGAGGATACGAACAATGATTATAAGGTGCGCTCGTTCCTACATTTGTATAGTGGCTTTGGTTATAATTCACTTGGTTCCACATGTACATGTCACTATTTGATTATAGGTTCAAATGTGTTTCATAATGGAAGTTCATCAAAGTTGAACTTTCAGTTCGTCGGCAGCCCGACAGTGCCTCATTGGGAAGGCCATAACTCATCCATCCGGAGTGCGATCGAGGTCAATGAGCACTTGATGGAAAGCTTATTGGATAAGCTTTCAAATAGATCTGGTTCCATCTCAATATCACATCGGCAAGGCCTCCAAATCACCAA
Source organism: Miscanthus floridulus (assembly GCF_019320115.1). NCBI lineage: Eukaryota > Viridiplantae > Streptophyta > Magnoliopsida > Poales > Poaceae > Miscanthus > Miscanthus floridulus. The sequence continues at coordinate 56,220,690 of NC_089586.1, read as the reverse complement.
TATATTCTATCGCTATTTCTGCTGGGAGCTACACTGTCGTTATGGGCTTGTTATTCATCCTTGGGACCCTGGCCCAAGTGGGAGCACACCCCAAGGACTTGGAGAACCCACCAAGAAAGCCCTTGGACGTCCTCCTCCTTGGCCACCACCTTAGGAGGCCAGCAAGGACGTCCAAGCCAAGCCAGAGGCCCAGTCCAATCCGAGTTCGAGTCTGCCTCGGCCGTCAGGACCAGTATGCAATAAAACGGACGCCCAGGACGCATCTGAACTCCGTTTTTTATGATCCACATATGGATGGAAAGATAATTTCATAAGGAAACCAATGGAAGTGGTCCCATAACAAAATTCCATTAGAATCAATGGGAATCGTCGAAACAAGTTGACATCCAGAATCTGTCACGGCGCTGCGTCTTCGTCTTTTGGGCCGTTGGGCCTTGTAACGTGTTGGGACACCTTTAGGACGTGAAGAGGGATCCTTGGATGTCCCTTAGGCTACATAATCAGTAGCCACCACCTACATTAGGGTTTGGGTTTTGTTTTAGATCAATCTGTCATTGAACAGTCGCCGTTATCGGTTTGCAAGACCCCAACTTCGAGTGCTTAATCATTCATCTGCAATTGTCACTTTAATTGAGTTGCTTTTTATCTTGTTCTTGCTTGTGTTCTTCGATTCGCAGCAGGGATTAGCCTTCTTGGTGAGGTCAACCGGATTGTGACACGGTTGATAACCAGAGGAGATGTGGTGCTAAGATTGCAGGGATCCCGATCTTCCGTCAAGTGATGGTAACTATCGTTGTGGCGGAGAATGACACACTGATCCGGCTTCAGATCGAAAGATCGAACCCTGCAATCTTAGCACCATGTCTCCTCTGGTTATCAACCGTGTCACAATCTGGTTGACCTCGCCAAGAAGGCTAATCCCTGCTGCGAATCGAAGAACACAAGCAAGAACAAGATAAAAAGCAACTCAATTAAAGTGACAATTGCAGATGAATGATTAAGCACTCGAAGTTGGGGTCTTGCAAACCGATAACGGCGACTGTTCAATGACAGATTGATCTAAAACAAAACCCAAACCCTAATGTAGGTGGTGGCTACTGATTATGTAGCCTAAGGGACATCCAAGGATCCCTCTTCACGTCCTAAAGGTGTCCCAACATGTTACAAGGCCCAACGGCCCAAAAGACGATGATGCAGAGCCGTGACAGATTTTGGACATCAACTTGTTTCGACGATTCCCATTGATTCTGATGGAATTTTGATGTGGGACCACTTCCATTGGTTTCTTTATGAAATTATCTTTCCATCCATATGTGGATCATCAAAAACGGAGTTCGGATGTGTCCTGGGCGTCCATTTTATTGTATACTGGTCCTGACGGCCGAGGCAGACTCGAACTCGGATTGGGCTGGGCCTCTGGCTTGGCTTGGACGTCCTTGCTGGCCTCCTAAGGTGGTGGCCAAGGAGGAGGACGTCCAAGGGCTTTCTTGGTGGGTTTTCCAAGTCCTTGGGGTATGCTCCCACTTGGGCCAGGGTCCCAAGGATGAATAACAAGCCCATAACGACAGTGTAGCTCCCAGTAGAAACATCGACAGAATATATTGGTGATTTGGAGGCCTTGCCGATGTGATATTGAGATGGAACTAGATCTATTTGAAAGCTTATCAAACAAGCTTTCCATCAAGTGCTCATTGACCTCGATTGCGCTCCGGATGGATGAGTTATGGCCTTCCCAATGAGGCACTGTCGAGCTACCGACGAACCGAAAGTTCAACTTTGATGAACTTTCATTATGAAACACATTTGAACCTACAATCAAATAGTGACATGTACATGTGAAACCAAGTGAATTATAACCAAAGCCACTATGCAAATGTAGGAACGAGCGCACCTTATAATCATTGTTCGTATCCGAAGGTGCCATGTCCTCATCAGAGGGTGCATCAATGACTTGTACATCATCTTCTTCATCTTTGCATCATCTTTGGGCTTGATGTCTCCAACCGGAATGTTCTTCATAGCCTCCCTCAATGGTTCATCACCTACATCATCAAGATTCTCATGTGCTCCTTGGGAGCCATTAGATTCATCAAATTCCACATCATATGTTTCTTCAACCAAGCCGGTAGCATGATTAAATACTCGATATGCTTTGGACTTTGATGAGTAACTAACAAGAAAACCAATATCACAACATCTTTGGAACTTCCCTAGGTGTTGCCGCTTCTTGTAGATGTAGCATTTGCATCCAAACACCCAGAAGAATGAGACGTCCGGCTTCTTCCCATTGAGCAACTCATAAGGGGTCTCGCCAAGAAACTTTTGGAGAAATAGGCGGTTGGATGCATAGCATGCAGTATTGATGGCTTCCACCCATAGATCTTGAGGTGTATTGTACTCATCAAGCATTGTTCTTGCAAGGGTGATTAGTGTCTGATTCTTTCTCTCTACTACACCATTTTGTTGAGGAGTGTAGGTTGCGGAGACCTCATGCTTGATCACAACTTCATCACAATATGCTTCAATGTTTGTGTTATCAAATTCTTTCCCATTATCACTTCTTATCTTCTTGAGCTTTACTTCAAATTCATTTTGTGCTCTCTTAGCAAACTTATTGAAGCATGCGGACACTTTAGTCTTGTCATGAAGGAAGAACACCCAAGTGTATCTAGAGTAATCATCAACTATCACAAGACAATTGAGGTTGTCTCCCAAACTCTTGTAATTTATTGGTCCAAATTGATCTATGTTGAGAAGCTCTAGCACTATTGTTGTTGACATGTAAGCTTTGGTTAGGTGAGTGTTTGCAACTTGCTTGTCGGCTTGACATGCACTACAAAGCTTGTCTTTCTCAAATTTCACATTCTTCAAACCTCTCACCAACTCATTTTTCATTAACTTCTTGAGTGAGCTCATCCCAACATGTGCAAGTCTTCTATGCCAAAGCCACCCAAGTGATGTTTTGGTGAATAAGCATGTCTTCAAGTTTGCATCTTTGGAGGTGAAATCCACTAGATATAGGTTGTTGTATCTAAAGCCCTTGAATATGACTTGGTCATCATCTTTCTTTGACACAACCACTTCCTTCTCGGTGAACAAACATTAAAAGCCAAGATCACACAATTGACCAACATATAGCAAGTTGAAGCTCAATGAAGCAACATATAGCACATTTGATATTGAGTGATCATTTGATATTGCAACTTTGCCTAACCCTTGTACTTTGCCCTTTGAATTGTCACAAAAAGTAATCCTTTCTTGACCATCTACTTCTTCATCTAGTGAGGTGAACATACGAGGATCACTGGTCATATGTTGAGTGCAACCACTATCAATAACCCAATGACTTCCACCGGCCTTGTAGTTCACCTACACACAAGAGATCAAGCTCATTGTTTAGGGACCCAAACTTGGTGAGGGCCCTTGACTTTCTCAACTAGTGACTTAGCAACCCAAATTTGCTTAGGCCTATTCTTGTTGGGTGGACCTAAGAACATGACTTTCATCTTTCCACTAGAATCTTTTCTAAGCATGTAGTGAGCATTGAAGGCAAAGGGTCTAGCATGCTTGGGCAAGGGTTGTGGTGGTGGAGTTTTACACTCATGAGAAAAGTGACCTTCTTGTCCACACTCAAAGCATCTCTTTGGCTTAGGCTTTGACTTGTATTGTTCTTGATGTTGAGCTTGAGCTTTCTCCTCTTGATTTGCTAAGAATCCAATACCACTTCTATCCATCTTCATCACGGTGTTCATAAGTAGCTCACTTTAGAGATATTGGCCTCTTGTGAACTTGCTCAAACCGGTCTTGAGATGTTCTTTCTCTAACTTGAGTTTTTTGTTTTCTTCTCTAAGTTCATCATGATTCTTCTCTATCTTGAGTCTGTTGTTCTCTTCTCTAAATATCTCATTCTGAAGAGCCATATCATGATCATTGTCAAGATTCTCTATTACAATTGTGTTGGTGGTTGATAGCTTTTCAAGATCCTTCTTGAGCTTTTCATTTTCATTCTTGAGCTTGACATAATCATCATAGTTGTCGGATTCAACCACTTTCTTGCCTTTGCTACTAGAACCTTGCTCAATGCTCTCAACAATCAAGTCATCACATGATGTGTCTATATCAATCTTAACAACATTGTTAGTAGCATCATGTGGCTTATTGGACAATAACTCATAAGAAAGAACAAGATTGTCATGATTAATCTTGAGATTGGTGTACTCTTCTTTTAGCAAGTTATAACTAGTGGTGAGCTCATTGTGTATCCCCTCAAGTTTATCATGTTTTTCTCTAAGCTCCCTTTTAGAGGTTTTGAGCTCCTTGACTTTGGATGACATAATTTTATTCTCTTCTCTAAGTTCATCACTAGCTTTTTAGGCTATGTCATACTTTGCTAAGAGTGAGTCATTCTCAAGTTTTAGCTTCTCATTTTTAGCTCTTGTCTTTCTAATGATTTTAGTGTATTGGTTTAGCAATTTGACAAGATCATCATAAGAAGGTGATTCAAATTCATCATCACTATCACTACCATTCTCATCATCACTAGCATTATCATCATTTTGTACCTTTCATTCACCCTTGGCCATGAGGCATAGGTATGTAGAGGATGATGGTGGTGGTGTTGGTGGAGATAGTGAAGAGCCAATCACAAGAGTGGCCACCTTCTCCTTCTTATTTTCACTTTCATCATCGGATGAGCCACTTGATGATTCAATGTCCATGAGCCAATCACCAACAATATAGGCCTTGCCATTCTTCTTCTTCTTGTGAAATTCCTTCTTCTTGCCATCGTTCTTCTTGTATGACTTGTTCTTCTTCTTCTCATCATCATCATCACTTGAGTCATCTTTCTTGCCCTTGTACTTCTTCTTGTACATGTCTTTCTTGGGTTTGGGGCATTGATGAGCTAGATGACCAATATCTCCACAATTGTAGCAATACATTTTGGAGATGGACTTCCTTCTACTACTAGTGAAGAATCTCTTCTTCTTGCCATCAAACTTGACACCATTCTTGTTTAGCTTCTTTAGCATCTTGGTGGTTCTTCTCACCATGAGAGCAAGGCTTGCATCATCAATCTCATCATCACTTGAGCTATCATCATCAACTTTTGCTTTGCCCCTCTTCTCTTGGCTAGCCTTGAAAGCCAAAATTTTCTTCTTGGTGGAAGAAGAGCCATCTTGTGGAGTGATGTTCATGTACATCTCATGTGCATTGATCTTCCCCAATATTTGAGTTGGCATAGCGGTGGAAAGATCACCTTGGTGAAGCACTGTAACAATATGCCCATACTTGTCAATGGGGAGGACACTCAAAATCTTTCTCACAACATCAGATGGTTGCATTTGAGTGAGTCCAAGCCCATTGACCTCCTCTACAAGAACATTCATGCGTGAATACATTTCATTAGCACTTTCACTAGGAAGCATTTCAAATGAATTAAGCTTCTTCAACACAAGGTGATAGCATTCCTCACGCTCACTCTTGGTTCCCTCATGGAGCGCACAAATGTCCGACCATAGTGAATGGATGTCTTTGTGGTTCTACACATGGTTAAAGACAACCTTGCAAAGGCCTCTAAAAAGGGTGTTTCCAGCCTTTGCATTTCACTTCTCATAGTGAACCTCATCACCTTGAAGGTCAGTGGGATCCTTAGGTTTTGGGAAACCATGTGAGGTGGCTCTAAGCACTCTAACATCTAAAGCCTCTAGGTATGCCTCCATGCAAATTTTCTAATAAGGAAAATCATCACCCTCAAAGATGGGAGAGGGTCCATCCCTGTGGGACATCTTGCTCTAGGCGGTTAAGCCTAATTTAAAGAGCACTGGGTTCTAATACCAATTGAAAGGATCAAGATGCCCAAGAGGGGGGGGGGTGAATTAGGCTATTTCTAAATTTCTTGCAATAATTAATCCCTACACTTGTCCCATTTCACCCTCTTGTGCCTAGAAGTGTTTCTATTGTTCTACCGCACAAGAGTTTTGCACCTTAGAATCCAATCCTACTCTAGCATGACAATTCTATGAATGCAAAGAAATGAATTGAATTGCTCAAATGTAAATGCTCAAAGTAAAGAGAAGGAGAGGAGCACAACGAAGTTTTTTCGAGGTATCGGAGAGTCGCCACTCCCCACTAGTCCTCGTTGGAGCACCCACGCAAGGGTGTAGCTGCCCCTTGATCCATGCAAGGATCAAGTGCTCTCTACGGACTGATTCTTTGACACTCTATCACGGTGAATCACCCACAACCACTCACACCATGACTTGGGTCATCCACAAGCTCCGCCGGATGATCACCAAGCTTCCAATCACCACTGAGCTGTCTAGGTGATGGCGATCACCAAGAGTAACAAGCACAAACTATCACTTGACCAAGACAAGCCTAAAGAGAAGGGTGGATGTACACTTGCTACTCCCTATGCACTAATGAGGTCCTTAATCTTGGATTATCAAATCTCAATCACCCCACTAGGCTCTTGCTCTCCCTTGCACTCCAAAGGTGTTTCTCAGTTGAACAAATGGGCAAGAGATCTAAGTTGGACGAGTGGGAGAAGTATTTATACTCCCCACTTCAAAACATAACCGTTACTGTCCAACTCAGCACATTTACATAGTGACTAGACGCGCCGGTCAGTGGCCAATAGCCGCGAACACGTCAGCTGTTAGATTTGACTGTTAGAGTGACTTGACGCTGGTCAATGTCCGTTCAACGTCCACCTGACGTGTCCGGTCAAGAATTATCCTCTTTGGACCTTCTCTATTGCTGATTGGTCTCGGCAAAACCTATGTTCGGTCACTTACCTGCTAGCATCTGTTCTAGTCAACAGCAAGTCCATGCTGCTATAGTTGTGATTGTCGGTGTGTCCGGTGAACATTACTGTTCCGCATCCGGTCGTAGTCTGCCTTCTACTACCGAGCAAATGAACTGAGCGGACTCGCTACCAAACTAGTGTCCGGTCAGTAAATGAGCACTCCATTCACTTCCAATTCAACATCTTCGTGAATGAGTTTGTCTCCAATCGATCTTAGGGCAAACCCTGAGCTACCTAATGCTAAGTTTGACAAGTGTGCACCACACCTAAACCATTAGACTTACATAGGTCAGGCTACTCATTCATACTCCCCTTAATAGTATGGTCAAAGGAAAAACAATGTTCTAAACTACTCTAAGTGTCTCTCCAATGCTAAACAACATTTAGAACTAGTCTATCCTTAACCTTGTCGTCCATCCTTTGAAAACTAAAATGATTTCCATCGATAGGGGCATGAAAGCCATAATCGCCCAAACAATCATCATTACCATGACCTAACTCCAATTTCCTTTGCAAAACAAATATCTTGTTTCGTCAATAATCACCAAAACCTAGCTAGGGGCCTAGATGCTTTCATGTTGTTTGACTTAGCAAAATATGCAATGCAAGTATGCCCTCATACTTTTCCCTACCTAAGCTCCACATAAGCTTCTTAGAAGTAGGAAGAAAAAGAAAGCAGTGCTATGATATGCCTTTGTGAGGAACCAAACACCTTTGAGCGATTCGAGAGTACCATTCGAGGAGTACATGTGAACTATGCTTTATTTCAAAAAGTTTACAAAAACCTCCAAGTTATTAAGATAAGAAAATGGGATGAGATGACTTTGTTCCAGAGTCGTTCCACTTTTCAACCACTCAAGAAGATATGTTAGCCACCCCACATATCCCACAAGTATGAGGTATATTTTTGGAATAATCATTATGCTAGTCTCATATCTTGAATTGTCATGTTTATGTTTACTTTATCATCAACCTTTACTTGGGATGAGCAAAGATCTAAGTGTGAGGGAACTTGTTGGTGGTCCTTAACGATCAAATCCGACCGCCAACTAAGGTACAAAAAGAGGAGAAATTGGCAATCTTAAACACATGTGCATTTACTATTAACCAAGTTCCACATGTATTTGAAGAATATTGTTTTTGCAGGACATAAACACAAAATACATGGATAATTCACTAAAAGGTGCTTTCCGACACTGATTTGCGCAAAGGAACAATAGTGACGCCCATCAACTCGACTCAACTAGGGCAAAGCACCACCAAGGAGTGATCCATATCTAGCCCATAGCCCACCATGCGATGGCAGTGGCGAGGTGGCTTAGTCTGGGGGTGGTCGACCCCTAGGGCTAGGCGACCCCCTGCCTAATGGAAATGGGGATCCTGATCTTCCGTCAGGTATAGGTAACTATCGTTGTGGCGGAGAATGACACATCGATCCGGCTTCAGATCGAAAGATCGAACCCTGCAATCTTAGCACCACAACTCCTCTGGTTTATCAACTGAGACACGAATCCAGTTGACCTCACCAAGAAGGCTAATCCCTGCCTACGCAATGAAGAACACAAGCAAGAACAAGAAACAAAGCAAGCAAATTGTAGATGAATGATTAATCTCATGAAGTTGGGGTCTCACAAACCGATGAACGGTGAAATTGTTCTTGACAGATTAATCTAAGCAAAACCCAAAACCTAATGTCGGCGGCGGCATATGATTATAAAGGTCTTAGGGTCGTCATCTACCCTAGACGCGCCCCCCTAATGGGCCCAAACACGATACACGGTCCAACGAACCAAAAGACGGTGTCGTAGCAGCCTGGCAGATTCTGGACACTAACTTGTTTCAATGATTCCTATTGATTCTGAAGGGCTTTTGATGTGAGATGACTTGTATTGGCTTCCTTATCAAATTAGATTTCCAACCATATGTGGATCGTCGAAAACGGAGTCCGGATGCGTCCTGGGTGACCAGTTTAAGGAAGACTGGTCCTGGAGGCCGAGGCAGACTCGAAATCATGTTGGATCGGGCCTCTGGTTTCTATTGGACGTCCTTGCTGGTCATCATCGCCTCCACCACGTCCTCTAAGTCCCTCATGACCCTCTCCAATGTTCCTAAGCAATATAACATCATTAGGTAGTAGTCTATTCTCAAAAGTATGAAAAGGATCGCTTAAGAACGAGCTCACCTCCAAATTGAGTTGACGCATTCGAGCCCAAGTCATTGGACCTTGCATGACGGTTGGAGGATCAGCAGGTACATCTGAAGGAGTGATGTCCTCATCATCCTCCTCCTCTTGAAATTGAGTCGTCCTCGACTCAAGCTCATCTTCTTCTCCCAAATAAGGCTTCAGATCTGCAATGTTAAAGGTGGGACTAACCCCGAACTCGGGTGGCAACTCAAGTTTGTAGGAATTATCATTTATTTTCTCAATTATCTTATAAGGACCAGCTGCTCTTGGCATTAATTTAGACTTACGCAGTTCAGGAAATCTATCTTTTCTCAAATGTAACCAAACCAAATCACCCAGTTCAAGATTAATTTCTTTTCTACATTTACTACCAGCAATTCTATACTTTTCATTCATTCTTTCAATATTTGCTTTAGTTGTTTCGTGCAACTTACGAATGAAATCAGCACGCTCTCTAGCATCACTATGTGTTCTTTTAGTGGTAGGAAAAGGCAAAAGATCAATAGGAGCACGAGGGTTAAACCATACACTACCTGAAAAGGACTTACCTTGGTGGTGGAATGTTCCGCCCTGTTATATGCAAACTCCACATGCGGCAGACACTCTTCCCACATCTTCAAATTGCACTTCAAAATTACTCTCAACATGGTGGACAATGTTTGATTCACTACCTCCATTTGCCCATCAGTTTGGGGATGACATGTTGTAGAAAACAACAACTTGGTGCCTAATTTATTCCACAAAGTGCGCCAGAAATGACTCAAGAATTTTGCATCGTGATATGAAACAATAGTAGAAGGCATACCATGCAAGCGAACGATTTCTTGAAAGAAAAGGTTAGCAATATGAACAGCAACATCACTCTTATGACAAGGAATAAAATGTGTCATCTTAGAAAAACGATCAACCACCACAAAAATACTATCTCTCCCCCTCTTAGTCCTTGGCAAACCCAACACAAAATCCATAGATATATCGGCCCAAGGAGTAGAAGGAATAGGAAGAGGCATATACAAACCATGTGGGTTCAACCGCGACTTAGATTTTTGACATGTGGTGCACCGAGCCACGTACCATTCTACATCTCGCCTCATCCTAGGCCAAAAGAAATGTGTGGATAGCACCTCCTCTATCTTCTTAGCTCCAAAATGTCCCATCAATCCGCCTCCATGTGCCTCCTGCAACAACAAAAGATGAACGGAGTCAACTGGAATGCATAGGCGGTTAGCTCTAAACAAAAACCCATCATTGATCATAAACTTATTCCATGTATGTCCCTCTCTACAATTTAGCAACACGTCCTTAAAATCAGGATCAAGCGCATATTGTTCTTTTACTGATTCAAGCCCAAAAATCCAACAATCAAGTTGAGACAGCAATGTATATCATCTAGACAAAGCATCAGCAATCACATTATCCATCCCTTTCTTATGTTTGATAATATAAGGAAAAGATTCAATAAATTCAACCCATTTAGCATACCTACGATTTAGATTATGTTGAGAGCGAAGATACTTAAGTGATTCATGATCAGAATGAATAACAAATTCTTTAGGCCACAAATAATGATGCCACGTCTCTAAAGAACGGACAAGTGCATAAAATTCCTTATCATACGTGGAATAATTCAGAACAGAACCATGCAATTTTTCACTAAAGTAAGCAATGGGTTTACCATCTTGCATCAAAACACCCCCAATGCCAACTCCACTAGCATCACATTCTAGCTCAAAAGTCTTACCAAAATTTGGAAGTTGCAGCAATGGTGCGTGTGTGAGCTTGTCCTTTAAAGAGTCAAAGGACTCCTCATGTGCCTTTCCCTAATGGAACATCACCACTTTCTTCGTCAACTCATGCAACGGGGCAGCAAAGGTGCTAAAATCTTTGATGAAGCGGCGGTAGAATCCTGCAAGACCAAGAAAACTCCTCACCTGTGAGACAGTTTGGGGAACCAGCCAACTCTTTATGGCTTCAATTTTCATCTCGTCCACCTCAATTCCTTGTGGAGTTACAACATAGCCAAGAAAAGAAACTCGATCCGTGCAAAAGATGCACTTCTCAAGGTTACCAAATAAACGTGCATCACGTAAAGCATTAAAAACAGCACGTAAGTGATCCATATGTTCATCAAAAGACTTGCTATAAATCAATATATCATCAAAGTAAACTACCACAAAATGACCAATAAAAGCTCTTAAAACCTCATTCATTAAGCGCATGAAAGTGCTAGGTGCATTTGTCAAACCAAAAGGCATTACTAACCACTCATACAACCCGAATTTGGTTTTAAACGTAGTTTTTCATTCATCTCCAAGTTTCATTCTAATTTGGTGGTAGCCACTTCGTAAGTCAAACTTGGTGAAAATTATAGAACTACACAACTCATCAAGCATGTCATCTAGCCTAGGAATAGGATGACGATACCGAATAGTAATATTATTGATGGCTCTACAATCAACGCACATATGCCAAGTACCATCTTTCTTAGGAACCAAAAGTACAGGAATAGCACAAGGACTAAGGCTTTCACGTACATACTCATGGTCCAAAAGGTCTTGGACTTGCCGCTGAATTTCCTTAGTCTCTTTGGGATTGGTTTGATAGGCAGCTCGATTGGGCAAGGTTGCTCCCGGAATCAAATCGATTTGATGCTCTATCCCTCTCATAGGTGGCAGCCCTGGGGGTATCTTAGCTAGAAAAATATCCTCATACTCCTACAAAAGGTTAGTGACAGCAGGAGGCACCGAGCTAACAATATCATCAAGCGAAAACATAGCTCGTTTGCATACCAAAGCATAGCAAATATCATCATCAGAAATTTCAGCAAAGTCACATTTTGTTGCAAGCATAACACCACCCTTCAATTTAATCCCCTCGGCCTTAGAATTAGATGTAGACTTATCATTTTTAGGTGGGAGAATAGAATTAGCAATGTGCTGATTTTCAGATTGAACATCATTCAAACTAGTAGCGCGTTCTCTATCATCTTGTACAATTTGAGCAGGGGTCAAAGGTACCAAAGTAATCTTCTTTCCTTTATGCTCAAAGGTGTATTTATTACTTCTACCATGGTGTGTTGCATCATTATCATGTTCCCAAGGATGGCCCAATAAGAGTGAATAGGCTTGCATAGGTACCACATCACAATCAATAGAATCAACATAAGAACCAATGGAAAATGAAACTCTACAAGTTTGTGTTACCTTTGCTTTTCTAGAATCATTTAGCCACTGAATATGGTATGGACATGGGTGTGGGTGTGTGGTCAAGCCAAGCTTCTTGACCAATTCAGAACTCACCAAATTATTGCAGCTACCTCCATCAATAATGACACATGCTCGACGGTTGCTAATGACAAAGAAAATCTAGAACAAGTTATGGTGTTGTAGCTTTTTTGGTTGCTGGACTTGTGAGCTAAGCACCCACTGTACAATGATGCTCCTATAGGCTGCTATGGCCTCGTCACCAAGGACTTCGCCATCCTCCTCATATGCATCTTCGTCTTCTTCATCCTCAATGTCAGAGGTGCTGATGTAACCATCTTCTGTAGCAATATATGCCCGCTGACTAGGGCAGTCCTTCTGCACATGGCCAATGCCATGGTAGTGGTGGCACTGAATGCTCGAAGTGCGTCTCATCGATGTAACGGATGAGGCACTCTTGGTAGGCACCTGCAAAGAATTTTTACCTGAACCTGAAGGTCGTGCGAGAGGTGCCTTAGGTGTACCGGTAACTCTAGAGGCTGTTGGTCTTTTGCTCACTGGCGGAGGCACCCAAAAAGTGGTTGGCTTGGTCAGCCCTAAAGATGGTGTCGAGCGTGGCGTGTATGTGGTGCTGACCTTGCTCTTGCTCTGTTGTTCATGCCCCTACAATTCCTTTTCTACAAGCATAGGAAACTAAAACTGGTTGACAGTGTTAAATTCTTTATAATCAACAATGTCCTGAATCTTGCACCTCAAACCTGAGTAAAAACGACAAATCTTCGTTCCCCTTGACAACACTACAACACATCAATCCCTTGTGGAGCTCACCATTGTAATCCTGTATAGATTTATCTCCTTGTTCTAAATGCATCAATTTCTTACGCAAGTCTCTATGATAAGAAGGAGGTACAAAGCGATCATGCATAGCTACCTTAAGTTCTTCCCATGAACCAGGTAAAGCATCCTATGCAGCTAGCCCATTCCACCAAATAATGGCAAAATCTTTAAACTCACTAGTAGCTTGTTGAACTCTATGATGCTCAGGCACAAGGTGGGTGCTAAACTTTTGTTCTACTATCATCTCCCAATCAAGATATCCCTCAGCACCATAATGACCTGAAAAAGATGGTATTGTGAACTTAATCTTAGCATAAGGATCATCGGGCACACGGTGATTATTACCTTGATGGTGGTGGACAAAACCCATACCTATCTTGTTGCGACAAAGACATCGTCGTAATCTTGCTTGTTGGAAGGCTGCTCGATCTATGTTCCCACTGGCATCATGCACCATGTCTTCTGGCAAGAGACCATCGGTGTTGCTACTAGAGACGTCGTTATTGCTCGCCACAAAGGTTTCCAACTCAGTAACCTTGTCGGTTAGCGTGGAAATTCGTTTGTCCAATCTCTCCATGCTGTTGCCAATGTTGAGTTCAATGAGTGCGTCAGTGATGGCCTTCCTAACAGCCTCATTCATCCTTTTTTGGGCATCCTCTATAGCAGCTTGTAGTTGCTCTTGGCTGACACACTCGTTGAAACCCTTAGGATTGTTATCTCTAGTCTGTTCATCTCCTACCATTGTAAACAAAAAAATAGGAACAAACGGTGAAAGTTATCCCTACCAAATGACTACGTGGTTGCAGTTGCAGTGGTGTCACTTTTCATAGCAAGTGGAAGCGTCTTACCAAGCTCTTACAAAGTTCTTACCAACACAAGCAGTGGGTGGTACAACCGGTGGCTAGTTCATGATACCTGTGAGGCAGTGGTACCGAGATTGCAAGGCCCTTTTTCTGTACTGATCTGAAGAGTTTGTGGAGCTTGGAAGGCACACAAAGAATAATATGTATATTTGGCACACAAGTCAGTAACAGAAAGTAATGCTGAATTATAGTCCAAAGTACTTATTCTCGTTGCTGGTCTAAAATGTTTCAAGTACCAGGTGTGTGACAAATAAGTATGATGGATAACAAGGTGACAGGTATGTGAAAAACAAGTATGGTGGGTAACAACAGCAACACAAATAAGGAACAAGACAACACATGCTAACACAGCTCACTTTGGCCTTCTCTATGTGCTCCTCTAGATATTGTTTCTCTTTTGCCCCTCTCTTTTTTCTATTTTTTGGGATGTCGTTGCTTTTTGGGAAATTTTGACTTTTTCTTTTTATTTTTTTATATTTTTCCTTCACATAGGAGCACAAAAGAAGTAACCACAGAAAATATGAGCCTAAACAAGTAAAAGACGTGGCCTGTGGAAATTTCAGAAGACGTGCTCAAAAACGACAAAAAGCTTATGACCACGAAAAGATGATCTTGTGACCAGTTTTTGACCAAAATAAAAATCTCTAACCTCGACAAGGTAGGGACGGACAGATCCAAAAAATTTTTTGATCGATTTTGATATATGGAATGTCAAAATCCGAGTTTGTATGTGAAAACTAGACCAGTTTTAAGAATTGACTCCGAATTATAGGATAAAACGGGAACAATGTGAGCAAAATTGGTCACGGCAGCAAAGATTTGATGGAAATGATGGGGAAAACACACGAACTGGACTCTAACATGACCTAACCAGCAACAAGACCTCAACCAGGATACAAACTCAACACAACGGACTCTGAAACTGAAATATGCAAAGGCTATGACGCAGAAGGTTCTAGGACAGGAAAAACAAGTATGGCACTGGACTATGGGATGAATGCGAAAGACTCGAAACTAGGGGATAAATGTGAACCTGACGGTATACCTTAGCTCTGATTACCACTTAATGGAAACAGGGATCCCAATCTTTTGTCAGGTACAGGTAACTATCGTTGTGGCGGAGAATGACACACCGATCCGGCTTTAGATCAAAAGATCTAACCCTGCAATCTTAGCACCACAACTTCTCTGGTTATCAACCGAGACACAAATCTGGTTGACCTCGCCAAGAAGGCTAATCCCTGCCTGCGCAATAAAGAACACAAGCAAGAACAAGAAAGAAAGCAACCAATTTGCAGATGAATGATTAATCTCACGAAGTTGGGGGTCTCACAAACCGATGAACGGCAAAATTGTTCTTGATAGATTAATCTAAGCAAAACCCAAAACCTAATGTCGGTGGCGGCGTATGATTATAAAGGTCTTAGGGTCATCGCCTACCCTGGACGCGCCCCCTAATAGCCCAAACACGATACATGGTCCAACGGACCAGAAGATGGTGTCGTACTGACTTGTTTTGATGGTTCCCATTGATTCTGAAGGTCTTTCGATGTGAGACCACTTGGATTGGCTTCCTTATCAAATTATCTTTCCAACCATATGTGGATCATCGAAAACAGAGTCCGAATGCGTCTTGGATGACTAGTTTAAGGCAGACTAGTCCTGGAGGCTGAGGCAGACTCGAAATCATGTTGGATCAGGCCTTCGGTTTCTGTTGGACGTCCTTGCTGGTCATCATCGCCTCCACCACATCCTCTAAGTCCCTCATGACCCTCTCCATTGTTCCTAAGCTCAAAAGTATGAAAAGGATCGCTTAAGAACGAGCTCACCTCTAAATTGACTTGATGCATTCGAGCCCGGGTCATTGGACCTTGCATGACGGTTGGAGGATCAGTGGGTACATCCAAAGGAGTGATATCCTCATCACTGCTGGCTCCTCTCATCCACCCCTTTGACAAGCGGTGGCATGTGGACATGCTGAGGCGGTGGAAGCTAGGAACGTGCCAAGAATAGCTCCTGCACTGCCTCTACTCCTTGTATAAATAGAGGGGTAGAGTCCCCTCTACAACACACACCTACCTTGAGCTTCATCTTCACACATTTTGTAGTAGTATCCCTCTAGGTGCTTCACACCTAGTTGTAATAGAAAAGAGGGAGAGAGGAGAAGAAGTGAGTGGAGGAGGAGCCAGGTTTGTCGGAGCCTCCTCTACCTTGTACCTCTATGGAGCCGAATCGTCTTGAGTAGCCTCCAAGTTTAACTTTTGGTAATTCCAAGATTTCTATTTGATCAAGTTCATTGATTACTTTACTTTTCTAATGGGATCTCCACTCGACCAAGTGCTCTAGTTTTGAGATCTAGACTAGAGTAGTAATCGTTAGCGTAGAAGTGGTGTCTAGGCTAGTGTTTACTTGAGTTTGCGCCCAATCCCATGGAATAGTTGTGGTAGCCCCAAAGGTGATAGCTCTGACTAGGCCTTTTGTAATCCATCGTGTTCGGATTGGTGTCTCCATAGAGCTTTTGGCATCCTTCCCCTGATCACCCCTTTCTAGTCTTTTCAAGGATCGGATAGGTACTGCTGCTCTGAAGTAAGTGAGTTTAGTAAGCCTGAACCTTTGTTATCTAGTTATCTTGGGAAAACCTTAGGAAACCCCTCTCTACCCACAAAAACACTTTTAGCTTGGACAACCTTGATCCTTTCTAGTACACTTCTCGTTCCCTGTGGAAATATGATACCCTAAATACTTTCAGGTGAAAGCTACAATGGTATCCGTGTGCTTGCGGATTTATATATTTGCGCTAATACATACCAACATTCATCCTTAGTTGGTTCATCATCATTGCCATGTTCACTTTCATTATCATGTTCCTCATCACATCTATCATCACAAGTTTGTACCTTAGTGGTCTTAGCCATGAAGCATGATGGAGTGTCGAAGAGAGAAGGCTTCTCATTTATGGCAATGCTTGCAAGAGCCTTCTCCTTGGTGGTCTTGTCATCATCACTTGAGGAAGCATCACAATCCCAAGTGACCACATCTGAACCACCCTTCTTCTTCTTCTTGAAGGTCATCTTATCCTTCTTATCCTTCTTGTCCTTCTTCTTGCTCTTCTTGTCATCATCATCATTGTCACTATTGTATGGGTATTGAGCAACAAGATGATCCTTGCTTCCACACTTGAAGCAACATCTTGACTCTTCCTTGTTGTTGGATGAAGATTTCTTCCTTCTAGCATGGTAGTCCTTCACCATGAACTTGCCAAATCTCTTCAGAAAGAGAGCCATCTTCTCATCATCCATCTCATCAAAGCTCAAGTCTTCATCTTCACTTGATGATTCTTGCTTGGCCTTGCCCTTAGATGATGTGGCTTTGAATGCCACACTCTTCTGCTTCTTCTTCTTCTTCTTCTTTTCTTCCTTCTCATCATCATCTCTATATGTATCATCGGTCATCACATCTCCCAACATTTGGTTTGGTGTCATGGTGTCCAAACCACTCCTCACTAGAATAGTGACCAATGTGCCAAATCTTGATGGTAAGCATCTTAAGAACTTGTGGGAGAAGTGTAAGGAAAATGGACCCTAGGCCCATTTACTTTGGATTTTGGTGTTTGATGAACAACACAACCAAATTGGACTAATGAATTTGCAAGTAATTGTTTTGTAGTTCAATAGGGTGCAAAACATGACTTGGACAAAGGTGACATGATGATCCCATGATCAACACCATAAGCAAGACCCTAGAAGCACAAGAGAAGACCCAAGATATCAAGCAAAGTCCAAGCAAGAAGATGGGAACCAAGCTGGACACAAGATCGCGAAGAAACAAGCTCGGCAGAGGTGACCGAACGCAACCCCATGAGGACTAGACATGTATGATCAATTGCTCGGCAATAGCAGGCGTCAACAGCAGTGACTAGATGCTGAGCGAGGTAGTGATTGGAAGCATGGAATTCACTGTTCATCGTCAATGACAATGTTCTCAGCGTGACCAGACATGACGGTAGGATGACCAGATGCACCAAGAAGTAGTGTCCAATCATGTCTAGAAAGGTTCCAGAATGGCGCCAGCGCGACCGGACGCATCCAATCGATGATGACCGGACTCAGTAGTATGTCCGATCTCTATGTGCATGCTCAATGGTCGAGATGACCGGACACGTCCGGTCAAGACGACAGTAGCGTCTTGTCAGTAGCAGAAAACTGGGTTTCGCCCCCAACGGCTACTTTCTCTATGTGGCTTATAAATAGACCACCCAACCAGCCATTTGAGAGGGGAGAGCTGAGGAAACATACCAAGGGTGTTGATACAACACTTTAGTGATCTCCACTTGCATAGTGCTTAGTGATACATTCGGTGATTAGCGTAGGTGCTTTGCAAAGTGCTTAGGTTAGTTAGACAACCGCTTATGCGCTTGCTCTAGGTTTAGGCCTAGTGTTTAGTGAGGTTTGCACACCTCTTACCACTCGGTGCTTGCGCGCACCATTGTTGTACATTAGAGGGGCTTGTAGTCTTGCGAGATCACACTAACCACATTTGTGGTGTGGCCGCCACCATGTACCGAAGGGAACAAGGCCTACGGCGGTTCGGCCGGAAGCTTGATAGTTAAGACGGCAGGGAGCGGTCTAGGAGAGGCTTGCCAAAAGGCACACCAGAGCCCCACTTGCGCGTGGGGAAGGCCCGGGGCTATCCATGGAGTTACCCTACCGGGAGCTTGGCCCTTGCGAGGGATTCCTTGTGAGGGGCTCCAATGAGTACTACGGGAAAGCTTGCACGCTTCTCGATACCTTGTTAAAAATACCAGAGTCATCGATGGGAGTTTGCATATCTCTACCTTACTCTTTAGCTTCCACATTTACATTGCAATCTTGGTTTGTGCTTTACTTTCCTAGCTTAGTGATAGGTTCGGAACCTAGGTTGCATAACTCCTTTTTGCGGTAGAGATAGCAACACACTAGCAAAATCGTAGTTGCACAGTTAGATAGTTTATCTTTTACATAGGTTTTGACTAGGTGAAATTAGAGGCCTTAGTCTAAAGTTAGAGTTTTAAGTTGCCTAATTCACCCCCCTCTTAGGCATCATGGTCCCTTACAAGTGGTATCAGAGCCGATTGGCTCAATTTGGACCTTTGGCTTCATCGCCGTTGAGCCAACGCTATTTAGAGTGGTTGGGATGGATACCTCTAGGCCTCCGTACTTTGACGGCACTAACTTCCCCTGCTATAAAGCTAGAATGGCATATCACCTTAAGGCAGTATATTTAGGTGTTTGGAGAGTCACTTGTGGTGGGATGAAACCCATTAAGAATCCCGATGAACCCACAATGAGTGAAGAAAAAGAAATTCATTTCAATGCTAGAGCTAAAAATTGCTTGTTTGAATCTTTTAGTATGGATATGTTTAACCAAGTGTTCACTTTAAATATGGCACATGAAATTTGGTTAAAACTCCAAGAGCTCCATGATAGCACAACTAATGTCCGTGAGCAAAAGTATTGTCTAGCTAAACAAAATTATGATTCCTTCAAAATGAATGATGATGAGCTTGTTCGTGATATGTATTCTCATTTGAATCTAATTATCAATGAACTCCATTCAATAGGATTAATGAAGCTAGATGATGCGGACATCGTGAGGAAGATCATCTCCGTGCTACCACAAAAGAAATATGCAAACATCATCACCATCCTTCACAACATGGAGGACTTGAGCACCATGATCCTGGCCATAGTCATTGGCAAGATAGTGGCATTTGAAATGTCATGGAAGATGAGTCAAGAAGAAGCATCATCATCAAGCAAAGGCAAAGCTCTCGCATGTAGTGAGAAAAAGAAGATGAAGGGCAAGCAAGTTGAGACAAGCTCAAGCTCAAGCTCCTCAAGTGAAGAAGAAGAAGAAGAAGAAGAAGAAGAAGAAGATGATGATGATGATGATGGTGATGATGATGATGATTCAAGTGATGATGATCAATCTTCCTCCTCCACCTCCGACCTTGATGAAGAATCAATCAAACTTATCAACAAGGTGGAGAAGATGATCCAAAGGCTCAATGTCAAGGGTGTGCCCATCCAAAATCAAGATTTCATCTTCACCAATCAAAGAAATGAGCAAAGAAAGAAAGGATGCTATGGATGCGGCGAGTTGGGGCACTTTGTGGAAGTTTGTCCAAATAAGCCCACACCCAAGACAAACAAGAAGGCATGCAAGGACAAAGCCCTCACATCAATAAGGTCATGGGATGATTCTTCAAGTGAAGAAGAATACCATCACAAGAGGCAAGGCCACAAGCACTCATCATCAAGCTCTTCTCGTGTGCACCTTATGGCACGAGATAACGAAAGCCCATCCTCTAGTGAGAGTGAGAGTGATGATGAAATGCCTTCTCTTAATGAACTTGTGCCAGAAAATCTTAAATATGCTAAGGCTTGCACTAGCCAACAAAAGAAGCTAAAAATGTTGCAAGAAAAGCTAGATAGTTCACAAGAAGTATATAAAACCTTGCTTGAACAATATGAGACATTTGCTAATCTCAATATTGAACTATCTACTAAAATTGAGTAACTTGAGGCTAGTGCAACAACAAATGCTTTTACAATCAATGATGAGCAACATGTAAAGAAAAATGAAAAATTAAAAGAAAAGTTAGCTAGCTCACAAGGTGGTTTTAAAAGTTTGCTTGCTAAAATAAAAACCATGTGCAAACATTGTGATGAGCTAACTAATAAAGTTGCTAATCTTGAAGCTATTGGTACAACCCTCACCAAGGCACCTAAAAAGAAAAGTTCTTTGACATGCCTAAAAAGATGCTTCTACTTCTTGCAATGATTTATGTTTAGACTCACCCTTGTGCAACCAAGTTTGTGTTGAGAAAGTTGTTGTAGATACATGCACACAAAAGGTAGCAATGGAGAATGAACAACTCAAGCAAGAAGTGGCTCACCTTACCAAGGACTTGACTCAAGTAAAAGGCAAAATGGAGCAAGCCCAACATCATCAAGATAACACCGTTAAGGGAGTGAAGAAGCTTGATGAAGGACAAACCATGGTTTGCTAAGTGTGCCACAAGGAAGGCCACAAGTCCTATGAGTGCAAGGTGAAAAATGGGGAGGAGCTAAGAAGAAAGAGAAAAATAAAAAGGAAACAAGCAAGCTCTCCAACACCTACACCAACAAGGTGGACAAAAAGGCCTCCACACCTTATCTCTTGAAGAAGAAGAAAAATGACAAGTTGGTGGCCATCAAGGTGAACAAGCAAGCCAACAATGGGGCCAAATGCATTTGCCTGCCAAAAGAGATCATTTCCAACATGAAGAGCACCAAGAAGGTTTGGATCCCAAAAGGGAAGTGAGAAGTCCGATGGACTTCAGGGAATTTGGAGACTTGGCAAAGTATGGGTGCATTTCATGGGGTGCATCATGTCGACACATAAATGTCGTCCCGTGCTGAGGGGACACGAGCAAGCCAGAAGGGTTCGCTTGATGGAGCTAGAGATCCGCCTAGCTTCAACGCAGGGATGGTTGATCCTACGCACTCCTCCCAAGATATGCTAGTCAATTTGACTCTACAATTGACGAGGAGAGAAAGTTTATCAGTAATTTAGGGTGGAACGTGCCGGTGTTGCCAGACAGTCCCGAATGTGTGGCTCTGAGAGCCGATATGAAAGGAGATCGACTAAATAGTCGATTCCAGCATATTCATAAGAATAAATCAGATAAAGCTCATGGGGTTGTGTAAGAAGAATCGGTTATCATTCAGAATGAATATCATTATTTGGACAAATATTGGTCAATGGTAAAAAGATGTCAACAATGATTAAACTATGCTAAGCCAATGACTGCGAGTAACCGAACCCCTTTTATAAAAGAAACAACTCATCATCATTTAACCATTTAATAAAGATAAATTTAATGAACATATTAGATCTCGTCTATCGCTATGACCAGTGGGGCATGAGGCAGAATCATGTAGGCCATAGAAATAACACTAGATTTGATAACCCTAACTTATTTCTAATATCAGTGGGGCATGAGGCAGAATCATGTAGGCCATAATACAATAATAAGATCATGGGGCTAACACATCTTTCACCATATCTCTACCTCAACAATCTCGTGACGTGAGCTGTTCATGAAGGCGCTCGATATCGGCTAAAACAACCGATTTAGGCATAGCGCATAGTTAAGGTCATGCCCTCTCAGGAACAGATCTACCAAATAACTATCCCCACTCCATGTGCTAATAGCGGGGTGTGAGGCAGAATCACACAGGCCATGATAACGGGCCATGAAACGGTTTTCGCTAGCCAACAGATCTACTCAAGATCAGACATGCCTTAACCGCACGCTATGCATGATCAAGATTGATGTAAAACAGCTGATAAAACATAACTCATCATTTAGAGTGCAAATTAGATCAGTTTAGATTAACAAACGATGGATTAAACTATAAGGCCGATCTAGATCAATCCCAATCAGGCAAAGTGATATTACTGTAATTAAATAAATAATGGAAGCAATAAGCAATATCGGGAACTTAATGAATCTGTCCGAAGGAACGCCACCCTTAGATAGAGCCGATAACTTGACCTTAATCTAGTTTGAGCAGTGGAGGTTGATCGGATCAATGCAGCCTTACTTGAGCTAGACAAGAATCGATAACTAGCTTATACCAGAGTCACAGTGGAGGTCGATCGGATTGATGAAGCCGTACGAATAGAAGTACAAGTCATGACGGTACTTACAGACAAGCAGTGGAGGTTGACCAGATCGATGCAGCCGTACTTGCTAAAGAACTCGCCGAGATCTACTCTACTCCTACTCCTAAGGGGTGGCTAGAGCCAAAAAAAGTAAGTAACTTGTATTGGATTGATTGTGTGTGATTTTTACAATAGCCAGGGTTTGATATTTATACCCAGGACCTACGCATGACTCCTACCTAAGCACGACTCATCACAATCTTTGGCCCTAGAGAAAACATTCCTAATTTAAGATAACTTGGACTCTCATCTTTCCCTTTTTGTAGAGTCCAACATGCTTTGTCCCAGCGCTGATCATTGCCTTTGTCGTTATCTGCTGGTGCTACCTAAAGAAAGTCGATTCTAGTGTTGCATTCGAATCAGTTGGTTTCGATCTGCACACAATTGATTCCTTGATGACATGATCTTAGGAGCTTTCAAGTCCCTATGACTCTTCTTCCAAATTTTGGTGTAAACACATGCCCCCCAATTTTGGGATAAAAGTAATTTTATTCCAAAATTATCACGTCTGTACTCCCAATAGGTTCGTAGCCATAGGTAGAGAATCTTGATCTAGGGTCTACTGTTTGTCGTCATCTATGTCAGCTTATGAGCCCATGCTTCAAAACTTTTACAAGAGCATCATTGCTTCACTTGCACTTGGATTTACCTTTCTAGGCTAGCTATAAAATGTCTATCTGACCTTGGCGAGAGCAATTCAACAATTCAACTATGTTTCTCTTCCATATGCCCCTTCGAGTGCTTCTGACTCCGTCGGACCCTCCATGGTCTATCTTTTTGCTATGAAGATCTTGAGCGGTTAGAAGAATTCTTGTGTATAGGGTGACTGTGTCGCTCATCTTAGCACCTTGTCAAGCAAAAGAATTAGCTACTGCAGTTAGAAGAATCCTTGTGATATCGCTTGGGTCTTCTCTTCATGCTCGCAGAGCTATTCTAGTGTTTGCAAGAGCTAAAATGTGTGGACACCGTCCCCTTGTTTGCTCAATCAAATGCCCATCGGGAAAGCCATAAGCTTCTTTCCTACAGTTTCCCAGCCACCGAGAAATCAGCTGGGCATTTGTTAGACAAGCGGCTTTTCCCCTTCTCTGACATAATTTTATTAACGGGCTGATGTGACTCGGTTCATGATGACCTTTGGCCCTATGGGGATTCAAACTCCCTTCAATCCAAAGAAACCTTGGTGGGCTGATTGCTTATCAATGTAAATCTTTTGTATCCATCCCACGATATTTTGTAATTTGGGGAAGCAATGTAACGCCCTAGAGTCCAAACGGCTTAGATCCACTCTGCATGCTGAGTGAACCACACCTACCAACATCCCACTTACGCTTTCGTCCTTGCTTTGTGTAAAAGGATTAACCCAGGGATGGTGGGATAGACTCTAGAAGCCTTATATGTTGGTCTATCCCACCTTTAACAACCAAGGTAGGACTAAACTCTCCACAATATCTCATTAACTTGCATATGGGCCACTATGGGCCAAATTCCAAACTAGGCTGGATGTCACATACACCCTCCTAGAGGAACCGACGTCCTCGTCGGCCCAACACACCCACAACCGGGCAAACGATGACCAGGAATGTTCCCTCTTAGCACACACAACCGTGCGCCTAGTGCTGGCACATGTGCCATGTCGTGCACCCCATAGGGCCTACACGTGCAATGAACCCCATGTCCGCGCCCCTGGCCCGCACGCACCCGTGGCCACGAAGGTCGGCTCTGATACCATTTGTAACGCCCTAGAGTCCAAATAGCTCAGTTCCACTCTGCATGCTGAGCGAACCACACCTACCAACATCCCACTTATGCTTTCGTCCTCGCTTCGCGTAAAAGGATTAACCCAGGGATGGTGGGATGGACTCTAGAAGCCTTATATGTTGGTCTATCCCACCTTTAACAACCAAGGTAGGACTAAACTCTCCACAATATCTCATTAACTTGCATATGGGCCACTATGGGCCAAATTCCAAACTGGGCCGGATGTCACAAGCAATAAGTCTGAATCTGTTATCTCTTTGCTATCTATCCCCTGAATTTCTAGAGCGTCAATCTGTTTCCGTATCTGAATTCAATTTCACGCCCCCGGTGAAATCTATCTCCTCGCCTTCCTAGGATATATATATGGGCCACGACTGGGGATCAAAAAACAACTTGCTTCATCTCAACCCTTCTGCATCCTTAGTATAGTTCCTGCTTTTCCATAGGTTTGAGATCATGGAGAACAGCAAGAGGTCTACTGAGGAGGCCCTCAATGGATCTTCATCATCGCGTCAGCGCCTTCATCATCAGGAGGGTACAACTCATGATGCCCCCACTGCCTCAGGGGATAGGGTCGACTCCGTTCAGCCTTTAGGGTTCTCTTCGTTAACAGCTCGTCACCAGCTCCCTTGTTATCAGAGGAGGTAGATTGACAATGACGATCTGCTTGTCTCCATTGATTGGCATGGCCAGGGTCTCGCCGAATGTCTCTCCCTTGCAGAATCGGCTCTGGCCATGGTTCGATGCCGATCGCCTCCCGATGTCGATTCGGTGGAGGATAGGTTGGCCAAGGTCGAGGCCAGAATTGTGGGTGAGATATCTATCATAGCCTTTGCTTCCTTTCAATTTCATTTTCAAGATTCTGATCATCTTCCTTTTGAATCTTTTTAGATTTATCTGCTCAGCTAGAAAGCCTCCGATTGGCTGTGGAGTACGTGGTGGGATTCATCAAAACTAGGGGCGTTGTCCTGGTGGTTCACCTGCATGACGTACCAAACCATGTTAGGGAGGTCGCTTTGCATGGTGTTCGCCATGGTGTCGCCATGGCGTTGGCTTCTTCGCAAGCCCATTCTGGCCACGAACTTCAGTTCGTTCCCCATGGTTTTCTAGCCGTGGCGCACCCTGGGGATTATGAGCGCCTGGTTGAGGATTTCTTCAGTGCTGCTAACTCCGTAGCCTTTATTTCCCAGGCCGATGATATAGTAGCCAATGTGTTTTCTGGCCTGTAGTTTGTAATAGGTGATACTAGCAAACAATTTCTCCGTCTTGAGTGATTTTTGTTTCGTACTTCATACTATATGCATCACTTTGTCCGTGTTCGCTTTGCTCCTATAGGCGATACACATCATACCGGCTTTGACCCCTTTGGGTCCATTTTCACGCTAGAGGCAATACCCTTCTGGTATCGGCTATTAGAGCTGACGACCGAGCAAATTGGTTGTCAAATATTAATCCAAACGCTAGGGTAATATTTCTTTAAATATTTCCTATTTGATTGCTCTGCTGAATTCTTCTTCTCCTCTCAGTGTTTCCAAAACATAAGCATTACCAGGCGTGCAACGTTTGATCCGATAAGGTCCTTCCCAATTAGGCGACCATTTACCGAACTTGTTGTTCTTTGACCTGATCGGCAAGTTTACTTTCTAGACCAAATGTTCTTCAGAAAATTGCTTATTCTTCACTCTTTTATTGTAATATTTTGCAACCCTTAGTTTATTGGCTTCACTATTTTCAAGAGCATGCAGTTGAAGGCAACTCAAATCCTCTAAGTCATCTATCACAAGATCCTTGTAGACTTTGACTGACAAATCATTCTGCAACATAACATGCCTCGATCCAGTTTGAACTTCCCAAGGAGGGACTACATTATGGCTATACACAAGTTCATAAGGCAACCATATCAGCTCTTTTGCTCTTGGCCATCAAGGGTAATCCATCCCCAGCCCTCTCCAGAGTCTTGTCTCCCTTTTCCATTTTTGAAGATTAGGTCCTAAAGGTGAAATAGGCTCAGAGGAGTCTCTTTGATCATGAAACTCTTTTGGCCAAGGGGAACTCAAATAGGCAAGAGGCTAAAGAACTATCATAGTCGATTGATCACCTTTGTTCTGGCTAAAGAGCCAAGTTTGAAAATAGCTGACTCTAGACTCTTGGTCTTAATCCTATTTAGGTCTGAAAACATGACCTTTATTAAGAGAGCCCTTTGATCTTCTATCCTTAGTCATCCGGTGTCGTACTCTCTTTGGTATTAGTGAGGTGACGCTTCGCCTCCTATTAATTGCGGTTGCCTTTTGCATGACCCGAGGCATCCAACCCTTCATCCCGTGGCTTCAAATACCGGCCGAGGGCTCTGGCCTTGAACATATCTACACTTGCAACCATTCCTATTTCTTTGCTTTTCTCTGCCCTTATAGAACTCTATAGCGGCCTTTCTCTCTTCCTATAGATTCAATCAACTTTATGGCCGGCGAGGAGAACCGCGGCAAGCGCGAGGCGGAGGACGTCCTGAAGGAGAACATGCCAATGAACCAGCCCCTCCAACACATGAGGTAAGATTGACATCCTCTGTTCATGATGATGATCTTTTCTGACTCATCTATAGGTTCGTCGTGAATGACAGCCTTCGTTCCCTCCCTAGGGTCGGCAAGCCCTCTGACGCTGCATCTTTCGTGACAGCTTCGGCATCGAATTCTTCCAACTCATATAATGGCGACGATGTCAGGTGCTTCTTTCGAGAATGGAGGGCAGCCGAGGACCGCTATTCTAAGGCGATTTGGAAAAATGGCCAGCTTGAGATCCATCTAGGGGTCTTCCAAGCGGCCCTTAATGCGGCTAAGGAGGAGGCTAATGTCGTTTGAGCAAGGCTGGCTGAGTGTGACACCACGGTGGCAGGTAAGACAAGTTCCATGCATGCTTCTATTTTGATTTCCACCATCTTTATCTTGATAGTCTTTTGTGATCGCTAGCCTTGATGGTGCAGTCGGAGTCTCTCCAACTGGCAGCAAATGCGACCATAGATGCCATCAATGCTCGAGGTTTCCTCATCAATGCTCACCTCCATGACATCCTAGCCCACGCTCAGGAGATCACCCTCCACGGTGTTCGTCATGGCGCGTCGGTGGCGCTAACCGCAGCGCAAGTCCAGACCAGGTATGATCTCCACACCAAGGAAGCTGGCTTCTTGATGGGCGATGGCCCAGAGGGACATGAGGACCTGCTCGAAGAATTCATTGTTACCATGGAGGCCGTTGTGGACATTACATCCGTTCAGGATGTAGTAAACAAGGTCTTCGATTAGTTTGTACTTAGGGTAAACCGATGAACAAAGACTCCTATTCTTTCATGAATGTGTCTCAGTGCAATGCCCTTGTGTATGACTATTTTTGTTTTTATTTCTTGCTCTAGAGGTGATACGTATCATATCGGCTTTTATGTCTTTGAAGATTTTCGTTTTTTGAACTAGAGGCGATACCTTTCTGTACCGGCTATTAGAGTCGATGATTGAACAAATCGGCTATCAAATGTTGATCAAATGCTAGGATAACATCCCTTTAAATATTTTGCCATAGAACTTTTCATACCAAAGGTTAAACGATTTGATCAACCTAAGTTAAGCATCTAAAAGGTCTTTGTGTGGTTTTGGTAATTGAGTGACAACCTAGGTGGACTAATTGTGTTTATGTGAGATACATAGGTGATTAGTCCACAGGTACATGTGTGTGAGCAACATATGCCATGAAGGTGAAAATGGCTTGGAGGTGTTGCAAAGCTCACACATGTGATGATGAAGGAGCTCATTGCAAATGAGACATGACATTGAGTCATGTGATCAAGGTGGAGAAGATCAAAACATGACTTGGCTTGATGGACCGGTTGCAAGCATGAAGGGCAAGTTGGAGGCTTTGGAGTGATGGACCGTGTGGCGGTGAAGCTTAAGCAAGACTTGGTGCCGATGGACGAAGGCAACGGTGAAAAGCAAGTGAAGTCAAGATCGCTGAACCAATATGATCACGTGATGATATGAAGTGGATCATATCATTGTTGATCGTGTTGGTGCATGTGTTGCATCGATATTGAAGGAGATGGAATGGAATGCACAAGTCAAAGGTATAACCTAGGGCATTTTATTTCACCGGTCATAGGTGCGTAGAGAAGTTTATGATTGGGTTTAGGATAGATGGCCGTACAATCAAGAGGGGCAAACTTGTTTGTATATTGGTCATCTAGTGCCACTCGAGTGATCTAACTTTTCATCATCGCTAGGATTGAGTGGCGTGGCAAGTTGAGTGGCTAATCCTTTGGGAAATGATTGTGAAAATGCTAACACACATGCACATGGTGGTGTACACTTGGTGGTGTTGGCACATTTATAAAGGAGATGAAGTTGGAGTTCATGTGGATCAACTCGGCGATGGAACAGAGGCGAGAAAGGTTCAAAACTCCACCAGTGGAGTGTCCGCCCATAGAGTGTGGACAGTCCAATGGTGCCTCCGGTGCCCTATATAGAAAAGATAGGGTTTCACATAACTAATCGGACACTGGCCTCGGTAGGACCAGCGCGTCCGGTCAGTGGCAGTAGTGAGCGCGCGGTCGTGGTCTCATGACTGGACGCTGGCACGAAGAGTGACTAGATGCTCAGGGTCTGTGTCTGGTCAATACTAACATATGGTGACATGGGTGGTGCTAGAGAAAGGCACGTGGGCACAAAACTGATTAGACGCTGGTCTGCATTCGATTATGGTGGACCAGACATGTTCGGTCACAAAATAGAGGCTCGGGGAGCTCTCTGGAAACGATAGGACTCAGGCGCAGCAGCGTTCAGTCATTCACTATACCGCATCTGGTCGCAACTTAACCGTTGAGATCAGATGGCTCCGGTTGAATGCAGAGCGACATGTGCACGACATAGAGCGACCGGACGCTGGCAGGATGCGTCCGGTCAATCTGACCGGAGCGTTCGGTCATCCTGAAATTTGCCTAGTGAAGGCGTAATGGCTAGTTTAGCCCATGGGGCTATAAATAGATGTTGGTCTCGGCCATGGCTAGTGCTGAGCACCTTGGGGGACTTTGTGTCCATGCTTGAGAGTGCTTAGGAGCCCTCCATCTCACATATGCTTGATAGTGATCATTCGATTATGTGAGTGAGCGATTCTAGTGCGATTACATCATGAGGTTGCATCGACTGGCACTAGATGATCGAGTTGTAAGCTAGTGGTGCTTGTTACTCTTGGAGGTTGCCACCTCCAAGATGGCTTGGTGGTGGTCTCCATCGAAGCCCGCAAGCTTGTGCGGTGCTCCAGAGAAGAGCTTTGTGAGGGGCATTGTGCTTGCCCCGCGGGAGCCGTGAAGAGCAACTCTAGTTGAGCGTGTCATTGAGCTACCCTCACTTTTGGGGTAGGTTCTTGCGGTGCCCGACGTGCGGGCTTGGCAGGTGATGCCAATTAGCCGCCGAACCACCAAGTGAGTGGTTGACACAATGGGGACGTAGCATGTTGGCAAGCACGTGAACCTCAGGAGAAAATCACCATGTCAACCTTGTTCTTCCCATTTGTTTGCAATCCCTTTACACAAGCTTGTGATTACTTTTATATACATTGTGCTTATGTAGTTTCTCTTGTAATTAGTTAGCTTGTGTAGCTCACTAGTTACCTTCTTGCTTGTGTAGCTTAGAAGTAGCTCCCTTGTGTGGATAATTTGGTTTGTGTAACCTTGTTAGTCACATTGCTTAGTTTGTGTAGCTAAGTATTTGTGCTCTCTAATTTGGCATTGGTTGCCTTGCTATTGAGCTTTGCTAGTGAGCTTAGTTGTCTTTGTGCTTTTGCTTACTAGCATGTGTAGGAGCTCTCTCATTGCTTGAAATACTAGTGGCATAGGTTTGTGTGACCTTGCTCCTAGAATTGGTTAGGTGAGCTCTAGCTAGCCCGGCACCATTGTTGCTTAATTAGGATCTTAGCGAGGTGCTAGAGAACATAGATAGAGGGGTGTAGTCTTGGCTATACCGATAGTTTTAATTCCACACTTGTTTTGGTTAGCCGGCTCGATTAAGTTTTAGAAACGACTATTTACCCCCCCTCTAGTCACCATCTCGACCTTACAAGTGGTATCAGAGCTAGGTCTCTCATTTGTGGTCTTCACCGACCCGAGAGGATGGTGACTTATGGGCTAGATGTTGAGTGTCCATACACTTTTGATGGCACACACTTTGCACGGTGGAAAAATTGGATGACATGCAGTTTTAAGTTCATTTCCCCCCAAATGTGGTGGATCGTAGATGTGGGATTTTCTCATGCATTAGAAGAAAATAATGCAACTAAAGCGTAAAAGAAATGCCTACATCTCGATTGCCAAGCTACTAACATTTTCTATCAATCCATGAAAGATAACATATTTGGGGAGATTATGTACATGAAGACCGCCCATGATATTTGGTTGTACCTCAACTTAATATATGGGAGTGTCTCCAATGATGATGATGATGAGCCCAAGAAGGAGGCACATGAGTGTGTTGAGCATGACCACAATTTGGTGATTGTGGAAGATTGCTCCACCTCATGGTCAAGTGATGATGATTATTTTTCTACCACAAGATCACTTGACAAGATTGATGATGATGCCTCAAGTGATACACATGATGATACTACTTCATGCACACTTGATGGTGATGAGGATGGCTCATGCTTTGATGGTGATTGTGATGCCACTACAAGCCCATCACCACATTGCTTCATGGCTTCATGTCACAAGGTGACTCTAAGGTATCAAATGATAGTGTGGTTGGTCATGTTGATTCATATGATGAGCTTGTGAGTAGACTTGCTAGCATGACCATGTCTTTAGAAAATGAGAAAGCTAAAACTGAGAAATTGAAAAATGAAAACTCTTTTCTAAAGAACACACGTGAACAACAAAACATCTACTTTATGTTACTACTTCTTCACATGATGAGCTAAAATTGAATCATGAGACACTACTTACATCTCATGATGAATTATTAGAACAACATGCTTTTCTCATTAAAATTTTTACAAAGAAACTTAAAAACAATAAGAGCTCATCACATGGATCAAATGATAAATTGCAAAATGTTGCTAACCCTTGTGATGTAGGCAAGAAGCATGTATCCACCTCTTCTAATGATTTATTAGAAATGCCATGTTCTTCACATATAGATGCTTGTTCTACTTCTATGTCTTGTGAGACTAACCTTTTGAAAGAGAACAATGAGCTAAAAAATGAAGTAAAGAATTTGAGCAACAAGTTAGAGAGGTGCTACAACTCAAAAGTGACGTTTGAGCACATGTTGAAGGCTCAAAGAAACTATGGTGACAAGTGTGGCCTTGGCTTTGAGAAGAAGATGACAAAGGGTGAAAGAAAGAGAGAAAGAAAGATGAAGAAGCTACAACAAAGAAAGCTCTCTAATACCAAGTGCTACCGGTGTCATGAAGCAGGACACCATGCAAATGGTTGCCCTAACATTGAGAAGCTCAAGAAGATAAAAGAAGAAGAGAGGCTCAAGCAAGTGAAGTGCTTCAAGTGCTGCACTTGAGGTCATCTTACCTCAATGTGCCTAGCCAAGCAATTGGTGAAGCAACTAGAAGAGCCTCAACCAAAGCCACAAGTTGAGCAAGAGAAGACACCCCAAGAGCAAATCCAGATCAACCATAAAGATGGTAGTGACTTGATGAAGAAGAAGAAGAAAACAAGAAGGGGTGGAAAGGCAAGGCATCCAATGCAAACTCAAGATGCCAAGATGATGAGCAAGAATGAAGATGAGAAGAAAGTCTATGCTCACATTAAGTGCTTCAAGTGTGGAAATATGGGACACTTTGCCTCTAAGTGTCCTACCAAGCTTGAGAAGAAGGCTCAAGCAATCCATGAGAGGCAAGGCAATGGGAAGCACTACATGAGCAAGGAAGAGAAGGCTCAATCAAAGAGAAAGTGCTACTTATGCCGGGAAAGGAGACACATGACACATTCATGTCCCCTAGGTAACACTCCTAAGCCTGTTTCAATTGATGATGATTCTATGCTTAGGAAGGATGGCAATGGTACCTCATTGGTTGTAATTGCAAAACATCCCGCTATTCATACTATGCCTAAGTATGTTGCTCCTAACTTAAGAAGACCCAAAATTGTTTGGGTACCATCAAAAAGTGGATGATTGATTGTAGGTACCATTGGCATTGGAGACTTGATTCAATTGATTTCATATTGATCATCATATGTTGAGTCAATATATGAAGTTTAGTACACATCCAAACCCAATGCCATGATAATTGAGTAAAGTCCAAATATGCTACATCATACAAGTGCTATAATTCAAGTTGTTGGTGATTCATTGGATATATTTGATGGTTTGCAAATAATTGAGTTGAAGCTTGCAAGTTGGATGATCATGAGCTAACCAAGGTATATCTCTTGTTGATCATTTCATTTGGGTGCATATGAGTTGATTGAATTGGACAAATATGCAAAGTTGCTTGCTATAAGTTGATTGAATGGATAATTGATTAGTAATCAAGTTTGGATTGATTTGTGTTGGATAAATTTATGAGATGACTTTTAGTAAGTGGTTTGAATGGATACATGTCTTATGAAAGTATTCAAAAAAAGTTAGTTTCAAGTTTGATTCATATTTGATAAAGTATAGCTCAATTGTTGAAATCTGTCCTATATTGCAAAATCTGAGCTACCTGTGATCTTAGCCATGTTTGAGTGATCAAAACTTATTAGATTGGCATAAAAATTAGTGTACATGCTCTAGACTTTTGGTATAAGATATTGTACAAATTTCATGAGAATTGGATAAGAGATGCTTCGGTTTTTGGAGTGAATCTTGTCAGCTATAGTGCAGCAGTTTTCAGCATATAGCAGTGGTAGAATAATTGAAATCTGGTAGCAATATAGAAGTCAAATGAAGCTCAAATTGTGACATCTGCTAGATAACTTAGTTATGCACACCTCCACCAAATTTCGTGGTATTTAGATTTGTACTTTGAGAGATATGCATTTTTCTTTTAAGAGTATAAAATCTGTCAGAAAAGTGACAAATGTTGGATTGATCTAGAGTCATTTTGATTGAAATGTCCTCAAGTTCGAAACATGTTTATAAGTAATTGAGGCACCTAAGTTTGGTTTTGAAATGATCTAGAAGAATGACAAGCAAAGAGTACAAGGCTATTTGATTGTGGAGTGTACTTTGCACACTTTTGGTACTCAAGATGAAGATCAAGATCAAACTCAAGTTGAAGATGAAGTTTAAGTTCTAGATATTATTGGAGATCATTTAGTAGAAAGAAAAGGACTTAAACAAGTAGAAAGAAAAGGACTTAAAGAAGGAATCAAGGTTACTCATCAAGTTAAGTCCATCACTTGGATCAATCACTCAAGCTATTTCAAGTGAGTATCAAGAATGGTTCTTTGGAAAGAGGTCACTTCTCCCTAGTGTAGGGGCTTGCCACCTATGTGTAGGTAAACTAAGTGTGGTACTTGGAAAGCTAACATGGAAGTGGTGATCTGAGAGACATTTGAGATGCTTAGTTGAAGCAATCAAAAGGATTGATCAAGAAAAGCATGCAACACCCAAAAGAAAGCTAGTCATGATATTTCAAGTAGTATTCCAAATAGTTCTCTCATGCAAGCAAAGATCAAAAGATGAAGCAAGCCAACCACAACAAGAAAGTGCACTTGATCATAAGTGGTATTCATTTCATATGGGTGAAGAGTGGAATTCAAAATGGTGTCTATTGGTCTTCACCAAGCATATAATTAGACTTCACATTGCTATTGGAGTAATGAATTAGAATCTATGTGACTATCCTCTACTCCAACATAGCAAAGGTATCATTGTAATGTGCATGATCATTTTATCCCTTACTAGTATGCGGTTAGTGCATATAGTTCATACTTCATAGGATCATGCATAACAAATGAAATGTTTAAATTCATAGCCTACCACTATTGCTTGAATAATTAGTTGATCTAGTGGTTAGTATATGAATTTGTTCATGAGCTAGTGAACCCAAGTACTTGACTTAATTTGGATTGATAACAAGTGACAAGTGCAACATTGGCAAGATAACCTTGCAAGAGGTGTGAAGAAGTTTGTCATTGGTTCAAATCAGGCTTGGAAGCTTAGGCAAATCAATTTAGTTCAAGTCAGCCATAGAAGCTCATGATAGTGATAAGAGTACAAGCACAAGACAACAATGCAAATGGATATCTAGTTTGTTTGTTTCAAATGGTATCTAGACTCAAGTATTTCATCAAGAATTCACAAGTGATGTCTAGATCAACTCACAAGTGATATCCTATAAGTGGTACTCGTAAAGATAGCAAAGGTTCAAGAAATGGTTTTTATTGATAAATCCAACAAGTGGTTCCATACTAGAAGATTCTTTCAAGAGGGGTCACATCTATACATGGTATCAATCATGCAAGATGATGGTTCCACAAGTGATCCTCAACTTTAAGTGATCATCAAATGAAGAATGCATCCCTCACCTACAAGAGCCCAAGTGTATCAAATGGATGACCCATGCTATCACATAGGGGGAGGTGCCACACAAATTGATATCAAGATCAAAGATCCTATGTGTGGTATCTCAAGAAGCCCTACACAAGATACAAGTGGTACAAGTTACAAGTGGTATCTACAAGTGGTGTCATTCCAACAATCAAGTGATGTCCATAAAAAATGCAAGATTCAAGCCTCAACCATCTACCCCAAATGCATACCTTTGCATCAATGAGAAGCACACCTTTTATGGAAATTGATGACAAAGGGGGACAGATTGTACAAAGATATGAAAGCCTTGAGATTGAGATTGTACAAGGGGAAGAGATAAGATATGAAAGCTTTGGGAGAGGATTGAGACAAAGAAGTAGAGGTTGGACATGGACATGGACAAAAAGGGAGCAACGTTGAAGAAAAGAGATGGATCAAAATTCTTGGACAAGAGAAGCACATAAGTAGGGGGAGCAAGCTCATGAACTTTGATCGATTGCTTTTGATATGTGCATATTCATGTGCTTGCTTGCATTGTATAAGTTCTTAAATTCAATATGCATGCTTGTGTGATGTATGCTAGTTGTAGAATTTGATTGATGAAATGAAAACTAGCATTCATAGGATGATAGCTACACACTTGGTATGCTTTTCAAGTAATGCTAGTACCTTGATTTTAATGTTGATCTCACGAGGTATCTAGTGCTTTTTATTTCCAAGTGTTATCTAGCTAACCATGGTGCTAAGGATGAACTTAAAGGTGCAACTCCGATTGGTTTCACACTTCAAAGATTTACTCTATACACCTTAGCATCATTTGGTAGAAATTACTCTCCCACATTTCCAATCTATGCATATGTGAGAACTTCAAACCAAACACTCTAGCACATATGTAGGGGGAGCTAATACTATCATCTCGGGTTTGTGGTACTTGTCCAAAATCATTTTCACATGGTAAAATTTCTTGGGCAAGCAACATGAATCCAAAAGAGCTTAATTTCCATATCTTTGTAGAGTTGTCATCAATTACCAAAAGGGGGAGAATGAAAGGTCCTTGTGTGGTTTTGGTAATTGAGTGACAACCTAGGTGGACTAATTGTGTTTATGTGAGATACATAGGTGATTAGTCCACAGGTACATGTGTGTGAGCAACATATGCCATGAAGGTGAAAATGGCTTGGAGATGTTGCAAAGCTCACACATGTGATTATGAAGGAGCTCATTGCAAATGAGACATGACATTGAGTCATGTGATCAAGGAGGAGAAGATCAAGACATGACTTGGCTTGATGGACCAGTTGCAAGCGTGAAGGGCAAGTTGGAGGCTTTGGAGCAATGGACCGCGTGGCGGTGAAGCTTAAGCAAGACTTGGCGCCGATGGACGAAGGCAACGGTGAAAAGCAAGTGAAGTCAAGATCGATGAACCAATATGATCACATGATGATATGAAGTGGATCATATCATTGTTGATCATGTTGGTGCATGTGTTGCATCGACATTGGAGGAGATGGAATGGAATGCGTAAGGCAAAGGTATAACCTAGGGCATTTCATTTCACCGGTCATAGGTGTGTAGAGAAGTTTATGACCGGGTTTAGGATAGATGGTTGTACAATCAAGAGGGGCAAACTTGTTTGTATATTGGTCATCTAGTGCCACTCGAGTGATCTAACTTTTCATCGTCGCTAGGATTGAGTGGCGTGGCAAGTTGAGTGGCTAATCCATTGGGAAATGATTGTGAAAATGCTAACACACATGCACATGGTGGTGTACACTTGGTGGTGTTGGCACATTTATAAAGGATATGAAGTTGGAGTTGATGTGGATCAACTTGGCAATGGAACAGAGGCAAGAAAGGTTCAAAACTCCACCGACGGAGTGTCCACCCATAGAGTGTGGATAGTCCAACGGTGCCACCAGTGCCCTATATAGAAAAGACAGGGTTTCATAGAGCTGATCGGACGCTGGACTCGGTAGGACCGGTGCGTCTGGTCAGTGGCAGCAGTGAGCGCGCAGTCTTGGTCTCATGACTGGATGTTGGCACAAAGAGTGACTGGACACTCAGGGTCTGCGTCCTGTCAGTACTGACATATGGTGACGTAGGTGGTGCTGGAGTTAGGCACGCGGGCACAAAACTGATCGGACGCTGGTCTGTGTCCGGTCATGGTGGATCGGACACGTCCGGTCGCAAAATAGAGGCTCGAGGAGCTCTCTAGAAATGATCGGACTCAGGCGTAGCACCGTCCGGTCATTCACTATGCAACATCCGGTTGCAACTTAACCGTTGAGATCAAGCGGCTCCAGTTGAACGTAGAGCGACACGTGGATGGCGTAGAGCGACTGAACGCTGGCAGGGTGTGTCCGGTCGTCCCAAATTTTGCCCAGTGAAGGGGTAACGGCTAGTTTAGCCCATGGGGCTATAAATAGAAGGTGGTCTCAGCCATGGTTAGTGCTGAGCACCTTGGGGGACTTTGTGTCCATGCTTGAGAGTGCTTAGGAGCCCTCCATCTCACATATGCTTGATAGTGATCATTCAATTATGTGAGTGAGCGATTCTAGTGCGATTGCATCATGAGGTTGCAACGAGTGGCACTTGGTGATCGAGGTGCAAGCCGGTGGTGCTTGTTACTCTTGGAAGTTGCCACCTCCTAGATGGCTTGGTGGTGGTCTACATCGAAGCCCGCAAGAAGCTTGTGCGGTGCTCTGGAGAAGAGCTTTGTGAGGGGCATTGTGCTCACCCCATGGGACCACGAAGAGAACTCTAGTTGAGTGTGTCATTGTGCTACCCTCACTTTTGGGGTAGGTTCTTGTGGTGCCCGGCATGCGGGCTTGGCAGGTGATGCCAATTAGCCACCGAACCACCAAGTGAGCGGTCGACACAACGGGGACGTAGCATGTTGGCAAGCACATGAACCTTGGGAGAAAATCACTGTGTCAACCTTGTTCTTCCTGTTTGTTTGCAATCCCTTTACACAAGCTTGTGATTACTTTTATATACATTGTGCTTGTGTAGTTGCTCTTGTAATTAGTTAGCTTGTGTAGCTCACTAGTTACCTTCTTTCTTGTGTAGCTTAGAAGTAGCTCCCTTGCATAGATAATTTGGTTTGTGTAACCTTGTTAGTCACATTGCTTAGTTTGTGTAGCTAAGTATTTGGGCTCTCTAATTTGGCATTGGTTGCCTTGTTATTGAGCTTTGCTAGTGAGCTTATTTGGCTT
This sequence comes from Miscanthus floridulus, assembly GCF_019320115.1. Classification (NCBI taxonomy): domain Eukaryota; kingdom Viridiplantae; phylum Streptophyta; class Magnoliopsida; order Poales; family Poaceae; genus Miscanthus; species Miscanthus floridulus. The sequence continues at coordinate 56,182,566 of NC_089586.1, read as the reverse complement.
TGTGCTTTTGCTTACTAGCATGTGTAGGAGCTCCCTCATTGCTTGAAATACTAGTGGCATAGGTTTGTGTGACCTTGCTCCTAGAATTGGTTAGGTGGGCTCTTGCTAGCCCGGCACCATTGTTGCTAAATTAGGATCTTAGCAAGGTGCTAGAGAACATAGACAGAGGGGTGTAGTCTTGGCTATACCGATAGTTTTAATTCCGCACTTGTTTCGGTTAGCCGGCTCGATTAAGTTTTAGAAATGACTATTCACCCCCCTCTAGTCGCCATCTCAACCTTATAGCATCACATCAAGCAAAATAGAACTCTATTAAGAAATCTATCAACTTTGAATCGCACTTACAATTCGACTTAGCATTCACATACGTCGGCCTAAACACATCTCTAGGACTAATGCTTATTTTTTCCTCAATCCAATGGCCGACGCGAATCCATGATTATTTATCAAAATAAACTCTCAGAGACAATTGCTTGCATCGGCTATTGGCTTTCATTGCTAATTTTAATGAAGCCTCCTTCCCATAACTTGCCAAAAAGCATTCAAAGTCTCCTAGTTTCTAGAAGACTGGATTGGTTATTGCGATGCTCACAGACTCATCAGCGTGAACCAGTTCAACATCATCCACATGCCATTGAATCAAACACTGATGCATGGTTGATGGCACACAACAGTTTGCATGAATCCAATTATGACCGAGGAGCAAACTGTATGACCCTTTTCCATCGATGACAAAGAATGTGGTGAGCAGAGTCTTACTTTCGATTGTCAATTTGATATTTATTGCCCCCCGGGTCTTAGACGCATTACCTCCAAAATCCTTAAGCATCATGTCAGTCTCCATCAGATCTCCTAGTCCCTTGTCAAGTTTACAGAAAGTGGTGTAAGGCATGAGATTGATAGAAGCACCTCTGTCCACCAACATCTTGTTCACTGGCTTTCCATCAACAAAACCTTTCATATATAAAGCCTTTAAGTGCCGATGCTTGACTGGTTTATCAAATATTGCTTGTTGTATAACCATCAACTTGGCAACTATCTCCTCATACTTCGATTCATCAAAATCTGAATAAACTTCTTGATCCATCGGAGCTCTGAACTCTGATGGCAATAGAAAAGCCATTTGAATATTAGCCGATGGTTGCTTTCTATCGGTTGTCTGCTTAGCATGCCATCTTGAGGTTTTCCGGATGTCTGAGCCTGTTCCAACTCTTTATTCCTTAGGCGTTGCACCCTTCTCTTCTGGCTTCTTGTCAAACCTCCTAGACACCATTGGCCTTCCTGCCAAACATATTCTCTTTCGTTGCCATCTTCTTCATAATCAGCCCAGTCTTGGTCAACAACTCGTTTGCCAAGCCGATCATGAACACTTTTATTTTTTAAGTGCCGATCCATGTTATTATGATGATATGCATCTTGAGCATGGATAGACCGGCAGTTGGTTTGAGATTGCCTAAACTCCCAATATTGATTGCTGCATTCTGGACAGTCATGTCTGGTAGGCAACTTCAAACCTTTATTCCAGCAATGTCTAAAGAAAGGACAATTCCAATGTAATTCGGCTTGTTTCATTTCATACCTCTCTTTTTCCAGTTGACGCTGGTATTCTTGATCCTTTAACAACGCTGATAATCCTTTTCCTTCTGCCGCTGCCACATATTCAATAGGATCCGATATGTAACTCGCGGCTTTGTCGCCCCATCTTTTGATGTTTCTCCCTTCTCATATTAGCTCTTTTGCTTATCATGACGTCTTTTAATTTCCCTGTATTCGTCGGCTGATATTTGCATGTTGGGATCGACTATTCTAGCTTCTCTTGATTTGGTTGATGTTAGGACCTTAGTCTTCCCTTTGATCAGCCTAGCATCAACCATGTTTTGATCTCCTAGGAAAGGATTATCATCAACTTTCATTTTTCTAGGCGTATCAAATTTGAGCCTCCCTTGCTGAATAGCCCTCTGTATATGCTGCCGGAAGATTCTGCATTCATTAGTGGAATGAGAAGTAGCGTTATGGAACTTGCAGAACTTCTTATTCTTCAACTGATCAGGGGGCAACATAACATGATTATCGGGCAACTTGATCTGCCCCTTCTCAAGCAAGAAATTGAAGAGCTTATCTGATTTTGTGACATCAAAGTCATAGCTCTCCTCGACTCCTCTTCCCTAAGGATTTGGCACCATTACTGTCTTCTTGCCCCAATTTCATTCAGCCATAGCAACCTCTTCTTCTTCATCTTCATAGCCGTCATCAACTGACACTACTACAGAAACGTTTTCTATGGCGGGCGAATTTGCTTTTGCGCAGCGGGCAAACGCGTCCGCCAGCGTGAAAAGGTCACGGTAAATCGTGGCCTTCCCACGGCGGACCGCTTTGCCCGCTGCGGTTAATCGATTTCTCACGGCGGGCACGTTAGGATGCCCGCCGCGGTTAAACGTTTCAAAAAAACAAAAAAAAACCCAGGAACCCGCCGGCGAGCCCAATCTCGAGCCCACCGACGAGCCCATTCACAACCCAATACTGGATGCCCGCAGTGCCGTCGCCACCGTCGCCGACGGATCCACCCTCGCCGCGGCCAGATCCGCCCTCACAGCGGCAGGATCCGCCCTCGCCGTCGCCAGATCCGCCCAATCTGGCCTCCGCGTCGCCATCGTCGCCACCTGGCATGGGGAAGAGGGGAGGACCGCGCCTCCCTTCCTGGCCACCGATGGAGGGAGGAGGGGCCTGGCGGAGGGCGGATCCATGCCGCAGCCTCCCTGCTTGGCCGCGCGCCACCCCGCAGAGCACCGCGAGCCACCGCGCGCCGCGCGCCGCCCCACACCGCATCGAGCCGCCGCGCCATCCCGCCGCCGAAGGACCGCACGCCGCCGGCCAGGACGTGAGGAGAGAGAGGAGACGGGAGGTGAGAGTAGCACCGCCGGCCAGGACACGAGGAGAGAGGAGGGGACGCGAGGAGAGAGTGAGTCGCCAGAGGAGGGAGACTGTTGCTCGTGAGAAGGCCGGGCGAGAGGAGAGTGAGGTGGGGAGGAGGCCGGCCGGGTGAAAACCTAAGTGCCATTTATATATGGCCCAATAGCAGTCAGATGTGGGCTTGGCTGTGGGCCTCAGTATATTTTCCGAGACGGGCCTTTTAAGCTGTCCGCTTCAGAAAATAGAGGCATATTCCGTGGCGGGCCTCTTATAAATGCCCGTCACGGTAAATCGATTTACCGTGGCGGACACCTTACGATGTCCGCCATGGTAAATAGGGTATTTACCGTGGCGGACATATTAAGATGCCCGCCACGGTAAATCGATTTACCATGGCGGGCAAAAGTGCCCGCTGCGGTAAATAAAAAATGCCCGCCGCGGTAAATCGTGGGATTTACCGCAGCGGGCAAAAATAGGTGCCCGCCACAGAGTGCAAAAGTGCAACGCTGCGCATATTCGTTTGTGTAGTAGTGTGAGTATGGATTATAAGCTTCAGCCACTGTGGTACTCTTCTAGAATCGAGTGTCCCTACACATACTCTAGAATTGGCTATTGAGCGCTGCCACTCGTTGAGCCAATTGACCCAAGTTATCAAATTCTTGTCCTAGTTGTTTCTCTTTCCACATTGGCAGCATTCCTTGAACGGCTAAAGCAGCTAGTTGATTATCATCCAAGTTTAAGGAGAAGCATAAGTTCCTTGTTTCTTGAAACCTCTGAAGAAACTCAGTGCCCGATTCATTAGTCTTCTGCCTTATAGTTGTCAGATCAGTAATCTTCTTTTCTCTAGTCCTAGTATAAAAATATGTATGAAATTTCTTCTTGAGGTCAGCCCAGTTGGTAATGGAGTTGACCGGCAATGATGAAAACTAAGTGAAGGCTAGCCCTGACAGGGACAAGGAGAAAAAACAAACTTGATGGGCCTCCTCAACTGATGCCTCACCCAATTGTGTAAGATACCGACTAACATGTTCTATCGTGCTTGTACTATCTTGGCCAGTTGAAAGCATCTAGACCCCTAGTTGGGTTTCGGTGATTAATGACAATACGTGATTACTATGACTAACGTGTGTTTTGTAGAGGCAATTAAGTTAGGTCATGGTAATGGAGATCGATTGGGCTATCATGGTGTCATGCCCCTACGATGGAAATCATTTCGGTTTTCAAAGGATGGACTAGTTCTAATTGTCGATTGGAGTTGAAGAGACACTTAGAATAGTTTATGACTTTGTTTTTCCTTTGGTCATACTATTAAGGGGGGTATGGACAGGTAGCTTGACCTAGGTGAATCTAGTGGGTTAGGTGTGGTGCACACTTGCTAAAACTAGCACTAGGTAGCTCCTAAAAAGCCCTTAGATCCATTGGAGCAAACTTCATTCACGTACGTTCAAAAGTTGGAAGTGAATGGAGAGTCAAATACTGACCGGACGCTGGCTTCAGTGTGACCAGATGCTAGCACATAGTCCGGTCAGTTCATTTGATCAAGGTTTAGTCATCTGGAAGTGACCGGACTCTGAGAGGTGAAGTGACCGGACACTGAGGGCCAGCGTCCGGTCAACTCCAATAAGGTTCCAGAGAGGGAAAATCATGACCAAATGCATCCGGTCACACTTTAAACACTGGAATTCGGGGTGAACTGACCGGCGCGTCCGGTCAACATGACCAGAGCGTCCGGTCAATATGACCGGAGCGTCCGGTCACCCCGCAAAGCCACATAATGGTTTGTTTTTTAGCCCATGTTATAAATACTTCCTCCATTCATGTGTGGGGAGACTTTTGCTCATTTCAATAGCTGAGAAACACCTTTGAGAGTGCTAAGAAGAGCAAGGTCCTAGTGAGGTGATTGAGATTTGAGAATCCCAAAGAGAGCCCTCATTAGTGAGATCAAGAGTAGCAAAGTGTGCATCCAGCCTTCTCATTAGGCTTGCTGTGGTCAAGTGAGAGTTCATGCTTGTTACTCTTGGTGATCACCATCACCTAGATGGCTTGGTGGTGATTGGGAGCTTGGTGATCATCCGGCGGAGCTTGTGAATGACCCAACTCAAGTTGTGAGCGGTTGTGGGTGATTCACCACGATAGAGTGTCGAAGAATCAACCCGTAAAGAGTACTTGATCCTTGCATGGATCAAGGGGGAGCTACACCCTTGTGTGGGTGCTCCAACGAGGACTAGTGGGGAGTGGCGACTCTCTGATACCTCAGCAAAACATCTCCACATTCCTCCTTCTCTATTTACTTTAAGCATTTACTTTGAGCAATTCAATACTTGTCTTTACATTCATAGAATTGCCATGCTAGAGTAGGATTGGAACTTAGGTTGCAAGACTTTTTGTGCAATAGAATATTACAAACACTTTCTAGGCACAAGGGGTTAATTGGGCTAACAATAGGATTTAATTATTGAAAGAAATTTAGAATTAGCCCATTTCACCCCCCCCCCTTTTGGGCATCTTGATCCTTTCACCAGTGAAGTTGGCAAACTCTGGGAGTCTATAATTTGTGGGAAGAGCGACCAAATCATACCATTCTGGATATGAGCATTTGTACGAGAAGGTCAGCCCTTTTGGCTTCAGACAGAACTGATTCTTCATCATCTCGGTCACTTTTAGCAACAACTCGTCAGCTTGTGGATTTGGATTTCTCTACACCTATTGACCCATCTATGGATTGAAACCCCATGTGCCTTGATACCCTAGATTTGGAATCATGTGAAGGGTGTTATAATCTATGCCATAGTGATACCCTTGTGGAATCTCTATCTACTGGGTCCTTTGCTGACTTGATGCTTGAAGTCTCTAATTGTAGACATGAGGATCTATATCTCTATGGATCCTTTGAATTGATGGTGCTATTTTTTTAGTCAACGATGGTATGTGGTCTGATGTGCCAAAATTAATCACATGGTTCTGACCTTGCCCCACCGGTTGTTGCACATGCTGTACTGACGGTCTAGGATTATATTATATCTGATTCGTAGTAGTTCCTTGAGCTTGTTTAGATGAACCCTGAACTGCCTGGTCATCATCATTACCAGCTGGTGCTGCTTCTTGATGGCTGGTATCGACTTGATTAGTCCCTTAGGTTGCCGAATGTGGAATGTTGTAATAAGCCGGCCCAACTTGACCAACTGGAAACCCATGAATCGCCTCTTTCATGGCGTTGTGGAATGTGTCCAAGAAAGCTTCATTATGTCTTGAAATGGCATCATGAACAGATTTGTCCATAACTTTCATAAAGAAATGCATGTCTTTAGCTTCAACTGTATCTGTCTGCTCATGTAATAGAACCCTTGATAGTGGAAATTTCTGAACAATTACGTTGTCACATGTTTTGGTGTAGGACAACAAGCATTTGTTCTGAAATTCTTCTATAGCTTTACCGATGACATCTTTATCTCCATCAGGTAGATCTTCATAATGTACCATAAGGATGTCATTGTTGTTGTGAACCGCCATGATGATCGGGGAATTTGGAGACTTGGCAAAGTATGGGTGCATTTCATGGGGTGCATCATGTCAACATAGAAATTTTGTCCCGTGCCTAGGGCACATGAGCAAGCCAGAAGGGTCCACTCGATGGAGCTGGAGATCCGCCTAGCTTCAGCGCAGGAATGGTCGATCCAGCGCACTTCTCCTGAGACATGCCAGTCAATTTGACCCTGCAATTGACAAGAAGAGAAAGTTTATTAATAATTTAGGGTGGAACATGCCAGTGTTGCAAGACAGTCCTGAATGTGCGGCTCTGAGAGCTGATATGAAAGGAGATCGACTAAATAGTCGATTCCAGCATATTCATAAGAATAAATCAGTTAAAGCTCATGGGGTTGTGTAAGAAGAATCAGTTATCATTCAGAATGAATATCATTATTTGGACAAATATCGGTCAATGGTAAAAAGATATCAACAATGATTAAACTATGCTAAGCCAATGATTGCGAGTATCTGAACCCCTTTTATAAAAGAAATAGCTCATCATCATTTAACCATTTAATAAAGATAAATTTAATGAACATATTAGATCTCGTCTATCGCTATGACCAGTGGGGCATGAGGCAAAATCATGCAGGCCGTCGAAATAACAATAGATTTGATGACCCTAACTTATTACTAATATCAGTGGGGCATGAGGCAGAATAATGCAGGTTGTAATACAATAATAAGATCATGGGCCTAACACATCTTTCAACATGTCTCTACTTCAACGGTCTCGTGACATGAACTGTTCATGAAGGCGCTCAATATCGGCTAAAACAGCCCATTCAGGCATAGCGCACAGTTAAGGTCATTCGCCCTTAGGAACAGATCTACCAAATAACGATCCCCACTCCATAGTGCTAATAATGGGGTGTGAGGCAGAATCACATAGGCCATGATAATGGGCCATGAAATGGTTTTCGCTAGCCAACAGATCTACTCAAGATCAGACATGCCTTAACCGCATGCTATGCACAATGAAGATTCATGTAAAACAGTCAATAAAACATAACTCATCGTTTAGAGTGCAAATTAGATCTGTTTAGATTAACAAATGATGGGTTAAACAAGATATAAGGCTGATCTAGATCAATCCCAATCGGGCGAAGTGATATTACTGTAATTAAATAAATAATGGAAGCAATAAGCAATATTGGGAACTTAATGAATCTGTCCGAAGGAACGCCACCCTTAGATAGAGCCGATAACTTGACCTTAATCTAGTTTGAGCAATGGAGGTTGACCGAATCGATGCAGCCTTACTTGAGCTAGACAAGAATCGATAACTAGCTTATACCAGTGTCGTAGTGGAGGTCGACCGGATTGATGTAGTCATACGAACAGAAGTATAAGCCATGATGGTACTTACAGACAAGCAGTGGAGGTCGACCGGATTGATATAGCCATACTTGCTGAAGAACTCGCCAAGATCTACTCTACTCCTACTCCTAAGGGATAGCCGAAGCCAAAAAAAGTAAGTAACTTGTATTGGATTGATTGTGTGTGTTTTTTACAATAGCCAGGGTTTGATATTTATACCCGGGACCTATGCATGACTCCTATCTAAGCATGACTCATCACAATCTTTAGACCTAGAGAAAACATTCCTAATTTAAGATAACTTGGACTCTAATCTTTCCCTTTTTATAGAGTCCAACATGCTTTGTCCCAGCGCTGATCGTAGCCTTTGTCATTATCTGCTGGCGCTACCTGAAGAAAGTCAATTCCAGTGTTGCATTCGAATCAGCTGGTTCCGATCTACATGCAATTGATTCCTTGATGACACAATCTTGGGAGTTTCCAGTCCCTGCGTCTCTTCTTCCAAATTTTGGAGTAAACACATCATTATGGACAAGGTAACTGCCAAGTGGATTAGTGAATACTATAGACCCAAATTCCCCTTCCCATGTTATGTAACTAGATTTAATTTCTTTCAATTTCAATTAGCATCTAGTTCCTTTTCATGCCTAGGTTTGCATTTGCATGTTTAATCTTTTGTCTTGCATACACTAGGTATATCTTATGGTAGGCTTGCTCGGTTTCACTCTTAACCCTTGGAGCAAACCTACATGGTTTAAATTGTTTACGAGCATGGCACATAGCTTGTTCTATAATTGTTCATCTAATATGTGCCAAAATCCAAAATGTAGATAATTTCTCCCGACTATCACTTTCGAAAATGATTCTCACATTCATATGATGTCATCTTTCAAGTGGTATTTTTTATTCTAAAATCAATGTGCATGTATCATGCAAGTATTCCATACTTGTGTGCACAAATTTAGGGGGAGGTTACTCTATAAGTTGGATGCTTTGAGACTAACACCTTTTCAAGCTTATCATGTGTGTAGTAGTCTCATTGCAAGGAAAATGGAGTTCCCAGAGTTAAGCATCATACTTCAAATATCCACTACCTATTGCAAGTGGTATAAATCAAATTGGTTTCCACATGTGGTATTTCTAAATAGATATCATCATGTTGATTTCACTTTGGTATTTATATGCTTTCTCCATGCATTATATAGATTAAACTCCCTTGAGCATTAATTTGCCAATTATGCATAAACTACATTCTCCATCATATGTATGCATATATTTAGGGGGAGCTTAGTCTATGTAATGTGAGAGTCAAATTTTGTGACCTATTCCACTCCACATAGAAAGGATCATAAAGTTTGACCCTCCCTTGTGCTACTAATGTCTTCCTTTTTGGTGTTTGATTCCAAAGGGGGAGAATTTGTAGGACTAAAAGCAAGCTCGATCATAATAATTTACAAATGGTAATGGTCCGAGAAAGGGAGGATAGTGGATTATGGAGTTAGGGGGAGGCTTAAATCCATAATGCCACATGGAGACATTTACAAGGGCAAGATAAGTTTCCAAAGATGTTTACATGTGGTATCTTTTAGCATCATATAACCTTGCCCTTTGCATTGCATCCTAGCAAGTAAATAGTTTTTAAATTCCAAAATTTTTATTATTTGCTTACTTTGGTCGTGTTGTCATCAATCACCAAAAAGGGAGAGATTGTAAGGAAAGTGGACCCTAGGCCCATTTACTTTGGATTTTGGTGTTTGATGACCAACACAACCAAATTGGACTAATGAATTTACAAGTAATTATTTTGTAGTTCAATAGGGTGCAAGACATGACTTGGACGAAGGTGACATGATGATCTGTAACACCCCGGGTGTTTAAATATTAAAGACAGGACATGTCATCATATGCATTGCAAGGCATTTGGTCATATTGCAAACTTTGATATGCATTCACTAAAACAAGTTTACATTTGTGTTTATGAGTGTTGAATTGAATTGTTTGAATCAAGTCAAAATTTGGTTTGGATTTGAATTTTCCAGAAAACCCTGATTTTCATTATTTAAATCCTACCCTGACAACTCATTTCAAAATCTAAGCATATTTTGGGGTTGAGCCCAAAAGCAAAAGTGTAGAGCTTGTCAAGTTATACAAAGTTTGTTTTTGGAGTTTTCAAAGTTGTTATGAAAAATTTGGAGTAATTCAAAAAGGCGTAATTCATTAAATTTCCCCTATTTGAATTCAAAAGTTCATTTCAAAATGTAGACCGAATTTGGGGTTGGTTATAAAAGCAAAGTTGTAGAACTTTTGATTTTAAACAACTTTTATTTTTGGAGATTTTTGAGTTGTTATACAAATTTGGGAGTAATTTGGATTTTAAAATGAATGGCATTTCTATAATATTGATGAACAGTGTTCACTGCCTTAGCTACATTGCCGGCGATGCTTCGGCTTGCTTCCAGTCGCGCGCGTGGCCGTCTAGGCGTCATGCTGGCGAGGCAAATGGAGTCATCGTGGCTTCCTTGAGCTTCCTGGCCATCCTTTATAACCTGAGCCGCCATCATCCTTGCCGTTTCCTCCTCCTCTGTTTTCCCGTCGCCTTGCTCATCTCCGGTGAGCTCCCACCGTCAAACCAGCGCCTGTGCCATCGCAGCATAGCACTCAATAGTTTCGCCTGCTCCTTGCGCACCCAACTGACCCGCTTTTGTTGCTTGACTTCACCGGATAACTGCTCTGCGCGCTCTTCTTCCTTGTGGTCGGCAACGTCCCCGTCGCAAGCACTTCACCGTGGCCAGAGCTCCACGGTGCGCCTCTACCCCTGCTGAGTCTTGCTTCAGCTTCACCACAATTCCATGGTACTCTATGACCCATTGATTTCTCATTTTGACCACCACAGCTACCGGAGCATCGCCACCGACAACGGTCTGCTCCGCCGTGCCTGCTCGGAACGTCGACCAGCATCTTCGTTGCTCCTCCGACCCTGCTCGTTGCTCAGTCGTGCTCGGGGTGAGGTGCTGAACCCTTCTGTGCTAAGTGTTTAACCCCTACCACACTTGTGTCGCTGGTGTAGCACGGCCGTGCCATCGTGCCCGCCATGGTCGTCGCTGTGTTCGGTCCAGTCAGTGTTTGGTCTTGTTTTTGCCACCAGTCGAAGCGTAGTAGTGTAGGGGACGTGGTGGTGCTTTCACTGTCGTCGTTGGTCTCACCGGCGGCGAGAATTCATCGGTCAGCGTGTGTGCCGCCGCGGTCAAGTCGGAGGTTGGGGATGACAGGTGGGGTCAAGTTGTCAGTGACTGTGTAGTTCAAAATAGATTTTTTTATTATTTTCAGCAATGAATGAATAGTATCTGTTTTTGTTATTTTTGTGTAGATTTATTTAGAGCTCAAAAAATTATGAAAATTTTTGTGTGACCTCTATGTGATGTATACTATTTAAGAAAAATATGAATTGTTATTTTTCAGTAATTTTTTAGTGTGATAAAAATTGCTCAATTTATTAATAAATGGATTTCCATGATTTTTCTAGGCTTAATTATGTATCCAAAAATTATGAAAATTGTTTTGCCACTTAGTTATCATGTGATAAACATTTACAAAAATTTTGAGGTCAATTGGAACAAGTTGATTTATTTCATAATTCTTAATTAATTAATTAATTCATAAAAGCAAATAGTAACCTTTAGTGATTTAGGTTTTGTTTGAATTTTTGATTGAGTGATGTCCTTGGGTCATTAGTTGGTAATGATCTTTGGCAATTGATGTTAGTATTCTAGAAAGGTTTAGTTAGTTTCACTTGTAATTGTACCGCGAAGGAAAGTTGTATTCCAGTTGTTAACTTTTACATCCATCATCAAGCATCATGTTTCGTATTCCGCATCATGTTAAACATGGCATTGTTACTACATGTAGTGAATGAAGGTGAACACATGATAGTTAATCAAGTTGCTGAGGAGGTTAGTGCGTCTATTGAGGTCAGATCAAATACTTGTGGAACGTCACAGGAATCGGACTTTTCTGTCAACGAAGGCAAGCCCCGGATGCATACAACCCTACCTTGTGTTTTACAAATTAATTTTGCTTTTGCTTTTCTATACTATATTAAGTGATTAAGAGTTTAGTAAAAGCCTAATTGGTGCATTACCAACATTGTTTTTCCATATCTACCTTGATTACCTGTTTTATTCGTAAATGTCTAGATATGCTTAGTCATGCTTAGTTAGGTGATTACCTGTCACCTAAGAATTTTAAATGGATCTTTGGTTACGTATGTGATCATAAAATATGAGCACGTGGAGTAATAAGTCTAGACTGGGCGGACTAGGTGTGTGTGAGCCACAAGACACGGAGGTCTTGTGAGCGGGTCCTTTTCGCCTGTGTCGGTTAAGGTCCGTCCGTTGTTGAACTGTGTGCGGTGAGACTTTATAGTACTAACCACATACTCCAGTAAGCCTTAACTTGGCAATTCTATTACGAGAATGGCTACTCGCACACTGGGAGTGGAGACATGGCGGGAATAGCATGTACCCACGTGGCAATGGGCTAGATTGGTGGAGTACTATATTCTCGGGTGGTGCGGACCCGTTCTTGTTTTAGAGGACCTGAGGGTAGGTTGGTATATGTAGGTCGAGGACCTACATATGTCGTGTGGTCTGGAATTCCCAACTAGGTTTATAATTGGTTCGAATCATCGTTGCTCCTCGGTTATGGAGACTCACTTCTCTGTTCATCATTGTAGTTTAATAACTGGAACTTAAGGATGGTTTGAGAAGATGTTGGATATGAAGTTCATGATCTCATTACAGATTATGGCAGATTCATATGTGGTTCTTATAAAGTTTTATATGTTGAAATAAAGAATTTTGTTAAAGAGCTTTTACGCAAAAATAACTTTGATCATTGCTAAAGCTATACCTTGAATCCCTGAGCCTGCATTCCTGAGTTTATCAGTTCTTATTTCGGTTAAGTCTTGTTGAGTACTTTTGTACTCAGGGTTCGTTGACCCTTGTTGTAGGTGAGCCTCATGAGCAGATCTATTTTGGATCGTGCTGCATGACTATTGTTCGATCTAACGATGAGAAGTAAATGTGTGGCCCTTGGGTAGGGCAGTTTCATTATGTGTTTTGTATTATATTATAATGCCACTCCACTATTTCATTTTGTAATAATCATCGAACTTAGTTGTGAGGTTTGAAACTACTATTTTGTAAATTATGTTATTGTAAGACTTCTGTTGTTTTTACTCCGGTGTAGATATTTGAATAAATGTTGTAATACTGCAATGACTCTGTAATATGATCCTACTTGGAAATCGTGGATGATTCGGGGTTCCCTAAGGACACCCGACAGTCTTCTTAAGTTACCGGGAACATATGCATAGATGTCAAAGGTCATTGGACAGTGATAGGTGCATGTGGGCCCTATAATTTAGGAGGTTCTGCCACAGAATGATATCAGAGCGATCGTTACAAAGTTTTTGTTGTATTGTTTTACAAAAACTTAAAAATGATTTGGGATGACTAAATTTAACTTGTTAATTTGGTCCAAATTGCTTTTGACTTATCTTATTTCTTTCTCACCATTCCTTATTTGATTAAAAAGGTTTTGTGTGGTGGAGTAGTAATCTTAATATGCCCTATATAAAAACAAATGTTGTTTATGTGCATTATAAGCTTTGATGTTTTTGTTCGTAAGAATGATTCATGCATCATGATTAATTCACTTGTTACTTCCTTCACCTCTGAGTCTAGAGTTGAGTAGTGAGTCTGGTTTGAGTAATGTAATCCATCCTAGCTGCTCTTTAGACTTTGATCAAGTGGTCTTACTTGGATTAAATTGGCTTCCTACAGTATGGCTCGTACCAAGATGATGCCCTATAAGTCCACTGGACCCAAAGGAGTTTCTCATCACCAACTTGCCCCTAGGAATGACGGTGCTAGCAGTAGCAGCTCTAGGCCTGATCCCCTGGCAGAGATATAGAGGATTTCTACAGAGTTAGCACAAGCTACTAGAGATAGGGCTTTGGATGCTATATAGGTAGGAGAATTATAGGATGAATTGAGGCGTCTCACCACCGTGCACAGGAACTGTGAACGTATGTTAGTTCGTACGATGGAAGGAAGAAATGAAGCCTAGCATAGGGAAAATGTAGCTAGAGCTAGAACTCATGAGCTAGAATTCTATGTAGAAGATTTAGAAGAACATAATACTTATCTACATGAGGAAGTTCATAGGCTAAGCAATCTACTAGATCTGAATCATGAACCCCAAGCTGATGCCATGGACCCCGGTGTCATCCTTGCTGATGATGACGAATCAGAAGAAGAAGATCCTGAAGAATTAGTAATGATCGATGAAAGTGATAATAAAGGCGGTAATATTTCCGGAATGGATACCGAGCCTAAAGTTTGAAGTGATCAAGGAAAGGAGTAGAGTTGTATAATAGTTAGTTCTAGTAAAGTTATGTAATCTTGGGAATGAATTAGATGTATCAGCATAAGGCTATTATAGATGCTTTGAATAGGACATTAAGGGTGAGTTTGCCTGATAGTAATTCTCAACTTCTCATCCAACTTCCAACCTTAAGAAGATCAGTGGGCAAGGTTTGTGCAACTGCTGTCAAAGAGATTAGAGATATCCTAGTAGTGTGTGAATTTCCGGATGTGTTTCCTAAAGATTTACCCGGTCTACCACATGATAGAGATGTACAGTTTAACATAGAGTTGCAACCTAGAATAGCTCCAATTTCTCAGAGAGCTTATAGGATGCCACCTAAGGAATTGGCTAAGTTGAAGACTCAGTTACAAGAATTGATTGAGAAAGGGTTTATCCAACCCAGTTCATCACCTTGGGGATGTTCGACAATTTTTGTGAAAAATAAAGATGAGACCCTGAGGTTATGTGTCGACTATCGTCCATTGAATGAAGTGACCATCAAGAATAAGTATCCTTTACCTCGGATAGATTTGCTTTTTGATCAATTGGCCGGATCAAAAGTTTTCTCCAAGATAGATTTGAGGTTAGGATATTACCAAATCAAGATAAAGCCTAAAGATATTCCCAAAACGGCATTTACCACAAGATATTGATTATATGAATACTTGGTGATGTCTTTTGGTTTGATAAATGCTCCAGCTCATTTCATGTATCTGATGAATTCAGTATTCATGCCTAAGCTAGATAAGTTTGTAGTAGTGTTTATTGATGACATTCTAGTATATTCCAAGAATAAGAAAGAACATGCAGAACATCTCATAATTGTTCTGACCCACTTGAGAGAACATCAACTATATGCCAAGTTCAGCAAGTGTGATTTCTAGCTTAAGGAAGTACAATTTCTTGGACATGTCTTGTCAGTTGAAGGCGTTGCAGTTGATCCAAGCAAAGTGAAGGATGTGCTTGATTGGAAACCGCCAACCACAGTTCATCAAGTTCGGAGTTTTCTGGGATTGGTGGGGTATTACCATCGGTTTATCCCAGATTTCTCTAAAGTATCAAAGTTCATAACTGAATTGTTGAAGAACCAAGTCAAGTTTGTCTGGTCATCTGATTGTGAAGAGGCTTTCCAAACCTTGAAAATACTGTTGACCACTGCACCAGTATTAGCCCAACCTAATATCGAGAAGCCGTTTGATGTTTATTGTGATGCTTTAGGTATTGGTATTGGATGTGTGTTGATGCAAGAAGGCCAAGTCATTGCCTATGCATCCATGCAACTTAAGCAACATGAAGAACACTATCCGACTCATGATCTAGAATTAGCAGCTGTGGTCCATGCTCTGAAGATTTGGCGGCATTACCTGCTTGGTAATACGTGCCATATTTATACAGACCACAAGAGCTTAAAGTATATCTTTACTCAGTCAGAGTTGAACATGCGATAAAGAAGATGGTTAGAACTGATTAAAGATTATGACTTGGAAGTACATTATCACCCCGATAAAGCAAATATGGTTGCAGATGCCCTCAGTCGCAAAAGTTATTGCAATTGTCTGGCAGTGAGAACATTGGGTTTGACTTTATATCAAGAGATGGAGAGGTTGAATGTATAAATGATTCAACAAGGTTGTTTGACCAACATAATTATTGAAGCCACTATTTGAGATCAAGTTATTGTTGCTCAGAAAGAAAACAAGGGTATAGCCCATATCAAAGAAAGGGTCAGAAATGGAAAAGCAGAATGCTTCAACATAGATGATGAAGGTGTGTTATGGTTCAAGGATCGCCTAGTGGTACCAAAGGTTCCTGAGTTGCGGCAGTCAATTCTGGAAGAGGCACATGCTACTAGGATATCTATCCATCTGGGAAGTAACAAGATGTACCATGACTTGAAGCAAAGTTTTTGGTGGACTAAAATGAAAATAGAGATTGCTAGATATATAGCAAAGTGTGATACTTGTCAAAAGGTGAAAGCTATACATTTGAGGTCTGCTGGTGAATTACAACCATTACCTATTCCATCTTGGAAGTGGGAGGACATAAGTATGGACTTTATTGTTGGTCTACCCAAGACATCAAAGGAATTTGACTCAATATGGGTTATTATAGATCGACTAACCAAGTCAGCACATTTTCTTCCAGTTCAGAATACATATCCCACTATACGGTATGCCAAGATGTATTTAGAGCGAATTGTGAGTCTCCATGGAGTACCCAAGACTATTGTGTTAGATAGGGGTACATAGTTTGTCTCTAGCTTTTGGAAACACTTGCATTCTTCATTGGGTACCAAGCTCCTATATAGTACAGCTTATCATCCGTAGACTAATGGACAAACGGAAAGAGTCAATCAAGTGCTCGAAGATATGTTAAGGTGTTGTGTCCTTAACTATTCCAATAAGTGGGACGAATGCTTACCTTTGGCTGAGTTCTCATACAACAATAGTTATCAGGAAAGCATTAGTATGGCTCCATTTGAAGCACTCTATGGTCGTAGATGCAGAACATCACTGAGTTGGTCTGAGCCTGGAGAAAGAAGGTTCTTTGGGGTTGACCTTGTGAAAGAAACAGAAGACAAGGTTAAGCAAATACAAAGTAATTTGAAGATAGCTCAATCCCGACAAAAGAGTTATGCGGATAGACGACGTAGACCATTGGTGTTTAACAAAGGAGATTTTGTATATCTGAAAGTATCACCAATGAAGGGAGTTACCCGTTTTAGTGTTAAAGGAAAGTTGGCACCTCGATATATTGGACCATTTCAAATTTTGGAGAGGTATGGAAAAGTGGCATATCGCTTGAAATTACCAGAACATCTCGCAGCTGTGCATGATGTGTTCCATGTTTCTCAATTGAAGAAGTGTCTCCGAGTGCCTGAGCAGAATATTGAGGTTGAAGGAGTGGAACTTGAACCAGATCTGACTTATTCCAAATATCCTATCCGAGTTTTGGATCAGAAAGATCGTGTTACTCGAAGAAGGACAATCAAGTTCTACAAGATATAATGGAATCAACATTCAGAAGAAGAAGCTACTTGGGAATCAGAAGATTACTTATTAGAAAAATTTCCAGAGTTTTAGCGTCAATATAGAATAGAGTAATGTTAGTTGAGCTCGGTTGTACAAGTTGTGTTTTGTAAAGGGGCCTCAGTTGTTTTATGGACAAGTTTTGGATGTTTTTGGACTGACACATTTCCTTTTCCATTACTTACCCTATGGCTTTGAATCTCGGGGCGAGATTTCTTTTAGGGGGAAGGATTGTAACACCCCGGGTGTTTAAATATTAAAGACAGGACATGTCATCATATGCATTGTAAGGCATTTGGTCGTATTACAAACTTTGATATGCATTCACTAAAACAAGTTTACATTTGTGTTTATGAGTGTTGAATTGAATTGTTTGAATCAAGTCAAAATTTGGTTTGGATTTGAATTTTCCAGAAAACCCTGATTTTCATTATTTAAATCCTACCCTGAAAACTCATTTCAAAATCTAAGCATATTTTGGGGTTGAGCCCAAAAGCAAAAGTGTAGAGCTTGTCAAGTTATACAAAGTTTGTTTTTGGAGTTTTCAAAGTTGTTATGAAAAATTTGGAGTAATTTGAAAAGGCGTAATTCGTTAAATTTCCCCTATTAGAATTCAAAAGTTCATTTCAAAATGTAGACCGAATTTGGGTTTAGTTATTAAAGAAAAATTGTAGAACTTTTGATTTTAAACAACTTTTATTCTTGGAGATTTTTCAGTTGTTATACAAATTTGGGAGTAATTTGGATTTTAAAATGAATGGCAATTCTGTAATATTGATGAACGGTGTTCACTGCCTTAGCTACATTGCCGGCGATCCTTCGGCTTGCTTCTAGTCGCGCGCATGGCCGTCTGGGCGTCGCGCTGGTGAGGGAAATGGAGTCATCGTGGCTTCCTTGAGCTTCCTGGCCATCCTTTATAACCTGAGCCGCCGTCGTCCTTGTCGTTTCCTCCTCCTCTGTTTTCCCGTCGCCTTGCTCATTTCCGGCGAGCTCCCACTGTCGAACCAGCGCCTGTGCCGTCGCAGCATAGCGCTCAATAGTTCCACCTGCTCCTTGCTCACCCAACCGACCCACTTTTGTTGCTTGACTTCACCGGATAACTGCTCTGCGTGCTCTTCTTCCTCGTGGCCGGCAACGTCCCCGTCGCAAGCACTTCGCCGTGGCCAGAGCTCCACGGTGTGCCTCTGCCCCTACTGAGTCTTGCTTCAGCTTCGCCACGATGCCGTGGTACTCTATGACCCATTGATTTCTCATTTTGACCACCACAGCTACCGGAGCATCGCCACCGACGATGGTCTGCTCCGTCGTGCCTGCTCGGAACGTCGACCAGCATCTTCATTACTCCTCCGACCCTGCTCGTTGCTCAATCGTGTTTGGGGTGAGGTGCTGAACCCTTCTATGCTAAGTGTTTAACCTCTACCGCACTTGTGTCGCCGGTGTAGCATGGCCATGCCGTCGTGCCCGCCATGGTCGTCGCTGTGCTCGGTCCAGTCAGTGTTTGGTCTTGTTTTTGCCACCAGTCGAAGCGTAGTAGTGTAGGGGACGTGGTGGTCCTTTCACCGTCGTCGTTGGTCTCACCGGCGGCGAGAATTCGCCGGTCAACGCGCGTGCCGCCATGGTCAAGTCGGAGGTTAGGGATGACAGGTGGGGTCAAGTTGTCAGTGACTGTGTAGTTCAAAATGGATTTTTTTATTATTTTCAGCAATGAATGAATAGTATCTATTTTTGTTATTTTTGTGTAGATTTATTAGAAGCTCCAAAAATTATGAAAATTTTTGTGTGACCTATCTGTGATGTATACTATTTAAGAAAAATATGAAATGTTATTTTCCAGTAATTTTTGAGTGTGATAAAAATTTCTCAATTTATTAATAAATGGATTTCCATGATTTTTCTAGGCTTAATTATGTATCCAAAAATTATGAAAATTGTTTTGCCACTTAGTTATCATGTGATGAACATTTAAAAAAATTTTGAGGTCAATTGGAACAAGTTGATTTATTTCATAATTCTTAATTAATTAATTAATTCATAAAAGCAAATAGTAACCTTTAGTGATTTAGGTTTTGTTTGAATTTTTGATTGAGTGATGTCCTTGGGTCATTAGTTGATAATGATCTTTGGCAATTGATGTTAGTATTCTAGAAAGGTTTAGTTAGTTTGACTTGTAACTGTACCGCGAAAGAAAGTTGTATTCCAGTTGTTAACTTTTGCATCCATCATCAAGCATCATGTTTCGTATTCCGCATCATGTTAAACATGGCATTGTTACTACGTGTAGTGAACGAAGGTGAACACGTGATAGTTAATCAAGTTGCTAAGGAGGTTAGTCCGTCTGTTGAGGTCGGATCGAATACTTGTGGAACGTCGCAGGAATCGGACTTTTCCGTCAACGAAGGCAAGCCCCGGATGCATACAACCCTACCTTGTGTTTTACAAATTAATTTCGCTTTTGCTTTTCTATACTGTATTAAGTGATTAAGAGTTTAGTAAAAGCCTAATTGGTGCATTACCAACATTGTTTTTCCATATCTACCTTGATTACCGGTTTTATTCATAAATGTCTAGATATGCTTAGTCATGCTTAGTCGGGTGATTACCTGTCACCTAAGAATTTTAAATGGATCTTTGGTTACTTATGTGATCATAAAATATGAGCATGTGGAGTAATAAGTCTTGACCGGGCGGACTAGGTGTGTGTTAGCCACAAGACATGGAGGTCTTGTGAGCGGGTCCTTTCCGCCTGTGTCGGTTAAGGTCCGTCTGTTGTTGAACTATGTGCGGTGAGACTTTGTAGTACTAACCACATACTCCGGTAAGCCTTAACTAGGAGTGGAGAGATGGCGGGAATAGCGTGTACCCATGTGGCAATGGGCTGGATTAGTGGAGTACTATATTCTTGGGTGGTGTAGACCCGTTCTTGTTTTAAAGGACCTGAGGGTAGGTTGGTATATGTAGGTCGAGGATCTGCATATGTCATGTGGTCTGGAATTCCCAGCTGGGTTTTATAATCGGTTCGAATCGTCGTTGCTCCTCTGTTATGAAGACTCACTTCTCTGTTCATCATCGTAGTTTAATAACTGGAACTTAAGGATGGTTTGAGAAGATGTTGGATATGATGTTCATGATCTCATTACAGATTATGGAAGATTCATATGTGGTTCTTATAAAGTTTAATATGTTGAAATAAAGAATTTTGTTAAAGAGCCTTTACGCAAAAATAACTTTGATCATTGCTAAAGCTATACCTTGAATCCCTGAGCCTGCATTCCTGAGTTTATCAGTTCTTATTTCAGTTAAGTCTTGTTGAGTACTTTTGTACTCAGGGTTCGTTGACCCTTGTTGTAGGTGAGCCTCATGAGCAAATCTATTTTGGATCGTACTGCATGACTATTGTTCGATCTGACGATGAGAAGTAAATGTGTGGCCCTTAGGCAGGGCAGTTTCATTATGTGTTTTGTATTATATTATAATGCCACTCCACTATTTCATTTTGTAATAATCATCGAACTTAGTTGTGAGGTTTGAAACTACTGTTTTGTAAATTATGTTTTTTGTAAGACTTCCACTGTTTTTTACTCTGGTGTAGATATTTGAATAAGTGTTGTAATACTGCAATGACTCTGTAATATGATCCTGCTCGGAAATCGTGGATGATTTGGGGTTCCTCGAGGACACCTGATAGTCTTCTTAAGTTATCAGGGAACATATGCATAGATGTCAAAGGTCGTTGGACAGTGACAGGTGCATGTGGGCCCTATAATTTAGGAGGTTCTGCCACATGATCCACGAGCAAAACCATAAGCAAGACACTAGAAGCACAAGATAAGACCCAAGATAACAAGCATAGTCCAAGCACGAAGATGGAAACCAAGTCGGGCGCAAGATCACGAAGAAACGAGCTCGGCAGAGGTGACCGGACGTGGCCCTATGAGGACCAAACACGTTCGATCAGTTGCTTAGCAACAACAGGTGTCAGCAGCAACGACTGGACACTAAGCGAGGTAGTGACCGGACACATAGACTTCACTATTCATCATTAATGGCAACATTCTTAGTGTGACCGGACACGAAGGTAGGATGACCAGACACACCAAGAAGTAGCGTCCGATCATGTCCAGAAAGGTTCTAGAGCGGTGCCAGCGTGATCGGACGCGTCCGATCGATGATGACCGGACTCAATAGTATGTCTAATCTCTACATGCACGCTCAATGGTTGGGATGACTAGACGCATCTGGTCAGGATGACAGCAGCGTCCAGTCAGTAGCAGAAAGCTAGATTTCGCCCCCAACAGCTACTTTCTCTGTGTGGCTTATAAATAGACCCCCAACCGGCCATTTGAGAGGGTAGAGCTGAGGAAACATACCAAGGGTGTTGATACAACACTTTAGTGATATCCACTTGCATAGTTCTTAGTGATACATTCGGTGATTAGCGTAGGTGCTTTGCAAAGTGCTTAGGTTAGTTAGACAACCGCTTATGCGCTTGCTCTAGGTTTAGGCCTAGTGTTTAGTGAGGTTTGCACACCTCTTACCACTCAGTGCTTGCACGCACCATTGTTGTACATCGGAGGGGCTTGTAGTCTTATGAGATCACACTAACCGTATTTGTGGTGTGGCCGCCACCGTGTACCGAAGGGAACAAGGCCGGTAGCGGTTCGGCCGGAAGCTTGATAGTGAAGACGGCGGGGAGCGGTTCGAGAGAGGCTTGTTGGAAGGCACACCGGAGCCCCACTTTCACATGAGGAAGGCCCAGGGCTATCCATGGAGTTACCCTATCAGGAGCTTGGCCCTTATGAGGGATTCCTTGTGAGGGGCTCCAACAAGGACTAGGGGGAAGCTTGCGCGCTTCTTGATACCTCGGTAAAAATACCAGAGTCATCGATGGGAGTTTGCATATCTCTACCTTACTCTTTAGCTTCCGCATTTATATTGCAATCTTGGTTTGTGCTTTACTTTCCTAGCTGAGTGATAGGATAGTTGATAGGTTTGGAACCTAGGTTGCATAACTCCTTTTTGCGGTTGAGATAGCAACACACTAGCAAAATCGTAGTTGCACATTTAGATAGTTTATCTTTTGTATAGGTTTTGACTAGGTGAAATTAGAGGCCTTAGTTTAAAGTTAGAGTTTTAAGTTGCCTAATTCACCCCCCCTATTAGGCATCATGGTGGCGGCCTCTTCTCCAAGTGCTTTGAGATCATTGACAAGCACTTGAAGCTATGGAACATCTCTGGCACACTCTCATCTTCCTTCATCTTGAAGCTTGCAAGCTTCTCCTTGAGAATGTATGCCTTTGCACCCTTCATGGCTTGAGTGCCCTCAAATGACTCCTTCAACTTCTTCCATGCCTCATGAGCCATCTCAATGTTCTTGATTTGCTCAAATGTTCCTTCATCCAAAGCATCAAGAATGGCACTAAGAGCAATGTCATTATTTTGGAGTAGCACTTCTTCAGCAGTGGTGGGAGCTTCGGCATTGGCTACCTCAATCTTGGTCTCTACCACCTTCCAAACCTTTCTATTGATTGACTTTATGTATGTTGTCATCTTAGCCTTCCAATAAGGATAATTTGAGCCATCAAATTGGGGTGGCTTCTTAATGTTGTCGATTTGAGCCATTTTGACACCGAAGGTTGTTTAGCCTCAAATCATGGTGACCATGGGTCCAATACCACTTGAAAGGTCCTAATGGCTAGAGAGGGGTGAATAGCCTATA
The DNA here is from genome assembly GCF_019320115.1 of Miscanthus floridulus. Lineage (NCBI taxonomy): Eukaryota > Viridiplantae > Streptophyta > Magnoliopsida > Poales > Poaceae > Miscanthus > Miscanthus floridulus. The sequence goes on along the minus strand of NC_089586.1, from coordinate 56,159,634 downwards.
AAATTTCTACAACAACACTAAACAATGTGGTTAGACAAATATAAGGCAAAGTAATTCTTGCGCTAGCCTACTAAAAATATAAGCCATCTACCACAATTCTAGTTTTTGTAGTCTCTAAGCACACAAAAGCTAAGTCACTACACTAAGTTAGTGAGCTCTCAAAGACTAACTAAAGAGCCTCACTAACCACTAGGCCCGACACAAGCTAGCTCTCAGAACTAATTACACTAAAGAGCTTAGCTACACTAAGAATGTAAATACACAAGATGGATAGTGAGTTATACCACCGTATCGAGGGATGACCCAATCACAATATGAAGTCAATCAATCACAATGAATACCAAGAAATCTTTGGGACAAGATGACACAATGATTTTTTACCGAGGTTCACTTGCTTACCGGCAAGCTAGTCCTTGTTGTAGTGATTCACTCGGAGGTTCACGCGCTTATAGGCATCACACGCCTAACCCGCAATCGGGTGCCGCACAACCAACACAAGATGAGGATCACACAAGCCACGAACAATCCACTAGAGTACCTTTTGGCTCTCCGTCGGAGAAAGGCCAAGAACCCCTTACAATCACCATGATCGGAGCAGGAGACAATCACCTTCCTTCGCTCGACGATCCTCGCTGCACCAAGCCATTAAGGTGGCGGCAACCACCAAGAGTAACAAGAGAAATCCGTAGCGAAACACAATCACCAAGTGCTCTAGATGCATTCACTCAAGCAATGCACTTGGATTCACTCCCAATCTCACAAAGATGATGTATCAATGATGGAGATGAGTGGGGGGCTTTGGCTAAGCTCACAAGGTTGCTATGTCAATGCAAATGGCCAAGAGAGTGAGCTTGAGCTGGCCAAGGGGCTTAAATAGGAGCCCCATGAAATAGAGCTGTTGGGCTCTCACTGCACTGCCACTCGGGTGACCAGACGCACTGGTCGTGCTGATCGGACGCATAAGCCCTAGCGTTCGGTCACTGCTAGCCGTCCACGTGTCCCCCATGTTCAACATTGTTCGCATGATTCCAACGGTCAAAACCTAACCCCATGCGGTTAAGTTATGACCGGATGCACCCGAGATAGGATCGAATGCGCCGGTGGCACGCCAGCTCACACGTGCCATCACTGCTTCACCCAATGACTGGATGTGTCGCTCCCCATGGAACCCCAGCATCAGATAAACTCCAGTAAGCATCTAGAGCCAAAAAATCTCGATCGGACGCATCAGGTCATGCGTGACTGGACACGCTGGTGAGTCCGATCACCTTAGCCTTGCTCTATTGCTTGCGTCAGCGTACGTCACCAAGTGACCGGATGCACCTCCGTTGCATCAGGTCACCAACACTATTCAGCATTCGGTGACTTGACTGAGGCCACGCCACCATGCGCTAGCTGACCGGACGCACCAGTCTAGCGTCCGGTCACTGTAAACAACACCTTCTCAACTCCAACTTCGCCACCCTTGATCAAATGTGCTAACCACCAAGTGTATCATCTTGTGCACGTGTGTTAGCATGTTTTCGCAAACATTTTCAAGGGTGTTAGCACTCCACTAGATCTAAATGCACATGCAATGAATTAGAGCATCTAGTGGCACTTTGATACCCACATTTCACTGCGAGTTTTACCCCTCTTAATAGTATGGCTATCGATCCTAAATGTGATCACACTCGCTAAATGTCTCGATCACCAAACCAAAAATCTCCAATCAAGTTTCACCTTTGCCTTGAGCTTTTTGTTTTTTTCTTTCTTCTTTTCCAAGCCGAGCACCTGATCACCATGGCCATCACCACCATCAACATGATCTTCATTTGCTCCACCACTTGAAATAGTGCTACCTATCTCATGATCACTAGAGTAAATAGGTTAGCACATAGGGTTTCATCAATTCACCAAAACCAAACTAGAGCTTTCATCCTTATACTAGTTGCCATTTTCCTTATAATTTTAAAGAACTGGTTTACATTTATCTGCTAGGATTTATTATGGACTTGCCTCAATTCAATAGAGTCCATAGGAATCTTTAGTCGCTTGTTGTCCCCCATCACTACACCATTTATCTTATTTTTCTACTAGAAGTCTTTCATGTGTCGCACTATCCTCCCATCACTACACTATTTATCTTATCTTTTTATTTGAAGTCCTTCAAGTGTCGCACTACCATATTATTTTAATCCTTCTTAGAGCCCAGTCGTTGTTTGCGATATATTCAAGAAATCTTTTATTGACTATCTTAGTCATTAGAGATTCTCTGATGATAAAAATATGATTTTCTAAAATACTCCACGTAAAATGCTATAACGGAACTTTTATGTGCTCGTGGAATTGACTGACAAAGTACACTAGTGTATAAGAAAACCCAACAAACACTTCTAACGCCATTGTCAAGAAAGCAATTGGATTAAGATGTCATTAAATATTTTTCTATTGAATTATCATCAGTTAGCATATCGCTACTCTAGTGGGCTTAACCTTGTTTTGTTCTCTATTGGAATTATAGAGTAGACTGGTTTTGACTTACTGGAAAAAAATTAAGGATATTCAAGAATCACTTGTGAGGAGAGTTTGATCATGAGTCATTCACTCACGGAAGGTTGGGTAAGGTACTCTGAAGGTTAAAATCTCCTCCTTGTATTTGGCAAAATTTTCAGCCTTCAAGAACGCCAACAATAGTGGTTTAGGTTGGAAGTTACATTTCAGAGAGCATAGTGATATTTATAGCTACATTTGTATTGGTCGTTCACTAAGACAACCGCTATTAGAAATGGATATATTCCCACTTTCTGCTAGTGGAAATACCTATTTCGACTTAAGCAAGTAGAAATAGGTATATTTCCACTTCCACCGGTGAAAATGCCTATTTTGATTTGCGATAGTCTAGCTAACCACCATTGGAATTGACCTGTGCAAATTGATCACAAACCTAATGGAAGTGGAAAAATACAGGTTTCACTTAGTGGGCCTGTAACAACCCAAAAATCCACACACCAAAAATACCAACTACAAAATTTTTCTCAAAACCTCCATGTGATGATGAGTGTCATGTAAAGTAACCCAACCAGGAGTTGCATTAGAAGTAACCCAACCTAAGTCAATACATAAGCATAATGTGTCATATGTTGATTATGATTATCAATTTCTATTAAATAGATGTTGCATACATGATTAACTTAAATTGTGATTTGGATTCTCATTGCTTTATGTTATGACTAACAATTCTATAAAGTTTATTACTAAACAAAATTCCCTAAACTCCAATGAACAAGTTACCTCAGTTTTAAATTCGAGATCTAAACCAAATTTGAATTTAAACAATGGAAAGAAAATGAAAAACAAAAAAAAGAAAAGAAGAAAGGGAGAAGAAGGCCTCGCAGCCCAGCCGCTCGGCCCAGCCAGCCCCAGCGCGCGCGGCCCAGCTTGCGGCCCAGCAACGCTCGCGTGTCTCCCTGCCTCTGCTTGCAGCCGCTGCTGCTGGACCCCGCGTGTCAGCCACACGACGCCCACGCCCGCGCGTCTCCCCGCCTTTGCTCGCTGACGCTGCCGCTGGACCCCGCAAGTCAGCCCTACTATTCCTCTTCTCCACGCCGCGCACGACCATCGTGCGACAGAGCCCCGACAGCAATGGCAGGGCGGGCCAGGGGGTCACGCCTGGGCCATGGCCTTGCCCTCCCTTGGCGCAGTGCCCACGCCAACGCCATGCCAACCACCCACGCCCCGCAAGCTGCTCGATGTGCTCGGCGCGATCCTTAGCCATCCGCCGTGGAGCTCAAATCTCTGGCTAAAAGAAGCCCTAGCCCTAGAACCCTAGCGATCGTCCATCACCCACCACCATTTGGTGGCCATATGCTGTGCACTGGAACCAAGAGAGAGGAGGGAGAAGGGGAAGGAAGGAGAGGAAGAAAGTGCCGAAGCCGCCGCGGAGGAGGAGGTTGTCGGAGCCGAAGACGGCGCCAGTGCTTCGTCACTGACGTGGCTCGGAACGGCACTGCACGGCCACACCAGAGCTGCATGGCCTCGCATCGACACGGCATCGCCATCCAGTCTTCCACGCCACCCACGGTGAGCTTTTTCCCCTCTTCTGGTCTCTCTCTGCCACCGGACCTCACCGTCGGCCATGGCGCTCCACGCCTAGAGCGCGTAGGCCAGTGCCTTGCCTTAGCCACTTGGAACACATGCACCCACGCGCACACCGAGACCACCGTGACACCCCACCGGAGCCCGTAGCACACCAACGCATGCATAACCGTCGGCACCATGTCACCATGGCTGCTGGAGCCCCTAACGGCCACCTAGGAGACCGAAGCCCCGCTTGAGCCCTGGACGCCTTCGTCGTGCACCCGCAGAACCGTAGAAGCCCCCTCTACCCAGCACTATCCACCGAGGAGCCGGCGTGCGCGACCTCGCCACCGGCAGGCACTGCCGAGCCGCCGCTCGCCATGGCCAGCACCTTGGGGAGCTCTGGTCGCCACCTTCACCCCGCAGATGCAGTCGCCGTGGCCCGAGGAAGCTTTTCCCCACACCAATCAGACACTAGCCTCGCCATAGAAGCTCATCAGTGAAGATCGCCATCGGCAGGAGCACCGCCGCGGGAAAAATAGGGGAACACCCCCCCCCCTCGCTGGCCACCTACGCGTGCACTCGGAGTACCTGGACCACGCCTGGGAGGCGACGGGTGGACTCGGTCCACCATAGACCAGTCTGTGGTCCATGGACCAGCACCACTTAGTCCACCATAGACCGCAGCCATGGACCACGGCCCAGTAAGAGCCCACGGCCATGACGTGGCAGCGTCACAGCGTGCCACGTGTTCGGCCCGGCCCGGCCCAGACCGGCCCAACCCAAAGCGCAACGGGCCCAGTTCGGACCCGGCCCGTATTGACCGTTGACTGGTCAATGCTGACCATTGACCAGGCCCCACCTGTCAGTGACACAAACACCCTAGACCCACACGTCAGATGCTGACGACATGATGACATCACGTGGGACCCACATGTCAGAAGACAGCACAGCTGAGGTGACGTCATGCTGACGTCACGCTGACATCAGCTGCTGACGTTAGCAGACCAGGCCCACATGTCAGTGACCGTGACGGTTGACCGTTGACTCATCGTTGACTGATGTTGACTCTGACCGGACCCACCTGTTAGTGACCCAATAGCCTTTGGCCCACCTGTCGGTGTGGACGACGTTGATGACGTCATGCTGACGTCAGCTGGGACCCACCCATTAGCTCAGAACTGTGATGCTGATGTCATGTTGACATCAGCAAGCCACGTGGACCAACCACAGCATGACATGTGTTAGCCCAGGATTAATTCAGCCTTTATCTAATTTCAGAAATTCATAACTAATTCATATGACCTCAGAAAAATATGAAACTAGGACCAAAATTCATCTAAAATCAAGCTCTACGCAATGAACCCATGTTTGAGTGCATTTGGCTCTTTTGAATTTCCCTTGCTTCTTTGTGCTATTCTATAGACCTCGCTAACGTGACTATAATGCGAACGATGCAGACTCGGAGGAGAACCTGACGGATGAGGACCGTGAGTACCGTGAGGAGAACGGAGATGACTACACTGAAGGTGCCACATCCCACCCAATCTCGTAGCACCTATTACGCATGGCTAATATAGAACTGCTATCGCTTTACTTTACTGCTACAATTATATTATGCTAGGACTTGCATGGTAGTATGCTTGCTTGAAAGCCTTTACCTTGACGCAACCTTACCCCTGCATACCCTGCTATTAGTCTAGACACATGCTTACTGCTATATATTTCATTACTTACACTACGTGCGTGGTGGAAACTGGTGTTACCTGGACTATGGGGAGAGTGCTGCGTGTGTGACTTGGGTGTGTGGAGGGTGAGGGTTGTGTCGACCAAGTTGGAGTATATGATGAGCCTAGGGCAAGTCTTGCCATGGGGTGCTACCTGGGCACCCCTAGAATGGATACTTGTGGTGGGTAAAATGGTATATGAGGTGGACCTGGGTGTGAACCTGTGACGGGTGGAGCCTAGGATGGAGGTGCTGTGGTGGCACAGTAAATGGAAACCCTGATGGAGACATTCTGGCTTGGTCACCCCTAAGGACTTACTAGTACTCAGATTCACTGGGAAGCCTTACGTACCACTCGCCCTATATGGTGCAGGACGGCTGGACTACTTGGTAGGATATTGCCACTACTACTAGGTTGATAGCGGACAGTGTAAGGAGGTACGGGGCGCGGAGGATTTCCCCCACACCCTTCCGAGACTTCATGGAGACCTTGTGGACCCGGCTCATGACTCACAGTTTCAGCCACCCCAGACTTGACTTGGGGTGAACCAGGGTTGAATGGTAGAGTGGCATTATCCTAGGCTAGCAAGCAGCCGGAATCAGCCTAGTTGACGATGGTCAGCGAGGAAGGCGGATCTTGTGGTTATGTAAAACCTCTGCAGAGTGTATGGTTGATCGATCGATACATGTGCCGACTTGTCGGCTATGGACCTTTCCTGGGTTTCACTTAAACTAGATAGTGAGATGAGTTCTTCTCTTCTTCCCCCATGAGAGAGTGTCGGTCGTAGCCAGGGGCTACGGGCCTTGAGACAGTGCCAAGAGAGAGTTGGCCTGTCGACTGGGCGATGGTATGGTATGGTGATGGTATGGAGATGGTGGTATGTCGATCCCAGGATCGAAACCTGGCTAGGAAAAGGGGATGGAGTGGAATGTGTGTGGGAATGGTGTTAAAACTTGACGAACTATTACTATTTACTTGATATGCTATTGCATAGGGTCGTTTCAGTTGGTATCAGAGCCATACTTGATCTTAGGACAAAACCCTTAGCAATGGACGATAGAATAGGACGTGAATAGCCCTTCTTTCGGTTATATACTGACCCTGCATTTACTTGTATGCAAGGCTTATCTATTATTGACCTGCTAACACCTGTCCCCTTGAAAAATGCAGATGGCAACGATAGTGGTTTAGGTTGGAAGTTACATCTCAGAGAGCAAAGCGATATTTATAGCTACATTTGTATTGCTCGTTCACTAAGACAGCCGCTATTAGAAATGGATATATGTCCACTTTCTACTAGTGGAAATACCTATTTCGACTTAAGCGAGTAGAAATAGGTATATTTCCACTTCCACCAGTGAAAATGCCTATTTCGATTTGCGATAGTCTAGATAACCACCATTGGAAATTGACCTGTGCAAATTGATCACAAACCCAATGGAAGTGGAAAAATACAGGTTGCAGTCAGTGGGTCCACAAACCCATCCTAGTCATTAGAGATTCTTCGATGATAAAAATATGATTTTCTGAAATACTCCACGTAAAATGCTATAACGGAATTTTTATGTGCTCGTGGGATTTACTGACAAAGTACACTAGTGCATAAGAAAACCCAACAACCACTTCTAACACCATTGTCAAGAGAGCAATTGGCTTAAGATGTCATTAAAAAATTTTCTATTGAGTTATCATCAGTTAGCATATCGCTGCTCTAGCGGGCTTAACCTTGTTTTGTTCTCTGTTGGAATTATAGAGTAGACTGGTTTTGACTTACTAGAAAAAAAATAATGGATATTCTAGAATCACATGCGAGGAGAAATTGATCATGAGTCATTCCCCCACGGAAGGTTGGGTAAGGTACTCTGAAGGTTAAAATCTCCTCATTGTATTTGGCAAAATTTTCAGCCTTCAAGAACTCCAACAATAGTGGTTTAGGTTGGAAGTTACATTTCAGAGAGCAAAGCAATATTTATAGCTACATTTGTATTGGACGTTCAGTAAGATAGCCGCTATTAGAAATGGATATATTCCCACTTTCTGCTAGTGGAAATACCTATTTCGACTTAAGCAAGTAGAAATAGGTATATTTCCACTTCCACCGGTGAAAATACCTATTTCGATTTGCGATAGTCTTGCTAACCACCATTGGAAATTGACATGTGCAAATTGATCACAATCCCAATGGAAGTGGAAAAATACAGGTTGCAGTCAATGGGCCCATAAACCCATCTTAGTCATTAGAGATTCTCCAATGATAAAAATATGATTTTATGAAATACTCCACATAAAATACTATAACAGAATTTTTATGTGCTCGTGGAATTTACTGACAAAGTACACTAGTGCATAAGAAAACCCAACAAACACTTCTAACGCCGTTGTCAAGAAAGCAATTGGCTTAAGATGTCATTAAAAAATTTTCTATTGAATTATCATCAGTTAGCATATCGCTGCTCTAGCGGGCTTAACCTTGTTTTGTTCTCTGTTGGAATTATAGAGTAGACTGGTTTTGACTTACTAGAAAAAAATTAAGGATATTCTAGAATCACTTGTGAGGAGAGTTTGATCACGAGTCATTCCCTCACGGAAGGTTGGGTAAGGTACTCTGAAGGTTAAAATCTCCTCCTTATATTTGGCAAAATTTTCAGCCTTCAAGAACTCCAACAATAGTGGTTCAGGTTGGAAGTTACATTTCAGAGAGCAAAGCGATATTTATAGCTATATTTGTGTTGGCCATTCACTAAGATAGCCGCTATTAGAAATGGATATATTCCCACTTTCTTCTGGTGGAAATACCTATTTTGACTTAAGCGAGTAGAAATATGTATACTTCCACTTCCACCGGTGAAAATGCCTGTTTCGATTTGCGATAGTCTAGCTAACCACCATTGGAAATTGACCTGTGCAAATTGATCACAAACCCAATGGAAGTGGAAAAATACAGGTTGCAGTCAGTGGGCCCACCAACCCATCTTAGTCATTAGAGATTCTTTGATGATAAAAATATGATTTTCTGAAATACTCCACGCAAAATGCTATAACGGAATTTTCATGTGCTCGTGTGATTTACCGACAAACTACACTAGTGCATAAGAAAACCGAACAAACACTTCTAACATCGTTGTCAAGAAAGCAATTGGCTAAACATGTCATTAAAAAACATTTCTATTGAATTATCATCAGTTAGCATATCGCTGCTCTAGCGGGCCTAACCTTGTTTTGTTCTCTGTTGGAATTATAGAGTAGACTGGTTTTGACTTACTAGAAAAAAATTAAGGATATTCTAGAATCACTTGTGAGGAGAGTTTGATCACGAGTCGTTCCCTCACGGAAGGTTGGGTAAGGTACTCTGAAGGTTAAAATCTCCTCCTTATATTTGGCAAAATTTTCAGCCTTCAAGAACTCCAACAATAGTGGTTCAGGTTGGAAGTTACATTTCAGAGAGCAAAGCGATATTTATAGCTATATTTGTGTTGGCCATTCACTAAGATAGCCGCTATTAGAAATGGATATATTCCCACTTTCTGCTGGTGGAAATACCTATTTTGACTTAAGCGAGTAGAAATAGGTATACTTTCACTTCCACCGGTGAAAATGCCTATTTCGATTTGCGATAGTCTAGCTAACCACCATTGGAAATTGACCTGTGCAAATTGATCACAAACCCAATGGAAGTGGAAAAATACAGGTTGCAGTCAGTGGGCCCACAGACCCATCTTAGTCATTAGAGATTCTACGATGATAAAAATATGATTTTCTAAAATACTCCACGTAAAATGCTATAACGGAATTTTTATGTGCTCGTGTGATTTACTGACAAAGTACACTAGTGCATAAGAAAACCGAACAAACACTTCTAACATCGTTGTCAAGAAAGCAATTGGCTAAACATGTCATTAAAAAACATTTCTATTGAATTATCATCAGTTAGCATATCGCTGCTCTAGCGGGCCTAACCTTGTTTTGTTCTCTGTTGGAATTATAGAGTAGACTGGTTTTGACTTACTAGAAAAAAATTAAGGATATTCTAGAATCACTTGTGAGGAGAGTTTGATCACGAGTCGTTCTCTCACGGAAGGTTGGGTAAGGTACTCTGAAGGTTAAATCCTCCTCCTTGTATTTGGCAAAATTTTCATCCTTCAAGAACTCCAACAATAGTGGTTTAGGTTGGAAGTTCCATTTCAGAGAGCAAAGCGATATTTATAGCTACATTTGTATTGGCCGTTCACTAAGACAGCCGCTATTAGAAATGGACATATTCCCACTTTCTGCTGGTGGAAATACCTATTTCAACTTAAGCGAGTAGAAATAGGTATATTTCCACTTCCACCGGTGAAAATGCCTATTTCGATTTGCGATAGTCTAGTTAACCACCATTGGAAATTGACCTGTGCAAATTGATCACAAACCCAATGGAAGTGGAAAAATACAGGTTGCAGTCAGTGGGCCCACAAACCCATCTTAGTCATTAGAGATTCTACGATGATAAAAATATGATTTTCTGAAATACTCCACGTAAAATGCTATAACGGAATTTTTATGTGCTCGTGGAATTTACTGACAAAGTACACTAGTGCATAAGAAAACCCAACAAACACTTCTAACGTCGTTGTCAAGAAAGCAATTAGCTTAAGATGCCATTAAAAATTTTTCTATTCAATTATCATCAGTTAGCATATCGCTGCTCTAGCGGGCTTAGCCTTGTTTTGTTCTCTGTTTGAATTATAGAGTAGACTGGTTTTGACTTACTAGAAAAAAAAATTAAGGATATTCTAGAATCACTTGTCAGGAGAGTTTGATCACGAGTCGTTCCCTCACGGAAGGTTGGGTAAGGTACTCTGAAGGTTAAAATCTCCTCCTTGTATTTGGCAAAATTTTCAGCCTTCAAGAACTCCAACAATAGTGGTTTAGGTTGGAAGTTACATTTCAGAGAGCAAAGCGATATTTATAGCTACATTTGTATTAGCCGTTCACTAAGAGAGCCGCTATTAGAAATGGATATATTCCCACTTTCTGCTGGTGGAACTACCTATTTCGACTTAATCGAGTACAAATAGGTATATTTCCACTTCCACCGGTGAAAATGCCTATTTCGATTTGCGATAGTCTAGTTAACCACCATTGGAAATTGACATGTGCAAATTGATCACAAACCCAATGGAAGTGGAAAAATACAGGTTGCAGTCAGTGGGCCCACAAACCCATCTTAGTCATTAGAGATTCTCCAATGATAAAAATATGATTTTCTGAAATTCTCCATGTAAAATGCTATAACAGAATTTTTATGTGCTCGTGGGATTAACTGACAAAGTACACTAGTGCATAAGAAAACCCAACAAACACTTCTAACGCCATTGTCAAGAAAGCAATTGGCTTAAGATGTAATTAAAAAATTTTCTATTGAATTATCATCGGTTAGCATATCGTTGCTCTAGAGGGCTTAACCTTTTTTTGTTCTCTGTTGGAATTATAGAGTAGACTGGTTTTGACTTACTAGAAAAAAAATTAAGCATATTCTAGAATCACTTGTGAGGAGAGTTTGATCACCAGCACTGTTCACCTAAACGGCCATTTAGCCCGTTTAAACACCATTTAAACGCTACACGGTGGTGCGCCGTTTCCGTTTAATCACCTATTTACCCCGTTTAATTGGCCGTTTAGCCCGTTTAATGGGACGTTTTGCCTGAATAATGGCTAAACGGTAGGTGACTGACTGTTTACCGTTTAGCGACTAGGAAAACAATGATCATGAGTCGTTCCCTCACGGAAGGTTGGGTAAGGTACTCTGAAGGTTAAAATCTCCTCCTTGTATTTGGCAAAATTTTCAGCCTTCAAGAACTCCAACAATAGTGGTTTAGGTTGGAAGTTACATTTCAGAGAGCAAAGCGATATTTATAGCTACATTTGTATTGGCCGTTCACTAAGAGAGCCGCTATTAGAAATGGATATATTCCCACTTTCTGCTGGTGGAACTACCTATTTCGACTTAATCGAGTACAAATAGGTATATTTCCACTTCCACCGGTGAAAATGCCTATTTCGATTTGCGATAGTCTAGTTAACCACCATTAGAAATTGACATGTGCAAATTGATCACAAACCCAATGGAAGTGGAAAAATACAGGTTTCAGTTAGTGGGCCCACAAACCCATCTTAGTCATTAGAGATTCTCCGATGATAAAAATATGATTTTCTTAAATACTCCACGTAAAATGCTATAACGGAATTTTTATGTGCTCGTAGAATTGACTGAAAAAGTACATGAGTGCATAAGAAAACCCTACAAACACTTCTGACGCCTTTGTCAAGAAAGCAGTTGGCTTAAGATGTCATTAAATATTTTTCTATTGAATTATTATCGGTTAGCATATCGCTACTCTAGCGGGCTTAACCTTGTTTTGTTCTCTATTGGAACTATAGAGTAGACTGGTTTTGACTTACTGGAAAAAAAATTAAGGATATTCTATAATCACTTGTGAGGAGAATTTGATCACGAGTCGTTCCCTCGCCGAAGGTTGGGTAAGGTACTCTGAAGGTTAAAATCTCCTCTTTGTATTTGGCAAAATTTTCATCCTTCAAGGACTCCAACAATAGTGGTTTAGGTTGTAAGTTACATCTCAGAGAGCAAAGCGATATTTATAGCTACAATTGTATTGGTCGTTCACAAAGACAGCCGCTATTAGAAATGGATATATGTCCACTTTCTACTGGTGGAAATACCTATTTCCACTTAAGCGAGTAGAAATAGGTATATTTCCACTTCCACCGATGAAAATGCCTATTTCGATTTGCGATAGTCTAGCTAACCACCATTGGAAATTGACCTGTGCAAATTGATCACAAACCCAATGGAAGTGGAAAAATACAGGTTTCAGTCAGTGGGCCCACAAACCCATCTTAGTCATTAGAGATTCTCCAATGATAAAAATATGATTTTCTGAAATTCTCCATGTAAAATGCTATAACAGAATTTTTATGTGCTCGTGGGATTGACTGACAAAGTACACTAGTGCATAAGAAAACCCAACAAACACTTCTAACGCCATTGTCAAGAAAGCAATTGGCTTAAGATGTAATTAAAAAATTTTCTATTGAATTATCATCGGTTAGCATATCGTTGCTCTAGAGGGCTTAACCTTTTTTTGTTCTCTGTTGGAATTATAGAGTAGACTGGTTTTGACTTATTAGAAAAAAAATTAAGCATATTCTAGAATCACTTGTGAGGAGAGTTTGATCACCAGCACTGTTCACCTAAACGGCCGTTTAGCCCGTTTAAACACCATTTAAACGCTACACGGTGGTGCACCGTTTCCATTTAATCACCTATTTACCCCTTTTAATTGGCCGTTTAGCCCGTTTAATGGGACGTTTTGCCTGAATAATGGCTAAACGGTAGGTGACTGACTGTTTACCGTTTAGTGACTAGGAAAACAATGATCACGAGTCGTTCCCTCACGGAAGGTTGGGTAAGGTACTCTGAAGGTTAAAATCTCCTCCTTGTATTTGGCAAAATTTTCAGCCTTCAAGAACTCCAACAATAGTGGTTTAGGTTGGAAGTTACATTTCAGAGAGCAAAGCGATATTTATAGCTACATTTGTATTGGCCGTTCACTAAGAGAGCCGCTATTAGAAATGGATATATTCCCACTTTCTGCTGGTGGAACTACCTATTTCGACTTAACCGAGTACAAATAGGTATATTTCCACTTCCACCGGTGAAAATGCCTATTTCAATTTGCGATAGTCTAGTTAACCACCATTAGAAATTGACATGTGCAAATTGATCACAAACCCAATGGAAGTGGAAAAATACAGGTTTCAGTTAGTGGGCCCACAAACCCATCTTAGTCATTAGAGATTCTCCGATGATAAAAATATGATTTTCTTAAATACTCCACGTAAAATGCTATAACGGAATTTTTATGTGCTCGTAGAATTGACTGAAAAAGTACATGAGTGCATAAGAAAACCCTACAAACACTTCTGACGCCTTTGTCAAGAAAGCAGTTGGCTTAAGATGTCATTAAATATTTTTCTATTGAATTATTATCGGTTAGCATATCGCTGCTCTAGCGGGCTTAACCTTGTTTTGTTCTCTATTGGAACTATAGAGTAGACTGGTTTTGACTTACTAGAAAAAAAATTAAGGATATTCTATAATCATTTGTGAGGAGAGTTTGATCACGAGTCGTTCCCTCGCCGAAGGTTGGGTAAGGTACTCTGAAGGTTAAAATCTCCTCCTTGTATTTGGCAAAATTTTCATCCTTCAAGGACTCCAACAATAGTGGTTTAGGTTGTAAGTTACATCTCAGAGAGCAAAGCGATATTTATAGCTACAATTGTATTGGTCGTTCACAAAGACAGCCGCTATTAGAAATGGATATATGTCCACTTTCTACTGGTGGAAATACCTATTTCCACTTAAGCGAGTAGAAATAGGTATATTTCCACTTCCACTGATGAAAATGCCTATTTTGATTTGTGATAGTCTAGCTAACCACCATTGGAAATTGACCTGTGCAAATTGATCACAAACCCAATGGAAGTAGAAAAATACAGGTTTCAGTCAGTGGGCCCACAAACCCATCTTAGTCATTAGAGATTCTCCAACGACAAAAATATGATTTTCTGAAATTCTCCATGTGAAATGCTATGACAGAATTTTTATGTGCTCGTGGGATTGACTGACAAAGTACACTAGTGCATAAGAAAACCCAACAAACACTTCTAACGCCATTGTCAAGAAAGCAATTGGCTTAAGACGTAATTAAAAAAAATTTCTATTGAATTATCATCAATTAGCATATCGCTGCTCTAGCGGGCTTAGCCTTGTTTGGTTCTCTGTTTGAATTATAGAGTAGACAGGTTTTGACTTACTAGAAAAAAAATTAAGGATATTCTAGAATCACTATTGAGGAGAGTTTGATCACCAACATTGTTCGTCTAAATGGTCGTTTAGCCTATTTAAACACCGTGTAAACACTACACGGTGGTGCGTCGTTTCCGTTTAATCACCTGTTTACCCCGTTTAATTGGCCGTTTAGCCCGTTTAATGGGACGTTTTGCTCGAATAATGGCTAAACGGTAGGTGACCGACTATTTACCGTTTAGCGTTTAGGAAAACACTGATCACGAGTCGCTTCCCTCACGGAAGGTTGGGTAAGGTACTCTGAAGGTTAAAATCTCCTCCTTGTATTTGGCAAAATTTTCATCCATCAAGAACTCCTTCAATAGTGGTTTAGGTTGGAAGTTACATTTCAGAGAGCAAAGCGATATTTATAGCTACATTTGTATTGCTCGTTCACTAAGACAGCCGCTATTGGAAATGGATATATTCCCACTTTCTGCTGCTGGAAATACCTATTTCGACTTAAGCGAGTAGAAATAGGTATATTTCCACTTCCACCGGTGAAAATGCCTATTTCGATTTGCGATAGTCTAGTTAACCACCATTGGAAATTGACCTGTGCAAATTGATCACAAACCCAATGGAAGTGGAAAAAATACAGGTTGCAGTCAGTGGCCCCACAAACCCATCTTAGTCATTAGAGATTCTTCGATGATAAAAATATGATTTTCTGAAATGCTCCACGTAAAATGCTATAACAGAATTTTTACGTGCTCGTGGAATTGGCTGACAATGTACACTAGTGCATAAGAAAACCCAACAAACACTTCTAACACCATTGTCAAGAAAGCAACTAGCTTAAGATGTCATTAAATATTTTTCTATTGAATTATTATCGGTTAGCATATCACTGCTCAAGCGGGCTTAACCTTGTTTTATTCTCTGTTGGAAATATAGAGTAGACTGGTTTTGACTTACTGGAAAAAAAATTAAGGATATTGTAGAATCACTTGTGAGGAGAGTTTGATCATGAGTCATTCCCTCACCGAAGGTTGGGTAAGGTACTCTGAAGGTTAAAATTTCCTCCTTGTATTTGGCAAAATTTTCATCCTTCAAGGACTCCAACCATAGTGGTTTAGGTTGGAAGTTACATTTCAGAGAGCAAAGCGATATTTATAGCTACATTTGTATTGGTCGTTCGCTAAGACAGCCGCTATTAGAAATGGATATATTTCCACTTTCTACTGGTGGAAATACCTATTTTGACTTAAGCAAGTAGAAATAGGTATATTTCCACTTCCACCGGTGAAAATGCCTATTTCGATTTGCGATAGTCTAGCTAACCACCATTGGAAATTGACCTGTGCAAATTGATCACAAACCCAATGGAAGTGGAAAAATTTAGGTTTCAGTCAGTGGGCCCACAAACCCATCTTAGTCATTAGACACTCTCCGATGATAAAAATATGATTTTCTGAAATACTCCATGTAAAATGCTATAACGGAATTTTTATGTGCTCGTGGAATTTACTAACAAAGTACAGTAGTGCATAAGAAAAGCCAACAAACACTTCTAACGGCGTTGTCAAGAAAGAAATTGGCTTAAGACGTAATTAAAAAAAATTTCTATTGAATTATCATCAATTAGCATATCGCTGCTCTAGCGGGCTTAGCCTTGTTTTGTTCTCTGTTTGAATTATAGAGTAGACAGGTTTTGACTTACTAGAAAAAAAATTAAGGATATTCTAGAATCACTTGTCAGGAGAGTTTGATCACGAGTCGTTTCCTCACGGAAGGTTGGGTAAGGTACTCTGAAGGTTAAAATCTCCTCCTTGTATTTGGCAAAATTTTCATCCTTCAAGGACTCCAACAATAGTGGTTTAGGTTGGAAGTTACATTTCAGAGAGCAAAGCGATATTTATAGCTACATTTGTATTGGCCGTTCACTAAGAGAGCCGCTATTAGAAATGGATATATTCCCACTTTCTGCTGGTGGAACTACCTATTTCGACTTAATCGAGTACAAATAGGTATATTTCCACTTCCACCGGTGAAAATGCCTATTTCGATTTGCGATAGTCTAGTTAACCACAATTGGAAATTGACATGTGCAAATTGATCACAAATCGAATGGAAGTGGAAAAATACAGGTTGCAGTCAGTGGGCCCACAAACCCATCTTAGTCATTAGAGATTCTTCGATGATAAAAATATGATTTTCTTAAATACTCCACGTAAAATGCTATAACGGAATTTTTATGTGCTCGTAGAATTGACTGACAAAGTACACGAGTGCATAAGAAAACCCTACAAAAACTTCTAACGCCGTTGTCAAGAAAGCAGTTGGCTTAAGATGTCATTAAATATTTTTCTATTGAATTATTATCGGTTAGCATATCGCTGCTCTAGCGGGCTTAACCTTGTTTTGTTCTCTATTGGAACTATAGAGTAGACTGGTTTTGACTAACTGGAAAAAAAATTAAGGATATTCTAGAATCACTTGTGAGGAGAGTTTGATCATGAGTCATTCCCTCGCCGAAGGTTGGGTAAGGTACTCTGAAGGCTAAAATCTCCTCCTTGTATTTTGCAAAATTTTCATCCTTCAAGGACTCCAACAATAGTGGTTTAGGTTGTAAGTTACATCTCAGAGAGCAAAGTGATATTTATAGCTACATTTGTATTGGTCGTTCACTAAGACATCCGGTATTAGAAATGGATATATGTCCACTTTCTACTGGTGGAAATACCTATTTCGACTTAAGCGAGTAGAAATAGGTATATTTCCACTTCCACCGGTGAAAATGCCTATTTCAATTTGCGATAGTCTAGCTAACCACCATTGGAAATTGACCTCTGCAAATTGATTCACAAACCCAATGGAAGTGGAAAAATACAGGTTTCGGTCAGTGGGCCCACAAACCCATCTTAGTCATTAGAGATTCTCCAATGATAAAAATATGATTTTATGAAATTCTCCATGTAAAATGCTATAACAGAATTTTTATGTGCTCGTGGGATTGACTGACAAAGTACACTAGTGCATAAGAAAACCCAACAAACACTTCTAACGCCATTGTCAAGAAAGCAATTGGCTTAAGATGTAATTAAAAATTTTTCTATTGAATTATTATCGGTTAGCATATCGTTGCTCTAGAGGGCTTCACCTTTTTTTGTTCTCTGTTGGAATTATAGAGTAGACTGGTTTTGACTTACTAGAAAAAAATTAAGGATATTCTAGAATCACTTGTGAGGAGAGTTTGATCACCAGCACTGTTCACCTAAACGGCCGTTTAGCCCATTTAAACACCGTGTAAACGCTACACGGTGGTGCGCCGTTTCTGTTTAATCAACTATTTACCCCGTTTAATTGGCCGTTTAGCCCGCTTAATGGGACGTTTTGCCTGAATAATGGCTAAACGGTAGGTGACCGACTGTTTACCGTTTAGCGTTTAGGAAAACAATGATCACGAGTCGTTCCCTCACGAAAGGTTGGGTAAGGTACTCTAAAGGTTAAAATCTCCTCCTTGTATTTGGCAAAATTTTCATCCTTCAAGGACTCCAACAATAGTGGTTTAGGTTGGAAGTTACATTTCAGATAGCAAAGCGATATTTATAGCTACATTTGTATTGCTCGTTCACTAAGACAGCCGCTATTGGAAATGGATATATTCCCACTTTCTGCTGCTGGAAATACCTATTTCGACTTAAGCGAGTAGAAATAGGTATATTTCCACTTCCACCGGTGAAAATGCCTATTTCGATTTGCGATAGTCTAGTTAACCACCATTGGAAATTGACCTATGCAAATTGATCGCAAACCCAATGGAAGTGGAAAAATACAGGTTGCAGTCAGTGGGCCCACAAACCCATCTTAGTCATTAGAGATTCTCCGATGATAAAAATATGATTTTCTAAAATACTCCACGTAAAATGCTATAACGGAATTTTTATGTGCTCGTGGAATTTACTGACAAAGTACACTAGTGCATAAGAAAACCCAACAAACACTTCTAACATCGTTGTCAAGAAAGCAATTGGCTTAAGATGCCATTAAAAAATTTTCTATTGAATTATCATTAGTTAGCATATCGCTGCTCTAGCGGGCTTAGCCTTGTTTTGTTCTATGTTTGAATTATAGAGTAGACTGGTTTTTACTTACTAGAAAAAAATTAAGGATATTCTAGAATCACTTATGAGGAGAGTTTGATCACGAGTCGTTCCCTCACCGAAGGATGGGTAAGGTACTTTGAAGGTTAAAATCTCCTCCTTGTATTTGGCAAAATTTTCATCCTTCAAGGACTCCAACAATAGTGGTTTAGGTTGGAAGTTACATTTCAGAGAGCAAAGCGATATTTATAGCTACATTTGTATTGCTCGTTCACTAAGACAAGCCACTATTAGAAATGGATATATTCCCACTTTCTGCTGGTGGAACTACCTATTTCGACTTAAGCGAGTAGAAATAGGTATATTTCCACTTCCACCGGTGAAAATGCCTATTTCGATTTGCGATAGTCTAGTTAACCACCGTTGGAAATTGACATGTGCAAATTGATCACAAACCCAATGGAAGTGGAAAAATACAGGTTGCAGTCAGTGGGCCCACAAACCCATCTTAGTCATTAGAGATTCTCCGATGATAAAAATATGATTTTCTTAAATACTCCACGTAAAATGCTATAACGGAATTTTTATGTGCTCGTAGAATTGACTGACAAAGTACACGAGTGCATAAGAAAACCCTACAAACACTTCTAACGCCGTTGTCAAGAAAGCAGTTGGCTTAAGATGTCATTAAATATTTTTCTATTGAATTATTATCGGTTAGCATATCGCTGCTCTAGCGGGCTTAACCTTGTTTTGTTCTCTGTTGGAATTATAGAGTAGACTGGTTTTGACTTACTGGAAAAAAATTAAGGATATTCTAGAATCACTTGTGAGGAGAGTTTGATCACGAGTCGTTCCCTCGCCGAAGGTTGGGTAAGGTACTCTGAAGGTTAAAATGTCCTCCTTGTATTTGGCAAAATTTTCATCCTTCAATGACTCCAACAATAGTGGTTTAGGTTGAAAGTTACATTTCAGAGAGCAAAGTGATATTTATAGCTACATTTGTATTGGTCGTTCACTAAGTTAGCCGCTAATAGAAATGGATATATTTCCACTTTCTACTGGTGGAAATACCTATTTCGACTTAAGCGAGTAGAAATAGGTATATTTCCACTTCCACCGGTGAAAATGCCTATTTCGATTTGCGATAGTCTAGTTAACCACCATTGGAAATTGACCTGTGCAAATTGATCACAAACCCAATGAAAGTGGAAAAATATAGGTTTCAGTCAGTGGGCCCACAAACCCATCTTAGTCATTAGAGATTCTCCAATGATAAACATATGATTTTCTGAAATACTCCACGTAAAATGCTATAACGGAATTTTTATGTGCTCGTGGGATTGACTGACAAAGTACACTAGTGCATAAGAAAACCCAACAAACACTTCTAACGGCGTTGTCAAGGAAAGCAATTGGCTTAAGATGTCATTAAATATTTTTCTATTGAATTATCATCAGTTAGCATATCGCTGCTCTAGCGGGCTTAACCTTGTTTTGTTCTCTGTTGGAATTATAGATTAGACTGGTTTTGACGTACTGGAAAAAAATTAAGGATATTCTAGAATCACTTGTGAGGAGAGTTTGATCACTGAGTCGTTCCCTCACCGAAGGTTGGGTAAGGTACTCTAAAGGTTAAAATCCCCTCCTTGTATTTGGCAAAATTTTCATCCTTCAAGGACTCCAACAATAGTGGTTTAGGTTGGAAGTTACAGTTCAGAGAGCAAAGCGATATTTATAGCTACATTTGTATTGGCCGTTCACTGTGACAACCGCTATTAGAAATGGATATATTTCCACTTTCTACCGGTGGAAATACCTATTTCGACTTTAGCGAGTAGAAATAGGTATATTTCCACTTCCACCGGTGAAAATGCCTATTTCGATTTGCGATAGTCTAGTTAACCACCATTGGAAATTGACCTGTGCAAATTGATCACAAACCCAATGGAAGTGGAAAAATACAGGTCTCAGTCAGTGGGCCCACAAACCCATCTACAGGTTTGATCTACAGTGGCGCCTGTATTTTTTGTGTGGCCGGTGAAAAGACAGGAAGCATTATTAGTGAAAATAGTTTGTGTAATAGAGTGTACCACATTTCTCAGCAACGATTATTATATATCACGTTTCTCAAGCCGACCAAAACATAACATGTCCAAAAGGTACAAGGTGGCGACGTGCCACAGTTTATTTTAGGTAACCTTACAGACCAAAGCTACAAAGTAACTTGTGAATTGCGAAGTCTGATGCATGTCTCTAATGCAATATCAGGTACTAAGTAGTAATACTTCTGTTTCACAGGTTGCTCGAGTCAAAACTAACAAATCCCTTCTCTTTCAAGCTTTCGATAGTCTCCTTGACGCTCGTCTCCACTGGAATTAACTCAATGCCTAAGCTTTTTATCTTCTCCTTTGATACTTGGTAGGTTGGGACAAATGGCTTGTCATCTGCACACCTGCCAAGAGGAACATACTTAGTTTCTTATTTGTTCTATGAACTAATAGGTTTAAGTACTATTTTATTCATTCTGAGACAAACACTGATTGAGGAACATCAACCCGTGACAATGCTTTTTCAATCAAATCACGATAGTCTGAAGTCATAGGGAAACACTTATCCCTAAAGATATTTAACGAAGTGAAAACACAGGAGAGTGGCTTGTTCCAAACAAACCATATATATACATTGCACTGCATTTGTGAATAAGAGGCATCACATTTGAAATATATGAACTTACTTGTCCTGAAGACGAATGGTAGGATACATGTTGCGGATGATGTTGACTAGCTCTGAGTAGTGAACAACTCTTTCCACCATGCAATACCTTCCATTTGCTGAGGGAACCTCGTATGCAAGGATATGAGCCAGGGCAACATCTTTGACATTAACCCATCCAAAGCTAAGATTGGGATATGTAGATGATCCTGCAATAATATGAAAATGATGAACTTTCAAAAGATAAAAAGAAAATGATGCGATGATCTTCAATTTGTTGCCCGGATGAATCGAGAACAAAACAATGCAAGGACATTAGGGAAGGTGCCATGAGCAAAGTAGTAGTTGTAGGCAAAGTCACATAACAGTTATCATAGAGCTGTTGATCTAAGCAGTAACACATTGAAAGCCAACATAGCAGTTATCATATCTACACATTCACATAGCTTCGGAGAATGATCTTACATTTTATTTGATCTGTGGCTTGAGGACACATCATCATTAACAGAATGAGAGACTTGACAGTAAATTTTCCAAAGTATATCCAAGGTTTGCAGCAAAAGGCATAAAATCTGCGAACTAGAATACACAACCTGTACTAAGCACAAGCGTCCTGCGTCCCTACTGTAAAAAGGGCAGACCCAGTGCCGGAGGCTCCCACATGAGTGGGGTCTGAGGAAGGGAAAAACCGAGTCAAGCCTCCCCCGCAAAATCTACAGAGAGGCTACTTCGAACCCACGACCTGGTGATTCAGTGAGACAGCTCTCACCACTGCACCAGGCCTGCCCTTCTTCCTGCGTCCCTACTGTCCTTACAAGTATTTGAACAAATAGCAAACCCAAAACGAATGTGGTTGCTATAATTTCTACTCTACAAACAGGTCAGCTTAAAAGTTAATTGGACAAGCATCATACCATTGATTAACTTCAGGATTACTTCAGCACTGGTGTTTAGTGTAGGCTGCAGCAGGGGACCAATAACCATTGCTGGGTTTATAGTAACAATTTCAAATCCGTTATCCCTTGAAAACTTCCAAGCAGCCTGCTCTGCAAGTGTCTTGGACAAAACATACCATTGCTGCCAAAGAATATAGACTTAGAAAATAAACTAATAATGATAAAACAAATAACAAGATAGCTTGAGACATTGATATAAGACAATGAAATCAAACTTTGCTAAATGTTCGATAATCAATAGCCAATCAGACTTACAAATGTTGGACGGACTGTTTCTTAAGGTTGCACTACTAGTCAGGATTGGATTTGAATATATATTCAAATTAGGCAATAATTATGTAATGCTAATGACAAATGAGAAGAGTAACATCAATTAAGCAGGATCAGTAGTGAAGCACTTCAGCATTCACAAGAAATTGTGATTGGTTGTTTACATTAGTCTTATCCTGTGTTAGGCCTCAAGTAGCACAACCCAAGGCAGCAAAATATTTATGCAGTGTGTTGTTATTTGGTTGTTCAACACATGCAAGCTGTGTTCAGTAATGTTATGTTTGTTTTTTTACATTGTATTACATGTAATCATCCCGCTTCTATGTTCTAGTAGAGGTAAGGGAGGCGAGGAAATTCTATTTTTGTGGACCCCATTGGGTAAATACGACCAAATTTGGCGTACTGGCTATTGCAGCCTTAGGTCTCTTTGAACACTATGGAAGCCTACATATAGACCTCTGCGGGCAACCTAACACTAGTAAGCTGCACTGCGCAAGTCTGGATACATGCTAATGCCTAATGCTGGCAACCAAACACAAACTATTTAGTCTCTACGCAATCTTGTGAGGCTACTACATAATATGACCAATTCATTGAACTACTTAAAATCAAACGAGATTGAAATACACATAGAGCAAGATATTCAATGAATTTTAATCTAACTCAAATGGTTCATGCATCATGCACTTTGTTGGTTTCAAAGTGAATAATATGCTGAAACTAAGAAAAATAACAACCATAAAACAATGAAGCCATCAGCCCTTTATCATAAATGATGCAATTACTGGTCATGGTGTACCGGACGATATACATCTCTGCTAAAACCTACAAAATGCCCATGGGCTACATAACCAGAATAAACAATACAATACCATTTAAATAAATTATTTTGAATGAACAAGGTAAACATATTCCAAAGAAAAAGGTATGTTAATATGAAAGCAAACAAGGGCATCGAAGCATGCAGATTTCAGATAATTGGACATATAAATGAACCAGGATTAGCAAAACCGATCATAATAGTTACTACTCCACCATATGTGCTGAACAACCAAAATACTACCAATAATATAAAAGCTATATGAGGAAATAATTATTTATGGTAGAAAGGAGGAACAATACCTGATTCTTTTCACAAATTTGTGGATCAGAAAACCATGTCTCGTCAACCGTGACCTCAGGAGTCCTTGGCTTCTGGTTGTAGGAAACAGCAGCCATAGATGATGTGATAACCACTTTTTTAATAGAAGCTTTCTTGCATGAACCAAGAACATTGAGTGTTCCCTTAACTGCTGGGTCAAGTAACTCAGCCTGAACAGAGATACAGATAAAATAATGAAACATATAACTCCTTACATAACTAGTAAAATTTGTAATTTCTTGGGTAGTTAAAGGTAATACATGGGACCAACTCCAACAAGGTGAAATCAGTAGATAGGTAGATGTTGGCACATGTCAATTGTTATTGTAAAAACATTACGTCTGTTAAAAACTTGTAAAAGCCTGATTTGTAATTTAATAATCCTCTGTTTAGAATCATTGTGACTTTACTTAAACCATTATTTCGGATTTTGACTTACCAAAAATAAATAAAAGTAGGGCTTACAAACATAATATAGAGTAAACAAGTTGGCCTAGGTATTGGGATGATGGTCATGGACTAATCACTAAGAGAAATTTTGGGATTAAAAAGTGACCCTATCCAATAAGGAATACTAAGAAAAGTGCAGACTGAAGTACAATGCCCCAACATATCAGCCAAGGGAATGGCTCAATGCAAAAACCCTGAAGGGCATGTTAGTTACTATATTAGGTGCAAAATAACAATAATAAATTGATGGGAAGTACAGAAGCTCAACACACATGAATACTCTATGCCTTCAAGACACCATGCATCATGAAGCTGAAAAAACTGTAAATGTGTGATAAATCTAGCAGCAGACGGCATCTCTTGTTTCCATCAAGTTTCCATTAAACAAACCTTAGGATCCTTGACATTGTGATAAAAGGGAGAAGCAGTATGGAACACGGTGTCGCATCCATGAACTGCAGCGTCAAAAGAGCCCTCTTCTAGCAGGCTAGCTTTAAATAAGTGCAGCCTATCCTTAGCTCCATCCAGCGCAGTCAGGTGCAATGTTTTCTTTGGGTCAGCTGAAAAGTGAAGATAACAACAATGACCGTATGTCAAAGGTAATGTTGCTAAAGAATTATGGTGTGTGTGAAATGAAAAACAAAGAGCACGAAAATAGTAAAAATTTAAAAAAGACACAAGAGTTTGGTAGAAGTGCAAACGCAACATAGAGAACTGCAGAGTCCCATAAAATTCGTTTATCCGTTGCCACTTGGAAGGGAAGTAGGAAATACACATGAAGCTGTAGAGATTGAACATGAGGTTGGACACTTGAGCCACATGTTTTAGCCGATATTCATGACATTCCTTTGTTTGTTCCTGAGGGTTACATAGGACACAGAGTTCCTCTACTGAGAGGGGCTTATTCTCTCCCTTCTGGAATTTGGTGTGGTGATATGTATGGGGATACAAAGTGCTCCTTAATAAACTGACCAACCAAGTTGACGGTACCAGCATTTTTCAGTATACAGTTGCAATCAAGATTTCGTGGTGCCTCCGGCAAGTGGATCCAGAAGCAAAATACGTAGTACCAAATCTACCATCCCAAATTTACCAAGGTAGAATATCCGGTCCCCTGCCAACCAATCAATTCCCAGTCTAACCTAACCAATCTCACAAAACATCGCAGCAATTCCGCAAGCTACCACAAGGAATCATTGGAAAAGGGAAGAAGAGATGGGGAGGAGGACGGGCCGGGATGCGCGCACCGGTGTCCCGCACGGTGGCGCGGACGGTGTAGCCGCGGTCGAGGAGCAGCCTGACGACCCAGGACGCGATGTACCCTGATGCCCCGGTGACGCACACCACCTTCCCCGCCCCCGTCATCGTCGCCGCCGCAGCCGCAGAGCTCATCGCCGCCGCCTTGCGTTGTTGCGTTGCGCCTGGCCCTCCCCTGCTTCGCTGGTGTGGTCACTGGAGTAGTGAGGCAGCCGGCCGCGCTGTGAGGGAGACATGAAATGCGGGATTTTAAAAGCATCCGTATCCGTGGGAAAAATAGGAGTTTGCGCATCATGCGTTACGTCACTATAGGTTTGGTATTTTAAGGGCAATCAGCGGTTAAGTCACTCGGTCACTGTAGGTTGAACACGTGGACTACTCATACCGGCAACTTGTATAATTTGGGTCGGGAAAGATCATCAGTTTATAAATTACTCCCTCCATTTCAAATTATAAGTTGTTTTGATTTATTTGTTCATCTATTTTGTTATATATCTAGACATATTATTATATCTTGATGCATAGCAAATTGATGTACCAAAAAATCAAAATGACTTATAATTTGAAATGGACGGAGTATATAATTTGTCATTTTCTAATGTTAAAAGTGATTAAGTTTTCTTTACTAACAAGTGGGCTTATAATGCACGGCCGGCAGCAATGCTCAAGTCCGATTTAGCTTGATTCTTCCGTTCCTGTCGCATCCACCCTTTCTCCATTTGATTTGATTTGTAAAAAGTGAGGATTCTTCTTGTGGAAAACTGAAATCACCAAATCGAGAATCATAGGAATAGGAATTTATAGCACAAAAGTTAGACCAAACTAAATCAAAAGAGGTGTAGAGATCCAATCCAAATGAAGAAAAAAGAAGTCCAGTCGAGTCCATGATGACTGATGCGCCAGGAGGTCAGGTGCTCGCCTAAAGAAGGAAACTTTGATACCGCGAACTCCTCCCTCACGTCACCACCGGTAGAGACAGAGAGGTCTGTTCTTATAATCCGTTTGTTTTTTTTCAAGTGGAAAGTGTTTTTCTCTCAAACAAATTAAATGGAAGTGTTTCGACTTGTTTTTTCAACGAAGTGAACGGAAATGTTTCGACTTGTTTTTTCAAAGCGAACGGGAGCACGCACCTGTCGCTCTCACCCACAGTAGCGAGTAGCGACTCACCCGATGGCCGGCTTGGTGCCGCCAGTCACCGCGGTTGCGGACGCGCCGCCGTACGCGAGTGCTGACGCCTGCGCGCTGGCCGCTGGATGCGGCCGTGCAAGAGGGACGTGGTGGTCGTGCACTCGTGCTCGGCCAGTGTAGCTAGGGTTGCTACTTGCTAACGTGAGATGGGCTGATCTTTTTTTTTTTGAAACTATAGACTGATCTTTTATGGGCTGGGCTGTGCAGTTCGGAAGGTGCATGTATGTAGCTGGTGCCTGGTGGCTCTCTAAAACGGTAAAACCGGATATTTGCGCTTCTCAAACTGTTAAAACCGTTTGATTTACCTTTCTGAACGGTTTGGAAAGGGTTTTGGTTAACGTGGCATCGTGGCAGTCATCTTACATGGCACCACGTCAGGAACGAAGAAAATAAATAGGACTTTTACAATAGTTCAGGAAAGTCAATTAAAATTTATAGAAAAAGTATAGAAATAAATTTTTAAAATGATCCACATTTTTTTTAGAATGGATATGCATTTAACAATACTAAAAATGATTTAATATTAGAAAATTCAATAAAATTTGTTTTAGCTCAAAAAAATATAATCAGGCCCCACCTTTTTCTTTCTTGCTCAGAATTAATTTTCTTCACTAACAAGAGGGCCTAGAATGTAGAATGCACAGCGGCAATGCTCAAAGTCCCATTCGGTTTGATTCTCCCGTTCCTGTCCGCATCCACCCCCCCCCCCCCCCCCCCCCCCCACACCCCCACACACACCACACACACCCGTTTGATCTGGCAAATACGTCGGGATTCTTTTTAGTAAACTGACTAGATATCTGAATCCGAAATAAAAAACCATAGGAATAGGAATTTAGGTGAATACTACTCCCTCCTTTTTCAATTATATATTGTTCTAGCTTTTTAAGAGCATTTTCTAAAACCCACTCCGAATCTTGATATTTTGGTGAGATTGAAAAAAAAAACTACTCTCCAACAATTTTCTATCAACTCCTAACCTTTTTGCATTTGAGAAAAAATCAACATGATCACGCGTATACATATGCGCGCGTATCCATCAGTCAATCTGAAGGTGGCACTACTAAAAAATAATTTTGCGAGGCACTGCCCGGTGCTGACAAAATGCAACCGTCTCCTTAAATGCCTGCGGATTTTCGGAGGTGGTCATTTTATTTGCGTAGGCGGCCGCAATAGCCTGTCTCGCAAAATGGATTTACGGAGACTGACGTTTTATTTACGCAGACAGTCAAATTTTGCCCATCTCCTAAAATTAAATTATGGAGACGAACGTCTTAAAAGGTCCACCTCCAAAAATAAAGGCCATTTTCGCATGCGAACCTCTTAGCCACTAGGAAGCCCATTTAGCCCAGAAATCAGGTCACACTATATAAAGGAAATGAAACCTTAAGCCCCAAATCCAGACTCTCTTCCTCCATCAGCAGCACACACGTGACTGAAGTAGCGCAGGGAGCGCGGCCCCTTCGGCGGCGATGTGGGGGCGTGGCACGAGGCATGCGGCCCCTCGCCGGCAGTGGATCTAGGAGGCGGGCACGCATGGTGGTCGATCTAGGAGGCCCGCGTGCATGGCGTGGAGGGCCTAGCGGCTCATCCACGAGCTACGTCGGCGAGGGGCCACACCCCCGCGACGAATCTAGGAGGATGTGAAAGCTCTAGTTCGGTTTTGGTGAATTGATGAAACCCTAAGTGCTAACCTAGTTTATCAAGTGATCATGAGATAGGTAGCACTACTCCAAGTGATGAAGCAATGGCAAAGATCATGACGATGGTGATGGCATGGTGATGATCAAATGCTTAAACTTGAAAAAGAAGAAAGAGAAAAACAAAAGGCTCAAGGCAAAGGTATAAATAGTAGGAGCCATTTTGTTTCGGTGATCAAGACACTTAGCGAGTGTGATCACATTTAGGTTAGATAGCCGTACTATTAAGAGAGGTGAAACTCGTATCGAAAGGCGGTTATCAAAGTACCACTAGATGCTCTAACTCATTGCATATGCATTTAGGATCTAGTGGAATGCTAACACCCTTGAAAATATTTGTGAAAATATGCTAACACATGTGCACAAGGTGATACACTTGGTGTTTGGCACATTTGAGCAAGGGTGAAGAAAATAGAGTTGAAAACGAGTTAGTTGCGCTGGTCACAGAGTGACCGGACGTGTCCGGTATGGAGATCGGACACGTCCGGTATGTGGCTCAGGACTGAACTGCACAGTGCGACCGGACGTGTCCGGTATGAATCTGCATGATCGGTGTTCGGTAGTGTAGTTGATCGAACGCTGGCAGCGTCCGGTCCGGAGTGACCGGACGTGTCCGATCATCCGTGGGTGCTTACTGTACTCGACCGGACGCTGAGGCTCAGCGTCCGATCAGTTTCTAACTGACACGTCCGATCGGCCCTAGAGGCTTACTGGACTCGACCGGACACAGCGGCTCTGCGTCCGGTCATTTCAAACAGTGTGTCTGGTCGGACATATCAGAGAGCCGTTTGTGGCAATGGTGGGACACGTGGCGGTCTGGTAGCTACTGGATGCGTCCGGTATGGCGACCGGACACATCCGGTATTCACTACCGGTGTGTCCGGTGCTACATCCGGTTAGTATGACCAGAGCGTCTGGTCACCATGACTTGTGCCTAGTGAAGGGGTACAACGGCTCTATTTCGTGGGGGCTTCTATTTAAGCCACATGGCCGGCTCAAGCTCACACTCTTGCACATTTTCATTGACATAGCAATCTTGTGAGCTTAGCCAAAGCCCTCCCACTCATCTTCATCATTGATCCATCATCTTTGTGAGATTGGGAGAGAATCCAAGTGCATTGCTTGAGTGATTGCATCTAGAGGCACTTGGTATTCGTGTTGCGCTATGGATTTCGCTTGTTACTTTGGAGGTTACCACCACCTAGACGGCTTGGTGCAGTGGTGGAGGATTGGCATGAGTTAGTGATTGTTCGTGGCCATCTCCGATGATTGTGAGGGGATTTGTACCTTCCCCAGCGGAGCGCCGAAAGGTAACTCTAGTGTATTGCTCGTGTCATTGAGTTACCTCACTTGCAGGTAGGTTCTTGCGGTGTCCAATCGCGTGGATGAGGTTTGTGCAACACCTCTTAGCCGCCGAACCACCAAGTATTGGTCGACACAATGGGGACTAGCGTGTTGGCAAACACGTGAACCTCGGGAGAAAAATCGGTTGTCTCTTGCTATTTGATATTCTCTCGGTGATTTGTTTCATATTCATCTTGTGATTGGTTCATTCCTCTACATGGCGATATAACCATCCTACTCACTCGTTTATATTCTTGCAAACTAGTTGTAGCAAGCTCTTTAGTGTAATTAGATTTGAGAGCTTGCTTTGCTATTTAAGTTTGCTTAGTGGAGCTCTTTAGAGTAGAAAGATTGAGAGCTCTTAGTGAGTAGTATCATAGCAAATTGTGTGTCTAGCTATCATTGCAACTAGAATTGTTGGATAGGTGGCTTGCAACCCATGTAGAGTTAGAGCAAGTTTGCATTTCGCTATTTGTCATACTAATCAAATTGCTCTAGTTCATTTGTAGATTTTTAAATAGGCTATTCACCCCCCTCTAGCCATATTAGGACCTTTCAAGTGGTATCAGAGCCATGGTCACCATTTAATTGAAGGCTTAACAACCTCGGTGTCAAATTATGGCTCAAGTTGTGTTCAACCATGTGGGGGGCAAACCACCGTTCTTTGATGGCACATGCTATGATTATTGGAAGAGAAAGATGAGGATGTATCTTGGTTCAATCAATGATCAATTATGGGAAGTGACCGAGAATGACTATGCTATCATTGATCCCGATGATCCCACCAACCAAGATAAGATCAACAAGCAATGCAATACAATGGCTCTCAACACCATATACAATGCCATTGATTCCAAGGTGTTTGATCAAATCAAGGATTGTGAAAGAGCAAATGATATGTGGAAGAGATTGGAGGAAACATATGAGGGCACACCGGCAGTGAAGAGTGCCAAGTTGTATATCCTCAAGGATAAATTGACAAGCTTCAAGATGAAGGAAGATGAGAGCATTCCGGATATGTTCCATCATTTGCAAGTGATTGTCAATGATTTGAAGGCATTGGGAGAGAAGATCAAGGATGATGATGTCTCTCATCGGTTCTTGATGTGCCTACCTCCAAGATTTGAGATGTTGAGATTGCTCATCATAAGAGGAGGATTGAAGGAGATTACCACCAACCAAGTACTAGGTGATGTCATGACCCAAGAAACATACCGTGTGGAAAGGGAGGGGGATGACAAGGAGGACAAGAAGGAAGAAGAAGAAGAAGAGTATAGCATTCAAGGCTAGCTCATCATCATCCAAGAACAAGGGCAAGTCCAAGAAAGAATCAAGCGATGATGATGATCTTAGTGATATTGATGATGAAGCTATGGCCCTCTTTGTTCGCAAGATGGGAAAATTCATGAAGAAGAAGGGCTATGGTGCAAGAAAGAGAAGAGATCACACCAAGAGCAAAGAGTATGTGAGAAGATGCTACAATTGCAAGAGCCCCGATCATGTTGTAGCAAATTATCCCTATAATAGTGATAATGATGAAGATGAGAAGAAGAAGCACAAGAAAGATAAGAATGAAAAGAAGGAGAAGAAGGAGAAGAGAATGACCTTCCAAAAGAAGAAGAAGGGTGGAGGCTATGTAGTCACTTTGGATAGTGATGGTTCCTCGGATGGTGATAGCTCTAGTGATGATGACAAGAAATCTATCAAGAGAGCACTAGCAAGCATCGCCATCAACAAGAAGCTCTCCATCTTCGACACTCCATCGACATGTCTCATGGCAAAGCCTACCAAGGTAAAATATGATGAGAGTGATGATGATGAATGTGAAAGTGACTCTTGTAGGAATGATAATGATGATGATGAGGATGAGGAGTATACCAAGGAGGAGCTCTTGGACATGTGTGAGCAAGTGCACGCTTGCAATGAGATGAAGAGAAAGGAGTGCAAAGAATTGCGCAAGAAAGTAAAATTTCTTGAGCAATCCTTTGATGAGCTCAATGCTACTCATGAGAGGCTAATGGAAGCCCATGAGAAGCTTGGCAAAGCTCACTCAAAGCTTGAAAAGGCTCACTCCTCTCTTATTGAGCAAGTCAAAGTGGAGGAAGCCAAGAAGGAGCAAGTGATCATATCATGTGATGTGGGACTAACATGTGATCTTATTGATGAATCTATTTTTGTTGCTCCCACTAACACTTCTTGTAGCACTACCACTTCCACTTCACCCTTGAGCGATGGTCTCACTTGTGAAAACTCACTAAAAGTGGAAAATGAGACCCTCAAGAAGGAGGTGAATGAGCTCACTCGTGCCTTAGGCAATGCCTATGGTGGAGATACCCGCTTGCTAAAGTGCTTGGGTAGCCAAAGGTTTTCTCTCAACAAAGAGGGATTAGGCTATACCTCTAAGAAAGGCAAGGTAGCCTTTGTCACTCCCAAAGTTAGCTTTGTGAAGGGCAATGGTCGGTTTTGCAATAGATGTAAGCAAGTTGGTCATATAAAGCAATATTGCAAGATTAACAAGAACAAGCTACCTAATGTATCCTCAATTAAATTTGATTTTTGTTACATGCTTTTTAAGGGTGCCAATGGTGTGAAGGCTAAGTTCATTGGTACACCAATTGTGGGCCCAAAGAAGAAGGCCATTTGGGTACCAAAGACCTTGGTAACTAACCTTCAAGGACCCAAGCAAGTTTGGGTACCTAAAAAGAATTGATCCTCTTTTGTAGGTCAATTATAAAGCCAAAGGAAGACATTAGGTGCTTAATAGTGGGTGCACACAACACATGACCGGTGATCCAAGAATGTTCAATTCAATCAATGAAAACAAGAGCTATGGGATTGATAGCATCACATTTGGTGACAATAGCAAAGGCAAGGTCAAAGGGCTTGGTAAGATTGCAATATCCAATGACTAGAGCATTTCCAATGTGCTACTAGTAGAGAGCTTAAACTTCAATCTATTATCGGTAGCTCAATTATGTGATCTTGGTTTCAAGTGCATATTTGGTGTGGATGATGTAGAGATCATAAGTGTAGATGGCTCTAACTTGATATTCAAAGGATTTAGATATGAGAATCTATACTTGGTTGATTTTAATACTAGAGAAGCTCAATTGACAACATGTTTGATCACTAAATCTAGCATGGGTTGGTTATGGCATAGAAGGCTTGGTCATGTTGGAATGAAACAATTGAACAAGCTGATTAAGCATGACTTAGTTAGGGGCTTGAAAGATGTCACATTTGAAAAGGATAAGCTATGTAGTGCATGTCAAGCCAGAAAACAAGTTGGTAACACACATCCTAAGAAGAGCATGATGAGCACATCTAAGGCATTTGAGTTGATGCACATGGACTTGTTTGGACCAACCACATACACTAGCATTGGTGGAAACAAATATGGATTTGTGATTGTGGATGATTTCACTAGATACACATGGGTATTCTTTCTTGTTGACAAGAGTGATGTGTTTGCAACATTCAAATCATTTGTCAAGGACATTCATAATGAGTTTGAACAACCATCAAGAAAGTGAGAAGTGACAATGGTAGTGAGTTCAAGAACACAAGAATTGATGAGTTGTGTGATGAATTTGGAATTAGACATCAATTCTTGGCCAAGTACACTCTACAATTAAATGGCCTAGTTGAAAGAAAGAATAGAACTTTGATTGGCATGGCAAGATCAATGTTGAGTGAGTACAATGTGAGTCATTTATTTTGGGCCGAAGCAATCAACATGGCTTGCTATTATAGCAACCGACTCTATTGTCACCCCATGATGGAGAAGACACCTTATGAGCTATTGAATAGGAGAAAGCCCAACATAGCATACTTTCAGATTTTTGGTTGTAAATGCTACATATTGAAGAAAGGCACTAGATTGAGCAAATTTGAAAAGAAATGTGATGAAGGTTTCTTGCTTGGTTACTCCACTACTAGCAAGGCTTATAGAGTTTGGAATTTGGCTAGTGGTACTCTTGAGGAGGTTCATGATGTGGAATTTGATGAAACAAATGGTTCCCAAGAGGAAGATGAGAATCTAGATGATGTAAGAGGCACTCAATTGGTCAATGCAATTAAGAACATGGACATTTGTGATATAAGGCCTAGAGGGGTGATTGATGTTGAAGATGACAAGAACCAAGTGCTCTCTAACTCAAATGTGCAAGCTAGTGGCTCTCATGATCATGTTCAAGCAAGTACTAGTGTTGAAAATGTGCAAGATCAACAACAAGTTGTTAGTTCATCATCTCAACCAAATGATCAATCAAATGCTAGCAATCAAGTGCAAATGCTTCAACCAACCAATGTTGCAAGAAATTATCCATTGGACACTATCATTGGTGATATTTCAAGAGGTGTGCAAACTAGATCAAGATTAGCATCATTTTGTGAGCATTACTCATTTGTGTCATCCATTGAACCTAAGAAGATAGATGAGGCTTTGAATGATGTTGATTGGGTCAATGCTATGCATGAAGAGCTAAACAACTTCACAAGAAACCAAGTATGGGAGTCAGTTAAGAGGCCTAAGGATCATAATGTGATAGGAACCAAGTGGGTCTTTCAGAATAAGCAAGATCAAGATGGGATAGTAATAAGGAACAAAGCAAGATTAGTGGCTCAAGGTTACACTCAAGTTGAAGGTCTTGACTTTGGAGAAAGGATATGCCCCGGTTGCAAGATTGGAAGCAATTAGGATCTTGTTAGCCAATGCTTGTGCCCACAACATCAAGTTGTACCAAATGGATGTGAAAAGTGCATTTTTCAATGGGTACATCAATAAGCTTGTGTATGTTGAGCAACCTCCCGGTTTTGAAGATGAGAAGAAACCCAACCATGTCTACAAGTTGAGAAAGGCTTTGTATAGATTGAAACAAGCACCTAGAGCATGGTATGAGAGATTGAGAGATTTCCTACTCTCTAAGGGATTGAAGATGGGAAAGGTTGACACCACTCTCTTCACCAAGAAGCTTGGAAATGACTTGTTTGTAATGCAAATCTATGTTGATGATATCATCTTCAGATCAACAAATCAAGAATTTTGTGAGGAGTTTGGCAAGATAATGGCAAGTGAGTTTGAGATGTCTATGATTGGAGAGCTTAGTTACTTCCTTGGTCTTCAAATCAAGCAAATGAAGAATGGCACATTTGTGAGTCAAGGCAAGTATATCAAGGACATGCTCAAGAAGTTTGAAATGGATGATAGTAAAGCTATTAGTACACCAATGGGGACAAGTGGAAGCTTAGATAGTGATGCTAGTGGCAACATGGTGGAACAAAAGATGTATCGGTCTATGATTGGAAGCCTACTCTATGTGACCGCATCAAGGCCGGATGTGATGTTTAGTGTATGTATGTGTGCTAGATTTCAAGCCTCACCAAGAGAAAGTCATTTGAAGGCAACAAAGAGAATATTGAGGTACTTGAAGCATACACAAAATGTTGGATTGTGGTATCCCAAAGGAGCAAGATTTGAGTTGATTGGATATTCGGACTCCGATTATGCGGGATGCAAAGTTGAGAGAAAGAGCACATCGGGCATATGTCAACTATTGGGAAGATCGCTTGTGTCTTGGTCATCAAAGTAGCAAAATAGTGTAGCACTTTCAACCGCCGAAGCGGAGTACATTTTGGCCGGTAGTTGTTGTGCTCAATTACTTTGGATGAAGGCTACTCTGAGTGATTTTGGAATCAAATTCAAGCAAGTGCCATTGCTATGTGACAATGAGAGTGCTGTCAAACTCACAAACAACCCGGTTCAACACTCAAGAACAAAGCATATTGATGTCCGCCATCATTTCATAAGAGATCACCAACAAAAAGGGGACATTTGCATTGAGAGTATGGGCACTGAAGATCAACTTGCCGATATCTTCACCAAGCCACTTGATGAGAAGAGGTTTTGCAAGCTAAGGAATGAATTGAACATACTTGACTTCTCCAATATGTGTTGATGCACCCCCAATTTATATGACATGCCTGTCCTTCGAGCAATCCAAGGTAAAAGTTAATTGGCATGGCATACATCCTTGCTAAGGACATGATTAGTGCATCTAGACATATTTCACTTTTGAATAGGCTCATTCATGAAAATCAAATGAATTTGATGCTTGTATGGTACCACTATTGCTTGTATGTTTGAAATTATCTAGTGGTAGCATATGACATGTTTGTGGGCTTGTAAACCTAGTGTTTGATCTATAAAATGAGCTATAAGTGTTTAACTCAACATGGTACAAGATAACCCTTATTTGGAGGTGTGAAGAAGCTTGTCCTTGGATCAAACCGAGTTAAATAACTTTTGCAAGTAATCTAGATTGAACCAAATTGGGAAAATGATCCTCATTTCACATGGTTTCAACCCAACCTATCTATAATTTGAGCTCACCTTTTGTGCTAATTGTTGACAAAGGGGGAGAGAAACAAAGATATGAGTGATAGGGGAGTATTTGACATAGGGGGAGAGATATATGATAAAGGAAAGGGGATCAATAAAAATGCACACAAGTAGGGGGAGCAAGCTCATAAACTTGTATGTTGCATTTTGATGTGCATTTCATATATTTGCTTGCATAGCACAAGTTCTAAATTTCTATATCCATGCTTGTGTGGTGTATGCTAGTTATAGGCTTGAATGATGAAATGAAAACTAGCATGCATAGGCTAAAGTAACTAGACTTATGTTCATTCTATGGAAACTAGACCCTTGCATGTAATGTTGATCTCATGGGGTATTCTAGTTTTTGTGTATGTCTAGTTACTAATGGTGCTAAGGATGGTATATTGGTGCACTCCGATTGGTATCACGCTTCAAAGTTCCATCTCTTATACCTTAGCATCATTTGGTAAAAATTGACTCCTATATTTCCTATCTAATCATATGTGCAAACTATAATCCAAACTCTTAGCACATATGTAGGGGGAGCAATTGCTACCATATGGAGTTCATGAAACTTGTCCATATCCTTTTACACATGGTAAATATGCTTGGACAAGCAACATGGATTCAATTGAATTTTAATTCATATCTTTGTATAAGGGTTGTCATCAATTACCAAAAAGGGGGAGATTGAAAGCTCTAGTTTGGTTTTGGTGAATTGATGAAACCCTAAGTGCTAACCTAGTTTATCAAGTGATCATGAGATAGGTAGCACTACTCCAAGTGATGAAGCAATGGCGAAGATCATGACAATGGTGATGGCATGGTAATGATCAAATGCTTAAACTTGGAAAAGAAGAAAGAGAAAAACAAAAGGCTCAAGGCAAAGGTATAAATAGTAGGAGCCATTTTGTTTCGGTGATCAAGACACTTAGCGAGTGTGATCACATTTAGGTTAGATAGCCGTACTATTAAGAGGGGTGAAACTCATATCGAAAGGCGGTTATCAAAGTGCCACTAGATGCTCTAACTCATTGCATATGCATTTAGGATCTAGTGGAATGCTAACACCCTTGAAAATGTTTGTGAAAATATGCTAACACATGTGCACAAGGTGATACACTTGGTGTTTGGCACATTTGAGCAAGGATGAAGAAGATAGAGTTGAAAACGAGTTAGTTGTGCTGGTCATAGAGTGACCAGACGCGTCCGGTATGGAGATCGGACACGTCCGGTATGTGGCTCAGGACTGAACTGCACAGTGCGACCGGACGTGTCCGGTCGCCACACCGGACGCGTCCGATATGAATCTGCATGGTCGGTGTTTGGTAGTGCAGTTGATCGGACGCTGGTAGTGTCCGGTCCAGAGTGACCGGATGCGTCTGGTCGTCCATGGGTAATGGAGACGGGGATCCCGATCTTCCGTCAGGTGATGGTAACTATCGTTGTGGCGGAGAATGACACACCGATCCGGTTTCAGATCGAAAGATCGAACCCTGCAATCTTAGCACCACAGCTCCTCTAGTTATCAACCAAGTCATGGACCAGGTTGACCTCACTAAGAAGGCTAATCCCTACCTGCGCAATGAAGAACACAAGCAAGAACAAGAAAGAACACAACCAAATTGCAGATGAATGATTATCTCATGAAGTTGGGGTCTTACAAATCGATGAACGGCAAAACTATTCTTGACAGAATAATCTAAGCAAAACCCAAACCCTAATGGAGGGGTGGTGGCAGTTTATGAAGACTCTAGGGTCATGCAAGACCCCTGGATGCGCCCCTAATGGGCCCAAACTCGATACATGGTCCAACGGACTAAAAGATGGTGTCGCAGCACCCTGGCAGATTCTGGATGCTGACTTGTTTCGACGATTCCTGTTGATTCCAAACAGCTTTTGACGTGAAACCACATGGATTGGCTTCCTTATCAAATTAGCTTTCCATCCATATATGGATCATTGAAAACGGAGTCCGTATGCGTCTTGGGTGACCAGTTTAAAACAGACTGCTCTTAGAGGCCGAGGCAGACTCGAATTCTTGTTGGACTGGGCCTCCGGCTTGTGTTGGACGTCCTTGCTGGTCATCATCACCTCCACCACTTCCTCTAAGTCCTTCATGACCCTCTCCAATGTTCCTAAGCAAGGTAACATCATTAGGTAGTAGTCTATTCTCAAAAGTATGAAAAGTATTGCTTAAGAACGAGCTCACCTCTAAATTGAGTTGTCGCTTTCGAGCCCGGGTCATTGGACCTTGCATGACGGTTGGAGGATTAGTGGGTACCTCTGAAGAAGTGATGTCCTCATCAATGAGTGCTTACTGTACTCGACTAGATGCTGAGGCTCAGCGTCTGGTCAGTTTCTAACTAACGCGTCCGATCGGCCCTGGAGGCTTACTGGACTCGACCGAACGTAGCGGCTCTACGTCCGGTCATTTCGAATAGTGCGTCCGGTCGGACATATCAGAGAGCCATTTGTGGCAACGGTGGGACACATGGCGGTCTGGTAGCTACTGGACGCATCCGGTATGGCGACCGAACACGTCCGGTATTCATGACCGGTGCGTTCGGTGCTGCGTCCGGTCAGTATGACCGGAGCATCTAGTCACCACGACTTGTGCCTAGTGAAGGGGTACAACGGCTCTATTTCATGGGGGCTTTTATTTAAGCCCCATGGCCGACTCAAGCTCACGCTCTTGCACATTTTCATTGACATAGCAATCTTGTGAGCTTAGCCAAAGCCCTCCCACTCATCTCCATCATTGATCCATCATCTTTGTGAGATTGGGAGAGAATCCAAGTGCATTGCTTGAGTGATTGCATCTCGAGGCACTTGGTATTCGTGTTGTGCTACGGATTTCGCTTGTTACTCTTGGTGGTTGCCACCACCTAGATGGCTTGGTGTAGCGGTAGAAGATTGGCATGAGTTGGTGATTGTATTCACTCATGATCATATGCATATACACATGGAAACATGAAATAACAAGCAATGTTGCAAATGTTTCAAACACATGTTTCAATTGTAAAAGCTTAAATATGAATGCTTGATGCTCATGCTCATGCAATGCAAGTCAATTTATGCAAGGCTAACACCTAGGGTGTTACAGGTGGTGGGCCTTCCTAGTGGAGCATGGCACAATTGGTGTCCATGTCCATTGTGTGCCGTGGTAGAGGTGACAGATCCGATCCGCAGGTCTCCTTTCTCATCTTTTCCTGTTTGCTTCACTGTTTTGGTCCTTGCTTGAACATGAGGTATACAAGAAACATTCTAGCATTGGAGATCTAGTTAGGCCAATGATGATGAAAAGAACTAGGAGGTGGCACTGGTTGGTTTTTTATCGATGCGTGTCACTTGTAGATCTATCTAGGCAAACAAATAGGCCCTTCATTTCTGCTTTAAACTATTTTTTTCTATCCATTGATTCTACATTTCTATTTCATATGCTCTGGTGCCACCAGTGAGTCCTTATGGTATTTTGAACTTGTAACATATCTAAGGCCACATTTTTGTGCCAATGATGTCTACATGGCTATTGGATGTATTAGGATGTGGCTCATATGTTTGCTTTCTATGTCTTCTCCTTGTTGACAACCAAGTTATCCATTTGGTTCCAAACAAGATGAAGGCATCAAAAGCAAATCAATGCTTTGTGTCCATCATTCACATGACTAAGGCCACTAATGTCTAAGCTGCACATGTTGCTACTGATGCCAATGATGACCACTACCACTTATTCACTGACATTCTACTTGTAAAAATTGAGGCAGCCTATTCGGGTTGTGCAGATTTGAGATGAGTCATCCCTACTATGTTGTGTTCAATGGCCATGAGCTAGGTGTTTACTACAACTGGCCTAACTACCATAGACAAGTTCATAGGTTTCATGGTGCTTGTTATAAAAAGTACAACTCCTATGAAGAAGGAATTGTTGCCTTCAAGTCAAGAACCAACTCAAATCTAGCCTTAGCTCATGATGATGACTTCTATCTTCAAAACCCAATAGCTATTCCACCCTCTTTGTCCTTCAAAATTGTTGTAATTGTAGTCCTCTTAATCTTTGTATGTCTCCTATGGAAGAAGCTCTAAGCTCATGTACTGATTGTAAGTGTGATGGTTAAACTTGATTAGCTGCAATTGTAATGGTTATAGCTCCATTAACTGCTACTCTAGTTTGACTTATATATATCTATGTGGTGCTACTCTAAATTTAGATGAGGTCATACCATGAAAATTGTTAATGGTTGTTAAAGTTGCACTTTGGTATGAGTTGTGGACTTCACACATGGATCTTTATTGGATTATTTTCCTCCTCAGTGATCTCATTACTAAGCAAGCTCTCATCCTACTGCATGCACACTGATGAAATGGAGGAGGCCCCCAATAAGAGGAATGCACTGGCCAGCCTCATGTATGATGTCTTTGTCGAGATCCTCCACCACCTCCCCGTCCACTCTTTGTTCTGCTGCAAATGTGTCTGTCACTCCTAGAAACATCTCATTTCGAACAACCATAAGTTGATGCCCCAAACTATGGCCAGCTTCTTCTACGATGGAATCTATGGCCAATGAAACTTCACCAGCATCAATAGTGTTTACCCTTCCTTGTCCTTCTTGCCCTTCACCATGAATAATGTAGCTATCTTAGATTGCTGCAACGGTCTCATCCTATGCTGATGCCTTGGGGCTAATAGATACCGCTATGTCGTCTGCACTCTGGCAACCTAGAAGTTGAAGGTACTACCACCTAGAATCAATTCTATTGGTGAGGCTCGATTGGGGTTTGATCTGACAGCATCCTCGCACTTCCATGTGTTTGAATACATAGAGGAGGATGGTCAGTGCATGGGTGTGGACATCTACTCATCTAAAACTATAGCATGGTTCTTTAAGTAATCTAAATGGGGCGAGGAGGCTGAGTGGACATTTTCAAAATTAGCGACTGTGTTTCTTAACAGTTGTCTTCACTATATTGGGTTCTGTGAGGGTTACCGTCGTATACTTGCTATGGATATGGAGGGAAAGGCATGGTGGAAAAATTCCTAACTGGCCACGTGGTTTTTCATGCTCTATCCATCAAGCTTAGGGTCACTTGTGTCAATGTACTATTGGTGGTCGCAATATGTCCAAGCTTTCAATCTGGATCCTTGAAGACTATGGCACTAATAATAAATGGACATTAAAGCATACTATCAGCCTACGTAAGTTGTTTGGAAAGACTAAGAAACAAATGGGTTACTTTGATTTTGAGTCGTGCTACATAGCGGTTATAGTTCACCTAGAATGGAATTTGATTTTCTTTATTGGGGTTGGGATGGAAAGAGCCGTCATCACATATAACATGGATAGCAGAAAAGTTCATGTCATCCCTACACATTACATTTCATATGGTAGATGTGACATCCTACCAGAAATCATTGGCAGACCTTACTATCTTCCCTATGTTCCCTTGTTCTCGGAGTTGGAGTCATTAGCAAAGTAGTAAATAAAGCTGCATTTGATGTATCTCTCTATCATGACATGTTTAAATGGATCAATGTTGTTTGATTATCTACGGACATGTTAATTTCCTCTTGGAT
Organism: Miscanthus floridulus; assembly: GCF_019320115.1. Classification (NCBI taxonomy): domain Eukaryota; kingdom Viridiplantae; phylum Streptophyta; class Magnoliopsida; order Poales; family Poaceae; genus Miscanthus; species Miscanthus floridulus. The sequence continues at coordinate 56,117,916 of NC_089586.1, read as the reverse complement.
GGATGTTGTCATTATTTTGCAGCAACATTAACTTATTTGTGATGTAAGCTAAGGTCTGTGCAGTGTGTCAGACGCGTTCAAACCTACATAGGTCAGACTTTCTTGCGTGTGCAGTAATATTTCAACACCAATGGCTCCTCTTCATTCCAAAAAAACTAATGGCTCCTCTGTAGTAGTGATATATTAACCGCCATGATCTCTTCCACAACTCTGCTTGTTTTCCTTCCTTCCCTGAGCCCTCCCATTCCCACTGTAGATCTAAAATCGCCAGGAATGTGTGGTTGCCTTCTCTAAACCTACTTCACTCTTAGCCACCACCATGGTGAAGGGCGAACCTTGTGCGAAACACGCACGGGAGGGGGATGACACCATGCCCATGGTGAAGGAGGATGGCTGTGGCAGAACCTCCTAAGAAATCAGGCCCACGTGCATCTATCGTTGTCTTAATAGACCTCTGATAGCGTACACAAGTTCTCAAGAACTTAACAGGTCTGTCGGGTGTCCTTAGGAAACCCGAATCATCCATGAATCTTTTCCAAATAGGATCCTAATCACAGACATTATAGATTACAACAGTTTTCAATATACATATAAGAGATTATAAAGCAGATGATTTAAGTTTTAATATTACAAACCAGTTGTTTCAAACTTACATAACCATAAGTGTCATACAACCATAGTAGTGGGATAATATTACATTAACATTATTTTTCATACAAACTAGTGGCTTGTCCAAAGGTCATTCATCATTCCTCATCGTCATCGACTTCAAACACTGACATGCAGTAGGGACCAAAACAAGCCTACGCATGCGACTCACCTGCAACAAGGGTTAACAAACCCTAAGTACAAAAGTACTCAACAAGACTGACCTGGTGAAAAAGGGGGTGAAAGACTTTAGAGATGCAGGTGTTGGGGCAAGGTAAGGATGTAGCAAGATTCAAAAGTTCTTTGCCAAAAGCTTACTATTCTTGATCCTATTTTCAAGTTTTACCCCTAAGTCATCTTAGTTAATTATCTCAAACTAAGTGTTCATATCCCATGTTCCAATCCTTCTCATTCCATTCCTTTTCTCAAATTTTAGTAATTCACTAGTCCTGCATTGCTTCTGTAATGAAATGAGTCTCCATATCCGCGGGGCACCGGTAATTCGAATTGATTCAAGTCCTAGCTGGGGATTCCTTATCACACGACATATGTAGAACTTAATCTTGCATATATCAACCTCGCTACCGGATCCTCCTATTCTAAGCCATCTCCACGCCACCCAAGAGCACAGCACACCTCCAATCCGGCCACATTCCAGCCACGAGGGTACACGCTACTCCCGCCATCTCTCCACTCCCAATGCATGGGCATTCATCTTAGTATCGGATTAGCCAAAGTAGGCTTACCGGAGTATGTGACCAGTACTACAAAGTGTCTCGTTCAGAAGATCCACAATGAGTGGCCTTTAAGCGACATAGTCGGCAACATTAACCAATATTCAAGATAAGTCACCTGACTAGTCTCTAGTTCATTCTACCTTCTTTCTTTCTTTGGCCAGGATGCCATCTTTGATTGTATCGAAACTTTTACTTTGAAAGTCTACCATAAAGCATACTAAGCATTCTACGCCTTTGTAAAAGAAATCATCTTCAAGGATGGTAAACAATTAACAAGGTAGGCAATGCATCAAGTAGGTAACATTCAAAATAATCAACTTAATGCAATAGGTAACATAGGTGATAAACTTTTCAAAGTAAACAAGGTAATGGTTTAATGCATAAACCAGGGCTTGCCTTCGTTGACGATCTCGGGTTCTGGATCAGTACCACAAATATCGAAACCCGAGACAACCGGGGATTCTTCCACAACTTGCTCAACAAGGATCGGTTCACTCTCGGATTCTACATGAAATAATAACATATGCTTCAACATGATGATAATGTAAACATGATGCTTTCATGGTGCATGAAATATAATAACACCTTGAGTATAAATTTTCCTTCACGGTACAGTTGCAAGCCAACAAAACCAACTTGCAATTCTACCATCAAGGACCACACAAGTGACTTGACCAAATTGACCTTGAAACCCTACTGGTCACAAAACATGACCAAAACAAGATCAAACTCTAACCTAACACTTAGGGTATGCTTTTATTCATTTTTGAATTAATTTGGAAATAAGCCCAAAAATGAACTTGTTCCAAATGACCTCAAAATTTTATGTAAGCTTCCTCATGACAAATTAGTGTACCAAAACAAATTTCATAATTTTTGGAGTTGTACAGTGGCCTACAAAAATCATGGAAATTACATTTATCAATTAATTGAGTAATTTTCATCACATTCAAAAAGTATTGCAAATCAATATTTCATATTTTTCCTAAATAATATTCATCACAGAGATGTCACACAAAAATTTTCATAATTTTTGGAGCTCCAAATAAATCTACACAAAAATAACAAAAATAGACACTATTCATCCATTTCTGAAAATAGAAAAATTCCATTTGAACTACACAGTCGCTGACATATGGGACCCACTTGTCATCCCTAACCTTCGGCTTTGACCACGACGACGATGGCGCCGACCGACGCTAACTTGCCGACGGTGAGCCCAACGGCGACGACCAAGGTACCAAAACACTCACAATAACATGGCGCACCGATTGGAGACACTAGCTAACTCAATCATGGCATGATTCAAGGCTGACACCGGCCATGGCGGATGCGGTGGCATAGCAGCACTATGCCGGCTACAGGAGAATGGTAGCAATCAAATAAATAGCTCAGGAAGCATCAGTAGCATGCCCCGAACGTGTTGAAGCAAAGGACAAGACCGGAGGAGCTATGGTGACGCGGTTCGACGGTGACAGCGATCACGATGGAGCAGACTTCGCCGATGGCGGTGTTTCGGCGACTGCGGTGTTCCAGCGACTGTGGTGGGCAAAACGAGCAAGCAATAGCTCATAGAGCATCACGGGAACAAGGCGGAGCTGACAGCATACCAAGCACGAGCAGAGACAGACCGTGGAGCTCTGGTCACGGGAAGGCGAACGCGACGGTGGTCTGGCCAGCCGTGAGGAAGAAGAACGTGGACAGCGAGTTCCCGATGAAATCAAGCTATAACAACAGGTTGGTTGGAGATGCAAGGAGCAGGCAGAGTTGGGACACTACTTTGCCGAGACTAGCTTGCGCTGAGGAGGCAAGGGGAGCTCGACGGAGTTGAGGCGGCGGCGTAGGGAAACAGAGGAGAGAAAAGAAAGCCGATGACGGCGTCAGAGCTTTATAGCGCGGCCAAGAGAGCGAGGGAATGACACGCAGTGAGCATTCCATGCTAGCACGAAGCCGAGGGCGGCCACGGGCGCGTCTAGAAGACCGGAGAAAGGACACTGGTGGTGGGGCGGTGGTCGTGGTACTGTTCACAAGAATTATAGAACTGCCACTGAGTTCATTTTACAAATTACTCCCAAATTCTCTAAAGAAGTTGAAAATCTGCAAAAATAAAAGTTGCTCAACATTTCAAGTTCTACAACTTTGCTTAAATGAACATTTTCAAATTCTGCCTCCATTTTGAAATTTGAATTTGGGGTGCATTTGAGCATTTGAATCATTTCAAAATTACTCCAAATTTTATATGTAAACTTTAAAAACTTTAAATACCAAAGTTGATCTTTATAAAATAAGCTTCAACTTTGCTTTTTGTCACACCCCCAAATTCCAAATGGATTTTGAAATAGATAGAAGGGGCAAAAAGGACTTTTATGATTTGAATTTGAATTCAAATTTAATTTGTTTACCTTTTCACTTAACTATGATTTTTGACCAGTTACATGGCCCATTAGGGTTATTTGAGTCAATTGACACATGGTCTCACATGATCACATGAAATTTGACCCTTGTGGTCATGATCTTTATTTAGAGTTTTGGATCACATTACATCACATAAATAACAACTTATGAAATAAAGCTTATTTAGTTAATGCATTCAAAATTTTCTACTTTATGAATGCTTTGCAATGCATATGATGACATGTCAAGTTTTAGTGCTAGGTCAAAACACCAGAGGTGTTACAACCCTTCCCCCTTAAAGAAATCTCGTCCTGAGATTTAAAACCTAAGGCTAAGTAATGGAACAGGAAATGTGTCAAGCTAACACATCATAACTTTGTTCAAAAAGCTAGTGAGGGGGGGTTTCCATTCTTTTGACAAAAGAGACAAGTTACAACATAGACAAGGTATTGCAACTAAATAGAAGCGAAGAAGTCAGGAAAGTTTTCTTCTAAGTAATCCTCGGACTCCCAAGTAGCTTCATCTTCAGTGTGTTGATTCCATTGTACTTTGTAGAACTTGATTGTACGTCTTTGAGTGACTCGATCTTTCTGATCTAAGACTCTAATGGGGTACTCAACATAAGTCAAATTAGGTTCTAGTTCTACATCACCAAAGTCGATCACTTGGTCAGGTACTTGAAGACACTTCTTTAACTGGGATACATGGAAGATATCATGCACAACTGACATGTGATCTGGTAGCTTGACGCGATAGGTGACCGGTCCACATCGTTGTTGGATTTGAAAAGGACCGACATAACGGGGCGCCAACTTTCCCCGAATCCCAAAATGATGAACTCCTTTCATCAACGATACCTTGAGGTAGACATGGTCTCCCACTTTGAATTCTAGCGGTCGTCTCCTCTTATCAGCATAGCTTTTCTATTGGGATTGAGCTACCTTCATATTAGCTTGTATGAGTTTAACTTTCTCTTCAGCTTCCTTGACCACATATGGCCCAAAGAACCAATGTTCTCCAACTTCTGACCAATTTAAAGGTGTCTGGCATCTACGGCCATACAATGCTTCGAATGGTGCCATTTTAATGCTCTCTTGATAGCTATTGTTATATGAGAATTCAGCTAAGGGAAGGCATTCATCCCATTTAGCACCATAGGAAAGGACACATGCTCTCAACATATCTTCAAGAATTTGATTTACCCTTTCAGTCTGTCCATCTGTTTGCGGATGATAAGCAGAACTATGGATAAGTTTGGTTCCCAAAGACTCATGTAGACTTTTCCAAAACTTAGATACAAACAATGACCCTCTATCAGAGACAATGGTCTTGGGTGCCCCATGCAGACTAAAAATTCTATCAAGATAAAGCTTTGCATACTATTCTGCTCGATATTTATCTCTAACTGGTAAGAAATGAGCTATCTTGGTTAGGCAATCAACAATAACCCATATTGAATTGTAGCCTGCAGATGTCCTAGGCAATCCCACGATGAAGTCCATACAGATATCTTCCCACTTCCAAGATGGAACTGGCAATGAATGTAATGGACCTACAGTCTTTATGTGAACCGCTTTGACTCTCTGACAAGTATCACATTTGGCCACATATTGAGCTATTTCTATTTTCATTTTGGTCCACCAATATCTCTTTCTCATATCATGATATATTTTGTTGCTACCTGGATGAATGGAGTATCTTGTAGAATGAGCTTCATCAAGAATCTGCTTTCGTAGCTTCAGACTTTTGGGTACTACCAATCTATCCTTGAACCATACGACATCGGATTCATCAATATTGAAACATGTTGGTTTTCCAGATCTGACTTTATCTTTGATATGGGCTATACCCTTACTTTTCCATTGAGCAGCAATGATCTGATCTTTGATAGTGGACTCAACTACAATATTGGACAGGGAACCTTGTTCTATGATTTGTAAATTTAGATGCTCCATCTCTTGACACAATGTTCGTTGCATAGGTTTCATAGTCAGACAATGGCAATGACTCTTGTGACTCAAGGCATCGGCAACCACATTAGCCTTGCTCGGATGATAATGCACTTCTAAGTCATAATCTTTGATAAGTTCTAACCATCTTCTTTGCCTCATATTCAACTCTGACTGAGTGAAGATATATTTCAAACTTTTGTGATCCGTATAGATATGACAAATATTGCTCAATAAATAATGTCGCCAAACCTTGAGTGCATGAAAAATAGTAGCTAATTCAAGATCATGGGTGGGATAATGTTCTTCATGCTTCTTGAGTTGTCTAGAAGCATACGCTATGACTCTGCCTTCTTGCATAAGAACACAGCTAATACCAATTCCAGATGCATCACAATAGATATCAAATGGCCTCTCGATATCAGGTTGTGCTAATACTGGTGCAGTTGTCAGCAACTTCTTTAATGTTTGAAAGGCCTTCTCACATTCTATTGACCATACAAACTTAGTTTGATTTTTCAGCAGTTCAGTAATCGGCTTCGCAATTCTGGAGAAGTCAGGGATGAACCGACGATAATAACCTACCAACCCCAGAAAACTATGAACTTGATGAACAGTGGTTGGTGCTCTCTAGTTAAGGATGTCTTCTACCTTGCTCGGATCAATAGCTATACCTTCAGCAGATAACACATGACCCAGAAATTGTACTTCCTCTAACCAGAATGCACATTTACTAAATTTGGCATATAATTTGTGGTCTCTTAATCATTGTAGAACAATGCAGAGATGTTCCACATGTTCCTCTTTGCTCTTAGAATAGATAAGAATGTCATCAATGAACACCACTACAAGCTTATCCAACTTGGGCATGAAAACGGAGTTCATTAGGTACATGAAATGAGCCAGGGCATTGGTCAGCCCAAAAGATATAACTAAATACTCATATAGACCATATCGGGTAGTAAACACTGTCTTTGGCACATCTTCCCGTCTAATCTTAATTTCGTGATAGCCTGATCTCAAGTCTATCTTCGAGAACACCTTAGCTCCCGTAAGTTGATCAAAAAGCAAATCAATTTGGGGTAAGGGGTATTTGTTCTTTATGGTGACTTTATTTAACGGCCGATAGTCAATACATAACCTTAAGGTTTGGTCCTTTTTCTTCACGAAGATAGTAGGGCATCCCCAAGGTGATGAACTAGGTTGAATGAAACCCTTGTCTAACAACTCTTGTAGTTGGATTTTTAATTCTGCTAGTTCTTTGGGTGGCATCCTATATGCTCTTCTGGACACAGGTGCCGTTCCTGGTTTTAGATCAATTCTAAACTCTACATCTCAGTCTGGTGGCAGACTATGCAGATCATTGGGAAAGACATCCGTAAATTCACATACCACTGAAATTTTCTCGGCTTCTTCAACAGTAGTTGCATAGATTGTTCCAACCATACTCTTAGGAAAGGGAAGTTGGATGAGAAGTTGGGTTTTGCTGTCAGGTACATTTACCTTTATGGTTCTACGCATGACATCTATGACAACCCCGTGTTGAGTTAACCAGTTCATACCAAGGATCACATCTATATCTTGATCCTTTAATATCAGCATATTGGTAGGGAACTCATATCCTCCCAAATCAATAGGTACATGCTGAACTATCTCCCTTGTACAGATTCGTCCCCCGGGCGACTGTATATGATATGGTTCTTTTGTTTCCCCAATAGTTATCCCATGCTTCACAACAAATGTACGATTGATGAATGTATGGGATGCACCAGAATCAAATAAGGTAATTGTAGGATGCTTAGCAATGGGAAACATACCAATCATTACTGGTTCTCCTTCTAGAATAGATTCCACCTGAGTATAGAAGACCCTTCTAGTTTTCTTCTTAGCCTGACCCTTCTGACTATTCTGAGCATTGCCCTTGTACTGATTCTGAGCTTGAGTAACAGGGGCTTTAGGTGCATTAGGATCACTCTTCCTAGGATACGGACATTCTTGGGAAAAGTGTCTGAGTTTACCGCAATTATAACATGGATAATTGTGATTCTGGGGAGTAGCAGTGCGGTTTGCATTATTTGTATTCTTTTGTTGCTGCGGTGCTTGATGAGGATAAGGCGTATTAATTGCAGGGCAAATAAAGATTTGATATCTGCTTTGGCTTTGTTGTGGGCGGAATGGCGCACGACCATGATTCTAAGGATGGTAGACCATCTTTTAACGCTTTCCACTCGACGATCTGGAAGTAGATACTCTCTTTTTCTTTGCCTCCTTGTGTTGGCGGTAATTCTCCTCTAAAGCGATAGCAATGTTGACTATCTCATGATAAGTTGCATTGCCACAAGTTGCCATCATGGTCTAAAGTTTGGTGTTCAGGCCTCTTATGAAATGATTCTTCTTCTTCCTATCAGTATTCACATACTCTATAGCATACTATGACAGGTGATTGAAGCGCCCAACATAGTGCATCACCGGGTGCTCCCCTTGCTTAAGAGCCAAAAACTCTTCTAACTTCATGGTCATCACACCCTCTGGAATATAGTGTGCCCTGAAGGCATCCTTAAACTCCATCTAGGTGATTTGGTGACCAGCGAGCTGTACAGCTACCAAATTTGCCCACCATGCACCAGCAGCTCCTCAGAGTTGCTGTGCCACAAACCTTGGTTTCTGAATCTCGGTACAGTGAATTAGCTCAAACTTTTGCTCTATTGTCCGGAGCCAATTGTCAGCTTCTAAAGGCTCTTCTACCTTAGAGAACATAGGCGGACGTGTGTTAGTAAAATCAATATAGGTTGACTCGTTATTTCCATTATTACGGCGGCCACGATTAGGGTGTGGTGCCTGTTGGTTCTGAGCCAATTCCCTTAACAACCTAGCATTCTCTGTTGTTGCATTGACGAGTGCAGCTATGGCATCCGCCATAGTCGGAGGCATTGGTGGAGGATTTGGGATATCATCATGGTCATGCGAGGTACTTACACCAGCTCGGGTGATAGGACGAGACATCTGTTAGAGAGACACGTTTATTGACATTATTATTTATTGAAAGCAGTTAAAAGGTTTCATGCTACAAAGGGTTACTTATTTATATTACATGTCTTGTATCCCACAAGACAACCCTGGTTTACTAGAAAAGTAGTAAAGGAACTATTACTACTCCAAGCTCTCAGTCATCGGCATCTATGTCCATACCGGATGAAACCTCATCTTCATCTAAGAAGTACACTAATTCCTCAGGATCCTCCTCCTCTTCTTCATCGTGGAATTCTCCTGGATCTACAATCATTTCTTCATCTATAACTTCACCATCCCCATGAGGAGGATGAAGTTGAGCATACATCATGTGAACATTCTCATGAAGAATGGCATTGTCCATCTCCAGGTCTTCTACGTAGAACTCCAACTCATGGATGCATTTGTTGGCCGCATCCTCTCGTGTCCAGGCTTCATTCCGCAACTCGGTATTCTTGGTGATGTCCCTTCGCATTTCCGCCAGCTTCTCTTGATCTTTGGCATGAGCTCAACGAAGAGTGTTGAGCTCCATGGTAAGGTTCTCAATGTTGGTAGGATTACTTGAAGATCCTTCATCTCCTAAGGTCCTGGAACTTCCTTCACCAAGCTCATGGTTTTGCGGTGCCAATTGGTGACGAGGGACTCCGTGAGGTCCGGTGGACTTGCGTGCGGTTATCTTGGTCTTTGCCATAGCCTGTAGAAGTTAGGGTAGGACTATAAGAATAGCTTGAGGATAATGGAGGTTAGCAAGAATGGGATTGACATTACTTACCCAACCACTTTTAAGGGGAATTATTATGCAAGGTGTTCAAGCATGATGCATGAATCGATCTTATGAATCTAGGTACAAAAGTTTTATATAATCAAAGGTACTAGATTTTTAATACATAGGACAAACCTAATCATATTATCCGCCATGAACTTTCAAATAAGATAGGATTGAGGCTAGATCAGAGATAAGAAGAAAGAAATTTGAACTTTCAAATATCAAGTTTACTTTCTTTGATCCAAATCAATTTGAAGGTTTTCCAAAGTAACCTACAATGATCTTAGATAGGACCTGCTCTGATACCAACTATGGCAGAACCTCCTAAGAAATTGGGCCCACGTGCATCTATCGTTGTCTCAATAGACCTCTGATAGCGTACACAAGTTTCCAACAACTTAACAAGTCTGTCGGGTGTCCTCGGGAAACCCGAATCATCCACGAATCTTTTCCGAACAGGATCCCAATCACAGACATTGCAGATTACAACAGTTTTCAATATACATATCAGAGATTATAAAGCGGAAGATTTAAGTTTTAATATTGCAAACCAGTTGTTTCAAACATACATAACCATAAGTGTCATACAACCATAGTAGCAGGATAATATTACATTAACATTATTTTTCATACAAACTAGTGCCTTGTCCAAAGGCCATTCATCATTCCTCATCGTCATCGACTTCAAACACTGACATGCAGCAGGGACCAAAACAAGCCTGTGCATGCGACTCACCTGCAACAAGGGTTAACAAACCCTGAGTACAAAAGTACTCAACAAGACTGACCCAGCGAAAAAGGGGGTGAAAGGCTTTAGAGATGCAGGTGTTGGGGCAAGGTAAGGATGTAGCAAGATTCAAAAGTTCTTTACCAAAAGCTTACTATTCTTGATCCTATTTTCAAGTTTTACCCCTAAGTCGTCTTAGTTCATTATCTCAAACTAAGTGTTCATATCCCATGTTCCAATCCTTCTCATTCCATTCCTTTTCTCAAATTTTAGTAATTCACCAGTCCTGCATTACTTCTGTAATGAAATGAGTCTCCATATCCATGGAGCACCGGCAATGCGAATTGATTCAAGTCCTAGCTAGGGATTCCTTATCACACGACATATGTAGAACTTAATCTTGCATATATCAACCTCGCTACCGGATCCTCCTATACTAAGCCGTCTCCACGCCACCTGAGAGCACAGCACACCTCCAATCCGGCCACATTCCAGCCACGAGGGTACACGCTACTCCTGCCATCTCTCCACTCCCAGTGCATGGGCATTTGTCTTAGTATCAGATTAGCCGAAGTAGGCTTACCGGAGTATGTGACCAGTACTATAAAGTGTCTCGTTCAGAAGATCCACAATGAGTGGCCTTTAAGCGACATAGTCGGCAACATTAACCAATATTCAAGATAAGTCACCCGACTAGTCTCTAGTTCATTCTACCTTCTTTCTTCTTTGGCCAGGATGCCATCTTTGATTGTATCAAAACTTTTACTTTGAAAGTCTACCATAAAGCATACTAAGCATTCTACGCCTTTGTAAAAGAAATCATCTTCAAGGATGGTAAACAATTAACAAGGTAGGCAATGCATCAAGTAGGTAACATTCGAAATAATCAACTTAATGCAATAGGTAACAAAGGTGATAAACTTTTCAAAGTAAACAAGGTAATGGTTTAATGCATAAACTGGGGCTTGCCTTCATTGACGATCTTGGGTTCTAGATTAGTACCACAAATATCGAATCCTGAGACAACCGGGGATTCTTCCACAACTTGCTCAACTAGGATCAGTTCACTCTCGGATTCTACACGAAATAATAACATATGCTTCAACATGATGATAATGTAAACATGATGCTTTCATGGTGCATGAAATATAATAACACCTTGAGTACAAATTTTCCTTCACGGTACAGTTGGAAGCCAACAAAACCAACTTGTAATTCTACCCACTGTTTGCCTAAACGGTTGTTTAGCCCATTTAAACACCGTGTAAACGCTACACGGTGGTGCACCGTTTTCGTTTAATCACCCGTTTACCCCGTTTAATTGGCCGTTTAGCCCATTTAATGGGACGTTTTGCCCGAATAATGGCTAAACGGTAGGTGACCGACTGTTTACCGTTTAACATTTAGGAAAACACTGATTCTACCATCAAGGACCACACAAGTGACTTGACCAAATTGACCTTGAAACCCTACTGGTCATAAAACATGACCAAAACAAGATCAAACTCTAACCTAACACTTAGGGTTTGCTTTTATTCATTTTTGAATTAATTTGGAAATAAGCCCAAAAATGAACTTGTTCCAAATGACCTCAAAATTTTATGTAAGCTTCCTCATGACAAATTAGTGTACCAAAACAAATTTCATAATTTTTGGAGTTGTACAGTGGCCTACAAAAATCATGGAAATTACATTTATCAATTAATTGAGCAATTTTCATCACATTCAAAAGTACTGCAAATCAATATTTCATATTTTTCCTAAATAATATTCATCACAGAGAGGTCACACAAAAATTTTCATAATTTTGGAGCTCCAAATAAATCTACACAAAAATAACAAAAACAGACACTATTCTCTAAAGAAGTTCTACAAGAATTATAGAATTATAGAACTGCCACTGAGTTCATTTTACAAATTACTCCCAAATTCTCTAAAGAAGTTGAAAATCTCCAAAAATAAAAGTTGCTCAACATTTCAAGTTCTACAACTTTGCTTAAATGAACATTTTCAAATTCTGCCTCCATTTTGAAATTTGAATTTGGGGTGCATTTGAGCATTTGAATCATTTCAAAATTACTCCAAATTTTATATGTAAACTTTAAAAACTTTAAATACCAAAGTTGATCTTTATAAAATAAGCTTCAACTTTGCTTTTTATCACACCCCCAAATTCCAAATGAATTTTGAAATAGATAGAAGGGGCAAAAAGGACTTTTATGATTTGAATTTGAATTCAAATTTAATTTGTTTACCTTTTCACTTAACTATGATTTTTGACCAGTTACATGGCCCATTAGGGTTATTTGAGTCAATTGACACATGGTCTCACATGATCACATGAAATTTGACCCTTGTGGTCATGATCTTTATTTAGAGTTTTGGATCACATTACATCACATAAATAACAACTTATGAAATAAAGCTTATTTAGTGAATGCATTCAAAATTTTCTACTTTATGAATGCTTCGCAATGCATATGATGACATGTCAAGTTTTAGTGCTAGGTCAAAACACCAGAGGTGTTACAATGACGTTGTGCCCGTGGTGAATCAAGATGAAGGTCCAGTGGATCCCCTTGGAGATATAGATGATTGGGCCATTAGCATAATGAGTAAGGCTTTCTTGAAGATCAAGCATGTGCTATAGAACATCAGTCTAGGCACCCTCAACCCACCTTGGGAGAAAAAGGTGAGCAGCTACGTCTTCATTTTTCACCAACTCGCTGATGTCCTTGAAGAACTACCAACCTACCTGAACAAGAATCACGTGGACAACGCAGAGTACATCCTCGCTTGCTACCGGAGTCAGATAGATGGCTTCGACACTAGCATCATGACATAGGGAATCAACATCGCCCACAACACTGAGAAGCACTGGCGCAACCTGGCTTATGCCGATGCTGAGCAAGTGGCCACCGCATCTCCGCTGACGAGCAAAATGGCCTCATGGCTATAGAGGAGGAGGACGACAATGTTGATACCAACGACGAGGACGAGGATGAGGACAGTGATATCGACGACGAGTAGAGGAGTGAATAAAAGTTCTATTTGATGTATCTCATGTTGCATTTGATGTATCTTTCTTATGTTGGGAGTACAGATGGAGTACATGTTGTTACTCTTTCCTTATGTTGTTACTCTTCCTTATGTATCTTCCCTTGCATTTTATTGGTCAGATGCGTTCAAATGTACAGAGGTTTTGATTTGTGAAGTCTAATTTGCATGTATGTGTTTACTTTTGTTGAACTTTGTATTAGGTGGGTTAAACTTTGTTGAGCATGGTGTAGATCAAGTCTTTTGGTCAATTGGTAGCCAGTTTCTAGCCCCTATTGGTTGGTTTTGCCTATAGGTTTTTTTCTGGTTCTCTTTCTAATATGTAGTATGGTAAACATGCATAATAGAATTCATCAAATCAAGTCTTGTGTCAATGTAATGCCTGATGGAGGAGCCACATAGCTATTCAAATTTTACAACACACACAAGAAAGTCCGAGCATTGTAAATCTGACCGGGCCAGACACATCTCATGTTCTACTAGAATATTCCCAACACGTCCAGTATTGGAAACTATTCGACCAACCCCTAGAATCTAGGATGACATTTACTGGTAGTCATCTAAGGTCCTCTACATTCGAAGCGATTCACTTCAAATTCCATCTTATAACTATCCCCCGTTCATCCTGTAGCTATTTAATACCGGTTTCCCTTTAAATCGTCATTGCTCCAACTCCAAACCAATTCAAATCATAGCTACAAACTAAGCCACTAGACCCATAGAGTAGCCATCGCCATGAGCTCCACCGTAGATCCTGATGCCTAGTTTTCCACTTTTAAACACCACGTCAAGTCAAGAATGACATCAAAGAAACTCTTCACCATCAAGGATCCATCTGGCAGGAGCGATGTTGAAGCATCATTCTCTATGACCCTGGAATGCATGGTGATCAAGACCCACTACTACAGATTGACTTATCACTATCGCCACTTTCACTATCGTAGTGATAAAAGTGTTGGTGTGATACTTCCACCATCGGTTGGATCGATAGGGAGGCCTCCTAAGGAAGGAAACCAGTAGCTAAAAACCATCAATGTGGCAGTGGTAGTGGGGTTGAATTTCACCATCATTTGGAACGTCGAGCCAACTAGGATAGGCATTCTGGCCACCGTCTCTACACGACCGTTTGATCTACCGGCGGTAGTAAATTCAGCGTGAGTTATTTCCCTATTTTCCAACTACCCACAACATAGTTGCATCACCAATATTAGTCCATAGTACTTCCACTTCTCCATCTTCAAGGTTGGCGTATTGTTCCTCTTTCCTAGTTTATGTGAACATTGCACGCCTCGCACCGCACCGCCGCCACCTCCCGCATGGCTGGCGCATTGTTCCTCTTGCAATTTGTGTGAACCATTGCACGCCTTGTGTCACGCTGCCGCCAGATCCAAAGGCAAGGGTATGCTTTCACACTTTAGTGATAGATCTTTGTCATATTGTTTTCCTCTTTAGTGATCTAATTACTAATGAAGCTCTCATCCTACTGCACAATGACGATCGTAGACTCTTCGAAATGGAGGCAGCCCCCAACAACAAGAATGCACTGGCCAGCCTCATAGAGGATGTTGTTTTGGAGATCCTCGCCACCTCGCCGCCCGCTCCTTGTTGTGCTACAAATGTGTCTATCGCTTCTAGAACTACCTCATCCCCAACAACCATAAGGTGCTGCCCCAGACTCTAGCTAGCTTCTTCTATGACATCGACCAAGGCCATCGACACTACACTAGCATCATCGGTGAACACCCATCCTTGTCCTCCTTGCCCTTCACCTTGGACAATGTAGCTGTCTCAGATATCTACAATGGCCTCATCCTATGCTAGTGCTAAGGGGCTGATGGACTATACTGCTATGTCGCCTACAATCTAGCAACCAAGAAGTTCAAGGAACTGCTACCTAGCATCCATTTTGTTGGTGAGGCTCGATTGGGGTTCGATCCGATAGCCTCCTCACACTTCTATGTGATTGAATATATAGAAGAGGAGTAGGATGATGAGTGCAAGGGTGTGTACATCTACTCATCTAAAACTGCAGCATGGATCTGTAAGGAACCTAAAGGGGGACTGAATACTTGTGTGACAATTGAAAGATGAGAAGAAATGAGATCATCATAAACTGTGTATCTTAACGGTTGTCTACACATTATGGGGTACTCAGGGGCTTAACCTCAGATACTTGTTGTGGATATGGAGGGAGAGACATGGAGGAAAATTCCTTGGCCATGTTGTTCTTCACCATCCATCCATCCAGCTCAGGGTCACTTGTGTGTATGTACTATTTGTGGTCGCAATATGACTAAACTTTTAATCTGGATCCTTGAAGACTATGGTACTAATAAATGGATATTGAAGCATACTATCAGCATTTTGAAGGTGTTTGCAAAGACTAACATTGAATTTGGTTATTACTATGATGTTAATGAGTACTACTCAATGGTTCACCCAGAATGGAATTTGCTTCTCTTTGTTGGGGTTGGGGAGGAAAATGACATCGTCGCATATAAAATGGACAACATAAAAGTTCATGTCATCCCTACACGTTACAGTCAGTTTTTGAAACATGGCATCCTGCCACAAATTGATGGCAAACCTTACTATCTTCCCTATGTTCCCTTGTTCTCGAAGTTGGAGTCATTAGCAGAGGAGTAAGTAAAGTTCCATGATGTATCTCTCTGTCATGACATGTTTAAATGGATCAATGTTGTTCGATTGTCTATGGATATGTTAATTTCCTCTTGGATGGATGTTGTCATTATTTTGCAGCAACTTTAACTTGTTTGTAATATAAGCTAAGGTCTATGCAGTGTGTTAGACGTATTCAAACCTATAGAGGTCAGACTTTCTTGCATGTGTAGTAACATAGTGAATCAAACTCGCATTATAGATGCGCCTCAAATGTGGCAGGGAATCAAATGGTCTGCACTGTTTGCCCTACTCTATCGCCCATGTGATTCACGTGGGTGGCCATGGATGTCATAGACCTTGATTGTTGCCTTCCCCACTCATGTCGTATCATACGCTTGAGTACACATTGTCATTAAGTCCAGTTTTAGATGAGGATGAAATGTGGTAGGGAATCAAATGTGCTAGGGAACCTGAACCACATCGTGTTCGTCGCTCCGTCGGCCATGAATCGTGTGGGTGGCTGCTGATGTCACAGACCTTAATTGTTGCCTTCCCTACACGTGTCTTGAGGTGGGGCTATATAAGTTAAGGTAAGTTA
This sequence comes from Miscanthus floridulus, assembly GCF_019320115.1. Lineage (NCBI taxonomy): Eukaryota > Viridiplantae > Streptophyta > Magnoliopsida > Poales > Poaceae > Miscanthus > Miscanthus floridulus. The sequence goes on along the minus strand of NC_089586.1, from coordinate 56,101,409 downwards.
GTTTGACATCAGTTATGCTCATTCCACACACCTTCTTCCTCTAAGAACCGCCTTTGGTTTTAGTGAAAGGAGGCTTTTGAGCCTATCATCCATCTTCATCGCCATGGTTCTCGTTCTTCAACTTCTCTAGCGGTAGCACCAGTGATGGGATAAGGCCTTGAAGATTGGCTTTCTTCTGTGTTTGGGGTGCAGCAATGGCTCCTTGTCTAGCCTCAGTGCTAGTGGAAGTTTTGTGAAGATATAGGGAGGATCACTGCCTTTGGTATGTCCAGGGGTGATCCTCTCTTCCATTTCCGTGGAGGAGTTGAACGCGGGCAGGTCGCCTCGTGCTTTCCACTACAACCCTTGCCTATGGGGGATGCAAGTGGAAGCTTTGTGAGGTGGGCCAGGTGTCACATCGGCTGTCTTCATCAGAGCAGCCTACTACTACAACTATGTTGTTTCAAACTCTACTCTATGCCCTTCTTGGGTGATGTTAGTGGAAGTTTTGCGATGTCACAGTTGAGTATAGGTTGTTTTATGTACTCAATAGGTCTTTGTTATTGTACACCTAGTAGTCTTCGATACACATCTTTGTTATTGTACACCTTTCGAATAAAACCTACTAGACTTATGAATAAAGATTTACTTTTTTAACGAAATGTTGCCTCATGTCATTGTGGTACTCACATTCCTATTTTTATTCGCTCTTTATTCTACTCTAGAGGCAGGCGACCGGGTGGACAAGACCCTTCAGATAAGCCACGTGGTGTAGTCCATTTTATTCGTCCAACTTTCAATGTCATTCTAGGAGAAGCATGCTCCACTAAGAACATGGGAGATGTGGCCTCGCCTTAACTCCTGCTCTCGCTCGGTGCAATCGTAGGGAAATCCATCGGATGCCTGGCTCACCTATATATCTTTTGATAAAAGGGGGTACCATGTACGATTGCTTTCTAAACTCGTTACACTTAATTACCACCCACACACCCCATCTTCCAAATCTCATCCAATGGTGGAGTGGTAGAAGTGCCCAAGGGAAGACTCATCGGAGGAGAGGGTGTTCAGAGGTCCTCTCCTCCTTCATGATAGTTTGCGATGGGAGTACAGGTAATTAAGTATGGATCTTGCACTTTATCTTCATTGGTGGTCTTGATGCTTCCCCTTTGTATAGTTCTATGTTTGTGGCGCATCCGGTGCCGTGCTTCCTCGCTGATGGGGAAGGCACCTCGGTGTCACCACAACTGATGCCCCAATCTACCCTCGGGGAGGAGAGCTAGGAGGCACACCAGCTGCAGCTTTGCCTTGACACCGTGTAGATGGCACTTGTCATGTCGAAGCACGAAATGGCTACGGCAAATGCTACAACTGCTGAGGCCTTGGCATGGCAATCTTGTAAGTCATATTGGGCACGATCTTGCTCTTTCAATTCGTGCGATGCGACAATGTGTGTTTAGTTGTAGGGTTTTGTCATCACCTTTTTTAGCCGTCGAGGAGTAGCTCCACGCCATGTAGGCCAAGGTGGTGGAGTTGTGTCGGGCCAATGATGACCTGGCCCAACAGATGGTGGAGGTGATCCTCGTTCGTCGGGATGCCAACGACAATGCTCGTGTTGTTGCCTAGTTGTCAGCGGAAAATAGCCTCCGCTTTGACACCCTCAACCACGCAACAGTCGCTATCATTCGCACGATGGCGCCTACAGAGGTGATAGTGGAGGAGCATCTCCATGCCTTGCCGGTGTGGGTCATGGAGGTGACCAACTATGACATTCGCCAAGGTGCCACAGGGGCCCTGGACGCCGCCCAGCTTCGACCTGGGGGCCTACATTAGGCTGGAGCTGGGGTTCCTTCCATAGTCGTCCTTTCACGATCGAGAGGACCTCATCGTCAACTTTTAGCCCATGGCCATGGCCATCTCGGCCATGATGGATGTACCGGACATCATTCTTAATGCTCTCCATGAATAATTGGATTGTAATCTGCCTCTACATCCTATACAAAAATTGTTCATGCTACTATTTACTATGAGTTTGAACTTTGAACATATCTATGTTTACTGTTCCCTAGAACATTCCATTTGTATGCCTTTGACATGTATGACACCGTATGACACAGCTATCATTATTAGGTATAAGACCCATTGACCACCGCCGGTAGCCTTCACCGTTGCCTGCAGACGGTGTGGATGGTAGCACTTTTGTGTCATTTTCCAAGCCCGCGCGTGAGTCCCGCATGTATCGTTTCATTTTTTTAACAGTTGCTATTGTCATGCAACTCACATTCCTATTTTTATTCTATGCATTAATTAAGGAAAAGCAACAAGAAATCAAAAGCTACAAAATATACTACATTTGAGGACAAATTTCAAATGCCAGAATACACTAAAGAGTGAATTATATTACTAGTATTTTATTCAAAATTTGCATTCGAAAAACTGGATTTCTTAGCGAAGCCTACAGTCCTCGCTACAATATAGAGCCCTAAGTTCCCATTCATCTATAATATTGTCGTAGACGGAGCTTGCGCACGAAGATCGCCGTGCACCTATGCTGACGGCGGCAACGACAACATGCCCCACGTTGATTGGTAGATTAGCTTGACTGTCGGGTGATGGTACCACACACAACCATTGTTGCTTAGCCACCTACTCGATGGTCTACCACCATCACCCGCCATCGTTGCCTACGATCCTTCCTCACCCTCAACCCGTCTCATGTACTGCCTCGCAGTGTCGTCGTCGTTGGCAGCACCATTGTGCCTATAGAGCAATAGGGTTGCCAGATTGTGCCCACCATCGGTGGCACAAGTGAGATCATTAGGGCATCATCAAGGGTTGTGGTTTTCCATGAATAAGGTTTGTATCCTGGTGAAGAAGCAAGCCTCTAGGTTGCCGAGTTGGGTTAGGCTAGCAAGGAGGGCTTCAAAGTTGACAGGGTCATCCCATGTCATCCCACATCTGAACCGAACCAGTGGTAGACGCCGACTGACAGTGGGGTTGCCATAGATGCTGCGCATGGATGAGCAGGTCACCCATAGGCTATAGAGGTCATCCATGGGCTGCTCTAAAGTCACAGCGAGGTCGCCAGTGATATCAATGGCTAGGTCAGTAGGGAGCGCTGTTAGTGACGTGGGGTGCCGCTTCGCCACCATGATTGCCGACATCGACGTTGCATGATGCAAAGCGCAATGAGGCCAATCGAGGGCTCATGCAGTGAGTCAGAGGGCTGGAGAGGTGGAGTGGAGCAATCAACATACATTGATTGAGGAGGAGGTAGGGGAGGCGTCCGAGCAAGGGCTAATTACCCTCTGTGAAGTGGCATGGGAACTCGCAACTAGCCGCGTGGTGTAGTCAATTTTCTCTGTCCAACTTCCAACGTCGTTCTAGGAGAAACATGCTCCACTGAGATCATGTGGGAGACGCGGCCTATTTAATGAAAATGAAAGTCCCACTGAGACTGGCCTTTAGATAGTTTGAAATGTGCAAGTGAATGTAAACCACCTCATTTTCCACTTCCCATCATCTTCGCCATGATGACGCTCATGACCCGCGTGGGTGACCGTGCAAGTCATGGATCTTGATGGTTCCTTCTCCGCTCACTTCTTGAGGTGGGGCTATTTAAGTAAAGGTAAGGCGAGCCACTTAAGCGCACTCTGATCCCAACCTTCTTCCTCCCTTACCATCGGACAAACCAGAGAAACCCTTTAGTTGCTCCTAGTCTCCCGTTGCCATGGCTACCCTAGACCTCCATCGACTCCAATGCCGCTAGGAGAAGGCCTTCAAGATTAGCTTCCGCCATCACCTGGGAGTGGCTATGTCTGCTCATCCTGGGTGTTAAAGGATGTTTCACGAAGGTAGTGAGGAACGCCTCCAACGTACGGTCCTACTACTGATCGCCATCCGTGGTTAGAGCATGTGGAATCAAAACCATGGAGAGCTTTCATTGGAGCAAGGGCCCTAGCACCGGTGGATCTTCTAGAGCTCTCACTGGAGCAAGGGCCTGAGCATCATCTAGATTGGTTTTGTGAGCAGAGCAGTTCTGGCTCACGAATGCAATCTAGATGTGGGAATACATATCCTCATTGCTCTGCTTCTCTTCCTCCCACTGCTCCTAGGGGGATGTTAGAGGAAGTTTCACAAGGCTATTCCCCATCTCTATTCTCCTATTTAGTTGGGTATGGGTTACCCCCATACTTGTAAGGTCTTTGCAAATGGAAGAATGTTTGTGCATCTAGCTCCATCATTGATTGAACGTATTAAGGAGGATTGTTGGAATGCTGTATTTCAATTCCTGCACCCATAGATTGTATGTAGGGTATAAGATATTAATGGAAGATTTATTGTTGAATGTTGGACTCAGTTCTAGTTTATTTTGTACTTAGGCTAGTCTTAGTGGAGAGTTTCATTATGTTGTTTCCAAGATGATCATGTCATGTAGAATAAAATGAAATATGGATGAAACACCCCTTCTCAATGGAGAGTTTCATTCTAAACTTTAGCAGGAGGAAACCAAACTGGCCATTAATCTAACATTTTTCTTTACAAATCGGGTAGAACGAGTGATGGTTTACAATTGGGTAGAATGAGTGACGCCCTCAACCAGGCAGCAGTCACCACCATCCATGGCGACAATGGCGTGGTGACTCCTAGAACATCTTCATATGACCCATTCACCACCGTCGCCTGCATACAGTCTGGCTGGTAATACTTTCATCAATTTCGAAGCCTACGTGTTTTTTACAAAGTTATGCATAATTTTCATTCTCATGTCTAAAAGGGTTGCTTACAAACATGCTGCCCACCCTATGTTTTTCTTCTCACCCATAGCTTTTGTTCCTCATCGTCGCTCCTTGCTCCCCAGTGCTGAACTGCACAACCACCCCTACTCAGCGGGGTGCAAGCCGCCACTCACCGCCGACAAACTAGTACCCCACGGTAGTATGCCTCACTGATAGGGCCCGCACAGATCCACCAGTGATCAGGCTGCTACTCATCACCGTTGTGGCCGCCAATCCCGCAAGATCCAAAGGCAATGATAATTCTTTCGCACTTCCCTCCATTTTTCTTGGATTTTTATTCCCCTCTTCACTCATCTAAGTACGAAACAATCTTCCATCTATTTACTAAGGAGCTCACGATCCAATCTCTGTAGGCTCTCCTTCTCTGATTTAGGCGACAGCGCAACCGCTTCCATTGTTGGCCCCGCTCCACTAGATCCTAGTCAAGAACTAAAGATGGAGGAGGCCCCCAACAAGAGGAACCAAGTGGCTGCCCTCATAGACCATGTCTTTGTCCTCATTCTCCAATGCCTCACCGCTCACACCTTATGTAGCTACAAGTGTGTCTGTGCTCCTAGAACCGCCTTATCTCTAAATCCGAGTACCATAAGGAGCCACCTTAGATTGTCACCGGATTCTTCTATCGCAGTTGAAAAGGCAAATGTGAGTTCATTAGCATCAACGGTGAATACCCCTCATTGACCTTCTTGCCCTTCCCCATTGAGGATGTTGTGATCTCAAATTAATACCGTAGGCTCATCCTATGCTGGTGCGTTGGATTTTGCTATGTTGTCTGCAATCTGGTGACTAAGATGGTGGTTACTACCGGATAACAACCATTCTTTCGGTTTAGCTCACTTGGGGTTTGATTCAACAGTCTCATCGCACTTCCATATGATTGAATATGGGAAGAAGAGGGCCAGTGAGTCCATAGGTGTGAGCATCTACTCATCTAAGAGTGCAGCATGGATGTTTAAGGAATCTAAATGGGGCGAGGGTGTTGTACGCACATATTCGACAAGTGCATTTCTTAATGGTTTTATGCACTAGCTAGAGTTGCCCTAGATAGTTGTTGTTGATATGTAGGCAAAGACATGGAGGAAAATTCATAGGCCATGTGGTGAAGCAATCTCCATCCATGAAGCTCAGGGTCAATTGTGTGTATGTACTGCTCGTATGTTTAGTAAGTATCAGCTTTCATTCTGGGTCCTAGAAGACTATGGTATCGATAAGTAGACATTGAATTATACAGTGACCACACTAGAGATATTTGGACGAAACAATATTGAATTTGGTTATGATGTTTGCGATGCGGACTATAGAGTGATTGTAGTTCACCTAGAATGAAATTTAACTTTCCTTGTTGGCGAGGACAAAAACTGATCACATATGACATGAACCTCAAAAAAGTTCTTGTCCTCCTTGCCCAGGTCATGAGGTATCATAGACCTACCTGGAGGCTATGTCCGGGGGGACCTCACTATCTTCCTTATGTTCTCTTGTTCATGGAGTCAGTATGAGAGTAGTAAAGTTGCATATGTTGTTCTTTCTTTAGGTAGGAGTTGTTTTGATTCTATATACAGTCTAATTTTGCCTTGGTAACTAAAGCAATTGTATATTGAATATTATTAATGCTGCTGCTTTGTGCAAGTTGTGGAGTCTGAGTGCTTTTAAATGATTTTCCTGCAATGGCTAAGGGAGGAAGAAGAGGGGTTCCTTGGTGCACTGGCTACCAAGCTGAAGGAAGCTTTGCCTTGCATGTAGGAGTGCCAATCTGAAGGAGCAGAGCACATCTACCTTATTTTTGTTACGTAAGTCTATAGGGAGCAGAACTTTTATTCTCCTATCTATGTACCGCTTGTGTTAATTCTTGAGTTGGCACAATTGTTATGTTAGTGTCGCTTCTTATTACAAAAATTACTCCTTGTTATGGATATGATGAATGGTGTGTAATGATTATATCTATATGGTGTGTGTTCAGTAAGTTATTAAGACCATCTGAATTAGTAAATAAATTGTGAAAACTGAATGCAATTTTGTCACCGTCAGATGTAAGGGTCGTTGTCTGTTTTGTCACCACCGTCGTAACACTAGCCATTGGTGAAGCAGGCAGACAACACCGCTGCTATTCATCTCATGCGTCAGGGGTCAATAGTATATCACCACCAAATCATACTGTAATGCGACGGTGACCATACCAATAACCAGACGGTTCATATGCTGAAGTGACGGTGATGTCCACCTCGACACAGACACATCGGGCGCTAAAGCAATGGTGAACATGCACTACACACAATTGGGTCATTGTGCAAGGTGACTATGATCCTAATCATTGGTGAAAACGGCAGTGTTAGTGTACACCCACATAGGTGGGTCATGGTACAACACGACGGAAACAATGACCTAATCACAAATGGATCATAAGCCAATGCGATGGTGTTAGTGTACACCAACACAGGCGGGTCATGCTCCAGTGCGACAGAAATAATGACCTGATCATGGACATATCATAAGCCAACACTACGGTGTTAGTGTATACCAATAGAGCTGGGTCATGCTCTAATGCAATAGAAGTAAGAACCTTATCATGGACAGATAATAAGCCAATACGGCAGTGTGAGTGTACACCATAGATGGTCTCAAATAGCGACAGTGATGACTACGACTATCACTACCGACAACTTACTACCGAGGCTAAAATTGGACTACGATGGGGGTTATGACATGGCTATGAAAGATGCGAGTGTAGTAGTGACCCTCAAAACCGGCAGTCACTGGCAGCTAGTGTACCTCCTTTATGAAGGAGGCAACGCCACCAGGATCTAGAAGGCGAATCAAGCGGTGGGTGTTAGAGATATGGGCTAGGGGTACCCGCACCACCCGTATATATGACCACCACCAAGCTATCAGCCCAGCAGTTATTAAGGAGGAGGCCCACAAGGGCTGACACGATCAACCAATGTGGAGATCAAGGCAAACCAAGGCGGGCGTATCTAGACGATAGCTAGGATCAATCTATTGTAACAAACTAGGAACACAATCGGTTAGCCCAATCGCCCTCTCTATAACCCTACCTCTCCTGCCTATATAAAGGAGGGTAAGGACCTCAGGCTTCAGATCCAATCTTCCACCTATTCCATCTACCTCTTAGCTAGGAGCAACAGCCCTTGTAATTGAGCATATGAATACAAGAGCAGCCGCACCACTAGAGTAGGGATTAGCGTGCACCACACCCTGAACCAGTATAAATCTCTTTGTCTCATGTGCTACCATCTGATTCTGTCTACACAATCATGTTGCTGGATATTGCTAGAGCAAAACAATCCAACAGTTGCCTTATGATCAAGAGGTGGTCAAAGAAGGATAGCCACGGTGCCACCACCTCTACCCGATTGAGGGTTCCACGGCGTGGCAACCTCAAGACTCACGTGCTGGCCTCAATGTCATCATCGCCCAATCAGCTCTACCTCACCAAGCTTGGGGACGTTATTAAAGCAGGACCACTTCAGCTAGCACATCACGTAAGTCGCTACGTTGAGTCTACTTTTTCTCAATTCTGTTAGGAGTACCTCCTCGACACTGCATGCATGATCTGGTGGGAATCACACCATCCAGATGATGCACAACCATCGCCATCACTGGATGCTATTTTGCCTACATTCTTTGATAGGCTCAAGATCACCGCGATGGCACGCACCTAGGAACTCTTCCTGACTATTGTCATTTCTTAGCACAATCACCAAGTATGGAGGTTTCAAGTCCAACTCTGGTAACGACACCAGAAATGTCTGTTGGTATTTCTTAGCACCATCACTAAGATTGAGTTAACCTTAGTGATGCCACCAAGAAACACTAACTACGATAGTTCTTAATGATTATAGAAAATATCCACAAGTGCATAGATCTATCATTGTAGCATTTCACCCGGAAGTATTCAACATATTATTATTTATATTTTCCCAAAGGAGGGCAAGGTAAAAGAGTCTAGCATGAGCATGAACAAGATTACTTACAAGCATTAGTAAACCAATAGTCTATGTTAGGGGTAAAAATGGTATTTTTAGGATAGTGGACACACATCTGGGTCAACCTCAAGGATAAAAGGAAAACAAAGAATAAAAGAATGTTCCTAAGTGGAGCTGGCATGTTCTAATATAGCCATGCAAAGAACAATTAATGATCATACAAGTTACATAATTAGAGCTAGATCTAAGGCTGGATAACGAGCTAGCTTGGCTCGGCTCAGCTCAGCTCGATCTGGCTCGTTAAGATAACGAGCTAGCTCGGCTCGGCTCGTTATCCTAACGAGCCAGAAAGCTAGCTCGGCTTGGCTCGTTAAAAGCTCAAGCTGGCTCGTTATGCTCACGAGCTAGGTATAAAAAATATACAAAATATAATATTTGCATTTATCTAAAGTTTGAGAATAATAATAATATAAAAGAAATACATCTAGACCAGTTACCAGTCAATTTATAGGGTCTAGACCAGTTACTAGTCAATTGTAAAGTGTAAGACATGAAGTAATACAAAAACTAATATAAGTTTTGATACTTTTTTTCCTGGAAGCTTGGCTTGTTTAGCTCGCGAGCGGCTCGCGAGCTGGCTCAAGTTGGCTCGTTATAGCTAACGAGCTAAAATATTGGCTCAGCTCGGCTCATTATGATAACAAGCCAAGTCGAGCTAGCCACAAGCCGAGCGAGCTAACGAGCTTTGAGTTTTTCGTCCAGCCTTAGCTAGATCTAAGTGTAAGATAGGTCAGGAGGCCACTGAGTACTAGTCTTCTAGCAATCTTATGTGACAATTTAGACTCCTACACCCTACCCGAACGTGGGGGATTACAGAGGACGGATAGGGCTATCACCATCTACCGCCTACCTCTCAACCGGAGAGTAGGAAATGTATTCATATGTCTCTCTATACCCAAGCACCATGCTTGCGTGCACAAAAACTACCGAAATCCCCCTAGGTCCCCGACCCTATGGATCGACAGGTAAATGACTTGGGCACACCCGAAGGCACGATGAACCACCACCGCGACTTAGCTCTACTTCTACTCATATAAGTCATATGAATGGTGAAGCATAAAGTTGAACATGTTAAGATCATAACATGCAAACTATATGCTAGTTAATATTTTAAGATTATAACATGGGAACAATAGTCTAGTTCATATGCACTACTATATTGAAGATATGAGAACAAGGCTATGGAAGAACTCTTCATAGTATTCATACCAAAGTTGATCTTCTTCCAAGGAGCCAAGCTCTCCAAGGTACCTCTTGCTAGCTCCAAACTACTACTAAAAGCTAAAAGAGTACAAGAGTGTGGTAGTGAGGTAGAGGCTTCAAATGTTGGTGTGTGTGTGTTGAAGGAGAGCTCCATCCCTCTTCTTATAGTGACATGGAGGTCAGTTTAGCATAGGTAAATTAGGAAACCGATGTGGAGCGCCTCTTCATGCCGCCATGTAACCTCCAGAGCAAATAGGGCCCGAGCTGAGCTAGGGGTGGTGCAGGCACACCTTGGGTGCAGATGCACCCTGGGCTACTCCGCTCGCCACCGCCTTGCTCTGGTGGGCTTCTGGCTAGGCCTAGGTTGCTTCCACGTTGGTGCCTGGCCCAAGTTTAGTGTGTGGGTGGGCTTTTGCTTGGCTCCTTTGCGCTTTTTTGCTTTACACTTTCCTGTGTTGCGCCTTTTGATCATTTCCCCATGTATTTGGTGTATATGTCCTGCAAAACACTAAGCATCCAATACATGTGGAAATATGTTAATAGTAAATGCATATGTGTCATAAGTTTGTTTATTTCTCCCATTTTGGGTATTAATTGGTAGTTGGAATTGATCGTGAGTGACCACCAACACCGACACCCATGATCAACCCTAATAGGGCCAGATTACCCTAGATAACAAAGAGAAATCATGGAACCAACTGGCCAAGCGCCAAGCAAAGCCAAAAGCCGAGTTATCGGGTAAATCTTGGATACACCATGAACCTTCTATGTTAGAACCACGAATACCCAGTGGCTCATCTCGCCAAAGACTATAAGATGTATCGTGCGATAGCTGCCATGACGACTCTCTCATGGGGCAACCCTCGAGGGGACAATCAATGGTGTAAGGGACACTCAAAACAAACCCTCAAATGAGTGATGACCATTCATGCCATTACTAGGATCTGGTCAGATTCGGGACATACACCTATTGTGTGGGAGGCTCACACCGCGGCACCCACAACGATGACCCGGTTACCCTGGTCAGAGCACCCAATCACTTTTGACGAAAGTGACCAATCCAAACACTTGGTCAATGTTGACAGGTTCCCCCTAGTTATCAGCGTAGTTCTCAAGACTGTCCGCACCACTAAGATCTTCATGGACGGAGGAGGTGATTCCAATCTCATATATTAGGACATTTTTGAAAGACTAAAGAATGGCATATACAAATTGTGCCCGCCAAGAGGCCCGATCACTGGAATAGTACCAGGGAGACAGGTGATGCCTCTCGACATCATAGATCTATGGGTTACATTCGGTTAGGCGGTGAACTTTCACTAGAAGATACTCTCCTTTGAGGTTGTGGATTTCTAGAACACCTATCATGCCTTCCTCAGCATATTGTGTTTCAACAAATTCATGGTTGTCCCTCACTATGTGTACAAAAAGATGAAAATGCCAGGTCCAAAAGGTATCATCATGATCTTTGGGGATCTTCAAAATGCCTATCAATGTGATCTACTCGCAATCAAGAACGTGGTCCGAAACTTAGATCCAGCGCAGCACGAGCTCGACTATGTCCTCATGCAAGGGCAGGGCTCAGGGGCTCCGACGGCAGCTCTATCGCATCTCGATTTCTAGTCTCAAACTCCCAAAGAAAGGAGGCTACCACCAACCTAGTTCATGGCCTCAGAGCCAACCATGACCCCATCATTCATGCCTAGGGAAGATTTGAGGAAGGTCCGCTTGGAAAAAATTGACCCGAGTAAGACCATGAACATTAGGAGGAGCCTAAACTAGGCACAATAGGATGAACTCGTCAAATTCCTAATTGACAATTGGGACATATTTGCCTAGAATCCCGAGGGCAATCGCCAAGCATTCCCTGAGAATCTAGGCCAACACCAAGCCAATCAAGCAATGCTTGAGATGGATTGACGACAAAAGGTGTAGGGCTATAGAAGAAGAAATAGCCAAACTCCTTGACGCGGGCTTCATCAGGGAGGCCCTGTATCTAGACTGACTTACAAACCCCGTCCTGGTGCCCAAAAAGAACAACAAGTGGAGAATGTGTGTTGACTATATGAGCCTTAACAAGGGATACCCGAAGGATCCTTACCCCTTACCCCATATAGACCAGATCATCGACTCCATTGCAGGATCAGAATTACTCTATTTCCTCGACACTTACTCTATTATCATCAGATCTAGATGAAAGAGTCTGACCAACTAGCTACTTCGTTCATCACCTCGATCAGAGCATACTGCTACATCACCATGCTGTTCGGGTTGTAGAACACGGTGGCTACATACCAGCGCTGCATGAAGTGCTACCTCCATGAGTAGATCGACATAAATGCCTAGGCTTATGTCAATAACATCATTATAAAGTCATCCAAAGCTGGAAACCTTATTCAAGATCTCTCGAAGACCTTCAATAACCTCCAAAAGTTTAAGATCAAGCTCAACCCAGAAAAGTGTACCTTCGGGGTACCATCTGGCAAACTGCTTGGCTACATCGTATCAGTTTGTGGGATTGAGACTAATCCAATGAAGGTTAAAGCCATCCTTGATATGGGACCTCCTCGAGTGTTAAGAGATGCCCAAAAGCTCATGGGATGTCTAGATTCCTTAAGCTGGTTTATCTCTAGACTGGGCGAGAAGGGACTCCCCCTCTACAAGCTCTTACGCAAGACCCCAGAGGCTCAAAAAGCTTTCGATGATATCAAGGACTTCCTCACCAAACCCCCTGTTCTAGTGGCTCCTCACGAAGAATAACCTCTACTCTTGTACGTTGTAGCTACCACCTAGGTGGTCAGTGTGGCTATAGTTGTAGAGATAAAGGAAGAAGGCCGCATTCAAACCATTCAGCAATTGGTATACTTCCTCAGTCAAATACTGGACAAGAGCAAAACTTGCTACCCATACATCCAAAAGATACTCTATGGGGTGTACTTGGCAAAGAAGAAGCTGGTTCACTACTTTGATGTGCACCCGATTACTATGGCCACCTCCTTCCCAATAGGAGAGATCATCAACAATCGGGATGGGACCAGACTGATAGCTAAATGGGACCTAGAACTTATGGCGTATGGCATCACTTATGTGCCATGCACGTCCATAAAATCCAAGGCTCTAGCAGACTTTGTTGTCGAATGGACAGAATCACACATTGAACCGGCTATAGCTAACCTAGAGTACTAGAGCATGTACTTCGATAGCTCTTTGTTGCTTCAAGGAGCGGGAGTGGGAGTTGTTTTGGTCTCCCCCAATGGGAACCGAATGAGGTATGTACTCCATTTAAATTTTGAGGGTGCTACCAATAACATAGCAGAGTATGAGGCCCTGCTCCATGGGCTATGAACCGTAGTCACCCTTGGAGTCAGAAGACTTGTCACCTTAGGAGACTCTGAGCTTGTCATCAGGCAAGTAATGAAAGCCTTAGCGTGCCACGACCACAAGATTGAAGCCCATTGTGTTGAGGTTAGCAAAACTTGAGGCAAAGTTTGATGGACTCAAGCTATGCCACATCCCTTGAAGGGACAACAAGGAGGCTAACAACCTCTCTAGAATGGGCTTGACCTAAGACACGCCCCTAGGCAGCGTGTTCATCGATGAGCTTATGAGAAAGTCAGCATGTTGGGAAGTTGAAACTCAACCTTTCCCTGAGCCGAGCATGCTCGTCATCACCAAGGCCGTAGGCTCTAACCTAGACTAGGTGTTGGAACTCATCGACTATCTATGACACGGCGTCCTCCCTATTAATAGGGATGAAGCCAATCGAGTATGTCGAAGAGCCAAATCCTATGTTATGAGGGATGACAAAATTCATCATAAAAGCATGAGCGGAATCTTGCAACGGTGAATACCCACAGAAGATGGGATAAAACTCTTGCAAGATATACACTTGGGGGCTTGTGGTGACCATGCAGCACCAAACACTTTGGTGGGTGAAGCTTTTCGACAAGGGTTTTACTGGCCCACCATGGTCAAAGATGCACAACGCATCGTGAGGACTTGCGAAGGATGTTAGTACTTTGCTAAGCAAAAACATGTGCCTTCTCAATAACTCCAAATGATCATGATCACATGGCCCTTCGCCATCTGGGGACTCGACCTCATTGGGAAACTCCCACCAGCCCTGGGGGTCATGAACACGATCATCACCGACAATGGAGCCTAGTTCATGGGGAGCGCTTTTGTTAACTTCTATGATGAACAATAGATCAACATAAGATGGGCTACAGTGGCCCATCCCAAGACCAACGGTCAGGTAGAAAGGGCGAATGGATGCATCCTTCGGGGCATCAAATCCTAAATTTTTAGAAAACTAAAAAAGTTCGAGGGTAGATGGGTCTAGGAGCTCTAGCCAGTCCTATGGGGCCTACGGACCACTCTGACCAGGCCAATGGGGTTAACTCCCTTTTTCCTTATCTATGGTGCAGACGTAGTACTACCCGAGGCGATCGGCTACACCACTCTGTGCATCCACACCTATGATGAGGATACAGCAGAGGAAGCCTTATAGGATTCCCTTGATAGGCTCGATGAGCACCGTGGGATGGCACTCATCCACTCCACAAAATATTAGTAGTAGCTACGCAAGTACCATAGTAAGCACGTTCGGCCACTAAACTTCATGCAAGGTGATCTAGTTCTAAGACAAGTGTAGAAAACCAAGGGAAAAAACAAGTTTACACATCCTTGGGAAGGACCGTCTATCATGGCCAAAGTGCTAAGATCGAGAACGTATAAGTTGGCAAACATGAAAGGTGAAGTCTACACGAATGCCTAGAACGTTGTCTTGTTACAATGGTTCTATGCGTGAGAAAGCAGCCCTATACTAGGGCCTAATTTATGGATGGTGTACCACCAACCCATAATAAATGTTGTAGGCTCCACCAATAAGATGATCAGTATGCACCTGGGCTTAATCTAAGCACCCCAGCAGGTCATGTTGACCTACCGAGGCACTCGAGGGCTACCTGATCAAATAGTTTCAAAGTGTATATCACATTCGGGCAAATCATGTCAAGGGTCTCCAATCAATCACCGCAATACATTATGCTAACCTATTATGGTGATCCGGGGGCTACAATTGACACTACACGAAGCCACAAGGCTATTACTTAGGAAAACACAGAACATGAAGTGCAGAAAGTCTTTATTCTAAGGCTAATCCAACTTACACATCCTGAAGAGCAGAGCGGACTACATCCTCTACTCTCTTAGATTCAGCGATGGTGCCTGCCGTGCCCCTAAACTCTATGGCCAATGCACCAACATCGTCAGGTTCTTCCATCAGTGGAAACCCAATTGCCATGTTGTGATGGTCCTTGCCGCTTCGGAGTGTAGCGTCCGCCAATGCCAACGCCACCCTATGATGAACCGCATGTCGAATTACTTCTATAAACCCCCTCAGGACATTACCGAGGCACTCTTCCATGCTCACCCCCACCGGCGAGAGCACATCAATAACGCCACCACATGCCTCTATCAAGGCAGCGTGTTGGTCCTGATATTGACCCGCCCTGACCGCCATGGCGGTGGAGTCAGTCACAGCAGCGTCACGGTCGTGCTCTACCTCCATCACCTACTTGGTTAGAATGGCATTGGCATCACGAAGCCTCACCACCTTGCCTTGGTGAAAGGTCCTAATATGGCTAGAGGAGGGGTGAATAGCCTATTTAAAAATCTACAAATCAACTAGAGCAATTTGATTAGTATGACAAATGGCGTAATGCAAACTTGCTCTAGCTCTACAAGGGTTGCAAGCCACCTATCCAACAATTCTAGTTGCAATGATTACTTAGGCACACAAACATGCTAAGTAATTACTCACTAAGAGCTCTCAACCTTGCTACTCTAAAGAGCTCAACTATATGAATGTAAATAATAAAGCAAGCTCTCAATCCTAATTACACTAAAGAGCTTGTATCAACTAGTTTGCAAGAATGTAAATAAGTGAGTAGGGTGATCATACCGACATGTAGGGGATCAACCAATCATAAGATGAATATATAGCCAATCACCAGGAGAGTGCCAAAGACAAGAGATAATCGATTTTCTCTCGAGGTTCACGTGCTTGCCAACACGCTATGTCCCCATTGTGTCGACCAACACTTGGTGGTTCGGCGGCTAAGAGGTGTTCACAAACCTCGTCCACATGATAGGACACCGCAAGAATCGACCCACAAGTGAGGTAAGTCAATGACACGAGCAATTTACTAGAGTTACCTTTCGGCGCTCCGCCGGGGAAGGTACAACTCCCCTCACAATCACCGGAGACAGCCACGAACAATCACCAACTCGTGCCGATCCTCCACCGCTACTCCAACCATCTAGGTGGTGGCAACCACCAAGAGTAACAAGCGAAATCCACAGCGCAACACGAATACCAAGTGCCTCTAGATGCAACCACTCAAGCAATGCACTTGGATTCTCTCCCAATCTCACAATGATGATGGATCAATGATGGAGATGAGTGGGAGGACTTTGGCTAAGCTCACAAGGTTGCTATGTTAATGACAATGTGCAAGAGAGCTCCCTTGAACCGGCCATGGGGCTATAAATAGAGCCCCAATCAAATAGAGCTGTTATACCCCTTCACTGGGCAAAACGCGCTCTGACCGGATGCTCCGGTCATACTGACCGAACCCTAGACTCAGCGTCCGGTCGCCCGATGGACGTCACGCATCACTTGCTTCAAACGCTGTTCATCAGATAAATTGGGGGTGCATCAACACATATTGGAGAAGTCAAGTATGTTCAATTCATTCCTTAGCTTGCAAAACCTCTTCTCATCAAGTGGCTTGGTGAAGATATCGGAAAGTTGATCTTCGGTGCCCATACTCTCAATGCAAATGTCCCCTTTTTGTTGGTGATCTCTTATGAAATGATGGCGGACATCAATATGCTTTGTTCTTGAGTGTTGAACCGGGTTGTTTGTGAGTTTGACGGCACTCTCATTGTCACATAGCAATGGCACTTGCTTGAATTTGATTCCAAAATCACTCAGAGTAGCCTTCATCCAAAGTAATTGAGCACAACAACTACCGGCCAAAATGTACTCCGCTTCGGCGGTTGAAAGTGCTACACTATTTTGCTACTTTGATGACCAAGACACAAGTGATCTTCCCAATAGTTGACATATGCCCAATGTGCTCTTTCTCTCAACTTTGCATCCTGCATAATCGGAGTCCGAATATCCAATCAACTCAAATCTTGCTCCTTTGGGATACCATAATCCAACATGTTGTGTATGCTTCAAATACCTCAATATTCTCTTAGTTGCCTTCAAATGACTTTCTCTTGGTGAGGCTTGAAATCTAGCACACATGCATACACTAAACATCACATCCAGCCTTGATGCGGTCACATAGAGTAGGCTTCCAATCATAGACTGATATATCTTTTGATCCACCATGTTGCCACTAGCATCACTATCCAAGCTTCCACTTGTCCCTATTGGTGTACTAATAGCTTTACTCTCATCCATTTCAAACTTCTTGAGCATGTCCTTGATATACTTGCCTTGACTCACAAATGTGCCATTCTTCATTTGCTTGATTTGAAGACCAAGGAAGTAACTAAGCTCTCCAATCATAGACATCTCGAACTCACTTGTCATCATCTTGCCAAACTCCTCACAAAATTCTTGATTTGTTGATCCAAAGATGATATCATCAACATAGATTTGCATTACAAACAAGTCATTTCCAAGTTTCTTGGTGAAGGGAGTGGTGTCAACCTTTCCCATCTTGAATCCCTTAGAGTAGGAAATCCCTCAATCTCTCATACCATGCTCTAGGTGCTTATTTCAATCCATACAAAGCCTTTCTCAACTTGTAGACATGGTTGGGTTTCTTCTCATCTTCAAAACTAGGAGGTTGCTCAACATACACAAGCTCAATGATGTACCCATTGAGAAATGCACTTTTCACATCCATTTGGTACAACTTGATGTGTGGGCACAAGCATAAGCTAGCAAGATCCTAATTGCTTCCAATCTTGCAACCGGGGCATACGTTTCTCCAAAGTCAAGACCTTCAATTTGAGTGTAACCTTGAGCCACTAATCTTGCTTTGTTTCTTATTACTATCCCATCTTGATCTTGCTTGTTTCAAAAGACCCACTTTTTTCCAATCACATTATGATCCTTAGGCCTCTCAACTAAATGCCATACTTGGTTTCTTGTGAAGTTGTTTAGCTCATCATGCATAGCATTTATCTAATCGACATCCCTCAAAGCTTCATCTATCTTCTTAGGTTCAATGGATGACACAAATGAGAAATGCTCACAAAATGAGGCCAATCTTGATCTTGTTTGCACACCTCTTGAAATATCACCAATGATAGTGTCCAATGGATGATTTCTTGCAATATTGGTTGGTTGAAGCACTTGCACTTGATTGCTATCATTTGATTGATCACTTGGTTGAGATGATGAACTAGCCATATGTTGATCTTGCACATTGCCATTACTAGTGCTTGCTTGGATTTGGTCATGAAAACCACTAGCTTGCACATTTGAGTTAGAGAGCACTTGATTCTTGTCATCTTCAACATCAATCACCTCTCTAGGCCTTAACTCATCAATGTCCAAGTTCTTCATTGCATTGATCAATTGAGTGCCTCTTACATCATCTAGATTCTCATCTTCCTCTTGGGAGCTATTTGTTTCATCAAACTCCACATCATGAACCTCCTCAAGAGTACCACTAGCCAAATTCCAAATTCTATAAGCTTTGCTAGTAGTGGAGTAACCAAGCAAGAAACCTTCATCACATTTCTTTTCAAACTTGCTCAATCTAGTGTCTTTCTTCAATATATAGCATTTACAACCAAAAACCTAAAAGTATGCTATGTTGGGCTTTCTTCCATTCAAAAGCTCATAGGGTGTCCTCTCCATCATGGGGTGACAATAGAGTCGGTTGCTATAATAGCAAGCCGTGTTGATTGCTTTGGCCCAAAATAAATGACTCACATTGTACTCACTTAACATTGATCTTGCCATATCAATCAAGGTTCTATTCTTTCTTTCAACTAGCCCATTTGATTGAGGAGTATACTTGGCCGAGAATTGATGTCTAATTCCAAATTTATCACATAACTCATCAATTCTAGTGTTTTTGAACTCACTACCATTGTCACTTCTAACTTTCTTGATGGTTGTTTCAAACTCATTGTGAATACCCTTGATAAAAGATTTGAATGTTGCAAACACATCACTCTTGTCACCAAGAAAGAACACCCATGTGTATCTAGTGAAATCATCCACAATCACAAATCCATATTTGTTTCCACCAATGCTAGTGTAGGTGATTGGTCCAAACAAGTCCATGTGCATCAACTCAAATGCCTTGGATGTGCTCATCATGCTCTTCTTAGGATATGTGTTACCAACTTGTTTTCTGGCTTGACATGCACTACATAGTTTGTCCTTCTCAAATGTGACATCTTTCAAGCCTCTAACTAAGTCATGCTTAATCAATTTGTTCAATTGTTTCATTCCAACATGACCAAGCCTTCTATGCCATAACCAACCCATGCTAGACTTAGTGATCAAACATGTTGACAATTGAGCTTCTCTAGCATTGAAATCAACTAAGTATAGATTCTCATATCTAAATCCTTTGAATATTAAGTTAGAGCCATCTACACTTATGATCTCTACATCATCCACACCAAATATGCACTTGAAACCAAGATCACACAATTGAGCTACCGACAATAGGTTGAAGTTCAAGCTCTCTACTAGTAGCACATAGGAAATGCTCAAATCATTGGATATTGCAATCTTACCAAGCCCTTTGACCTTGCCTTTGTCATTGTCACCAAATGTGATACTATCAATCCCATTGCTCTTGCTTTCATTGATTGAATTGAACATTCTTGAATCACCGATCATGTGTTGTGTGCACCCACTATCAAGCACACAATGCCTTCCTCCAGCTTTATAATTGACCTATAAAAGAAGATCAATTTCTTTTAGGTGCCCAAACTTGCTTGGGTCCTTGTAGGTTAGTCACCAAGATCTTTGGTACCCAAATGGCCTTCTTCTTTGGACCCACAATTGGTGTACCAATGAAGTTAGCCTTCACACCATTGGCACCCTTATAAAGCATGTAACAAGAATCAAATTTGATTGAGGATACATTAGGTAGCTTGTTCTTGTTAGTCTTGCAATTTTGCTCTATATGCCCAACTTGCTTGCATCTATTGCAAAACCGACCATTGCCCTTCACAAAGCTAGCTTTGTGAGTGACAAAGGCCGCCTTGCCTTTCTTGGGGGTATAGCCTAATCCTTCTTTGTTGAGAGAAAACTTTTGGCTACCCAAGCACTTTAGCAAGTGGGCTTCTCCACCATAGGCATTGCCTAAGGCACGAGTGAGCTCATTTACCTCCTTCTTGAGGTTCTCATTTTCCACCATTAGTGATGTATCCTTCATAGGTGGAGAAGTAATGATTTTGCTACAAGAAGTATTAGTGGGAGCAACAAAAATAGATTCATCAATAAGATCACATGTTAGTCCCACATCACATGATATGGTCACTTGCTCCTTCTTGGCTTCCTTCACTTTGACTTGCTCAATGAGAGAGGAGTGAGCCTTTTCAAGCTTAGAGTGAGCTTTGCCAAGCTTCTCATGGGCTTCCATTAGCCTCTCATGAGTGGCATTGAGTTCATCAAAGGATTGCTTAAGAGATTTTAGCTTCTTGCGCAATTCTTTGCACTCCTTTCTCTTCATCTCATTGCAAGGGTGCACTTGCTCACACATGTCCAAGAGCTCCTCATTGGAGTATTCCTCATCATCATCATCATCATCATCATTATCATTCCTACAAGAGTCACTTTCACATTCATCATCATCACTCTCATCATATTTTACCTTGGTAGGCTTTGCCATGAGGCATGTTGATGGAGTGTCAAAGATGGAGGGCTTGTCGTTGATGGCGATGCTTGCTAGTGCTCTCTTCATAGACTTCTTGCCATCATCACTAGAGTCATCACTATCCGATGAGCCATCACTATCCCAAGTGACTACATAGCCTCCACCCTTCTTCTTCTTTTGGAAGGTCATTCTCTTCTCCTTCTTCTCCTTCTTTTCTTTCTTATCCTCCTTGTGCTTTTTCTTCTCATCCTCATCATTGTCACTATTGTATGGACAATTCGCTACTACATGATCGGGGCTCTTGCAATTGTAGCATCTTCTCACATACTCTTTCTTCTTGGTGTGATCTCTTCTCTTTCTTGCACCATAGCCCTTCTTCTTCATGAACTTGCCCATCTTGCGCACAAAGAGAGCCATAGCCTCATCATCAATATCACTTAGATCTTCATCATCACTTGATTCTTTCTTGGACTTGCCCTTGTTTTTGTATGATGATGAACTAACCTTGAATGCTATGCTTTTCTTCTTCTTGTCCTCTTCTTCCTTCTTGTCCTCCTTGTCATCCCCCTCCCTTTCCACATGGTATGTTTCTTGTGTCATGACATCACCTAGTACTTGGTTGGGGGTAATGTCCTTCAATCCTCCTCTTATGATGAGCAATCTTAACATCTCAAATCTTGGAGGTAAGCACATCAAGAATCGATGGGAGACATCATCATCCTTGATCTTCTCTCCCAATACCTTCAAGTCGTTGACAATGACTTGCAATTGATGGAACATCTCTGGAATGCTCTCATCTTCCTTCATCTTGAAGCTTGTCAATTTATCCTTGAGGATATACAACTTGGCACTCTTCACCGCCGGTGTGCCCTCATATGTTTCCTCCAATCTCTTCCATACCTCATTTGCTCTATCACAATCCTTGATTTGCTCAAACACCTTGGAATCAATGGCATTGTATATGGTGTTGAGAGCCATTGTATTGCATTGCTTGTTGATCTTATCTTGATTGGTTGGATCAACGGGATCAATGATAGCATAGTCATTCTCGGTCACTTCCCATACTTGATCATTGATTGAACCAAGATACATTCTCATCTTTCTCTTCCAATAACCATAGCATGTGCCATCAAAGAATGGTGGTTTGCCCCCCACATGGTTGAACACAACTTGAGCCATAATTTGACACCGAGGTTGTTAAGCCTTTAATTAAATGGTGACCACGGCTCTGATACCACTTGAAAGGTCCTAATATGGCTAGAGGGGGGTGAATAGCCTATTTAAAAATCTACAAATCAACTAGAGCAATTTGATTAGTATGACAAATGGCGTAATGCAAACTTGCTCTAGCTCTACAAGGGTTGCAAGCCACCTATCCAACAATTCTAGTTGCAATGATTACTTAGGCACACAAACATGCTAAGTAATTACTCACTAAGAGCTCTCAACCTTGCTACTCTAAAGACCTCAACTAGATGAATGTAAATAATAAAGCAAGCTCTCAATCCTAATTACACTAAAGAGCTTGTATCAACTAGTTTGCAAGAATGTAAATAAGTGAGTAGGGTGATCATACCGACATGTAGGGGATCAACCAATCATAAGATGAATATATAGCCAATCACCAGGAGAGTGCCAAAGACAAGAGATAATCAATTTTCTCCCGAGGTTCACGTGCTTGCCAACACGCTATGTCCCCGTTGTGTCGACCAACACTTGGTGGTTCAGCGGCTAAGAGGTGTTCACAAACCTTGTCCACATGATAGGACACCGCAAGAATCGACCCACAAGTGAGGTAAGTCAATGACATGAGCAATTTACTAGAGTTACCTTTCGGCGCTCCGCCGGGGAAGGTACAACTCCCCTCATAATCACCGGAGATAGCCACGAACAATCACCAACTCGTGCCGATCCTCCACCGCTACTCCAACCATCTAGGTGGTGGCAACCACCAAGAGTAACAAGCGAAATCCACAGCACAACACGAATACCAAGTGCCTCTAGATGCAACCACTCAAGCAATGCACTTGGATTCTCTCCCAATCTCACAATGATGATGGATCAATGATGGAGATGAGTGGGAGGACTTTGGCTAAGCTCACAAGGTTGCTTGTTAATGAAAATGTGCAAGAGAGCTCCCTTGAACCGGCCATGGGGCTATAAATAGAGCCCCAATCAAATAGAGCCGTTATACCCCTTCACTGGGCAAAACGCGCTCTGACCGGACCCTGGACTCAGCGTCCGGTTGTCCGATGGACGCCACGCGTCACTTTCTTCAAACGCTGTTCGTTAGATTCCAACAGCTACGAAACTGACCGGACGCACCGGCAAAACTGACCGGACGCTGAAGCCCCAGCGTCTGGTCATTTCTAGTAAGCTCCCTGAGGCGTATTTCTTCGACCGGACGCGTCCGGTCCACCTTGACTGGACACATATCAGTGTCTGGTGCAATACCCTAGGTACTGTGCCGACCGACCAGTTCGACCGGACGCAAGCTGCCAGCGTCCGGTGCTTTCAGACCCAGCGTCCGATCAGTTGACCGACGCCAGCATCTTCGTGACCAACTCATTTTCACTTCTAACTTCTTCACCCTTGCTCCAATGTGCCAACCACCAAGTGTATCACCTTGTGCACATGTGTTAGCATATTTTCACAAACATTTTCAAGGGTGTTAGCACTCCACTAGATCCTAAATGCATATGCGATGAGTTAGAGCATCTAGTGGCACTTTGATAACCGCATTCTGATACGAGTTTCACTCCTCTTAATAGTATGGCTATCTATCCTAAATGTGATCACACTCACCAAGTGTCTTGATCACTAAAACAAAATGGCTCCTACATTTTATACCTTTGCCTTGAGCCTTTTGTTTTTCTCTTTCTTCTTTTCCAAGTTCAAGCATTTGATCATCACCATGCCATCACCTTTGTCATGATCTTCGTCATTGCTTCATCACTTGGAGTAGTGCTACCTATCTCATAATCACTTTGATAAACTAGGTTAGCACTTAGGGTTTCATCAATTAACCAAAACGAAACTAGAGCTTTCACTTGGGCAGTGGCCAGTTGCTCTTGGATGGCTGGGAAGCATAATCAGAGCAACCGCTCATCAAAGCAAGAAATTTTTAGAACAATGAACATGGAATCTCGCTAGGAGCTTACCAAGAATGTGCGCCTAGGCTTCGGTGTGGGATGCTGTGGTGGTGGACGTTTCCCGCTCTGACCTAGCCATCGCTTCTTGTATGGCCTCCAACTATGCTCGAAGATGACTTGCTTCATCCCCGGCCATCACGACTATCGGCGGAGCTATGGCTTCCATCGCCGCAACACCGCCCGATGATTCGGGAGGACTCGCATCATCAAGCATAGGAAGCCTAGAAGAACACCCAGTGAGAAGAAGTACAAAGCCCCAAGTTCACCCAATTCAGGTCAGTTTAGGGACTTACCCTACGAAAGCAGGACGGATGGGCAGATAGTGCTCACCTGCCACCCGTCTAAGGGGATAGAGACGAAGGAAGACAAAGAATTAAAGAAATAGAGGAAAGCTCAACAGTGTGCAAATAAAATTATGCCCATGTATGTCTCCCACTTCTTTATATAAGCAAGAACCAGTGCACGTATGGCATCCCAACCACACACGCTTGTGCATGGGAAAATGAGCCGTGAACACCGATGCTCTGGCTTCTGATAATCAAACTCACCCTCAGATCCTGGTGGTTCGCTTTTAATACACCCTCATTCGAGCCGGTGCAGGAGAGTGGTCTAACACTCAGATCGGGTACTCAGCCCGGCTCACCCCTTCAATAGGTGTAAGTGGTAGCGATTCATTCACTATTGACTCTACCCCTCTAGAGTCAGGGGGTATTTAGGAGGGTCACTAGTCTGACTCTAAAACCTCTAACACTTGCTGTCACATAAATCTCCCAATACCCAGACAAGCTCGAAGTACCTTATTTTAGCGGATGTGTGCCCCTTTGGGGGAAACCAGAAAACTGGTTAGCCCATGGCTATAACCAAAGTACGAGCTCCTGGAATCTAGAAAAAGAGTTTTATGACATACCCCTGCTGGTCTGACTTTGTCCTACCACTTCCTTTTAGTGAAGTGGACGTTCATTCGTTCTACCCATTACAAGCTTGAAGAGTAACACACTCAACTCCCGACAGTTGCTCACACATTCGTTACTCGCCCACAGTGGTACCCAAATTAGGACATTATTATATTGGCCTTAGGGCTCTGGGACAATGTCCTCACTCTAGCACTAATGAGGTTTACAAAAATTCGTATCACAACATTTGATGGATCTCGAAGAAAAACATGACACCCTTAGTGCTCATTAACAAACAGCCTACAACAGGTCACCCTAAAAATCAACTGGCTTAGTGATGCATGGGCGATGGAGGCGCACCTACCCCATCATCATTATTGTCTTACCACTAGGACTTAATTATGCGCAACCACTAACTACACGTTGGAATACATCGGGAACCAACTTCTTGAGTACAGCGGTATCTTTAGCCTAAACCTGGCATCTACGATGTCCTAGAGGCTACGCTTCAGGTTATCGGGTACATGACCCAAATGCGGCATTAACAACATCCCGAGGGCTACACCTAGGAAACTATGTTTCCCAATATTGGGTGCACCACCCAAGCTAGGCACTTACAACTACTAGGGAACAATGTTCCCTGATGTACGGTGAACCACCGCCACACTCGATGCTTGAAGAAGATTCTTGCTACCTGAGAAATACTCTTGGTATTCGAACAGCAACATATTAGCTCCCCAATACTTGGGAATATCTTGCTACACTGCTTAATACTTCGGCACCCAAAGATGCTCACTATGTACTTACAGTATGCAGAACTTATAGGGGAGAATGTGATGTCCCAAGGGCTTAAAGCTATATGCTAGCTTATCATTAAGTCCTACGGGGGATACTGTCAAAGATATGGGCTAGGGGTACCCGCACCGCCCGTATATATGACCACCACCAAGCTATCGGCATAGCAACCATCAAGGAGGAGGCTCATAAGGGCTGACGTGATCAACCAACGTGGAGATCAAGGCAAACCAAGGTGGGCGTATCTGGATGATAGCTAAGATCAATCTGTTGTAACAAACTAGGAACATAATCTGTTAGCCTAATCACCCTCTCTGTAACCCTACCTCTCCTATCTATATAAAGGAGGGTAGGGACCTCAGGCCCAGGATCCAATCTTCCACCTATTCCATCTACCTCGTAGCTAGGAGCAACAGCCCCTATAATTGAGCATACGAATACAAGAGTAGCCGCACCACTAGAGTAGGGATTAGCATGCACCATGCCCTAAACCAGTATAAATCTCTATGTCTTATGTGCTACCATCTGATTCCGTCTATGCGATCACGTTGCTGGATATTGCTAGAGCAAAATAATCCAACAGTGGGCATCCCCGATGACCAGGAAGATGACCATGATGTCCTCCGTGGTTTGATGAGGACATTCACGCAGCTGTAGAAACTCAACCTCACCAACGAGCAGTGGAAGGACATCCTTCCCGAGCGTGAGGTTCCTAAACTTGTGGCCCTAGTGTGCAAGGCCTGCTAAGATGGCTACATCACCCACACCATGCTTGAGCTTTGGTTGATGAACAATTCAAGTTCATCGCATCCAAGGAGCTCTTGATGCTCTGCGCAGAAGCGGTGCTAGTGGGGTGTTGGGACTATAGCATCTGCTTGTAGGATGAAACATCTAATCCTACGCCCTTCCATGTTGTGGAAATGCCCGGCTATGGCAATGCATTTCACCGCAAGTGCATCACCAAGTGGTTTGGTAGGAGCTCCACTTGCCTGATGTGCTGACTTGATTTGTCTTTGTATCTTGACCCAGGAGTGCAGAGATTCCTCTCGCACTTCACCAAAGAAGATTATTGATTATAAGCACATTGTTTTTTGTTGTATAAAATACTTATTACACATCACACTTCTTTATATATTTGGTTAAAATTCAGAATCTTTGAGTAAATCTCTGCTCCATCACTTTCTCCGCTCCATCGCTCTAACCGCCACGATCTTGTTCGCATATTCGCTTGTTTTCCTTTCCTTCCTAGAGCTCTCTGATTCCCTCTGCAAATCTAAACTGTGAGGAACGTGTGGTTGCCTTCTCATACATGTGCTCAACACATAAAATACATGACTTCATGCCGCAGGCTAGACACCCAAGGCAACAAAAAAACAAACAGAAACCAACTGAGGAAACTTCATCCACTACAGCATCTTCACTATCCAAGGCGTTCAACAAATGGCAGATGGACTTTCTTGCTTGTTCAATAACATTTCAACACCAATGGCTCTTCTTTTCTACATTAGATTAAGGCCAGACTTGCTCCTTGGTTCAAGGTTCTGGCAAGTTTAACAAAGTTTGACACAGACATGCAAATAACACAACATATATTAGCAAGGGTTCATACTACATGAGCTCAACACATAAACTACATGACTTTGTGCTATCCCACAGATGAAATCTAGTCATGGCTACTGCTACTTGTACTAGTACTACTGATACAAGACAACGAACAGTACCTAAAGCACACAAAATCTCAATGTGATCGAATTGGTTTGGTCTTGTTGAGATAGTTGAGGTCGTAAGGACTTTTGATCAAGTTGAGATGGTGAACCGTCTTGAAAATGACGCAGTCTCCACTAACATCGACACTATAGTTAGAGAGCCAATGGGCATCCACAACAGTGCTACAAAGCACAAAGATTTCTCTAGAATCATGGTCTTCAACAACTCTGGTAATGCATTGTTGCCCAACAACTGCACAAACAGCAGCTTCAACGATTAGGCATCGCATAGCTTGGTCATGTACATGATGCCTCCAAGTCACAAGCAACCTGTTCTGTTCTCCTAGCTCCACACCTAGCTGCCAAAACATGTCTTTTGTTGTAGAGTACACATCCGTGGTATGGTAAGTAGTTGCCATCTGTAAACATGATTTTGGTTAGAACAAATGATAATTGAGGAAAGGGGGAAGCAATGAGGTTAGCAGACACAATAATAAGTTCACACAAATAGTATGGTTTGATATGAAGTACATTACCTTTATTCATATCCTAAAACCACTAGGGAACGTGATTGGGAAAATGCAAACGGGTGAGGGAAGGGGGAGCAAGCAGATTGATGCAATGCTATCAGACGAGGGAAGGGGGATGCTCCTTTCATATAGACCTTGCATGATTGACGAGAGTGAAGTGAATGTGGCAGGAAAGCTAGGCACAAGAAGGAATCGAGAAAAGGAGCTTTTGACCACCATGACACACTTGACACTTGAATGCCTGGTGCGGTTGTGATGTCTCTTTTTTGTACTTTTTTTACTCCAATCCAAGCAGTCACAACAGTCGAGGGGCAGATTGGTTGCTACAACATTCAAAACTGACAACCCTTTATACTGTGTGCTACAAGATCAAATATACAGTGGCTGAACTTTCTTGCATTCGCAGTAAAATTCAACAGCTATGTCTCATCTGTTATACATTAGATCTAGGCGATACTTGTTGAGATGAACTCCTCACTGCATGGTTCTTGCAAGGTCAACAAATTTTATTGAAGACTACTGATACGTGTTTGGTTCTTGCAAGATCAAAGCCACTCATGACCACTAGTACTACCGATACATGTTTGGTTCAATAAAACAAGGCACAAAGCAATCCTTGTGCGGTTGCAATGAGTGAATTGAATGCATGAGGAAAGCCTCTGCAGTTATTTCACTCCAAGCATTCATAGCAGTCAAGGGGCAGACTGAAGAGTGAAGACAAGTTGCTCTTGCTTCTGTAAGCAATTTCTCTTGCTTGGTTTTGCAGAGCAGCAGCTAGCTAGAGATGACTACATAGTTTCATAGGTCCTGATCATCCACACTCGCTCGGCTCTGGCTAAAGATGCCGCTTCAAATCTAATGACCTTACTAGTACTTCATGCATGCAGCCACAGCTGGTGTAGCTATTCTTTGTAGCATAGCTAATCTGGCAAAAGTTCTAGTCACAGCTCAGTAGCAGAGTAAAATGTTTGGGCTGGTCAAATTTACACAACTCAGACTATGAGGCGTGCATACGATTTACAAGAAATAGGTAAACGTCATTTTGTCAATACTATACTTGTCTATATATATTTGGTCAATGGAGTTTAACCCACCTAATACAAAGTTCAACAAAAGTCCATTTACATGGATATTATTACAACAAGATAAACTAAAGAACATCATAGTTGTCTCCAGTGAACATTGAAAACACAAATCAGAACATCAGTGTTATGAGATACTTGAACATCACACCTATTTTAGAAACAGAGAACAAGGGCATATCTCTAATGCCATAGATACTAAATGTTAACATCATCTAACCATATTGCTACTGCTCAGTTGAAAGGAACTACACAAACTCCACCAATCTTTGGATCATTCGAACGGATTGTAAGATAACGGATATAATGAGAAAATACTTTTGCACCGTAGAACTCATAGTGGTATGAAAGCAAAGTCTAGAGATCTGTATTTGAAGGAACCACAACAAACACATAGGGTCCTAGATGATCTTCAACAAGATGGTAGTTTCAATGGCCAAGAACTTGATGAACAACTACAGAAGCAATGTACCACCTACTGTAAAAGTTAGAATGCACTACAAACACTACAACCCCTGTTTGTAGGCCATGATGAACATGAATCTCGTGGGAGACATAGTGATATACGGACCTGTCTCAAGAATGATCATAGTTATCCATGATCTGTGTAAAAAAGAAAACAATATGTAGAAAAAAACGAAGAACAAAGATGCCTAGTAGTAGCGTGGAGGGCAAAAGCTTTGGGATGGAACTGAAGCAGGAGCTCTAGAGTGCCTTCTTCTCGCCCCTTATCTATGTTGGTATATAGTTCACGGGTCGTGGACCACCCCACGACCTATGCATGCGCGCCTACGCGCCTGCGCGCCCATGACCCCACATATACGGTGCAAGAGTTGACACGATCTGTATTTTGTTATTTCATCAAAACTATGATCTAGCCTATCAAGATTTCTTTAGTATTAGACTATCTTAGGACCTGTTTGCATGGACTACGACTAGTTAGCCATGGCTAAAAAATCAGCCAATTAGTTGTGCTATTAGTCCATACCTGTTTGTATCCTGAACTAATTGTTGGGTTCTATAGACTAGAACTAGTTGTTAGCCCCTGGTAGTCAGGTTCTATGGACTAGTTGAATGGCCCCTGTATTTTGTAGTGATCTAGATCATCTATATTTTGTAGGGTCAGACTGTCTTAGGGTCCAGAAAATTTCAACATCTATACACCCACGTCCTCCGATCAGAAAGGGCAAACACTGTTAGTATAACCAGTTACCAAAGGACCAAAGGACCTAAGGTACACCATGCTCAACAGTTTAACTAACCTAATACAAAGTTCAGCAAAAGTTAACACAGACATGCATGCAAATAAGACTTCACATACGGTCATCCCACAGACCAAACCTAGTCATGACTTGTACTACTAATACATCCCACATATCAAGGGTCGAGGCGAGCGTGCAGGATGTTGTTGTCCATGTTCACCTTCGCTAAGACGGTGTTGGCGACCGGCTCAAGGCTCACAAACAATGGGAACATCCTCGAGCGATGGAAAGTAAAGCACCGACTGTGATGAGATGATGAGGACATGACACCCATGCATATGACCATGTTTGGTGTATGGTATGGAGGGTTAGGAGGTCAGCAAGAGTGTCCAAGTCAAGAAGGAGGCCCGAGGCTAATTCGGTTCGAGTCTCCGAGGTGGAGGCCCAAAGCAACTAAAGTTCGAGCCCGTCTCAGAGTCCAGAAGCAGCACATACTAAAAACGATGCCCAGGTCGCATACAGTGTCTGTTTTGGGCGTTCTTTATATGGATGGAAAGATAATTTCATGGAGCTCCCAATGGCACTAGTCCCACCTTAAAATTCGATGGGAGTCAACAGAAATCATAGAAACAATTTGATGTCCAGAATCTGTCAGGGTGCTGCTCCACCGTTGGCGACAACTTAATTTAGAGGTGAGCTCGATCTTAAGTGGTCCTTTTCATACTTTTGAGAATAGATTGCTACCTAATGATGTTATATTAATTAGGAACATTGGAGAGTGTCATGAGGGACTTATAGGAAGAGGTCGAGGCAATGATGACCAGCAAGGACGTCCAACAGAAACCGGAGGCCCGGTCCAACATGATTTCGAGTCTGCCTCGGCCTCCAGGACCAGTCTGCCTTAAACTGGTCACCCAGGACACATCCGGACTCTGTTTTCGACGATCCACATATGGTTGGAAAACTAATTCGATGAGGAACCTAATACAAGTGATCTCATGTCAAAATCCCTTCAGAATCAATAGGAATCATCGAAATAAGTTAGCATCCAGAATCTGCCAGGGTGCTGCGACACCGTCTTTTGGTCCGTTGGACCGTGTATCGTGTTTGGGCCCATTAGGGGGTGCGTCCAGGGTAGGCGATGACCCTAAGACCTTTATAATCATATGTCGCCACCGCTATTAAGTTTTGGGTTTTGCTTAGATTAATCTGTCAAGAACAGTTTTGCCGTTCATCGGTTTGTGAGACCCCAACTTCATGAGATTAATCATTCATCTACAATTTGGTTGCTTTCTTTCTTGTTCTTGCTTGTGTTCTTCGTTGCGCAGGTAGGGATTAGCCCTTTTGGCGAGGTCAATCGGATTCGTGTCTCGGTTGATAACCAGAGGAGTTGTGGTGCTAAGATTGCAGGGTTCGATCTTTTGATCTGAAGCCGGATCGGTGTCATTCTCCGCCACAACGATAGTTACCTCTACCTGACGAAAGATTGGGACCCCCGTTCCCACTCTCCAATGTTCCTAATTAATATAACATCATTAGGTAGCAATCTATTCTCAAAAGTATGAAAAGGATCACTTAAGATCGAGCTCACCTCTAAATTAAGTTGTTGCCAATGGTGGAGCAGCACCCTGATAGATTTTGGACGTCCACTTCTTTCTACGATTCCCATTGACTTCGGTCGAATTTTAAGGTGGGACTTGTAACAACCCAAAAATCCACACACCAAAAATCCCAACTACAAATTTTTTTCTTCAAAACCCCATGTGATGATGAGTGACATTTGTAGGAGCTAACCCTAAGTGTTGCATTAGTCATAATCCAACTAAACAAACTCATAAGCATAGCATGTCACTTGTATATGTGTGTGTTTAAAATCCCTAACACATACATTCTTGCATGCATTTTAATTCTAAACAAGTGAGTTGCCTTTTATTGATCTTTTGTTGTGCAAATAAAAGTGACCACTTATAATTAATTTATTATGCAATAAATTAATCACCTAAGTACCACCTAAGTATGTGGGCCCCACCAACTAGCCCTAAGCTCCACCCTTAATCAAGATGCACACTTGTACATGAAACTAAATAAATCAAACCCTAACCAAATTGGCAACAAATAAAAGAGAAAGGAAAACAAAATAGAAAAAGAATTAGAAAAAGAGAAAGGAAAGAAGAGGGAGAAGCAGCAGCCCAGGCCTGCTCAGCCTTGTGAGACAGCCTAGCCCGCCTGCCCTCCCACTCACACACGCGGCCCATGAAGCCAGCCTAGCAACACCCTACCGCCTGCGCGCGCACAAGCCGCTGACGAGCCGGACCCACCCGTCAACTGTCACGCACCGCACGCCACCGCATCAGGACAAGCTGACAAATAGGCCCCCTATGTCAGCCACCCAGCTACAGCATCATCGTCTTCCCCATGCTCCCTCCACCACGCGACCGGGAGCCGACCGTGGAGCAGGCGTGGGCCTGGGGTCACACACATCGCATGACCCTGTCCCCCACCTTAGTGCTACGAACACGCAACCGCCCCCGCACGTGAGAGTTGTCTGATGCGCTCAGCGCATCACCAGCCATTCTACCATCCACTGTGGATGAGCATGGAGCTCGGCCTATAAAAGGAGGACCCCGAGCCCTAGCCCTCCATTCACCTCGCCGCCGCCGTGCGGTTCGCACCAGCACACTAAGCCGAGGGACGAGAGGAGAAGGAGAGGCATGGGGAAGGATGCTGCCGCCGGAGTAGAGGAAGGCGCCACTGTCTTCTTCCACGAGCCGACGTAGCACCACACACCGCTACATAGCCGCACAGTCAACACCACACCGCCACTCCGCACCGCCAAGCACACCGTGGTGAGCACCTTAGCTGAGACCTCTCTAAGCCCATCGAGAATGCCATCGCAAGGCACGTGCTCGCCGTGCTCACAACACCCCACGGTGAGGCCACCACGGTGCGGTTACGCGCCATCGCGACCAACACTGACCTCACTCCAAGCTTCGCCAAGCCCGCGAACACGTGAAGCACCCATTTAGTGATGAGGAGAGCATGGGAGAGACCCTGACCATGGAGCACGCCGGAGCTACTCTACCGCAGAATGCCGCCACCATGGCACGGCCACCGCATGCACATCTGGCCACCTCGCTGGACTAGGAGTGGTCGTAGAGCACCGCTGTGACACCTGGATGATAGCCGTGTAGACCAAGAAGCCGTTAGTCGGCCGCAGCGCCTTGGCCACGTGCACCAGACCTCGGGTAGAGCTCCACCATGCACCACCACTGCGTGCGGACTCCACCGCGCCTTATGGTTGTTGTCGATGTTACACTATGCCACCCCGCTAACTGTCTGAAGGAAGATGGGGCACCAGGACCCCTAGAATTGCCCCAAGATGCCTCGCCGATGAGCACCGCCATGCTGAGCCGCCGTTCACCATGGCCAGAGCCCTAGGAAGCCCTAGCCATTGCCCCGACCCCACCATCGCAGTCACCATGGCATGGGGAAGCTATTGCCTACCCTAAACGGATGCTAGCACCACCATGGGGGCTCACTAGTGACCTCACCACCGGCAGGAGCCCTGTCAGGGAAGAGAAGGGGATTTTCTCCTTGCCGGCCACACGTCTGTGCACTTGGTGCATGTGAACCGAACCCTAGGAAGGAGTAAGTGGTCCAAGTCCTTCCTAGACCGGCTCTGCGGTCTATGGACCAACGCAGGCGGGTTCACCATGAACCGTGCCTCACCTACGCCCATGGACCACGGCCCGTTAGTGGCCCAGTAAGACGATGTGGCCGCACCAACGCGCGCCACGTGGCGGGCCAAAGCCCAGCCCATATCTAGGCCCAACTGGCCCAGTTTGGACCCGGCCTGAGCTGACCGTTGACCGGGCCCACAAGTTAGTGACACAGAGCCGTTGGACCCACTTGTTAGTGGGTGATGTCATGATGATGTCATGTAGGTCCCACCTGTCAGTGACAAGCACAGCCGAGGTGATGTCATGATGATGTCACGATGACGTCAGCAGCTCTAGACCCACCTGTCAGTACCAGAGCCGAGATGATGATGTCATGCTGATGTCATACCGATGTCAGCATGCCACGTGGACCAACAGAAGCGTGACACGTGTTAGCACGATATTAATTCAGCCTTTTCCCATTTTCAAAAATGATTGAAACTTCAGAAATTCATAACTAATTCATACGAACTCAGAAAAATACAAGACTAGGACCAAAATTCATCTAAAATCGAGCTCTACGCAATGAACCCATGTTTGAGTGCAGTTGGCTCTTTTGATTTTTCATTGCTTTTTGTGCTATTCTATAGACGTCGCTAACGCGACTATAATGCGATTGTTTGCAGACTCGGAGGAGAACCAGACGGATGAGGACCGAGAGTACCGTGAGGAGTACGGAGACGACTACACTAAAGGTGCCACATCCCACCCAATCTCGTAGCACCTATTACGCATGGCTAATATAGAGCTGCTATTGCTTTACTTTATTGTTATAATCACACTATGATAGGACTTGCATGGTAGTATGCTTTCTTGATGGCCTTTACCTTGATGCAACCTTACCCCTGCTCACCCTGTTGTTAGGCTAAGTCACATGTTTACTGCTATATTTCACTGCTTATTATTTCTACTACGCTTATATATACCATATTGATGTGTGGTGGAAACTAGAGTTATCTAGACTATGGGGAGAGTGTTGCGTGTGTGACTTGGGTGTGTGGAGGGTAAGGGATGTGTCAACCAAGTTGGAGTATACAACGAGCCTAGGGCAAGTCTTGCCGTGAGGTGCTACCTGGGCACCCCTAGAATGGATACCTGTGGTGGGTAAATGGTGATATGAGGTGGCCCTGGGTGTGAACCTATGATGGGGGGAGCCCGGGGTGGAGGTGCTGTGGTGGCACGGTAAAACCCTGATGAAGACATTCTGGCTTGGTCATCTCTAAGGACTTACTAGTACTCAGACTCACTGGGAAGCCTTACGTACCACTCGCCCTATATGGTGCAGGACGGCCGAACTACTTGGTAGGATATTGCCACTACTGCTAGGTTGATAGAAGACAGTGTAAGGAGGTATGGGGCATGAAGGATTTCCCCCACACCCTTCTGAGACTTCATGGAGACCTTGTGGACCCAGCGCATGACTCATAGTTTCAACCACCCTAGACTAGACTTGGGGTGTACTAGGGCTGAATGGTAGAGTGGCATTATCCTAGGCTAGCAACCAGCCAGAATTAGCCCAGTTGACGATGGTTAGCGAAGAAGGCAGATCTTGTGGTTATGTAAAACCTCTGTAGAGTGTATGGTTGATCGATCGATACATATGCCGACTAGTTGGCTATGGACCTTTCCTGGGTTTTGCTTAAACTAGATAGCGAGATGAGTCCTTCTCTTCTTCCCCCATGAGAGAGTGTCGATCGTAGCCAGGGGCTACGGGCCATGAGATAGTGCCGAGAGGGAGTTGGCCTATCGATTGAGCGATGGTATGGTGATGATATGGAGATTGTGGTATATCGATCCTAGGATCAAAACCTGGCTCTGGATAGAAATGGGGTGGAATGTGTGTTGGAATGGTGTTAAAACTTGACTATACTACTATATACTTGATATGCTAATACATAGGAAACCCTAGCCTTATAGGTTTCTTTTGATTATATCCAACTTGCATCCAATTTCCACAAAGCATAGCTCATAGGGTGGGAGTGGCTAGTACAAATCGTACTGATAAACTTTGGCACACAGGTTCTGCTGAGGAGTATAGCTCTGAGGAGTTTGATGGTTGAGGGCTTCATTCCTACGCTCAAGTTTTAGCAATCTTATCTCCAAGCTATTCTGGATGAATGCTACTTTTGATTCCACTGATGCGGTGATGTAATAATTTATGTAATTCCGCACTTTATGTACTCTGATATTATCGTTGTATAGATGTGGTATTCGACTGGAATTTGGGTTATATGATCTACAACGGTCATAATACACTTCGACGATGTGGATTCCCTTCACAGAAATCAGGTCGTTTCAGTTGGTGTCAGAGCCATACTTGACCCTAGGATGAAACCCTCAGAAATGGACGATAGAATAGGACATGAACAGCCCTTCTTTTGGTTATATACCGACCCTGCATTTACTTTTATGAAAGGCTTATCTATTTATTGACCTGCTAACACCTGTTTCCTTAAAACATGCAGATGGCAACGAACGTCGAATGGCCGCCTCTAGGACCGCTACCTCTGGACCACGCCAAGCTT
The DNA here is from genome assembly GCF_019320115.1 of Miscanthus floridulus. Classification (NCBI taxonomy): domain Eukaryota; kingdom Viridiplantae; phylum Streptophyta; class Magnoliopsida; order Poales; family Poaceae; genus Miscanthus; species Miscanthus floridulus. The sequence goes on along the minus strand of NC_089586.1, from coordinate 56,064,949 downwards.
ACCTTCGACCTACGTGAGCTCGGGGGTTTTGCACAGACCCTCTATCGAGTTCTCGTCACGTTAGGAGTCCCTGACGAGCTTGTCAAGGTCACCTGCACTGGAAAGTTAGCTCAAGAAGGAGGAATCGAAGGACCGGTTGTCACCTTAGTCGAGTTCCTAGCTAGCACTACCTTACCTTCTATCCCAGCTTTCACCGAGTCGACTATAGAGGACACAGTTGAGGAGGGACTATGAGCTATCTCACACAAGGCACTTTACAGAGTAATGAGGGACCACTATGAGCACCTGAAGATGATAGAGTTCCACCTACTTCCCTAGGCCCTCGACCTTAGCCTTACCCCTAGTGAGCAGAGTTTCGCAGCTAGTAGAGTTATCTTTGCCAAGGAGGACAGATGTCTTCGTGTCTTGGCTATCCACCTACTAGAGTAGGACAGGTATGTGACCCAGCTTGAGCAGAGGAGACATCAGGACTAGGCCCTTCTGTGGGAGTACCAGGAGTGAGACTCATAGGGAGCACAGGAGCGAGCTAGTCTGCTTGAGACAGTTGCCAAGCTACAGGACGAGCTCAACCGTCATGAAGAAGTCCACAGAGCCAAGGTCATTGACTTATAGGACAAAGCCGCCAACCTAGGCAACAGGAACTGCTACCTCGACAGCAAGGTCTTGGAGTTGCAGAGAGAGTTGGATGACAAGAAGGCCAAGTTCAACCATAGAGGAGACAGAGAGAGGTCCAAGGGGATTGATATGCTAAAAATCCAATCTAAGAACAAGACCATGACTTAGGAGCTAGAGGAGTTTAGGAAGAAGGCCGTTCGCAATCAGGGTCACCTAATCAAGGCACTTAGGCAGAATGAGTACCTACAAGACAAGTGTGAGAGGACTTGGCAGGCTTGGCAGAAGTCTGACAAGAAGCGCCTCAGGGAGATGAAGGGTATGTGGGATCAGCTACCCAAGGAGATTTGTAGCAAGACGAAGCCTAGGATAGAGGAGTTTGAGTTAGCCCTGACTCGCCTCAACCTAGACGCCTGCCCTACCCTACTTGGAGCCAAGCCTACTGAGGAGCTCATCGAGGCCTTGAAGTACATGTCCTGACTTCACAAGTCTGACGAGGAGATCGAGATCGAGAATAGTCATATCCCAGCTGCGATGTATGAGTTAGAGTAGATGACCCTGCATGGTCATGAGTCATGTCAGTGGCTTCCATAAGTTGTACCCCATGATGTACCCCTTATGAGATGTAATATGAGACACTATGCGTAGTATGATTCTCGTGAGTCTTCAAGTGTAGCTACTGGAGATGATGCTATGTAATAAAACCCATGTAATGAATGTTTTGGATCTTATTGCATCTTATGGATCTTATTGCTTCTTTGTAATGAGTGTTGGATAGTATAAATGTTTTTCTTTAAATTGTCAAAATCATGTAATCATACTAAATTATAAGCACTTATGGCACAAACACTAAAATTCCTATGATCCGTGTTGCAGATGCCGAACCGCCGATCTGCTCACCAAATGAACCGTGGACATGCGCCCACCCCCAAACCAGTCGAACCAAACGGGGGGCGTGGTGGCAACAACCATGGTCGTGGCCATGGACATGGACGTGGGGGGATACCCTTCAACCTGGAGAATACCCTGCCACCTGTTGAGGAGAACATTCCGCCACCACCACCACCGAACCTGGAGGAAGTGATGGCGTAATAGACCCAGCTTCTTGTAGCACTTGTTGACGGAGCAAACCATCGCCAGGGAGGTCAGCTGAATGACTTCCAAAGGAAGCTGTAGGGATTTCTGAAGCTGAGGCCACCCACCTATGATGGCACCGACCCTGACCTGCTTGTAGCCAATGACTGGCTCAAGGAGATGGAGAAGAAGCTTGACCTCACTACTTTCACCGACGATGAGTGTGTCAGAGCTACCGCACACCAGCTCATAGGTGCAGCACACGTCTGGTGGGATAGTTTCAGTGATTCCCATGAGGACCCTATCAACATCTCATGGGATGAGTTTGTCGAAGCATTCACTGAGTATCACATTCCCAAGGGTATCATGGAGGCCAAAGTCAAGGAGTTCCACAACATCAAGATGGGAAAGGACAGGGTGACTGAGTACACTACTCATTTCACCAACCTTCTACGCTATGCACCTTTCTATGTTGTGAACTCTAAGAAGGAGAAGTTGTACTATTACCGCAAGGGACTTAACCCGCACATTAAGCTGAAGTTTGGTGGTATTGAGAGTCACACGCTGCGTGCTCTGGTGGATCGCTGCATCCAGATCAAGAAGGATAGTGCTGAAGCTGGAGAGGAGTACAAGGAAAGGAAGCGTAAGCCTGAGGAGTCCTTCTATGGTCGTGATCACAAGAGGTTCCACAGAGATGCACCATCTAGGGAACGCTCTCACCACAATAGGGATGACAACCCTGGATCGAGCAGAGGTGGTAGAAGCTACACCACCAAATACTCCCACCCTACTTAGGATCTTTACACCCAGGACCGCTATGCTCAGGACCGCAACACTCAGGACCGTTCCAACTGTCCCCGCTCAGCGAATGAACGCCTAGCACATAACTGCTCTGCACCAAGCACTAGAAACTGGAAGGCACCCGCGCCAACCCCTACAGGCAGTGCGCCTTTCACCTGCTTCGCTTGTGGCCAACCGGGTCACAAAGCCTCTGAGTGCCCTTAGAACTTAGCCACTCAGAAGTCTCAGTTCAAGGGATCTGCTACTTGTGGATGTCTCAACCATCTAGACACTGAGGAAGCATAGGCTGCCTCTAACATTGTGTACAGTATGTTTTTAGTTCATGGCAATACTGCATCAGTTCTATTTGACTCTGGAGCAACTTGTTCTTACATATCATCCAAGTTCACACAAGAGCATGACCTACTTGTAACCCCACATGGAAAGCCTATCATCACCAGCTCACCTTTAGGAGACCTAAAGTGCACCCACATCTGTAAGGGAGTGAGTCTTACCATTGAGGGTCTTATCTTTGAAGCCGACCTAACCCTGTTACCTTCCATGAGCCTAGATGTCATCTTAGGTATGGATTGGCTAACCATTCACCAAGGTATCATATCATGTTCACCTAGATACATCCAAGTGACCCACCCATCAGGCCAAGTTATTAGGTGTGAACCTCAATCTAGAAAGTCCACTTCTATCCTATGTGCCCTTAAAGCCAGTTCAGAATCACAAAAAGAGGAGAAGATAGTTCATAATGTGCCTGTGGTCAGAGACTATCCCGATGTATTCCCTGAAGAATTACCGGGTATGCCACCAGACTGTGATGGTTCATCATTGATCTTTTGCCGGGAACAGGACCCATTACCAAGAGACCCTATCGCATGTCAGTTGACAAACTAGCCGAGCTCAAGAAACAGCTTGATGAGCTCATCTCGAAGGGGTATATCAGACCTAGTGCTTCACCTTGGGGATCCCATGTTCTGTTTGTTAAGAAGAAGGATGGCTCGATGAGAATGTGCATTGATTACCGGAACTTGAACGCAGTCACCATCAAGAACAAGTACCCTCTGCCAAGAATTGATGATCTGCTTGACCAGCTCAGAGGTGCCAAGTATTTCTCCAAGATTGATCTCAGATCTGGCTATCATCAGATGAAGATTTGAGAGAGTGACATCCCGAAGATAGCTTTTGTGACTAGGTATGGGCAGTTTGAGTTCACTGTGGTGTCCTTTGGACTCACGAATGCTCCTGCCTACTTCATGAACATGATGAATAAGGTTTTCATAGATGATCTGGATAAGTTTGTGGTAGTATTCATTGATGACATCCTTGTTTATTCACCCACCGCCGAAGAACATGAACATCATCTGAGAACTATGCTTGAGAAATTAGCCCAACATCAGCTCTATGCAAAGTTCAGCAAATGTGAGTTTTGGCTATAGAAAGTTGCCTTCCTAGGCCATGTACTATCAACTGAAGGTGTTGCAGTTGACCCAGCCAAGATTGAAGCTGTGAAAGAGTGGGATCAACCTCATAACGTGACTAAAGTCAGAAGTTTCTTAGGATTGGCTGGATATTACCGCCGATTCATCGAGAATTTTTCCAAGATTGCCCGTCCATTGATAAACCTTCTAAAGAAGACTAAAGAGTTTGAATGGACGCTCGAGTGGGAGCAAAGCTTCTGGGGATTGAAATAGAAGCTTACCACAACTCCTATGCTAGCATTGCCTGATATCAGCAAAGATTTCGTGGTCTATTGTGATGCATCCCATCAAGGACTTGGCTATGTATTGATGCAAGGTGGAAGAGTGATAGCTTATGCTTCTTGACAGTTGAAAGAACACGAGAACCGTTACCCCACTCATGATCTTGAATTAGCAGCAGTTGTGCATGCTTTGAAGATCTGGAGGCACTACTTGATAGGCAACAAGTGTGATATCTATACCGATCACAAGAGCTTGAAGTACTTTTTCACTCAGGAAGATCTGAATATGAGGCAATGCGATGGCTAGAATTGATCAAGGACTATGACCTAGAAATTCACTATCATCCAAGAAAAGCTAATGTAGTCATAGATGCTCTCAGTCGCAAGAGTTACTGTCACACTCTAATCACAGAATCCGTACCACCTGAACTCAAGGAAGAGATTGATAATTTCCAACTTGAGATGCTACCGCATGGCTTGTTGAATGAGCTCCGCATATAGTATGATCTCATAGATCGCATTCATCAAGCTCAGAAAAATTGTGAAGAGATCGAATATCTCCGTGGTCTGATGAAACTGGGCTACAAGACCAACCACCATGAAGATGAACAAGGAACCATCTAGTTCAAGGACAGAATATGTGTCCCTTCCAATCTAGCACTATGAGAGGAAGTTCTATCAAAAGCTCATGATTCTAAGTACTGTATTCACCCTGGAGGTTCAAAGATGTATCAAGACTTGAAGAAACACTTTTGGTGGAAAGGCATGAAGACAGACATTGTGGGACATGTGGCACGATGTGACACCTGTAATAGAGTCAAGGCTAAACATCAAAGGCCTATAGGATTATTAAAGCCTCTTGACGTTCCCGAGTAGAAATGGGAGAGCATATCCATGGATTTCATAGTTGGATTGCCTCGTTCACAAAAAGGCAATGATTCCATTTGGGTGATTGTTGATCGTTTGACCAAGGTTGCTCACTTTGTACCAGTTAAGACCAAGACCGATGCTGAAAAGTTAGCAGATCTATATGTTGAGCATATTCTCAGACAGCATGAAGCTCCCTCTAGTATTGTATCTGATCATGGTCCTCAGTTTATGTCCTGATTCTGGGAAGCCCTACACAAGTCCATTAGAACCAAACGTGATTTCAGTACCGCTTATCACCCACAGACAGATGGACAGACTGAACGAGTGAATCAGATCTTAGAAGACATGCTTCACGCTAGTGTACTGAATTATGGCTCTGATTGGGAGAAATGCCTACCCTATGTAGAGTTCTCTTACAACAACAGCTACCAAGCCAGCATCAAGATGTTGTCGTTCGAAGCTATGTATGGCAGACCTTGTAGGACACCTTTGATGTGGTCCCAACCGGGAGAAAGATCGTTCTTTGACTCCGCTAAGATTCAAGATGCCGAAGAAGGAATTGCTCAAGTGAAGGAGAATTTGAGAATTGCTCAAAGTCGATACAAGAGCTATGCTGACAAAAGAAGAAGAGAACTTGAGTACAATGTGGGAGATTTTGTCTATCTCAAGGTATCCCCGCTACATGGAATTGTCAGATTCCATGTGAAAGGAAAGCTCGCCCCTAGATTTGTTTGGCCATACAAGATCTGCAAGAGGATTGGAAAACTCGCTTACAAACTTGAGCTACCTGAGGAATTGGCGGGCGTACATCCCGTATTCCATGTCTCATAGCTACACAAGTGTTTGAGAGTGCCCGATGAAGTAATCCCGACTGATACACTTGAAATTCAGAACACTCTTGAGTATAAAGAACATCCTATCCGAATTCTAGGTAGAGATACCAAAGAGACCCAAAGCAAAACTATTCCTATGTGCAAGATCCAATGGAGCAATCACACTGAGAGAGAAGCAACATGGGAGAAAGAGTCTGACCTCCGGCTACAATATCCTTATCTCTTCAAAGGGTACGTTACGCTTTAATCTCGGGGACGAGATTCTGTTAAGGGGGTAGGACTGTAACAACCCAAAAATCCACACACCAAAAATCCCAACTACAAATTTTTTTCTTCAAACCCCCATGTGATGATGAGTGCCATTTGTAGGAGCTAACCCTAAGTGTTGCATTAGTCGTAATCCAACTAAACAAACTCATAAGCATAGCATGTCACTTGTTGTATATGTGTGTGTTTAAAATCCCTAACACATACATTCTTGCATGCATTTTAATTCTAAACAAGTGAGTTGCCTTTTATTGATCTTTTGTTGTGCAAATAAAAGTGACCACTTATAATTAATTTATTATGCAATAAATTAATCACCTAAGTACCACCTAAGTATGTGGGCCCCACCAACCAGCCCTAAGCTCCACCCTTAATCAAGGTGCACACTTGTACATGAAACTAAATAAATCAAACCCTAACCAAATTGGCAACAAATAAAAGAGAAAGGAAAACAAAATAGAAAAAGAATAAGAAAAATAGAAAGGAAAGAAGAGGGAGCAGCAGCAGCCTAGGCCTGCTCGGCCTTGCGAGCCAGCCCGACCGAGCCCGCCTGCCCTCCCACTCGTGCACGCGGCCCACGAAGCCGACCTAGCAACACCCTACCGCCCACACGCGCACAAGCCGCTGATGAGCCAGCCCCGCTCGTCAGCTGTCATGCACTGCACGGCGCCGCATCAGGACAAGCTGACAAACGGCCCCCCTCTATCAGTCGCCCAGCTACAGCGTCGTCATCTTCCCCATGCTCCCTCCACCACGTGACCGAGAGCCGACCACGGAGTAGGCACGGGCCTAGGGTCATGCACATCGCATGACCCTATCCCCCACCTTAGCGCCACGCCCATGCAACCGCCCCCACACGCGAGAGCTGTCCGATGCGCTCGGCGCATCACTAGCCGTTCTGCCATCCGCCATGGATGAGCATGGAGCTCGGCCTATAAAAGGAGGACCCCGAGCCCTAGCCCTCCATTCACCTCGCCACCGCCGTGCGGTTCGCACCAGCACACAAAGTCGAGGGATGAGAGGAGAAGGAGAGGCGCGGAGAAGGACGCTGCCGCTAGAGAGAGGAAGGCGCCACTGTCTTCTTTCGTGAGCCAGCGCAGCACCATGCACCGCTACATGGCCGCACTATCAACACCACACCGCCACTCTGCACCGCCAAGCACACCACGGTGAGCACCTTGTAATGAGGACATTCCTAGCATTCACTCATCTTCAAATGAAACTCCACTTGATATAGCTGGTCCAATTACAAGAAGTAGAGCTAAACAATTGGAGAAGGAAATTCATTCTCAGGTGAACGCTAACCTTATGTTTAATAATCAGTTTATGTTGAATGAGCCTATGCTTTTGAGTTCTTGTTCCAATGTCCTTAGGAATGATGGAGTGTATGAACCAACATGGGATGAAGATGGATTCAAGCCTCTGGACATTTGAACCAAGAAGCCTATGGTGTGCAAGAATAAAATGGTGGTTCATCACCTTTGCATGGAAATGCAACCAGAAGCTAGATGACTGATACATGATACGAATTCCAAGCATCACCGCGGACAGAATACAAGGAGTTAGATGGTGTTCTATATGTGGATGGAAGCGTCTTCAAGTCTACTTTCCAGCCCATCAAACGGCTCATTATTTCGACGTCCCAATAAAGAGTTATGCTCATTTTAGTAACTGCTATCAGAAGCTGAAAAGATGCGCGAACCAGCCACGAAATCCATTGGTGCATGCGCATGCTGCCATTTACTCCAAGTTGAACGTCCCTATCTCTATATATATCTTGTACTAGACAATGAAAGGGCAGATTTGGATTGGCTGAATTCAGAATACACAAACTCGTGGAGTTTTGTTTATGCGTGAGTCTTGAGAGGCTTGCAACACTTGTTCTTTCGATTCCTGAGGGAGTTGTAGAACGCCGAACTGCGGTTCACCCAGTTCGTGCCTTCACGTCTATAGGGCGTGATTGCGTGGGCTGTTTCGTCGGTACGTGGAAGGGTGATTGTCTCGGTAGTTCGTCGTGTGGACAGCCTCGCTGTGCACTGCCTCTTCACCAGGTCACGCAGCGACAAGTTATCAAGTTCGCGGATCCTACGAGAAGATCGGGCCACACAACTTGCTACACGCTTGCATAGGCGTGTGCACATCATCTGGTACCAGAGCCTCCGTTTCCTCAGTAGGATTGTTCTTGTTTTTGGTAGGATAGAGTTTAAATACCTACTGTCCACTGATAGCCAAAAAAGAAAACCTACAGCCCAAATTCATACGTGCTACTGATTTTGTAGTTTGCTTTATCGAGTTTTAATCCTTTAAGACTTGTCTAGTTGCTGAAATTTTCCTTTTCCACATCGTTCTAGTTGTTATCATTGATCTAATCATCAAATCGCTTGCTGCATGTACCCACCCATCCCACCCTTGTTCTGATCGTCATTGCTTGCTGCATATATATAAATCAAAAAAAAACCCCACCCGTCCCACCCTTGTTTTCTAACCGCCACAAATTCCCCAACCGAGTTTCTTGTTTTTGTGCTGCGCCGTCCATCTTAGTTGATCCTTATGTGCCCCTTCAGTTGAAAGTTGTGCTGCATTTCTCACAAAGGTTAAAAGAAAAGATGTATATGGGTCAAAAGAAGGACTGAAAACAACGAGTTCTTGTTCAAAAAAAAAGGGAAAGAAAAGAAATAAAAGAGAATTGTGTTCAGCACACCACAAAGGGGTTTGGGCAGCAACAAGTTTCGGTTGGTGCAATTGGTGTTCATCTATCCACTTCCTACATCTTGTTCCTTTCTTTGAGCATTGTTTCCTTTATATTCAGCAACTTAGACTTGAGTTCTTGGATTATTATTCGGTTTTGCATTACTACATTTCAGCGCATTCCATTTACATATTACCCCACCAAGCTCCACTTAAAAGCACCGTGAGCTGTTGCACCGTAGTCTCTTCACTCTTCCACTACAGATTGCAGCCCCGGTTCTTGCTCTTTTCAGGGAGAGAAAGAACTTGTTTTGTAAGTGGTCAGGGAGTGATTCCACATATTCATTGTCCTATTATTTTTGTCTCCTTGTTACTAACATGGCTGATGATGAAGACTCTTTTTCCCATACTGTTTCTGCTCAAGAGATTCAGGAGGTGCGTGAACACATGCGTCAATTGATGCAAGGAATGCAACAACTTCAGCAATCCATTCAGCAACAGCGTGGGGAACCTCCACCTCATGATAATGAGGATGATGATCACCATGGCGGTGGCGGTGCTGGTGGCCGTGGTGGTGGCCGTGGCCGAGGATTTGCTGCTGGTTTTGGTCGTGCACAATGTGTTCCTGTTGGTGATCCTACTGATTTTGATGTTGAAACGCATTCAGATTATAGTGCTGAACATGGAGGTGATCCTTATGGTCGCCGTGGTGGATATGATGATCATGGTGGTGACAACTTTGGCCGTTTTGGAGCCCGTGGTCGTTATGGTGATCACCGTCGGCGTCATCATGAACGACATCACAATGATGATGGTTTGAGCAAGGTTAAAGTGTCCATTCCTCCATTCAACGGCAAGGAGAATGCTGATGATTATTTTGAATGGGAAACCAAAGTGGAGCAAATATTTGATTTGTATGAATATCCTGCTGAAAAGAAGGCAAAGCTTGCAGCCATTGAGTTCAAAGGCTATGCCATAACTTGGTGGAATCAGATCCGTACTGAATATCATAGAGTTGGGCATGACCGTATAACTTGGGAAGACATGAAGAGGGAAATGAGACGTCGTTTTGTTCCTGCATATTATTCTCGTGATCTACATTTGAAGCTGAAACGTCTTGTGCAAGGTACTCGCAGTGTTGATGAATATTTTCAAGAATTGGAAATGTGTGTACTTCGTACAGGGATAACTGAAGATGAGGAATCCACAATGGCTCGGTTTCTGGTTGGCCTCAATAAACCCATTGCTGATAAAGTGGATATGACAAACTACACATGTCTCACCGAGTTGGTTCATTTTGCAAAGAGGGCTGAAAGGCAAATTGCTACGTCTTACAAATACAATGCTTCATGGCGTCATTCCCAACAGCAAGGGGATGTCACGCCTCAATTCCAACAGCAAGGAGCTGCAACGCCCAAATCCTCATCTCGTGGAGCAAATAGATATCTTCCAACTTCTTCCAAACAATTGGATGTGAAAGGTAAAGCTGTGAGTTCAAGTCAGCCCACTTCTTCTACTGCAGCCACCCAACGCAAGACAAGCAAGATTGAGTGTTTTAAGTGTGGTGGTCATGGGCATAAGCAAGCTGAATGTCCCAATCGTCGTACTATTATTGCACTTGCTGATGGTTCTTATGATTCACAAAGTGAAGAGGAGGACGAGTTTACCAATGTATTTGCAGATCTTAATCTTGACACTTGTGAGTATTCAGCAGAGGATGGTACATTTGAGATAGGTCTGAATTGTTTAGCCATTCAACCTATTCCACCTTTTGCTCACAATAACATGCTACAAGATATTATTTCTCCATCTTCTGACGAGATTACTAGTGCTGATTTTGATGAGTTGCTTGCTGATTTTCTTGATTTGGAGCCTTCTACAATGAATACACCATCTCCTTCTTTGGTGGTTAGGAGAGTTCTTTCCACTCAGTTTGTTGCTGCTGAACAAGGACAACGCCATAATTTGTTTTAGTCCCGATGCAAAGTTAAAGGACAAGTGTGCCGTTTCATCATAGATGGTGGGAGCTACAATAATATTGTTAGTGCTTTGCTTGTTGAGAAGCTTGGTTTGCAGCCACGTCGCCATCCACATCCATATCATATGCAATGGTTGAATAATTCTGGGACAGTTAAGGTTTTAGCCATGATTCGTTTGTCATTTTCCATTGGTGATTATCATGGAGAGGTTGATTGTGATATTGTCCCTAGGCAAGCATGCCATTTGCTGCTTGGTCGGCCATGGCAATTTGATGTGGATTCGGTGCATTTTGGACGGTCTAACAAACACACTTTCATTCACAATGACAAGAAGGTGGTTCTTATTCCATTATCTCCAGAGGAGATACATGCTTCAGATATGGCTCGCAAGAAAAGAGAGGAATCTGACAAAAGAAAATTGAGTGAGATCCCCAACACAAGTAAGGGAGAGAGTTCTAACCCATCCAGCCACATAAAGACTCCTGCCAATCCTAAACAGCCACGCCACACTGAGTGTCTCTTTGTGAGCAAGAGTGATATGAGAGAAGTGAGAAACACCACAGCCCCATTTTTTGTGCTCTTGCACAAGGAGGTCCTACTTTCAACTAACGATTTACCTTCATCGCTGCCTAGTGTTGTTCTTGATCTCTTATAGGACTTCGAAGATGTTTTTCCTGATGAGATACCGGCTGGACTTCCTCCACTCCATGGAATTGAGCATCAAATTGATTTGGTACCAGGTGCTTCTCTTCCAAATCGTCCAGCCTACCGCACCAATCCCACAGAGACAAAGGAAATTCAGCGACAGGTAAAAGAGCTTTTGGACAAAGGGTATGTTCGTGAATCCTTATCACCATGTGTTGTTCCCGTTCTTTTAGTTCCAAAGAAAGATGGCTCTTGGCGCATGTGTGTTGATTGTCGTGCTATCAATGCTATAACTGTTCGATATCGCCATCCCATTCCACGACTTGATGACATGTTAGATGAATTGAGTGGTTCCATCATTTTCACCAAGATTGATTTGCGTAGTGGCTATCATCAAATCCGCATGAAACTTGGTGATGAATGGAAAACAGCGTTCAAAACTAAAATTGGTCTCTATGAATGGCTTGTGATGCCATTTGGCTTGACAAATTCTCCTTCAACTTTTATGCGCTTAATGAACCATGTTTTACGAGCTTTCATTGGCAAGTTTGTAGTTGTTTATTTTGATGATATTCTGATCTATAGCAAATCATTTGATGAACATCTTGATCATATCCGTCAAGTACTTGCTGTTTTGAGGGAAGAGAAATTGTATGGCAACATTGCTAAGTGCACCTTTTGCACAGACCGTGTTGTTTTCCTTGGCTTTGTTGTTTCCGCAGATGGTATTCAGGTTGATGAAGAGAAGGTTAAAGCAATACAGGATTGGCCTACACCTACAAATGTGAGTCAAGTTCGAAGTTTTCATGGTCTTGCAGGTTTTTACAGGCGTTTTGTCAAAGATTTCAGCACCATCGCTGCACCCCTCAATAATTTGACAAAGAAGGATGTTCCATTCAAGTGGGGTGATGAACAAGACCAAGCCTTCAATGAGCTAAAAACAAAGCTTTGTGAAGCATCGCTGCTACAACTTCCTGATTTTGGTAAGACATTTGAGATCGAATGTGATGCAAGTGGTATTGGCATAGGAGGTGTACTGCTGCAAGAAGGTAAACCTGTTGCCTACTTTTCTGAAAAGCTAAATGGTCCACATCTGAATTACTCGGTTTATGACAAAGAGCTTTATGCCTTAGTTCGCGTTTTGGAAGTTTGGCACCATTATTTGTTACCTAAAGAATTTGTCATCCATTCTGATCATGAAGCTTTGAAATATCTAAAAAGTCAAGGCAAACTGAACCGTAGACATGCTAAATGGATTGAGTTCATTGAAACATTTCCCTATGTTGTAAAACATAAGCGTGGAAAAGATAACATTGTTGCCGATGCCTTATCACGGAGATGTGGTTTGGTTACACAATTAGATACAAAAGTGCTTGGTTTGGAATCCATTAAAACACTCTATGCAGCTGATTCTAATTTTAAAGAACCTTTCTCTCATTGCATTGCTGGAAAAGGCTGGGACAAGTATTATGTGCATGATGGTTTTTTATTTCGGACTAACAAACTATGCATTCCACCCTGCTCGATTTGTCAAGTTCTTTTGCAGGAAGCACATGCTGGTGGCTTAGCTGGTCATTTTGGCGTCAAAAAGACATTGGGCATGCTCTCCGATCATTTCTTTTGGCCACATATGCAACGTGATGTCCAGCGACATGTTGCACGCTGCATAATCTGCTTGAAAGCTAAGTCCTGCCTTAATCCCCATGGTCTTTATACTCCATTACCAGTTCCGAATGTACCTTGGGAAGATATATCCATGGATTTTATTTTGGGGTTACCTCGGTCTCAGAGGGGGAGGGATTCTATCTTTGTTGTTGTTGACCGATTCTCTAAAATGGCACATTTTATTCCATGTCATAAGAACGACGATGCTTCACACATTGCTGATTTGTTTTTCAGGGAGATCGTTCGTTTACATGGAGTACCAAGGACTATTCTTTCAGACCGGGATACAAAATTTCTAAGCTATTTTTGGAAGACATTATGGGCTAAACTTGGTACAAAGTTGTTATTTTCCACCACTTGTCATCCGCAAACCGATGGGCAAACTGAAGTTGTCAACCGTACCTTGTCCACCATGTTGTGTGCTGTGTTGAAAAAGAATTTGAAGCAGTGGGAAGAATGCCTTCCACATGTTGAATTTGCTTATAACAGGGCAGTCCATTCCACAACAAACTTTTGTCCATTTGAAATTGTTTATGGGTTTAAACTGCATACTCCCATGGATCTTTTGCCTTTACCATTACAAGAACAAGTTAACTTGGATGCAGCAAAGAGATCAGATTTTCTCAAGAAGCTACATGATGAGACAAGAAGGAATATCGAGAAGAAATCAGCACAATATGCAAAGCAAGCGAACAAAGGTAAGAAGAAGGTTACATTCCAGCCCGGAGACCTCGTGTGGTTGCATCTACGCAAGGATCAATTTCCCCAACAGCGCAAGAGTAAGTTATCTCCTAGGGGTGATGGTCCGTTCAAGGTTTTACACAAGATAAATGATAATGCTTACAAAATTGAGCTGCCACCTGAATATTCCAATGTGAGTACAACATTCAATGTCAAAGACTTGCTTCCATTTGTTGGTGAGCCTGAGTCGAGGACGACTCCTTCTCAAGAGGGGGAGGCTAATGAGGACATTCCTAGCATTCACTCATCTTCAAATGAAACTCCACTTGATATAGCTGGTCCAATTACAAGAAGTAGAGCTAAACAATTGGAGAAGGAAATTCATTCTCAGGTGAACGCTAACCTTATGTTTAATAATCAGTTTATGTTGAATGAGCCTATGCTTTTGAGTTCTTGTTCCAATGTCCTTAGGAATGATGGAGTGTATGAACCAACATGGGATGAAGATGGATTCAAGCCTCTGGACATTTGAACCAAGAAGCCTATGGTGTGCAAGAATAAAATGGTGGTTCATCACCTTTGCATGGAAATACAACCAGAAGCTAGATGACTGATACATGATATGAATTCCAAGCATCACCACGGACAGAATACAAGGAGTTAGACGGTGTTCTATATGTGGATGGAAGCATCTTCAAGTCTACTTTCCAGCCCATCAAACGGCTCATTATTTCGACGTCCCAATAAAGAGTTATGCTCATTTTAGTAACTGCTATCAGAAGCTGAAAAGATGCGCGAACCAGCCACGAAATCCATTGGTGCATGCGCATGCTGCCATTTACTCCAAGTTGAACGTCCCTATCTCTATATATATCTTGTACTAGATAATGAAAGGGCAGATTTGGATTGGCTGAATTCAGAATACACAAACTCGTGGAGTTTTGTTTATGCGTGAGTCTTGAGAGGCTTGCAACACTTGTTCTTTCGATTCCTAAGGGAGTTGTAGAACGCCGAACTGCGGTTCACCCAGTTCGTGCCTTCACGTCTATAGGGCGTGATTGCGTGGGCTGTTTTGTCGGTACGTGGAAGGGTGATTGTCTCGGTAGTTCGTCGTGTGGACAGCCTCGCGGTGCACTGCCTCTTCACCAGGTCACGTAGCGACAAGTTATCAAGTTCGCGGATCCTACGAGAAGATCGGGCCACACAACTTGCTACACGCTTGCATAGGTGTGTGCACATCACCTTGGCTGAGACCTCTCCAAGCCCATCAAGAACGCCATCGCAAGGCACGCGCTCACCGCGCTCACAACACCCCATGGCGAGGCCACCATGGTGCGGTTACGCGCCATCGCGGCCAACACCGACCTCGCTCCGAGCTTTGCCAAGCCCACGAACACGTGAAGCACCCATTTAGTGATGAGGAGAGCATGGGAGAGACCCTGACCACGGAGCACGCCGGAGCTACTCTACCGCAGAACGCCGCCGCCATGGCATGGCCACCGCATGTGCATCCGGTCTCCTCGCAGGACTAAGAGTGGCCGTAGAGCACCGCCGTGACACCTGGATGATAGCCATGTAGAGAAAGAAGCCGTTAGCCAGCCACAGCGCCTTGGCCACGTGCACCAGACCTCGGGCGGAGCTCCACCGTGCACCACCACCACGTGCGGACTCCACCGCGCCTTATGGTCGTCGTCGACGTTACACTATGCCTCCCCGCTAACTGTCTGAAGGAAGACGGGGCACCAAGACCCCTGGAATTGCCCCTAGATGCCTCGCCGATGAGCACCGCCACGCTGAGCCGCCGTTCACCGTGGCCAGAGCCCTAGGAAGCCCTAGCCGTCGCCCCAACCCCACTGTCGCAGTCGCCATAGCATGGGGAAGCTATTGCCTACCCTAAACAGACACTAGCACCGCCGCGGGGGCTCGTCGGTGACCTCACCGCCGGCGGGAGCCCCATCAAGGAAGAGAAGGGGATTTTCCCCTCGCTGGCCACATGTCCATGCACTTGGTGCACGTGAACCGAACCCTGGGAAGGAGTAAGTGGACCAAGTCCTTCATCGACTGGCTCTGCGGTCTATGGACCAACGCAGGCGGGTTCACCATGAACTGCGCCTCACCTATGCCCATGGACCATGGCCCGTTAGTGGCCTAGTAAGACGACGTGGCCGCACCAGCGCGTGCCACGTGGTGGGCCAAAGCCCAGCCCGTATCCAGGCCCAACCGGCCCAGTTTGGACCCGGCCTGAGCTGAACATTGACCGGGCCCACAAGTCAGCAACACAGAGCCGCTGGACCCACTTGTTAGTGGGTGACGTCATGCTGACATCATGATGACATCATGCGGGTCCCACCTGTCAGTGACAAACACAGTCGAGGTGACGTCATGATGATGTCACGATGACGTCAGCTACTGACGTCAACAGCTCTGGACCCACCTGTTAGTACCAGAGCCAAGACGATGATGTCATGCTAACATCATACTGATGTCGGCATGCCACATGGACCAACAGGAGCGTGACACGTGTCAGCACGATATTAATTCAGCCTTTTCCCATTTTCAGAAATGATTGAAACTTCAGAAATTCATAACTAATTCATACGAACTCAGAAAAATACAAGACCAGGACCAAAATTCATCTAAAATCGAGCTCTACGCCATGAACCCATGTTTGAGTGCATTTGGCTCTTTTGATTTTTCATTGCTTTTTGTGCTATTCTATAGACGTCGCTAACGCAACTATAATGCGATTGTTTGCAGACTCGAAGGAGAACTAGACGGACAAGGACCAAGAGTACCGTGAGGAGTATGGAGACGACTACACTAAAGGTGCCACATCCCACCCAATCTCGTCGCACCTATTACGCATGGCTAATATAGAGCTGTTATTGCTTTACTTTATTGTTATAATCACACTATGATAGGACTTGCATGGTAGTATGCTTTCTTGATGGCCTTTACCTTGATGCAACCTTACCCCTGCTCACCCTGTTGTTAGGCTAAGTCACACGTTTGCTGCTATATTTCACTGCTTATTATTTCTACTACGCTTATATATACCATATTGATGCGTGGTGGAAACTGAAGTTATCTGGACTATGGGGAGAGTGATGCGTGTGTGACTTGGGTGTGTGGAGGGTAAGGGTTGTGTCGACCAAGTTGGAGTATATGATGAGCCTGGGGCAAGTCTTGCTGTGAGGTGCTACCTGGGCACCCCTAGAATGGATACCTGTGGTGGGTAAATGGTGATATGAGGTGGCCCTAGGTGTGAACCTATGATGGGAGGAGCCCAGGGTGGAGGTGCTGTGGTGGCACGGTAAAACCCTGATGAAGACATTCTGGCTTGGTCATCTCTAAGGACTTACTAGTACTCAGACTCACCAGGAAGCCTTACGTACCACTCGCCCTATATGGTGCGGGACGACCGAACTACTTGGTAGGATATTGCCACTACTGCTAGGTTGATAGCAGACAGTGTAAGGAGGTATGGGGCGTGGAGGATTTCCTCCACACCCTTCCAAGACTTCATGGAGACCT
This sequence comes from Miscanthus floridulus, assembly GCF_019320115.1. NCBI lineage: Eukaryota > Viridiplantae > Streptophyta > Magnoliopsida > Poales > Poaceae > Miscanthus > Miscanthus floridulus. The sequence continues at coordinate 56,047,610 of NC_089586.1, read as the reverse complement.
TGTGGACCTGGCTCATGACTCACAGTTTCAACCACCCCAGACTAGACTTGGGGTGTACCAGGGCTGAATGGTAGAGTGGCATTATCCTAGGCTAGCAAGCAGCCGGAATCAGCCCAGTTGATGACGGTCAGCGAAGAAGGCAGATCTTGTGGTTATGTAAAACCTCTGCAGAGTGTATGGTTGATCGATCAATACATATGCCGACTAGTCGGCTATGGACCTTTCCTGGGTTTCTCTTAAACTAGATAGCGAGATGAGTCCTTGTCTTCTTCCCCCGTGAGAGAGTGTCGGTCGTAGCCAGGGGCTACGGGCCATGAGACAGTGTCGAGAGGGAGTTGGCCTGTCGACTGAGCGATGATATGGTGATGATATGGAGATTGTGGTATATCGATCCCAGGATCAAAACCTGGCTCTGGACAGAAATGGGGTGGAATGTGTGTGGGAATGGTGTTAAAACTTGACTATACTACTATATACTTGATATGCTAATACATAGGAAACCCTAGCCTTATAGGTTCCTTTTGATTATATCCAACTTGCATCCAATTTCCACAAAGCATAGCTCATAGGGTGGGAGTGGCCAGTATAAATCGTACTGATAAACTTTGGCACACAGGTTCTGCTGAGGAGTATAGCTCGAAGGAGTTTGATGGTTGAGGGGTTCGTTCCTACGCTCGAGTTTTGGTGATCTTATCTCCAAGCTGTTCTAGATGAATGCTACTTTTGATTCCGCCGATGCGGCGATGTAATAATTTATGTAATTCCGCACTTTATGTACTCTGATATTATCATTGTATGGATGTGGTATTCGACTAGAATTTGGGTAATATGATCTACAACGGTCATAATACACTTCTACTCTGTGGATTTCCCTTCGTGGAAATCAGGTCATTTCAGGACTGGTGCCATTGGAAGCTCCATGAAATTATCTTTCCATCCATATAAACAACGCCCAAAACAGACACTGTATGCGACCTGGGCATCATTTTTAGTATGTGTTGCTCCTGGACCCTGAGACGGGCTCAAACTTTAGTTGCTTTGGGCCTCCACCTCGGAGACTCGAATCGAATTAGCCTCGGGCCTCCTTCTTGACTTAGACACCCTTGCTGGCCTCCTAACCCTTTATACCATATGCCAAACATGGTCATATGCATGGGTGTCATGTCCTCATCAGACTGTGACTCTAGCGAGGAGGACGACGATTCAGAGTACTGGCGAGTCGGTGAATCAGAAGAGCGCTAGCCAGGAGGAGGTTGCTTTATTTTTTTCTCTTCTCTGAAAACTCAAAGCACCTTAGAATCCATGACTTCTTTTTCTAGGGTGGGAAATCTATGGGGATATCATTTGAATAACCCATTTAGTGTTTTGTTGAAGGGTTTTCCATCCATGGACGTGCCTTCCCCTTGCTTCCTAGTTATAGGCCATAGTTCAAACAGCCGCAGATGCAGTCACACACACAAAAAAATCGACAGTTGCAGCGCAATAAGCTACAGCAAGTAGGTTTATTTTTTATTTTTTTGGTAATTCTTAGGTACCAAATTCATGGATTTTTTAATTGTTTGTTATCAACCTCTTTTAGTTTTATGTTTATTTATATTATGAAAAAAATAAAAAAAGGCAACAACTAACTGATCAGATATATAAACAGGTGCACAAGAGAAAAATAAAAAGACGGATATTAGGTAAGTACAATATTTTATCATAATCATTTTCTATTAAAAGACAAAATAAATTTTGGTCTCTGCTGAGCACCGCGGCGAGCAGTCCCACCAACACGTACCGAAAATTAGATGTCTCTCTTTGGTCCTCCGCGCGAAAAATAGGTTTACCACGCCATCGATTTCAGACAAGGGCATTTGTGGTAATGTGATGGCCACATAAAAACCCAAAGTGTTGCCGTCTTCGCATCCATCTCCATTTTCCAGCTGCACCATCTCTCCTCTAGGTCCAAATCCTAGGCCCATAGCCTCCATATCCACTTTCCAGCTGCCCTCTCTACCACCCTGCTCCAGACCCTAGGCGCCATCGGAACAGTAGCTCAACTCCCTCTCCACTCTCCAGCCGTACCCTCTCTCATACATTTCTGAACCCTAGCTAGAGCTGGATCCCCTTTGATTCATCAACAACAGGTTGATCAGCTGACGGCAGAAGGACCACCTCGATGATGATACAAGCTGAATCTAGATCCCCTACCTAACTCAGCACCTATCACGACCAACCGGATCTGATCCCTAGCCGAAGCCAGATCTGTTACCCCTTCGTCAACGCTGGCCACACCAGCTCCACGACCGTGACTATAGGACCACGGTGTCGATGACAAAGCAAAGCCAGGGAACATGGAGGAAGAGGTACTCAAATTCCTTTTATGATGTGTGCTCTATTGTAGTGGCTGAACCAAGGATATGTAGATAGCGATGGGGTTACATATTTCCTATAGTTGAGTGTAGCTAACATGTGCTTTATTGGATTAATGACTACCGTATAAGCTGTAGTTACTAGTTATGCACTTATTTGCATAATCTTGCTCTGTTGTGTTGACATTCCGTAGAAGCTTTAGTTAATAAATGCCTTTGTAATCTAGATGAACAGCCACTAACTGCTTATGAATGAGCACGGAATGCCAAAATCACAAGGAATCATAGGAAGATGGAAGAACTTGGAATATGTGTGGGCCCAAAACCTATGTCTCCAAAGGCAAAAAAAAGTCAAGCACAAAGGGTAGATACGGTGAAGATTTGGAATATATCCCAGAACCAGGCGAGGTAGTTGAGGGATTTGATGATACAGATGAAACATATTCAGATTTAGAAGATGAGTTAGTGCCCCTATCAATTGAGGTGCATGTTCTATCTTGTATTTAGTTCAGAGGGGGAGGGGTGCAAGTAGCCATGCAATGCTTTACTGTTTGGATAGCCATGGAATTTATATATGCTTGCTGCTTAAGTTTGTATCTCCAATTTTAGTATCTGGGTCGAAGAAGCCAAAGAGGAGGCTCTGACAGCAGGACAAAAGGCAGCGCTGCCATGAGTCCTAGGCGAAGGCCCTCCAAGCGAGTGAGGTCAACACCACTAGAACTGGCTGCTCATGGAGTTTGTACTTGGAGGTCTTCCCTTGGCAAAAGGGTGGAGGTAGTAGTAGTAGGTGAACATAATTCTCCATCACGACCGACACCTGGACCCAGAGATCAATTCCAAGTTCATGAATTGACTAGTGACATTGGTTGGGATGGCATGCTACCTAGCCCTAAGAGAGATTCCTCATGGCTAGATGATTATAGCCCTACCGAAGAGAAGACCTCTCAGCAAACTCCCGTCTCCCCCACCCATAGAACAATGAAATTTGCCAAGGTTCGTATTACCTTACAGATGTCTATCAATCAATTTTGCACTAACTATTTGATATCCATATAACTTTTCTAACAATCTAAATGTATGAAAACTATGTCATACCATTGCCAAGAAGAGCAAGGAAGTCGAGGCCTCAAACTCATGGAATTATGCTTGACAAAATGAGTAAATCACTAGGAGGATTGAGGATGCACATCTCAGTTGCCGAGGGGAACAGAAGGCCACATGATCCAGTGCAAGCTGCCAAGTTTACCTCAGAGGTAGGTGTAGTAGTCAGGCGTGAAGTACCAATTTTGATGCCTTGGAAATAATACAGGGGGGAGAGGCCCAGCGCCGTCTATTGCACATGATTTGTGGAAAGGCTAAATATATGTATGGGTATACCGTCTTGACATTCAACTCTGCTTTGAGCAACTTTAATAGATTTACTTTTCATTCACACTACTATGTGTAGGGAAGGTTGCGCATTAACGGTGCTCACTCACCAACAAAAGAAGCTTGCTGAAATGTAATGCAGTCTGCGGTACGGCAGGAACGCTACAGGTTGAAGAAAAAATACTTCAATGGCGTCCCTGCTGATCACATCCATATGACCTCTCATGTCTCATCCATGAATGTTGCACAATGGTGTGAACTTTTCAAGATTTGGTCTAGTGCTAAGAACAAGGTGTGTGAACCCATCGATTTCTTATCAAGTCTTGCTAGGGTCTACTTGGGCTGCAGTCTAACACAAATAAAGCTATAGGAAACATCTGAGAAGAACAAGCGAAACCATGCAAAAGTGAAGTACCACTAGGCTATAGGATCTCTCTCCTATGTTGTCCAGCTACAAAAATTTGTAAGTGATGGTTGTGTTTTATTGTTACTCTTGCCTTTGTATAAATATAAACTGAAACTCATGTGCAATGTGAACAGAAGGAGAACAAGAGGAGGGCAACAGAACACGATCAAGGACTTGAAGAAGAAAATGGTCCATCTGATGAAGATGTTAATGTTGTGGAAGTTTTCAGGGACTTCCATACCAGTAGCAAAAAGGGCCTAAGCGATTCTACAAGAGCAGTAGTTGTAAGTACCTTCTTTTGCTTCCCTTGAAATCTACTGAAGTCATTGTCAGAATAGAAGAAAATGTAGCAGGAGCCTAGTGTTATGGAAATCTACTAAAATCTACTGAAGCTTATGTATCTCTATCGGCAGTAGGCTGAGGAAGACCTATGCATTACTTGTTATGAATCAATCTATTGGGTTTTCAATTGAAGTCCTCTTACACTATCTATAACCTAATGATTTACTGATTGAATTTCATAAGAAGCTATGGAAACTATGCAAGCAGAACCTGTTGCTGATGGGCAGCAACCAATGACTAGTGTTGATGTTGTTTGCAAGGTCCTCTGTGTCTATCAGGGCAAGGGCCCCTCCCAGGGAAGCGGCAACAACCTTTTTTTTAAAGAATGTTGGTATCCAAACAAGCTCCACTAGAACAGAGATATCGGTGGAGAGAATGCTTCGGGAATAGCTTACTACTGAACAGGAAAGTTCTGTTGCCCTTGCCGATCAAGTGGATGAACTGAAGAGGAAGACAGAAAAGACCGAAAGAGAGCTTGAGAAATACAAGAAATGGCAACAGGAGGAGTACAATAGTCTTCGTGAGCTATGCACGTGCTTTAGCTCTTCTAGTAACTCTCAGTCTTTAACTCCTGTGGCTTAATGCAGTGAACATTTGTGGTTTGATGTGTGGACTCATGTGTCAGTTTGATGTGTGGACTCGTATGCCTGTTTGATGTGGTGATACTCTGTCAGTGGTTCGCTGCTGACATGTGAAATGTTAATTGTTGTTATTTGATTGCCACGCTAAATAGTTATGCAGTCAATCTGTGCAGTAGTGACAATCTCGAATTACTTCTACGACGAATTGATTGTACTCCACGCGGTAGAACCAGGATAGCCCACGTGATCAAATAAAAATGCGACACGTGAACGAACCAGTGCATGACATGTGCAATAGCTAGGACTCGACACGTGGGCTATTCAAATCCGACAGATGGAAGGAAATCATGAAGCCACGTGGCTGAATAAAAATACAGAACGTGGACAGACAGCGCCGTGACACGTGGTCGAATAAGAAACGGCCACGTGGACAAATAAAAATACGACACATGGTCCAATGAAGAAGTGACACGTGATCCAACCGCAACATGACACATGTGCCAATAGAAAACTGACATATAGAACCCGACATGTGGTCCAGTAAGAACCTAATACGTTCAAGAACTAGAGATGGCCATGTTGTGCAATAAGAAGGTGACATGTACCCGAACCATCTCCAATGCAACCGGCTATAGGATGTACACATGGAAAACATCTCCAACGGAAGCGCCCACAACGTGGCAGCCCCTGCCACGCATGCCAAAACAGTTCTATGACGGTCTGTTTTCGTCATAGATCAAGACACTTCTATGACGATTTTGTTAGATTCGTCGTAGATGTGCAAGTGTGATGCGACTTCTATGATGAACCGTTTTTCGTCATAAATTCATCACAAAACCGAAATTATGATAAATTTGGCTCCTTCAGTGATGAAATCTATTCGTCATAGAAAGTGGATATTTCTAGTAGTGCTAGGTCGGGCGGGGGAACCCATGGCCATAGCGGCGGCGGAAGGGGGAAGGGGAAGAAGGAGGCTGCCGGGGACGCACTAGGGTTTTCCTGGAGCTCCGCGGCCTCCAACAAAACCCTAGCACGCCACAACGGGGCAGTGGGCAGCGGCGGGGGCGAGGCGTGTCGCGGCGGAGACGAAGACCGTGGGGGAGAAGACCGTAGGGGAAGAAGACCACGGAGGGAGAAGAAGGGGGAGGGACGGCGGAGAGGGAGAAGACAACGGAAGAGGAGGCACGCATGAGGAAGAGACGACGGTTTGCACATTTCCCAAACGCACGACCCGACGCACCTTAACTATGTCCTAATGCTTTAATTTCTAATTGACAAAATAATCAAAATTTCACATCAATAGATTTGAATATTGATTCTTGACTTGATTTTCGACCAAATAATCACAATTCGCATCAGTTTTTATCAAGGCTACCTATAGCCATACAACATTTGATTTGCCGTTTTCCCAGCAGGATAGTGGGGAAACTGGATCATCGATGTGGCTATCTCAGGTGTTACATGATCTTTCAAGAAGCAACCTAGATGCCGTGGCAACCAATATTTCGCCACACCTGTGTATTTCACCTATGTGCCTCTTGCATCTGGCAAATGAGCACTGCTTGAAGCTATGCTACCGCCCGCGTTTTGTATGAAATTGACATGTACAAGCCGTCCAACTTCACCGCTTGACGCTTGTGATGTATCATGTAAACCTTGATGCGGTTCAGTGTGTCCTATGTGGTTTTGCTACGGAAACCGTAGTAAATTTTTAGACGCTTTTAGCATTGCATCATGTAATATATATATTCCTGCCTGATTATTGTATTTTTGCACAACTTAGAAGTGACAAACTGACAATAATACACGGGTTTCACAGGCGAGAACTTCAGTTTCCATTTAGATCTAGAAAACACAAAACATAAATTGGAGATTTTCTATGTCCTCTTTTTCCTGGGGCCACACACAGGCACACTATGGAATCCACTCACACTTAAACACACAGCTGTAGTGTGGAGGAATGTGAGATTTCCAGGCAAGAGCATAAATGTACCTTTGAGGTCTTGCTCTAGCAGTCCCTAAAATCAAATCGTTGACCGTCACCATCGGAGAACCATTCCGAGTAGAGGCAATCTTACAGATATCACGAACTAGAATGCGCGCCCTCTCTTATTCTTCACCGCTGGGATATATATTGGTTTGATCAGGGCCCAAGGATCAGTCTGATGTGGATCACACAGAAACGGGTTCTTTTTCTTTAAGATTCTTCTGACTGCAAGAGCCAGGTTCCAGAAACGGATGTCGACATTATGTTTCAGCATTCCACTAAGGATATTTGCACCTATAAAGCAGCCTTGTAGTTCTCTGGACATGTCCATTGCTACTGATGCCAGCTTTGGGTGCTCCAAGACGACGTCAATGCTTCCAAACATACGAACCTTGAAGAAGTACCAGAAGGCTTCTTGCTCCAAGTACTGCATTGCAAGAGGCAGTGTAGTTCCAAAACTGACGATCTTGTTGGATCTGCTTGTGATGATGACTTTACTGCCACGCTGAATGCGACTTGTCGAAGCTGAATACAGCCTTTGCCACAGGCCCTCGTCAAGATCTCCATCCAATTCAACAATGATCAGTACCTTGCCTCCACCCAAGGATGGGTTATCATACTTGATCACACCACCATCTTCAAGAGTCACCATGTGTTCACCTGTAAGAAACACAATTCTTGAGAAGTTCCAGCGCACCCTTTCATCAACGCAGGCATGCTCTCGACGAGGGTGCTCTTTTCAACATATTGTGGGCCGATGATAGGTAGGACACCAGTAGGTTCGACGCTTGGAGCCTGTGCTTGCAGCAGGAAGTTGAGAAGGTGTTCCATCTCCACCTGGCGACCAAACATGCAGTTGTCCAAAAGCAGATACATGCTATAGGGTTCACGGGAAATACGAGGATATCTAACTGAGAGCATAATGAACTCGGCTGCATCTTGAAGAGCAGTCTCTAGGCTTCCGAGGACTCTCGATAGCTCTTTGCAGCTCTCGTTGTAACCACTGCAGATGCAGAGGCGCTTTGCAGGATTGAATCTAGATAGAGCGAAAGAGTGACGACCTGCTGCTGGTGTATGGCCTTTAGCCTTTTCTCCCTCATTATTATCTTGGCATACAAAGGCATCCAGCAAATAGTGACCTCTGTAGAACTCCTTTGTCATCATGCTTAGCTGGTGCAACATGGCCTTATTTGTGATCCATCGTCCTTCTGTATCCTCAATGATGGCACCAACCCGCAACAGCTGCTGTCGCAGGCTGTCCACCATGCCCTCCTTGTTCAGCGCCATTAGCTTCCACCACTTGTTGATGAGAAAAGATATGTACCTATTGGCGATTTCAATCACGACAGCAGAAACAATCACCTCCTCTATCTTGGGAAACATTTTCTCCTGTTTCAGCAATGGAAAAATGGATCAAGAACCGATCGAGAGAATATATTATGCTCCTACTAAGTAGGCAATAATGTAACAGAAGATCCTACGCACGCAGGAGGTTCTGTCGCTTCAATACTACCAGCAGCTACATAACACAGGTGCCACCCAAGCTTTGGTTTTGACTACTATTTAACCGCGGTAGGGTTATTAGCATGAAGGGGCTGAGATCGGGGAGAAGCAAGATAATGCGAGATGACACAGATCACCAATGGCAATGGGGGCCGGTGACTGAAACTGATAGGATTTGTTTGTTAAACCATAGCGACAGGGACGAGAATCAATTTAGACTGAGTGGCCAATGTCAGTGCGTGGAGTACCAAATCAAATCACTTGGCCCATGGCAGCTGCTTCCTAGCTCCGGTCTCTACTGGTTCAGGATGAAGAAGAGGTCTGGGGGAGAAGCGCTAAAATAGTGTTCGGTGACATCAAGGTTGCCTTGGTTAGGATCTAGGAAGGATCGTGTTTGGTCGAGAAGGATCAGATCATAGATGGGATTACATGAGAAACTTTTTTTTACAAAAAGAAATTATTTTGTATTTGTAAGAAAAAAAACTACTGGAATACCTAGCAGCCATGTACTAAATAAAACTGACTAAAACTACCATGACACATGCGCATACACCATGATATTTTTCGTAACACTGTCCAGGTGAAAGACATAGAAGAGGGATCTCTCTGTGTTCTCTCTCGCATGCAGCTGGCGCGGGCATAGGGATGCGTATGACGCAGTAGCAGGAGGAGGTGTGGGGCGCAGCAACAGCAAGAGGAGGCTCGTGTTTCAAAAAAATAAAGCAAGAGGAGACGCGGAGCGCATCTGGCGCAGCAGCATGCGTGGGCGTGCGGACGTGCCGTCCGGTTGCTAGCATATCCCATGTATATACGGTTTTTCATTTCTAGGACGACGGCACTCAAGTGACAATTCCATTACTCAAGCAAGTGGACAACTTCGCAGCCACGAAAGCTGGAATAGAGCAGAAGCACGGCGGCCGCCGTGAGCTGAAGAAGCTGATATCCGAGAGTCCATCTTCCTACTCAGCTTCGGCACAAAGGACCTCTTCCACGTGTGGTACTTGCAGAACCTAAGGGCCATGGACAAGCAGACCAGCGTGCAGTACCTGCTCTCCTCCTACGGAGCCGGCATCGAGACCCTCTTCCATGCTGGCGCCCGGAAGTTCGCGGTCATCAACGTCCCCCCGATCGGCTGCTCGCCGGCGGGTCAGATGCCGTGGCGTGGCCGTGGATATGACCGTCGTTACGTCCGCGGGAGGTGCGACGAAAGCAAGAACAAGCTCGCCGCGGGGTTCAACGACGGGCACGGCCGCCCCCTGGCCAACCTCAGCTCTCACCTCCATGGCTTCCGCTACTCGCTTGCTGACTTCTACGGCTTCGCGAATGCAACCTTTGCAAACCCGTCGGCTGCTGGTATGTCCATATATAGTACATTCAATTTGTAGTACAAGTAGTAACAGTAGTGGCGGCAGTGATCTGATGTTGTGTTGTGTGATGATTTGCTGACCGATGACCATTATATTGATGATATGATGAAGGATTTGTGAACGAATGCCCCTACTCACAAGAAGTCTGTGTTAGCCGATCTCCACCGGCTTATTGGGCCCTTGTCTCTGCTCCCTGATCGGGGGAGCCCAACCCTAATATGGTTGGTGGGCCCCTGTCGCACAGCACATATAAAAGAGAGGTGGGGATCACGGCTCGCACTACGAGGTTCAACGGAGCAGTCGCCATCCCACCCACAGTAAACCTAAACCGATCTAAAGCGTGCTGCCAGCGAAGGGATGCCCCACCACCGTCGTCACCTCTGCAGGGTCACCATGGACGGTCGCCACTAGACTTCACGGCATCGCCACCACGACGCCTACAATGCTGCGGTACCGGCTTCCTACGCTGCTGCGGTGCCACTGTCCAAGGGCGAGTAGAGAAACCCTAAAGGAGAGGTCTACCCGGATCTACGGTTACACACAGAGGCACACATCATCCGATCCTAACAATGGTACCAGAGTCAGGTTGCCAGTGTGTAACCCTAACCCTAATCGGGTAAAAGAAACGGCAAAGGGAACGAGGGTGGCGGACGTCACTGGAACCCCGGTCACCACCGCCACCGCGTGGGGAAAAGTGTCGGTGCGGCAAGAAAAGAAAAGGGTTCCTTACGGATCTGAACAGAGAAGGGGTTCACTAACCCTAAACCCGTAAAAGCCTTCAATGGGAAGAGAAACAGTAGAAAGAAGAAGAAGAGTGGGTTCGGATTTGGCCGAACCCTAAGACCAAACCCTAATTTTAACTCCATCCCAAATCGGGTTGATCCCAGAAAAAGAATAGGAAGGGTTAAAGAAAGGAGGAAAAGAAAAGGTTTCGGCCTTAAGATGAACAGAGCCGAACCCTAAATCCGAAAAGAAAAAAAATCAATTGAAAAGCGAAACCCTAACCCTAGAACGAATCCCCATCCCTAATTGGTTGAATCCGAGAAGAAAGAAAGGAAAACTAAAGAAAGAAGAACAGAGGTCGGAACCCGAACCCTAACCCTAGATCTTGATTCGGATGAACTCCAAAAGGAAAAGAAATCAAAGAAGAGGAAAACCGAATCGGTCGAATCAAATTAGAAAAGGAACCCTAAACCCTAGATCTAAACCCTAATCCCCACCTCAGGTTCGGATAAGAGAAGAGAAATCCAAATCGGAGAAGGGGGAAAAGGAATGGATCTACCTCGCCGTGCGTCGGGATGGCCCTTCGCCGGCGCGGGAGAAGAAGAGCCGAGCCGGGGGTAGCTGCTCGCCGGGCTCGGCCAAGGGGGCGCCGTGGCCAGGCCGCTCGACGGCGGTGTGCTCACCCGTTGGGGAGCACGCGCGCCGGTGAGGGGGCCGACGACGGCGCCATGGTCGCTCCATCGCCTTGCTCGCTCTCGGTTTGCCGCTCGATGCTCGCTGCGATGAGAAGAAAGAACGAGGTGAAGAGAGAGAAGAGGGAGGGGCGAATGAGATAGGGTTTTAGGAGAGCGGCGCCGGTCGCCGTTTTTGTTCGCCCGAGAACCACGAGCAAACGTCGGATCTAATCCAACGGCGCCGGTTGATTGGACCGCCGTTTGGCCTAGGCGGGCGAGCGCGCCGCGGCACTTTGCCGGTCCAGGCCCAGGTTACGGCCTGGGTGCGGCCTGCGCGCGCGCGGAGAGGTGGGCCAAGCCGGCCTTTTGTCGGTTTTGGGCCGAGAGTAAAGAATGAGCCCGTTTCGCATTTTTCTTTTTCCTGGAAAATTGAAAATGCAAATTGACTCAAAAGAAAAATAGAAAAAGGTATTTTACCTATGGGTAAAATTCAAGAAATTGTATTAGAGTTTTTCCACTGCTAAAGAAAAAAGTATATTCTCCAGTGATTTTGAACCGACGTGATATTTAACTGGAGAAAAGGAAAGTTTTTCCAGGAAATAAACATTAATGGATTAAAGAAAATAAAAAAAAGCAATTTTTCCTGTGGGTAAAATTCAAGAAAAGAGAGTTTTTCCACAGTCAAAGAAAAGTTGTTAATACTCCAGTTATTTTGAACCAATGTGGTATTTAATTGGAGAAAAAGAGGTTTTTTCCGCTGCTAAAGAACATGTTGATTCTCCAGTTATTTTGAACCAATGTGGTATTTAATTGAAGAAAAAGAGATTTGACACGATTATGATGTTGTTATTTTCTGATCAACGTTGTTAATAACAATATCATAATTTTAATGATTTATGCATTAATTCTATTTCTGTCCAAGGGTGATGTAGAATTAGTGTATAAGAACAGTTGTAAATTTTAATCATTTATGCATTAATTCTATTTCTGCCCAACGGTGATGTAGAATTAGTGTGTAAGAACAGTTGTGAATTTTAATGATTTTATACGTTAATTCTATTTCTGCCCAATGGTGATGTAGAATTAGTGTATACGAACAGTTATATGTTTTGATTTTGATCAACGTTGAAATCAAGGCATGCAAATAGTGTTATTTTTATGTTAAGAAAAGTTTTGACCTGGTTTTCATCTTGTCTAAGGTGGACTGGGTAGTCACCTCACCATGTTCCACTGATCATGTGGCACCGGTGAGGGAGATAAAAGAGAATGATGCCAATTAGGCAACTAAAGAAAGGGATTTTGAATCCTAAAAGATGTCCTATGACTTTGAGCATAGAAAATGGGAGCCTGCAATTATGGGCTCAATCCTAGAGTGTGACAAGGTCACCGAATACCTCGATAGAATAAAGAGTTAGTTCACTGGCTCTTCAAAGACATATGCTACCAGCTGATAAAGCAGCTGGTGACAGAGAGTCACTCTGGAAATGGTGGCATAAGAGAGCTCACGATGCGTCATCGAAATTATGGCACTGTCGTTTAGGCCATATTTCGAGGGGAAGAATAGAAAGACAAGTTAAGAATGATATTCTTCCTCCATTAGAGCTCTCAGATTTAGAACAATGCAGAAATGCATAAAAGGAAAGTGAAGCGCAGGAATTTTACAGATTATTCACATAGACATCTGTGGTCAGTTTCCTGTAAAGAGTGTGGATGGTAATGATTCGTTCATAACATTCATAGATGATTACTCCCATTATGTCTATATTTATCCAATCAAAGAAAGAACAGAAGCATTGGATAAATATAGATATTTAAGGCAAAAGTTGAAATCCAAAGCAATTTAAAGATAAAGATAGGCAGGCCTGACCGTGGAGGAGTACTACGGTCGGCATACCCCATATGGCCAAGTTCCTAGACCTTATGCAAGGTTCTTATAGGAGAATGGCAAAGTAGCCTAGTATTCTATACCGGGTGAACCTCAGTAGAATGGAGTAGCTGAAAGACGTAATCATAAAATGAATGGCAGTATGAAGTTACTCCACCTTACAGTTAAGCCTGTGAATGGGGGCGTTAAAATCACCATTCATATTCTCAATAGAGGATCAAGAAAGTCGGTGCCCAAAACACCGTATGAGTTGTGGACAGAAAGAGTACTCTCACTAAACCACTTACGTGTGTGTGGGGGAGCCCTGCTGAGGCTAAAGTATTTAACCCAAACATTAGGAAGCTAGATCCCAAAACAGTAAGTTGCCATTTCATTGGCTACCCAGAAAAGTCAAAAGGTTTTCGTTTCTACTGTCCAAAGAGACATACAAAGTTTATGGAAACAAGACACACTATTTTCCTAGAGGATGAATTGATGAGGGGGAGCATGGTAGCTCGAGAAATTGACATTGAAGTAAAGCGGGTGTAAGCGCCCACTCCAATGATTCATGAGCCATTTTTCTCACTACCTACTGTAGCTGCACCGACAGTGCTAGATACTGTGGTGCCAGCACCTGTTGTTATCCCACATGTGGCAACAATGAATGACGATGAGGAACCTGTTCTTCAGGATCCTATAGAACATATTGTCACACATGAGGGGGAGCAACAACAGCCTCAAACAGAAGTTGTGCCAAATGTGAAGACCCCTCGAAGGTCTCAAAGAGTTAGAAAATCAGCTATTCCTGCTGATTATGAAGTGTACAACACTGAGGAATTTTAAATGGAGGATGATCCCACCTCATTTGAAGATGCCATGAGAAGTGATCATTCAAAAAAGTGGCTTGAGGCCATAGAAGATGAAATGAAATCAATGAATGCAAATAAAGTTTGGAATTTGGAAATAATTCCTAAAGGAGCTAAAACAGTAGATTGTAAATGGGTCTACAGAATAAAACTTGACTCTCAAGGGAATATAGAGACATATAAAGCGTGACTTGTGGCAAAAGGCTTTATGCAAAGAGAATGGATTGATTACAATGAGACCTTTTCTCCAGTCTCATGTAAAGATTCCTTCATAATCATAATGGCATTAGTTGCACATTATGATTTAGAATTACATCAGATGGATGTAAAGACGGCATTTCTCAACGGGGACTTAGAGAAAAATGTTTACATGGCATAACCAAAAGGTTTTGTCATGGAAGGAAAAGAATGCATAGGATGCCGCCTAAAGAAATCCATTTATGGATTAAAACAAGCTTCAAGATAGTGGTAATTGAAGTTTGATCAGACAATAAAGAATTTTGGGTTTAAAGAGAATGTAGAGGACAATTGTGTCTATACAAAGTTTAAGAGTGGGAAGTTTATCTTCCTTATCCTGTATGTGGATGATATCTTACTTGCTAGTAGTGATGTCAATCTACTACAGGAGACAAAGAAGTTTTGTCCTCCAAACTTGATATGAAAGATCTTGGTGAAGTCCTGTTCATTCTAGGGATCGAGATTCACCGAGATAGAAGAAAATAGGTATTAGGACTATCACAAAAGGCATACATAAGAAAGAATCTCAAAGAAATTCAGTATGCACAAATGTAGTCCCTCACCTGCTCCTATAGTCAAGGGTGACAGATATGGGGATTTTGATGCCCTAGGAACTAATATGAGCTCAAACAAATGAAAGTGGTTACATATGCTTCAGCTGTCGGAAGCTTACAACATGCTCAAGTATGTACGCGCCCTGACTTGGCATTTGTTACTGGGTTTTACTTGGCAGATTCTAGAGTAATTCTGGAATAGAACACTGAAATTAGTAAAGAAAGTCTTGCGTTATTTGCAAGGAACGAAAGGCCTCATGATGACATATAGAAGATCTTATTCACTCCACATAGTGGGAAATTCAGATTCAGATTATGCGAGAGATGATAGAAAATCCACGACGGGATAGTATTCACTCTCGAAAGGGGGAGCTATTTCATGGAAAAGCTCAAATACAAACCGTCACTACATCGTCCACAATGTATGATAGTTTGTAGCGTGATATGAGGCAACAGGGCAGGTGAACTGGCTAAAGAATTTCATACCTGGTTTGAAGGTGGTTGACGACATCTATAGACCACTTAAGTGATACTGCAATAATAATCAGGCAGTACAGTATACTCACAACATAAGTCAAGTGGTGCTACCAAACACATTGACATAGAGTATTATGTTGTGAAAGATAAAGTCTGGGATCAAGTCATAAGTCTTGAGCATATAAGTACAGAAAAGATGCTTGCGGATCCGCTTACAAAAGGCTTATCACCCAACATGTTCAGAGAACATGTAGCTAGCATGGGTTTAAGGGAAAGCCTAAAATTCCTGGACAAAAGAAGGCCCAAAGATAAGTATCTATTTCAGAACAGAGTAGTGTGTTGTAGCTATTAAGTCTATTGGCAATGGACCGTGACGATGAGATATGCTCTATGCGCTAATCTGTAATGGAATGAACAAAAGTAAATGAAATTGAAAGATAGTAGTGAGATCAAGGGGGAGAATGTTAGTTGATCTCCACCAATAGGTCCAACGGCCTATTGGGCCCTTGTCTCTGCTCCCTGATTGGGGGAGCTCAACCCTAATATGGTTGGTGGGCCTCTGTCGCACAGCACATATAAAAGAGAGGTGGGGATCACAGTTCGCACTATGAAGTTCAACGGAGCAGCCGCCATCCCACCCACAGTAAACCTAAACCGATCTAAAGCGTGCTGCCAGCGAAGGGATGCCCCACCACCGCCGTCGCCTTTGCAGGGTCACCACAGACGGTCGCCACTAGACTTCGCGGCATCGCCACCACGATGCCTACAACGCCGCGGTACCGACGTCCTACGCTGCTGTGGTGCCACTGTCCAAGGACGAGTAGAGAAACCCTAAAGGAGAGGTCTACTCGGATCTACGGTTACACACAGAGGTACACATCATCCGATCCTAACAGTCTGGAGCCTTGTTGCAATTTGGGCTGGATGTTTAAATCTGCATCCCTCCCCCTTACTGCCTGAACATGACATGGAGGACTGGTTTTACCGGCTACCAATCAAGGCACTAAAAGGGCGCACACACTTGCAATCCTAACACTTTGGTGTCTTTGGAAGCAGAGGAATGCCGTGGTCTTCAGAGATTCAAAAAAATCGGCGCAGTCGCTCTTCACAGAGATCAAAGATACGTGCTCCTGCTGGATCTCTGCAGGAGGAAAAGTTCTAGCTCTACCTGGTAGCTCAATGTTTAGTGAGTAATCGTTTTCTTGTTTTCTCCAGCTACGCAGTGCTGCTGCGTTAGGCTGCGCTCCTCGCGCATGTAATAGACGTTTGTCTCTGCTTACTCTTGCTTATTAATATGATCAAGCCGGGCAACTAGATCTTAAAAAAAGAATGCTACGGAAGCCCCTAAATGGCCGAATTTTTTACTATTTGGCCATTTTTTCGAAAGTTTCTCTCAAATAGACCCCTGGCGGAAATAATTCTAGAAATGGACCCTTGGCTCGGCGCCAGAGTGACTGGCACCGAGCTCGGCGCCACGGTCACTGGCGCCGAGGTCCTGGGCACGGGAAATTGGCCTGCCAGGGGCTCGTCGCCAGAGTGACTAGCGCCGAGCTCGGCGTCGTAGATCTTGGTGCCGAGCTCGGCGCCAGTCTGAATGGCGCCGAGCCCCTAAATATCTACCGGCCGACCCTTCTTCTTCCCCATCTCGCCCTAGCCGTCCCTGCCCGCGCCGTCACCGCTCCACCGCCGCGCCCGCGCCCACGCCCGCCCGCGCCCACCCGCGCCCGCCCACGCTGAGCCCGCGCCGCGCTTGCCTGCCCGCCCGCGCTGCTGCTGCTCCGGCGGCCGAGCCCGCGCCGCACCGCTGCCTCCGCTCCTGAGCTCGAGCCCGCACCGCACTACTATGCCCTCGTGTTGTTGCCCATTGGTTGGCTACAGCGCCGAGCCACCACGCCCTCCACCGCCGTCCTCGCCTTTGTCTCCACCGGCGGCCTCGGCCTTGCCCCGCCTTGCCCCCTCCACCGCCGCCCTCGCCTCGCCCCGCCTCCCGCGCCCGTCGAGCCGGTCTCTCCACGTGGAGCGCCGGGCACCCCGCGACCGCCGCGCGCCACCTCTGTCATTGGCCGTGCCACCATAGGCCTAGATCTTTGCCTTGACCTACGCCCATCGTCCGTCGACCCAGAAAGGTAAAAAATATGAATATGCAATGTACCTATTTAGTTGGTGTTTGTTATTTACTAGTTATACTATGATGTCTTAGTTAGTTGATTTAGTGAGATATATATGTAGATAGATAGAAACATAGATACATTAGTAAATAGATATAGTTAGATAGCTACTTAGATATGTAGTTATATTTGTAGTTAACTACATATTATCTTGCTATTTAGTGAGTACACTATAAATATATACGTAGTTATTATCATGATTACTTAGTTTGTAGTTAGAAAGTACTTGTTAGGTACTATCTATCGTCTAATTTGGACTAAAGGACATGTGTTTCGTTACTGTTTTTTAAATAGATGGACAACCTAGTGACCATATATCATGGAGGCACGGTTGAAAGCGATCGTTATGGATATGTTGAGTTTCTTGACATGCAAAGCGTGCCTGTGCTATTCAATGATAGGCCTTCATTTAGTGATATGGTTGCAAGGGCTCGGGAGGAGCTGCATTGCTTTGGAGATGATGATATTGCAGTTGATGGTGTACTGCACCTAGGTTGTCCTCCGAACATCTTCAGGCGAATGATCTCAATTGGTTGTGCGGATTAGTGGGACAACTATGTGAGATCGGCTATGAAGAGCCAGCTGTAATGTTTGGACATGGTTGTTCGTCGGGTGTTAGTTCATCCAATCCCTCATGGGTTTACCCCAGCAATGGATCATCCGACACACATCGACCCTCTCGTTCTGGAACCTTACCTGCATGTGCAGATTGCACCAACGGTTCTTGATGCTCAATCTGCCCCCAATGCGTTATTTGGAGATGGTTGTCATACTCATGTTTTTGTGGTAGATCCTCCTTATGAGATCCCTTTGACACAAAATCATCCGAGTAAGTGTCTTAACCGTATGGTTTTTGGGAGCTTATCCCGTTCCTTACATCTATTTGTTTCATTCTTTCCTCATTTCTGTAATGACGTTGTAGGAAAAATTCCTGAGAATATGGATGTGCCCCATGTTGCTGCGCAAGTGCACTTTTCAGATGGATTTCGTGGCTCCAATAATGTTGAAATTATGAATGATTCGGAGCCTATATGAGATGGCTAGGGCTCTTGATTCTGATGATGATCGTCCTATTGGAGAGCTGACTGGAGAAGTGATGTTGAGATGATGAGGCGTATCTTTCCTGACCACCAGTGATCCTAGAGTTCATGAGTTTAGTGATCTTGCTCATTCTGATCTAGCGTTTGCAGAAGGACATGATGATGAGCTCCTAGAAGCTCCTGAGGCTGGTCCTAACATGGTAATTGAGGAGGGGAGGGTGTTCAGTGACCTCCCTGCTTTGAAGAGGTGGTTGCAGGCTTTTGCAGTGATACAAAAGAGGCCTTATAGGGTATTGCATTCATATGTGGAGCGCCGTTACATAGTTGTGTGTGACAAGGAATGCTGCCCATGGAGGGTTTGTGCAAGGAAGCAACAGGTGACTAGAAAATGGAAGATCACAAAAGTTGTTGGGCCACACAATTGTGCTGACCATGAGCTGACACTGAGGCATCGGCAGTTGACATCTACCCTCATTGCCAAGCGGTTGATGGGAATTTTGCAGGGAGAACCTGTGGCAGAACCTCCTAAGAAATCTGGCCCACGTGCACCTATCGTTGGTTAACAGACCTTGGATAGCGTACACGAGTTCCCAACAACTCAACAGGTCTGTCGGGTGTCCTCGGGAAACCCAAATCATCCACGATTCTCTTTTCAAACTAGGATCCCAATCACAGACATTGCAGATTATAATAGTTTATTCAAATATATCCCTAGAGTAAAAGATAGCGGAAGTCTTAAGATAACATAGTTACAAACCAGTTGTTTTCAAACTTACAATACCATAAGTGTCATACAACCATAGTAGCGGAATAATATTACATTAACTTTATTTATCATACAAACTAGTGCCTTGTCCAAAGGCCATTCATCACTCCTCATCGTCATTGACTTCAAACACAGACATGCAGCAGGGACCAAAACAAGCCTGCGCATGCGACTCACCTACAACAAGAGTTAACAAACCCTAAGTACAAAAGTACTCAACAAGACTAACCCAACATAAAGGGGTGTAAGACTTTTAAAGATGCAGGGGTTGGGACAAGGTAAGGATGTAGCAAGATTCAAAAGTTCTTTGCCAAAAGCTTACTATTCTTCATTCTATTTTCAAGTATATACATTTCCCATATTCCATTCATTTTCATTCCATTCTTTTCTCATATTTTAGTAATTCACCAGTCCTGCATTGCTTCTGTAATGAATCGAGTCTCCATATCCACGGAGCACCGGCAATTTGAATTGATTCAAGTCCCAGCTAGGGATTCCTTATCACACAACATATGTAGAACTTAATCTTGCATATATCAACCTCGCTACCGGATCCTCCTATACTAAGCCGTCTCCATGCCACCCGAGAGCATAGCACACCTCAAATCCGGCCACATTCCAGCCATGAGGGTACATGCTACTCCCGCCATCTCTCCACTCCCAGTGCGTGGGCATTTGTCTTAGTATCAGATTAGCCGAAGTAGGCTTACCGGAGTATATGACTAGTACTACAAAGTGTCTTGTTTAGAAGATCCACAATGAGTGGCCTTTAAGCGACATAGTCGGCAACATTACCCAACATTCAAGATAAGTCACCCGACTAGTCTCTAATTCATTCAACCTTCTTTCTTTCTTTGGCTAGTATGCTATCTTTGATTGTATCAAAACTTTTACTTTGAAAGCCTACTATAAAGCATACTAAGCATTCTACGCCTTTGTAAATAAAAACATCTTCAAGGATGGTAAACAAGTAAAAAGGTAGGTAATGCATCAAGTAGGTAACATTTGAATTAAACAACTTAATGCAATAAGTAACATAGGTGATAAACTTTTCAAAGTAAACAAGGTAATGGCTTAATGCTTAAACCGGGGCTTGCCTTCAGTTGACTGATCTCAGGTTCCGGATCAGTACCACAATTATCGAATCCCGTGACAACCGAGGATTCTTCCAGAACTTGCTCAACTAGAATCATTTCACTCTCGGATTCTACATGAAGTAATAACATATGCTTCAACATGATGATAATGTAAACATGATGCTTTCATGGTACATGAAATGTAAAAACACCCCGCAAAAGATTTTATTTCACGGTACAGTTGCAAGCCAACAAAACCAACTTGCAATCCTACCATCAAGAACCACACATATGACTTGACCAAATGGATCTTGAAACCCTACTAGTCACAAAACATGACCAAAACAAGATCCAACACTAATCAAACACTTAGGGTTTGCCTTTATTTATTTTTGAATAAATTTTGAAATTAAGCCCAAAAATGAACTTGTTCCAAATGACCTGAAAATTTTATGTAAGCTTCCTCATGACAAATTAGTGTACCAAAACAAATTTCATAATTTTTGGAATTATACAGTGACCTACAAAAATCATGGAAATTGCATTTTTCAATTAATGGACTGAATATTTGAACATAAAAAATTTATTCAACTTTCAAGTTTCAAATTTTAAATCATACTAGAACATGTACAGAAGCTACACACTAAATTTCAGAATTTTTGGAGCTATCATGAATTTCCTACAAATTCCCAAAGTTTCAGCACTATTTACAAATTCATAAAATAAAAATCAGCACTGTTCTTCTTCCTCACTCGCACTGACAGGCTGACCCCACCCGTCAGTGACTCAAACTTGTCACGACGGCGCTGCCCTCACTAACCAGGCCGCAAAATGCGCCGACGGTGATGCTCCGGCGAAACAGACCTCACCAAAATGATCTACTACTTCCCCCGAACCAATCTCAGCTATCAGAAAGGAAAAAGGTGCACTGGAGACACCTCCATGCCGGGCATGGCGGACTGGGCACGACGGTGAACGGTGTAGCCACGGTGACGCTGCAGTA
Organism: Miscanthus floridulus; assembly: GCF_019320115.1. Classification (NCBI taxonomy): domain Eukaryota; kingdom Viridiplantae; phylum Streptophyta; class Magnoliopsida; order Poales; family Poaceae; genus Miscanthus; species Miscanthus floridulus. The sequence continues at coordinate 56,026,254 of NC_089586.1, read as the reverse complement.
AGGACTAAAGCGAAACGGTCTTCACATTCAGGAGCTCACCGTGATCACGTAGGTAGACCCGGTGAAGGCGGAGATGTACCGAATCGACGGAACCACGTGAGACCGAGGATGGCGGAGCTCCGGCCGGACTCGGGGAAGACGAAGTCGCGCGGTGGCGCTGGACTTCCAGGAGCGACACGATCAGGCTTGGGAGGAGCAGGAAGACGAGGCGGAGCTCCTGGTGGATGCTACTGACTCAAGACGCTACGACGGCGGCGAATTTTGCGAGCGCAGCGAGGTCGTCGGCGATGAGCAGAGGCAGGAAAGGAAGAGAGAGACGACGACTGTATGGCTATTTATAGCCGGGAGAAGCTCGTCTAGCTTCGACAGCACACGACAAAGATGCCACGGCGATGAAGATGTGCCAGGGCGCTAGGAAGCAGCGCAAAACGCTCGGCGGCGGCAGAGGCGTGGCGCTGGCGGTAAGCGGTGATGTAAATCTTAATTTTTGAATTATTTACAGAACTGCCACTGAGTCTATTTTTCAAATTACTCCCAAATTTTCTAAAGAAGTTGAAAATCTCCAAAAATGAAAGTTGTTCAGTTTTTCAAACTCTACAACTTTGCTTCTAGAAATATTTTCAAATTCTGCCTCCATTTTGAAATTTGAATTTGGGGTGCATTTGAGCATTTGAATCATTTCAAAATTACTCCAAATTTTATATATAAACTTGAAAAACTTTGAATACCAAAGTTGATCCACATAAAACAATCTCCAACTTTGCCTTGTGCCTCAACCCCAAATTCCACATGGATTTTGAATTAGCCAAAAGGGGCAAAAAGGACTTTTATAAATTGAACTTGAATTCAAATTTGATTTGTCTTCCTTTTACTTAAATTTTGATTTTTGACCAGTAACATGGTCCATTAGGGTTATTTGAGTCAAATGACACATGGCCTCATATGATCACATGAAATTTGACCCTTGTGGTCATGATCTTTATTTAGGGTTTTTTTTGAAACACATCACATGAAATAACAACATTATGAAATAAACCTTATTTAGTGAATGCATTCAAAACTTTATACTAAATGAATGCTTTGCAATGCACATGATGACATGTCAAATTTTAGTATTAGGTCAAAACACCAGAGGTGTTACAGAACCCAACATGAAGGTGAGAACAATTATCAGGACCGTTGAGGCATTGTATGGAGGATATGTAATAACTTATGGTAAAGCATGGAAGGCTAAGCAGCGAGTGTGGAAGATGATATATGGGGACTGGGAGGATGGGTATGAGCAGCTGCCAGTTCTTTTCAATGCAATCAAAGCGGTGAATCCAGGCATGCATTATGAGTACATCCCAAAACCTAATGCATGGAAGGATGGGAGGCAGATATTTTTCCAGTGCCTTCTAGGTGCTTTCCTCAGTGTGTCGAGGCCTTTAGGCACTATCGTCCCGTCTTCTCCTATTGATGGTATGTTCTTGATTGGCAAATACCTAGGGCACACTTCTTATAGCCATATCCTATGACGCGAACAACAAGTTGGTTCCTTTGGCATTTGCTTTGGTTGAGAAGGAGAACAATGACAGTTGGGGATGGTTCTTGAGGCTAGTCCGGATACACATGGTTGGCCCTGGCAGGGAGGTTGGCGTCATATCTGATAGGCATCAGGGCATACCTAATGCCATGCGAGAGCAGTTAGAGGGGTATGCACCTTTGCACCATCGTTGGTGTACTCGACACCTTGCCAAGAATCTACTATGGAAGGACGGTGTCAAGAAAAACTTTGATCTATTCCAGGAGGCTACTCGATAGCTTGAGGACAAGTACTTTAGGGAAAAGTTGGAGCAGGTCAGAACCGCATCAAATGCAGAAGGTATACAATGGCTCACAGGTTTGATGAGGGATTTGGAGAAATGGACGAGAGCTCATGACGACGATGGCTGGAGGTATGAGTTTCAGTGCAGCAACATGGCAGAGTCATTTAATAAGTTGCTATTGGGGATACATGGTATGCCCGTGAATGCAATTGTTCAATTCACCTTCTATAAGCTTGTTGCCTGGTTCAACGATAGACATGCCCATGCATTGCAGTTCATGAGTGATGGAGAGATATGGGCTCCTGAAACCAAAGGCACACCTAGAGAAGGCAAGAGAAAGGGCTGGCACACATGAGGTTGCATGCTTTGACCATGCCACAGGGACTTATCAGGTCGAGGATAGGGGCAGTACAATGTCCAACAGTGAGGTCCGAGAGTCGAGGATACATGTGGTTGTCCTCCAAGATTTCAAGTGCACTTGTGGTAAACCAAGGCAATACCACTTTGTATGTTCGCATTTGGTGGCAGTAGCTAGGCATCGCAACTATAATATCGAGAGGAGGATACCTCACGAATTCAGTGTCAACACGCTTGTGAATACATGGAGCCCTCGCTTTGTGCCTTTCTGAGACCCTAGAGAGTGGCCTCCATATGATGGGCCGAAGTACATTGTGGATCCAGCTTACCATTAGAACAAGCATGGATCAAGGCAGAGGACGAGGCATAGGATGGTTATGGATCAGATACCCGGAAGAACTAGGCGTGGGAGAGGAACTCCATTTGTTACTGATCCCGAGCAGCATGAGTGCGGCAAGTGCGGTAGACTCGGCCACAACTCACGAAGTTGCCATTAGCAGATTAGTGAGGTAGGACTATTGGTTTATAGTATTATTTTATATTTGTCGTATCATATATTTAATTATGCATGTCTCAATTTATGATTGTATTTGTGTCAATTACCTATACATTTATAAGTTCATGTTTCATTGTACATTGCAATTCTAATTCATTCACTTTTTTGTAGGATGGAGTAATTCCACCTACTCGACCCGACGTACAAGGAGACCCACCGAGGACATCTCGTTGCGCTGGGGCAGGTAATAATCTATAAGTTTTATTCGTACATGTATTCGTGAAGTAACATGTGACTATGTTATATTTGATGCAGGACCTTCCGCACCTTTATTCTAGGACCCATAGTGGGTTCTTGGACATTCGGTATGACGATAGGTACACTCCTTTCCTGTAAAGAGCTGGCCTGGATGTCATCTCCTTTTAGGTTCATCGTGGGTTGCCCAAGTTCAACTCAGTAGCGATAACTGGGTTGGTAGACAGGTATTAAAGTGAATCATTGTCTCCATTCATTGTCATTTGTTCATGCGATTGACTTTTTGACAAGTAATCTTGCTTGGTCTTAAATATAGATGGCGGCCAGAGACTCACAGCTTCCACCTACCTTTCGAGGAGATGACAGTCTCACTTCAGGACTATCAGAAGATGCTAGGCCTAAGGATTCATGGGAACCCAGTCACCGGGTAGTGCAGGTCAGAGGGATGGAGAGCACGAGTGGAGGCCTTCCTTGGGCGTGAGCTTGGCGAGCAAGGGGCTCGCACTTCTGGAGTTCTCATCTCATGGCTATGTACAGAGTTCGCACAGTGCCCCGAGGAGGTAGATGAGGAGACGGTTGGGTACTACTGCCGGGCGTGGATCCTACACCTTTTTGCTTGCGTTCTCTTTCCCGACACGACGGGTGACAATGCGTCCTGGATGTGGATCCACTACCTCAGTAACTGGGACCAGGCGGGTCAGTACAGCTAGGGCTCTGCAGTCTTGTGTTTTCTATACCGGCAGCTGTGCGAGGGGTGTCGTCGGTCTATGGCGAACCCGTCACTTGGTGGATGCGTGTACCTGTTATAGCTGTGGATGTGGGCTCGTTTTCTAGTTGGTTGTCCAGAGGTACTGGCTCATCGTGAGTGGTTCCAAGGTCAGCCTCCAAGTTGCCAGCCGACGTGGGCGTACCTTTGGGACCAGGTCAGGGTTTCGCACACGAGGATAGACCGGGCGTACATTGAGTACACGAACGAGCTAGATTCGCTGACGGCGTCTAGTGTAAGTAAATTTTATTTTCCATGCTGCTTTTAAAAGGATTAGTATACCATCTAACATCTTATTTGGACATGATGCAGGTGGAGTGGGAGCCGTATGGTGGAGTGGACGCACTTCCTTTTCAGCTAAGCAACGTATGTGGGGCCGATGACTACTTCTATAGGATGAGGTGCCCTCTAATCTACTTCTATGCTGTCGAGTACCACCTGCTAGATAGGGTTGCACGCCAATTTGGAGTGAGACAGCTTTGGCCTATGCCTCTGTTCTCGATTGGCGTTGACTTACACAAGTAAGTGTTTTGATATTTCAAATGTCTCATGATGATGGTACATTTCTTATAATATGGTGCCACGTACGTGGATTAATGTAACGATGACATACGTGCACGTTGGATCGTCAGTGGAACAAGAAGATTTTTGACTGGGAGAGGCACCACCAGTCCTACATTGAGGAATGGGAGGAGATGTACGACAACCTGGACGACAACAACAAGCCGCACATGAACCGTGAGTTCAGGCTGGTACCAAGCTTGGTACCAGCAGTTCGACAAGGTGCAGGCTCAGGCTACAGTGGACCGAAACTGACTACTGCCGACATCGAGTCCTCCGACGATGAGGACACGACGTACGACCGGTCCACTCGTGCAGGAAGGCAGGTGGAGGCAGGATCGATCTTGGATAGAGTGGTAAGCCAATCGACTTATTATGTTACGTTTAGTTACATAAGAAAACAAAACTAAATGATATCTGTTCAGAAGTCTTATTATTGAAAACTTTGTTGCAGGGCAATACACTGAGAAGCTCAGTTGAAGAGATCGAGCGCGTTCGGCCTAGAGTCAATGATGACTACATACTTGGCTTCCTAGATGTAAGATTAAAAATATTCTTTCAAACAAATCATTAATATGTTATATTCTTTCAGTTAACATAGTTTTGTACAACAGAGGCTGTCACGTCGTCTACGCCGTGCGGCTGGTCAGTTGTGGTTGTAGGACAAACATGACGCATGACGTGTACGATCCTTCCGCAGGAAGAGGAGCCTTGGGTTCCTCTAGTCAAGCAGCTACAGGGGACGAGGAGGAGGACGAGGAGGCCGACGACAACGATGACATGGACAAGAGGCACGATGAGCTTGGGCCCTCTCAGCTCCATGACGCTCCATCGACTCATCCTACACCGCCTCTAGGCACTAGGCGACGCCGTCCGCGTGACCCTTACACTCCAGGCACCAGCACTCTGGGTCACAAGGGTAGGGGCAAGAGTAGGAGACAGTGAGGGACGTGGTAGGTGTTACTATGAACTATTGTGAATTTTGTATTTACTTTTTCTTTAACGATTCAGGACTATATGGACATTGTGGACTATTTGGACTTTGCATGACATATTATGTTGGTTGTATTATGCTATCGTTGTGGTTGCATTATGCTTGTTGGATAATTAAATGTTTAGAATATATATTGATGCCTCTGTTTGTAACTGTGGATGCTTCTAATACAAGACCGTATCTTGCGAATTTTTTGCGTGAACCTTTAATCATACTATACTTGTATAAAGGCACAAATGTAGTACACAGATTAACTATAAATTTATTATGTTTGTAATCCAGGAATATTTGTACATACGCTGTGTACAAGAATCTAGGATTACCAAGCAACAGTGAATGAATCTATGCTTTTCAGACAATAAACATAGACTTTTCAGATACACGGACAGCATCGAATTATCACATCACTGATATAGACCTTTCAGATGCAAGGACAACATGCAAGGAAGCACAACTAAACTCTATCTCCACCATCCATCTTATGACTGTTTGATCCAAGGGCTGAGGTGAAGAGGCACATGGATCGCTGACATGGCACATTGACAGGCCTCCATTCCTCCTCTCAACCTATAAATAACCACTCACTCCCTCTCATTCACACAAACAATAAGGAAGAAGAACACTCCTCAGCATTTGCTTTCATTATAGTACCAATGTCTGGAGGGTCGTCCAGAGGGAGAGGAAAGGGGAAGAAAACTACCTGGGGGTGGGAGGGTCCTCTTGGTCCTGATTTCTTTGAGGAAGCTCTTTATGAGAGGTTCCCAGTTGAGAGCAAAAGTGATTTCACCAAAGAGGCACCACTGATAGGATACGATGAAAGGAAAGAAGAGTGGCCAAAATGCATGCATGGTGAGGACTGCCTAGTGCAGATGTTCACCAAGGGAATAGATGGAGGTCGTCGTTTCTTCAAATGCCTGCGAGCATGGGTAATTGCTATTACTATTTGTTTCTTCAATATGTTTGTCTTGTATATCACTTACACGATATACTTTTTGTAGTCTTCCTTGGCCGAAGAAAACTGTGGGTTCAGTAGGTGGGTTGATCCTCGACCTATTTATCCGCATGTGGAGTACATCTACTACCTACAAGACCGTATCTTCGATCTAGAAAGGGAAGTTAGCAGCGGTTACAAGGACGACGAATAGGACGACAACAACAATGGTGCCGATTCATAGGAGGCACTCTGCAATGATCCATATTGCACCTGCCCTAACCACAAGAAAAAGGGGTCTCCCCCATCACCCCCGCCACCACCACCACCAACAACGGGAGGTTACTATGGAGAAGGTGCAACACAATTTGCTATGTGGCCACACTACTAGGATGACTTTATCTTTTTCTTGTGGAGAACCCCAGGTTGAATTACCTAAGGCATGTTAGGTTTAATTACCGAAGGCATGGTTTAATTACCTAAGGCATGTTAGGTTTAGTCAAAGAAAACTATGTACCCAGGTTCGGTACATGTAGTCACATGCCATTTAATGTGTTTCGTGTGTTGATTTCTATAATATCGTATGTCGTTAACTGTTTTTTGCAGCACGTGTTCAAATGGAAATAAGTCCGTATCATTAAGCGGAATATTAAGACCATTGATAATGAAAATAACCACATAATGAAAAGTTCGATACTATGTCACATTACAAAACATATTAATAGTACAACTAAGTGCCGACAGTAGACAAAGGGGCAAATGCACTTCCAAATCCTCAATCTGAAACGTACTGAGTAAGCAACTCATCATCCGAGTACCAGTCCTCTACTACAACCCTGTTGCTGTGGCTAGGCTCAACTACGTTGCTCTAACCTGCCTGTCGCTTGTAGTAAGCGGCCTCCGCTTCATCTGCGGCCGCTGCGGCCTGAGTGAAGAACGCGTCGTCATCCTCCTCTGCCTGTAAGCCCGCCTCTACTAGAGCGATGAGCTCGCTCAGTCTGCCAGTGTCGTCGTCAGCCTCCTATGCCTGAATGCCCACCTTTGCTAGAGAGATGAGCTCGCTCAGTCTGCCAGTGTCATCCTCAGCCTCCTGCGCCTGTATGCCCGCCTCTGCTAGAGCAATGAACTCACTCAGTCTGCCAGTGTCGTCCTCATCCTTGTCTCCATCATCACATAGCATAATCGGTGATTGAACGGTGCGACCAGCTTGTGATCTATGGCCATCTAACTTCTTCTCCTCATACCTTGCACGAGCCACCTCTGCAGCATGTTCCCCGCTGCAACCAATCCCTTGATGTATAAAATACAATCAGTTAGCAACTCGATAATATTACATTTAAAACCAGGCAACGAAAAAAAAAATTTCAAGCACTCACTAGCACATAATGTAGCAACATGCTCGTTCAAGACCTGCATCTGTACTCTTGTCTCCTCCCTTACCTCATTCCTTGCCCTCTCCTCCTCTAACGTCGTCCACCTCTCCTATTCCCATTTGTTAAGCCCAATATCAATCGGGTTACAAATACCGCGCTGTCTAGCAAACTCACGCATCTTTTCTTTGTGATGTTTAACGAATAGGTTGACGTAGTCAGGTCCATATCCCCTCTTCCGTGCAATTACTTGCCTCTTCTTCAGTTCATCCAAGAACTTAGCTTGACCATCATAACATTCCCAATTGCATTTCCTAGTGCTCTGTTCAAAACAAATATTATATCATATATGTATTAGGAAAACAAACAAAATACGATTTCATATTTACCAGAAAAATAACGAACCTCATCATACTCAATCATATGGCCGCAATAATGACCTATTCTAAGCTCCGAAGGGACTAGGCCATAGTTGGATTTTACACCACATTCGCACATGACAGGAGGTGCTTTGTAGATTACCCGTTCTTTCTTCTTTTCTTTAACCCTCCGTGGTTCTTTCGGCCATTGGTTCTTAGGACCATACAACCACTCCTTGAAACGACACTTCGCCATTGAATACACCTAAATAATGAGACATTAGTACATAAACACATATAGCTCAAGATTTTAACACATACACTTTGCACTTACCTCATGCTTGTTTGGACACACAAACTCCAACGTATTCTCAGGGTTTATCACAGCTCGATCTCCGCAATCACACAGAGGAGGTTCCTTGAGTTGTCTAACTACGGCTAGGTGCTTCTCCTTAGCCGTCATTGCCGAAGGGTTAGGGGAGGTGGAACCCACCGCTTGAAGTGCTCACGTGGATGTCTCCCTCTAAACCAATCGTTGAAAAAGAGGTACCTAGGATCAAACTTGTATGCACCATCGATCCACTGAAAGAAAAAGCACCTCTCATGGTCCTACACAACGAGATTCCAATAAAATATTAGTACCATACTTAAACAAATAAAGAAAAAGGATAGTACAAACAATTTCTTACATTAAACCGACTACATGTGTAGAAGCAACGCGCGGCTGTGTCCGGATGTTTCGATTGAAAAACATGGACCGGGAAACCACAGTCACAGTTAGGGACAGGAAGATCAGGAGGAACGGGGGCATCTTTGCTAGACGCGTCGGGGTATAATTCTCGAGGACGACCCCGTTTTCGCCAAAACTCCTCCCGAAACATTTTTTGTATCTAACAAATAGGATGTAATTTAACAAACATAAATAAAAACATCACAACAAAATATCAATGAGAATCATAACTACAATACAATCAATTTCGTTCTAAGAACCAAAAGCTTTTAAAATTATACCCTAAACCTAGGGTTTCTCATTTCATCCACAACAATAAACTCATAACATAACTACATGCGGCTTGGTTTGCTAGCTTTTTTCATGCCTTGAAATGAACCTACGGTTGTATAATACATATATTGAGGGATACAATGAAACCCTAAGTGATGACGATTCTTAGGTTCAAAAATCCGACTAATATGTACCGAATCGATGCGAGAAAAACAAGGAGGTGAGCGAGTATACCTTGCTCTTGAAGATCTACGGATCAAATCAAGGTTTTCAAGGTCCAATATGTCGATTCGTAAGGTAGGGTGAAGTGGCGAGAAAAAAACCCGAGGAGAAATAAGAGGAAGAACGCTCGGGGAAGAAGTGCAGGATGGGTTAAATGCAGGTGGCCGAGCCCCTGGCAGGCCAATTTTCCGTGCCCAGGACCTCGACGTCAGTGACCGTGGCGCCGAACTCAGCGCCGGTCACTCTAGCGTCGAGCCAAGGGTCCATTTCTGGAATTGTTTCCATCAAGGGTCTATTTGAGATAAACTTTAAAAAAAAAAGAACCAAATAGTAAAAAATTCGACCTACATGGCCGCTGATCCCAGCAACGGGCCGTGCGTGAACCGCGAGCACTACTGGTTCCGGACGGAGGAGGCCGCCAAAGCTAGCCGCTGCTGCATTTCACAATGGCCCGCCACAGTTCACCGTGCCCCTGGACTTTAACAAGTTGGTTCCCTGTGGCCTGTAGTAATAAGTGAGTGGGGACTTCCTGTCTGCATGCTTGCTTTCTTCTATGAATTTTTGAGCCTAAAGCCAAAAGAACGTGTACTTCCTCCGTCCACGAAAGATACAACTATGGAATCCGTGAGTCAAATTTGTTCGAGTTTAATCAAGTTTATAGTAAATAATATTAATGTTTATATCTCAAAATAAATTATTATGAAAATATATTATATAGCGAATCTAACGATACTTATTTTATATCATGAATATTACTACTTTTTATTTTAATTTAGTCAAAATTTATACCGTTTGACTTCTCGAAAAACGAGAATTGCATTCTTCCGTTGAAACAGGGAGTAGTTGACAGAAGCAAGAAGAATAAACCTACACTCCTACAGTGAACAGCCAACCAGTTTATAGGCACCATCTTAGTTACTGTTAACGAGTTTATAGGCACCATCTTATAGGCAGGTGAACAGCCAACCAAACCTTAAGCAAGGTACCGAGTTACTGTTCAATAGTTTATTTGCAGACACAAAAATACACCAGACAAACATAACAGCACAAAGCTGTAGCCTTCATCCCAAAATGATACAGTATACACCAATGGATCGAGAAAAATGCTTATCATGAGATTCATCGGAGCATAGTGACAGCCCACAAAAGGAGGAACTCAGTATTTTCATTATCCTGCCAACAGTAAATATGCCCTAACTAATTTAGGGCGGGCTGCAATGGCAGCTTGGCAGGACAAAAAGCACAAAGCACAGACACACGCACACCAGCACATCGGCCGTATCAATATACACCTGGATCCATCCAGGTTACTAAGCTCAGCTGAACAAATTGGGAATGCAGGCTCCTGTGTCAGGATTCTGCTGCTCCTTCCAGATACGGCCAGTGACCCGCAGTTTCAGCTCTTTCCTATCTCCACCTGAGAAGAAGAGAGCCATGTTGCGCTGAATTATTAGGCCATCATGGCTGTCCCTAACCTTCCGGTGGCTGTCCCGGATGCTGCGGGGAGTTCCCTCCCATATCATCTTCCTGCCATTTGCACCAACCTCAAGGCTATAGCTGTAGTTCCTAGCATCATTTTCATCACCCATAAACCGGAGGAAAGCCATGTATACTGGTGCCATTCCAAGCTGAAAGGCCTCAAAGTGCAAGCAAAAGTACTGCCCAAAACAATGAAAAACCTAGAAGGAGATAAGATAGTATCAGACTAAATTCACTTGATTCAAAAATAGATAAAGCACAACTTTCTTATATCATCATAGTATCATACTAGTGAAATGTGGTCACAAAATCTTGTTCCACTAGCTGAATGCATATCATGTGTTTGATTCACGTATTTCCAATGAGGGATGTTGAAAATAACTGATGATGCGATAAGTAAACATCTGTTATCTATACTAACATAAACTGATAAAACAAGGCATGAAGGCAATCGAGACTACTATAACTTAATTCAAACATAGATAAAGCATAACTTCCTTGATTATGTAGTAGAATATGATAAAAATTTGTTTCCTTAGCTGTGGCGATTTAACTTATTTCCAATGAGGAACATTCAAGACAACAGAAGGTAAGATATAAAAAAATCTGCACTACTATAAATCTTATCTAACTGGTTAATAAAGAAAGCAATAAAGAGATCAAGAAAATTATAAATATAAGGGAATACTTACAGTTAGCATCCAGGTTGCATTTTCAACCTCTCTTGGGTTGGACTTGACATAGCGGTGATTAAATGTACATCCAGAGTGCATGTCCACTTTATGATCATCTCGTAGATGTGCCACAAGAAAAGGAATATCCCCAACAACTGAGCATTCAGAACCAGCATAAGGGCAGTTGTATGGCCTAAAGTTACACTGTGACTCATGCTTGAGTTTGCTGTAGTATGGGAAGACTTCTGGACATCCAAGAGAGTAGTATTTGCAGGGGAGCTCAAGTGATTCAGCCACTTTTTCTAATGCCAGACACCTGATGTCACCGAGCTCTTGTCGACAAGTTGGGCAGCGGTTGTGCACCCGAGTTTTGCAGGTGGAACACAGAGTATGACCATTTTGGCACTGTAACATAGGGAAAAATATCAGTCTGTTACAAGCTAAATTTTTATGTCGATTGTTGAGTCATGACTTTCAAATGCTAAACCTAGAAAATTCAAAGTTTCATATAATAAATACTAAAACTAGGATGTATGGTTTCATTTACATGGTTTCTAGAAGAGATGAACAACAGGGAATGGAAAATAGTTCCATCAACAAACATATATTGTTCAATGTACTAGAACAAAAAAGGATTATACTAATACAATGGATATGAAAGATGCGTACACACAGCTTCATCTCTTAAAGATTTATGTGCCATACTATAAAATTCAGACCACACAGCAACATTTGGTATGTACTTTGTTTTAACCTTTACTGGTGTACTCGAAAGATTGCTTGACTTGTGAATTCTAAAAGCTCCAAACAAGCTAACTTTGCAGAAAAGGACACCACGTAAGTGCAATACTTTTAATTGAATATACAACTAATTAACCTTTCTTACAGATGTGTATCCTAATGTGCCCTATCCTTATATAAGAAATCCTTTGTGTGCAAGTTATCACCCAATTGGAAAATTGTGAAAATATGTTAAGATGGTCAGCTTAAGCCCTGTGAGCAAGAAACAAAGAAACTTCACCCTCCCACCCCCAACACACAAAAAGAGTAAAGGAAAGGGAAATCAAATAGGAATGTAGACAAAAAGAAAATGCACAATACTGCGGCATTCTACTTGCTATTGGGTAAATGAGCTCAAAATGGGAATTTATATATAGAGGAACTTATATATAGAGGAACGAGTAAATGAGCTCAAAAACAAATTTTGAAGATGCCTAGTCAGCAACCAAACTACTAAAGAGAACTGCATAGCTCATCAAGCAACAGGAAACTTATTGGTCGAGATTTTTACTGGTCAGTTCAGAATCAAACATGAAAGCTTTAGAGCATCCCATGGTTGAATGAATGTTGTGTTATTTGTGTCTGCAAAAAGAGACATATTGGAATCATGGTGTGCTATTCAGGAAACTATCATAGAACATCAATAAAACCTTATCAATATATAAGGTTATTGAAACACACTCCTGTGAGGAATATATAAGGAGCTTAAAGTAAATAAATTCAACAATTATTGAAATGTTCAATTTTGGAGAGACAAAATTTCCTGTGGGAACTATGCAAGAGCAGTAATCCACAAAGAATTCTGTAGGCTCAGAGGAATCCAAAATACACAACAGTAACTTAAAGAACAAATGATCTGATTAAACCAAAAGGACATCTCTAGTTTGCAAAAACCATACCTT